>NW_027150559.1:2500-602500 GCF_001643675.1 Monocercomonoides exilis
TAGTAACTTTCCATCCTTCAACCAATCCTTCTTTTCTGTATGTTGATAAGCACTTCCGTATGAATAGCAAACTCTCGTATCATTGCCATTCGTTGTATACGATTCATAGAACGGGTTATTCAAAGAGAAGAGATTGTTATTGTCTTGAAAAAACACATCATGGCCATATGGAGTGGAAGTGTTGCAACTGCAATCGTGGAAAAAGAAGAAATGACAATAAATGTTGTTACTGGGAGGTGTTGATTGAACTGGCCTGAAATCCAATCCTCCGCCATATGATACAGCTGAGCACGAAATAAATTGGAGACTCCGCATTTTGAATCCAGCTGGAACATTGCCACATTTCATCCCTCCGCCAAATCTATTTGTTAGTGAGCACGAAGTGAACAAACACTCAAACACACAAGCGCTCTCTCCTTTGCCGTTTTCTGCTCCAAAACATGAAGATCCAGAAAACTGAAAAGTTGAAAGTAAAAGTCCTCCTCCAGCACCATTTGCTTTGCATTTATGGAACTCGCAACCACTGATCCTGACACATGATTTAATATTATTAGCATACATCCCTCCTCCATAATCTTTTTGAGCGGAACAAGCATTGAATGAGTTGTTCTCAGCCTTGACTGAACTGATCGAATTGCAAAAAATTCCTCCCCCTCGACTGTATGCACAGCAGTCATTGAATGAACAAAATTTCACTGAAAGTGTTCCTGATACCTTGTTATGCATATTAATCGCCCCTCCACTCGAAACTCCATCAATTGTATAAGATGACTTTCCACTAGTTTTTGAGCCATTCCACACACACCAAGTAAATGAATTCGCCCCATTATCTGTCTCATTCTGTCTCCCTGGTTTCGATGGATTCCCTTCACTTCCACTGACTGCAACATTCCCTGATCGATAGCACCTGATAAATGAAGTATTTGAGGCAGACAAGGATGATGAAGGGCTGTTGAGTGAGGGGACAATGCCCCCATCATACACATCCCACACCGATGAAAATGAGCACCCACTCATCAGAAACGAGGTTTGGCCCAGCCCTTCACACAGATGTGAAGCTTTCGATGGATTTGTCGAGATGTTGAAGAATTCCAATTGGTAAAGACACACAAAGTGCGATGAGATGAATGGGACTGAAGACACACAAAAAGATGAGAAATGAGAAGAGCAAACAGAAATATGGCATTTCTCCGAAATCTCCCCTTCCATTGCTTTTGAAGAGAAAAGTGGAGGGAATATCTGTTCAGTCGAGGTTGAAGTTGAGGTTGAAGACGATTTGAGTGAAATGTTGGTGAACAATCCACAGCTCCCACACAAATCAAAGGGCGATGTCACTCTCTCAACTCCAACAACACATCCACTCACTTCAACAAAACATCCATCCGATGCTCTGAGCACACTCTCCCCACCGATTTCCATCAATCCCAATGAATTCAGTTTCATTGATGAATTGACCACAACAACACTTCCCTCAACCCCACTTCCACCACACACACCCTCCTTTCCCCACATTTTCCACTCATCACAAAAACCCCATTTTTCACCTTTCCCAATCTCTCCACTTCTCTCATTCCATTGTTTAGTGCATTTCTTCATCATTCTCTCTTCTTTCGAGGTTTCTCTCACCCCACCTTCTTTTCCTTCAATATGTGTGTCAAATAAATGGCCAACTCCAATTTTGTTGTTTTGAGCCTTCTCTTTCCATGTGCCTTCTGGATAATCCAATTCTCCTTCTTTCGCTGATTCCTCAACAAATCCTGCTCCAACACTTGTAGCACCATTGCACACGCACATCACACTAATTATCCACACACAATATAATATTCCTGACAGCCCCAATACCATGCCTCTCCAACTGCTTTCTTTTCTTTTTTCTATAACAGAATAATATGGGCACTTCAACAAAAAAATAATATTCAACTTTTGTTGAATGTTATATTATTATATAAAAATGAATATTCTCATATATTGTTTTTCAAGTTCCATTTTTTGATCCAATGAATAATAGAGAATGATTCATCCATTTTTGTTGATGTTCTGATATTTCAGCCGTCACTTTTTGTCCAGCAATATCTGCCTCTGAGATGGAACAACACATGATTTGGAGCATATAATTTTGATGGCTGTATTTTCATGAGAAAAGGCATCTGGAAAAGAAATGAATGATGTGAAGATTGATGAATACAGATGAACAGAAGAGATGCGAGCGATGGAAGTTTTGCTATTCTGCTCCACATGAAAATGTATGTCGTTTGGTGGATTTTTTGTGTTATTTTTATTTGAAGAGATTTTCGATGTTTTGAAAGAAATGATTGTTTTTGCCCAGATTGGCCGAAATGGACACATTTGGCAAAAGGGATGGGATGCCTAGAACATGGTTATTCGAGCATTGTGGCTGAGATTTTGATGTGCTTTTCTTGCAGAAAGAGATGGGATTTCAGTTCAAGGGAAAAAGGTCAAAATGGACAAATGAGTAAAAATGGATCCTTTTTTGTTGAGTTAAAGAGGATGCAGGATATGATGCAATTTTCAATTGGTATGAGACAAACTCTGTTTTATTCGAATCTTTTCATGAAAAAACTTTTTTTTATTTTTATTTTCTCAAATTATAGGAATATGAAAGTCATGATAGAAATGTCAGATAGATTTTGTTTGCTGGGAGAATTTCTTTTGGAGAAAGAGATTGAAAAAGAAAATGAGGAGACAGAAGCAGATTGAAGGCTATTTGCAAATTGGAATGCTATTGAAGAGGAGAAGATCAGACAGAATTGATGATTATGGACGCAAAGAATGGAAGAAGATGTCATTGAAACAAGTATTTCGAACTCTTCTTTTATCGACCTTCATTCATCATTGTTTTGGAAGAGAAAAGAAAAGAAATGGATTTCCATCCGTATTAACATATTCGCTGGAATGATAAAGGAATGAATGAAAGGAAAAGAAGGCAAACTTTTTTGCAGATGATGATAATTGCTATGAAAAAGCAGAACCAAATTCAGCGGATGAGCTAGAATTTGAAAGATATTAACGATGGGCTTTCGAATGATATGTTTGCGATTAACTGACAAGAGGAGAGATTGGAAAGTGGAAGGCTTGTGTGTGTTTTTTTTTGAATTTTTTATATATTTATTTCTCTGATGCTTTTCTATTTTTTATTCTGTGTTTGTAAGTGTGCTTCATAGGATAATATTCTGATTATTCCGTTGTCAGTTGAGTCGGGGTTGTTCGCGCATTATGCGCTTATTCTATTGGCCACCAATTTTGTTGTAACGTCACCATTTGTGTCTTTGCTAGCGCAGTAGCTTTTGATGAAACTGGGAGCGAGATGTATGGGCAGTTTGCGGATGAAAAAAGATGTCTCTTCAGAGAAGAGGGCATTTGGGTGTTTGTGTTCAGCGCAGCGCTTCGAGTCAGACGAGCAGGGTTGTTTGAGGATGTCTTTGGAACAGCCATCGACCAGGCGCTTTGGATGCTTTTGACAGTCGTCTTTGGTCCGATGCATTTGGCACACTCAGTGAATGCTTCTCCATCATCATCATCATCTTCGTCTTCATCTTCTTGTTCTTGTTCTTCTTCTTGTTCGGCACTTGCCCCGCAGCTTGTCCCGTGCACTGCATTCTCTCTGGGGGCATCGCTGTCTGTCCTCAGTGCTCTTTCTCTGTCGCATTAGCAGTCGCTTTTCATTCACTGAAGTGGGTTGCCTTTGAGCAGAACAGAAATGTGGCGGATGAAGTACCTGATGGCAGAGCAGCAGCAGGCGGCACAGCAGGGCAGCTGGTCTTTGGAGCTGTCATCACCTCCCTCACCGTGTGACACTTCGGCAGATGTGTCTTCGCTTGCGCTTCCGAAGCTAGGGATGTATCATTATAACTTGGTAGCATAGCTGTTGGTGAGCTGTGTTGTGGGCTCTTCGTTCCACAAGCCATATGGCTCGCCTTGCAGTGTTATGTGCGGCTCCATTCCTCCTCTCTTCCCCTCTAAAGCAGCATCAACAACATCTGAAGCATCTGGTCCAAGCATGCTAGGCAAACCGTCTGCAGCTTATTTCATCGCGCCAGCTGCACATCTGATCACTCCACAGCAGGCAGAGTGGCTATTCGAGTGCACCTCATTTTGGATGTGCATTTGGCACAGAAAAATAATACTATTTTCTCTTCTTCTTCTTCTTCTTCAGCTTCAACTCATCCCTCAAACACAGCAATCGCAATCGCTTCGAGCAAAAAATTCTCGTCAGTTTTTCTAATCTCCGCCTCTTCAAGTGCGTCCTTTACAATCCCACTCGCAATCCGCACAACAACATCTCGAGCCATTGCTTGATCATTCTGCTTCCCATCATATGCCTCGACTGCGTTGAGCGAGGCACCATCAGTGCAATTGCAAAAGGTAGCAGCGGAGGACCAAATAGATCGCAGATCGAAGGAAATGCATTCACATCCTCCTCAACAAAGATCGGCTTGCTCCCAGACTTCGTTCCCACTGACAATGCGAGCGACAGAAGCAGCGCAACCAGCGGAACTGAAAGGAACTCCAAAATTTTCATATAGATCATCGCAACATTATCCCCTTAGGATCTACAGCTTCGGCTTCGATAGAAGCAGCAACGGAGACAGCGGCATATTCTGTGTATCGACCTCACTGATTCTGGCACAACAATCCGCAGGAGCCTCTCATTGAAGTTGCTCAATACTCCTTCTAAATATGTGACACTGCCACAATCAATGCGTCCAAAGGGTTTATTGCGGGTGGTGATGAAGATATCGATTATGACTACGATGATTATGATGATAAATGTTTATTCTCTTCGTTTCTCCGTACAACATGAATCGAAAAACAAAAAGAGAAAACAAATGACAAAGATGAAGACTCAGAGCAAAGAGACAATGGCTGATGTGCACTGGATGCAAGAGACTTTTTGAGACTCCCTCATTGCATCAGGCTTCAGCCCCATATGCAGCACAAACAATTCATCCACATTTCAATCTGCAATGCCGACTAGCTGCTTTAGCTCACAGTTTTTAAGTGACAGGAAAAGATGGACAGGATTACTTCAGGCGAGACGTTGAAATGAGAAGAGGAAGAAGAATTAGTAGCAGAAGTTAATGACCAAGTTGAATCCGCAATTGAGATAATAGCTAAGGTGAAACGTCAATGTTCTTCACAAGCTTAAGATTAAATTAACTTGTGAATGTCTATTGTATGCCTGATTCGTTCGTCCCAGCCGAGTGATGGCAGATGAATGTGAAATCGTTTGCTTTTATGATATCCCATTCTTTCCACAGCTTTCACTGCAACCCCAGACACTTCTCCTCCCGCTCTGCTTGTATCTCCTCCAGCTTTTGCAGGAACCATTGTCTTGTCTGAAATGTCTTCCACCTTCTTTGAATGACGGTCGCTGCCTTTCCTTTCGGTGATTCTCGATGATATAGGCACCTTGCCAGCCACATCCGCACCACTGACTGTATGGCAGTTGCTGCTTTGTCTTCTCTCTTTCCTTGCTTGAAGCGCTGCCCAGGCTGCCTCAGACACGCCAGCACAGCATCGATGTTCACAAGGCAGCTCAGCATTTGCTCTTCTTTCAGACGGGCATATTTAATGCAAGTGGAACGATGTATTGCAGGAGACGATTGTAGTTGAGAAGAGACTTATGAAGGAGGGGAAGCAGACAAAGCGAGTTTTGATGTGGAGCAAATATTTCTCACAAAGACTGTTTGTCACTTTTCGTTTTTAGAAACAAATAGTGGGGTTAGAATGAAAGGAACAACAAAAAATCTGTAATAATAATAATAATTCAATAATTTTTGCCTGATTTCTTTTATTTTTTGGAAATTGTTAAAGATTGAGTTTTTAATTTGTGTATTGTAATTTTTTTAGAATATTCTGTTTTATCATTTCGATCATTATCGAATTAATTATGGCTCATTTCGAGAATTTTCGATCAATGCATAAAGCCAAATTTGGAACGAATATCTTAAGAGTGAATCTTATTGATTTTGAATGCATTTGAAACCAGTAATGGAGGATTAACTGGTGGAAGCGTATCAAACATTTACTGAAACGATGTTTTAAATCAATGTTATTTCGGATTGAAGAACAGCACACTTCACTTGCAAGACGTTGCAATTGATATTGGAAATTCTGGAATTATCTTGAAGGCAGACAAAGGAAGCAATTATCTTTTAAGGAATTTGCCAGTGATTGTTGATTCAAAAAAGAAAGATTCATTATTGTGCTCGGAAGGATATGCGCAAGCAATAAATATGAGTATTACCCCAACGGCAAAATCAGAGAGTTTGCATTGTAGCATGTTCAAAACGAATTTTCTTGGTTCTTTTGAGATCACTGGATGTTTATTTCAATCTGTGGCATTTTCAGAAACTTCTTTTGTACAAAATGGAAGAGCGTCGTCTCTTAACGTTTTTGATTGCACATTTAAGAATTTTTCTGCTTGTGAAAAAGGAGATCAAGACAATGTTGGGATATCGTGTTATTCCAAAGATACAAAGATAACTGGATGCTTTTTCGAAAAGGTTGATCCTGTTGACGGGAGTATCTTTCCTCATTACGGAATCCCTGGGGAAATATTTCATGAGCTTTATAACAATACATTTCTGAAGTGTCAGCGAGGGATTATCAATCACCGAAAGAACGAACAAATATCCGGAGAAACTTTTATTGAGCGTCAAACTCTAAGTTCGGCAGCCTCTGATGCCATATTTATTGATTGTACGTTTCAGCAATGCTCCTCCGCAACAGATAATGGAGGAGCCTTTAGTGGCGAAAGCAAAGAAGTTCTTGTCAAAATGAAACAATGCTTTTTTGATCGATCCAAAGCTGAAAATGATGGATCGGGTGGAGCTGTAGCTATCGGAATTACAAGTTCTTTATTCATCCAATCATGCACATTTTCTCACTGCGCTGCAGATGGAGCAGGTGGTGGAGGGGTTTATGCATATTCTGTGAAGGGATGCCTCATAATTTCCGGCTGTATTTTTGATGAATGTAATTCTCATGATGGTGGAGGGATTGATATCGAGTACTATAACAGCATATGTAATCCAGATACATGCACCATATATTCCTCAATGCGAAATAACGAAGATATTGCCTTTAACGACAACGAAAATTGTCAGTGTAATATATATTTGTGTGTCCTTTTAGTGGATGCTCAACAGCTGGAAAAGGCGGAGGGGCATATATCACCAGAAAGAGAGCATTTTATTTCTTTGAAGTATTATTTTCACAGTGTACAGCAACATCTGGTGGAGGGTTGTATTTTCAAATCAAGGACGGTTCACAAGAAACTGCAAAACATGAAATTCAAAAGACTTTCTTTGATAAATGTTCCATAGCATGTGGAACGGGTCATGATGCATTTATTTCCGATGTAGCTGGATTAGTTGGCGATTTGTTTTTGAATTGCAGCAGCAGAACGAACTATCCTGACGAAGTTAGAGTGTTTTTGGAATGCACGGAATCACATCCAAAAAATGAGTGGATTCCTACTGTTGATCATGGTCCAGCAGGTTGAATTTCGTGTGAAGGAGAAGATATAGATGGATGTGAAGGTTTTACCCGAGCATGCGCATCTATAAGCTATATTTTGGAGAGGAAAGCGGACGATAACGGCATTTCCATTGAACTAATAGGATCAACTTCTGTCGAAGGTGAGGAATCAACCACAGGAATAAATATTGCAACAAAAAATTTAATGATAATTGGAAAATATGATGAATCATCTAACGCTGTATTTGTTATCCCTGAAATGGTGATCGACAAATACTTCTTTAATGTGTCTATGAGAAAACTGGAACTATTGAAATTTGATGTGAGTGTTCCCGGTGCAACGTCTTCGATGGTGCTTCTTTGTGGAACAGGAGAACTTGTGATGAAAAACCAAAATATCAATGGAAAATCAACAGTTAAATACACGAATTCTCTAATAACAGCTGCATCGGGGAAAATAAGCATGGAAAGCGTCACAATTACAGAAATGCGCCCAGACAGAATGAGAATTCCTCTTATTTCATTGAATAATGTTGTTGCATCTCTTATGATGTGTGATTTCGAGACAGGAGCTGATGAAGCGTTTGTTGAAAGTGATGGCGAAGGTGAGGAATTCTTGTGCTCATACAAGACGGGTGTGGTAGAAGTTGCAGGAGATTCTACAACTATCGATAGATGCACTATAAAATTTAATTCTCTGATTGGATTAAAAGTTGTTGGAACACAAGTATTCATCAAAGATTCAGACATTACGGATAACACTGTGAGATACGAAACAAATATTCTTAATAGAAATGTTGCGTGCACAAGCGGTGGTTCAATTAATTATCAAGCAAGCGACAGTTCATTCCTTCAAAAAGTCCAGCACTGGGTGAATGACAGGTGCACAATCAGTGGTAATATTACGAATGTGGATTCGCCTTTAATTAAGCCAACTATCCGTCAATTGACATGCAAGCCAGAATCAAAAATCTCTAGAGTTGAAGTTTTGTTTATAGGAACTGATTTCATTTCTTGTGCCATTAGAATTGAAGGAAAATGCGAAAGCGAGCTAGATGAAGCTTATCGTGTTGCTGATTCGATGACATTTACGGAAACTGAAAGCGTTGAGGCTATATTAAACTTAATTACAAGACAAAAAGTTTCAGCTTTCAAAAAATCAAGCTCAATAAACTCAACTTCTTCAAAATCGAATGAAGATTCAGCATCAGACAAAAAAACTGTAATTGCTATTCGAATGAAATATTTAATAATACCAAATTTATCTGGCGGATCGATCTGGGATACCTCAGAGGTTGAAAGCACAGTTGCAACAACGTTTATTGTTGAAGACGATGATCCAAATCATCCAAAGCCAGATTCAAAAGATCCAAAAACAAAATCACCAAAAAAAGGAGTAATTATTGGAGCTACATTGGGAAGTATTTTGGGAGTGATAATAATAGTAGCGATTTGTGCAAGTGTTTGCGTATGTTATCGCAGACATTATTGTTGCTTTCAAATTAAAAATCGTAAATATAATGATAATGACGAATATTCAAGATATTAAGAAAGTGAAAAAGAAACTGAAATGAATGTTGTTACTGACAAATAGATTCCAATTAGAATTATCTGCAAAATCTGTATTATTTCATTTTTATGTGTATATATGCACCTTATTGAAATTTTGTTTCTATGTTATTTTTTTTTATTAAATAATATTTTTAAAATCATCACTTTTCGTTCAGTAAACAGAATTAATATTCGTATGTATGGAATCATGATTATTCATCCGAAAAGAGTACTGAATATATTCCGTTTTGTTTTTAGTTTTCGCCAGTATTTTTTGTTGATGAATATTCATTTTTTTGCTTCCAATCCACATTATAATAATATTTTTTAAGTTTAATATCTATGTTTTTCTTTTTCTGTATTGTAACCGCAATTGCTTGTTATAAAACATAATTTAAAAAATAATGAAAAAAGTCGGAATTTTATATCAGTTTGATTTGAAATATCAAAGGTTTAATTATTAAAAAAATAATGTGCATAATTTTACTCAAATAATCTTATCAATTTCGAAAAGAAAACGTTTTCGATTCTTGTTGTGGATTACTTATATTTTTCTATTCAAAAGTTATTTGTTTTTAGAAATCACATGTCTTTTTGAACATGATTTGTGATACAACGTATGGTTTAAAAATAGTTGTTAAAAAAACTTCACTTTTGTTTTTTTTAATCGCTTAAAAGTTTTGTCGAATAAAAACAAAATCTCATGCAATGGAAATGAAAGCATTGTTCAGTGCATATTCCAATCGCAATCGAATGTTATTAGTGTGAACAGAAATATATCCACTATATATGGGACAAAATATTTTTATTCAGGCATTTTCATTGAAAAAATATGCACTTTTCATTGATTTTTTGAGATCAAAAAACAAAATAAAAATGGGTCCATTTTTTGGCATTCATGAAATATTGGAAAACTTAATGTTTTGATTTCTACGATGCCTGTTTTCGGATATGAAAATCAAATTTATTTTGAAATCTGATAAAGTTTAAAAAAGTTATGAGCGAAACTATATTTTCATGCTTTGTGCATAAAAAGCTTGATAGTCCGTATTTTCCCCCATATGGGTGATTATTTTTTCAATCATAACTTTTTTCGTGGTGTTGATTTTTCAAAGGTTGTTTGCCTTTGTGAAGAGATTTTGTGTTCGAATGCTGAATTCATAACAACTGTTTCAAAAACAAATATTTTTGCTCAAATAACGATGATAATGTCATTTGAATGTGTTTTCATTTTTCTATGTTCTTTTTTTGATGTTCAAGGGAAATTTTCGAACCGAAAGGTTTGAAAGAATAAATTTTTCTTTCAAAATTTATCACCCGTATGCTATTCTTTTTTAAGAATCACGAATGTTTAATATTTGAAAAAAAAAAAAAAATATCTAGGAAAATTTTCTGTTTCCTCTCACAAAACTTCACTCGAACGAATGAAACAGTATTGTCAAGTTTGAACTTCCGATTTAGAGAAGTTTCGTGAATGGGAACTGAAATTTGATCAAGATATGAGTTATTATTTTCGAAATCATATTTTTTCTGTCAAAAATTTCTGTTGGAAAATTTGAAAAGAATATTCATAAATGGACCCTGAAAAGTTATAGATTTTTTTTAATGATGAAGCTTCTATTTTTTCAAATCAGATTTTGGCTTTTGAAATGAATGATAAACATTTAATGTTTTTTTTTTGATAAATGTTCAGCAAATAATTATGAATTTTCAAAAAAATAATAACACCGAAAAAAGTTATGATTTCATAAATAATCACCCACATGAATATCACTTTTAGTACAAATGTTGAACATTTGCGACTACTCAAAATAAATAACATATATTTTTCCTCAATTGTTGAAACCTTTTTTTTCCAACAAAATCTAATGAAAACATTGATTTTTTTGATTAAAGTCAATAATTATTATCGATGATAATGAAAGAAAAGAAAAGAAAATGTGTGTGATGATCACAAAAGGAGAAATTTTTCTATAGAAAAAACTTAAACAAAGTGGTGATCATAAATTCTTGAAAATTTTTGTTTTTTGTTTTAAAAGCTTTTCGTTGACTTTATTTGACCATAAATGTATGTGGAGTCGAATTTTATTGAGCAAGATATATTATTATAAGAAAACTTTAAACAATAACTCAAATCAAAGTGATATTCCATTCATCGAAAAAATACTTAATTTCTATGATACTTATTGATATCAAAATAGTTTGTTTTTTTTTAGCCATTTCTAATTTATTTAACTTTAAGATTTTGGAAATCATACGAAATATGAGGAGCTGAATCAATAAGTGATTATCAACAACTGTTGAATAGTTTATTGATATTCAATTGCACAAAAAGATTTTCATAAACTAACTTGTTCACTAGAGTTTTTGAGTCAAGATTTGTATTTCAATGATGAATATAAAGTTACAATCTATGAACAGATCAGTAAACATTATTTCAATATCAATCACTATCATCAAGTATCAATAATTAGCAAAAAGTGCATAACAAATGATTTCTTAAAAACCTTTTATTGTGAATTTTTATATTTTATTAAGGTTTTGTTTTATTATCAATTAATAAACCATTTCAAATATTTATCATTGAATTATCTTGAATTATTGCTAAAGATAACATAACGCATTATTCTAATAAAGAAAATTTGATTTTCCTGAAAAGTGGGAATATCATGATAAATAAATATTTTGATTAAACCTTTGCGACATATTAAATCTGTGGTGTTCGTGTAGGTCGTGAATAAAATCTTGTGTCGAAGGTTTATTTTATTTTATTTTATTTTTTAATGAATTCTTGCGTTACTCAATTCGATTAAATAAAAACGAAAAAAATAAAAACGAAAAATTTTTTCAAAATGAATTGAAATAGTTTTAGAAAGATCTTGCAATCCATTATTAAACAAAATTTTTATATTGTAATGGGTGTAATCAAAATTGTTAATTGTTTAACAGTTGAATCATGATATATTAAATGCTGTTGACTTCGAATTTCATTTATAGTTGAAACATATATTTGAGGCGGATTGCATGTTTTTTAATTTTCGCAAGTTTCATTAATATCTCCAAAAAGATATCCTTTTTTTAAACAATTATTTAAGTTTCGTATTTTTTTGAAATGAATAAGCATTTCTTATTTGCTGATAATTTTCCTCAATTGCAAATTTCACAAGTGGTGGCTGAATGAGCTTGACTAAATGCAAATCTGAAAAAAATTGGTTTTTGAAAGTTTGTTCAATTTCTTTGTGTTTTTGAAATTTCATTGTATTATTTTGGTATAGACTTATGTTGATTTTAAGAAATAAAGGAAATATAAAGTTGACGATTGTCCAATAATTCATATTTTCAAAGAAAAATAAGGATTTCATGTGTTTGAAAGTTGTTTGAGTTATTAATGTTTTCACTGCAAATTTTCTTATTTATTTCAACTGTTTGATTAGAAATATATCTCAGAAGAAACGAAGAGATGCAAAGTTATTGAGAATGATACAATGAGAAAAGATCCGAAGGCATTTGAAATGGTGACGATGGAGATGTCGCCTGAGGAGCAGTGAAGGAGAGCAGAGAGGGAGACAGAGAAGAAAAACGATGAGAGGATGAAGAAGATGGTGCATGAAAAAAGTTTGGGACACTCGGAGTCATCAGAGCATTTATTGAGTGAGAGTGGCTTAACAGAATACATCTTGGGAAGAGATTCAGACAAGATTACTGAATGGGCATTGGAGAAGGTTGAGGAAGAAGAGATAAGGAAGAGAACACATTCTCCTTCTATTTTATCCACTTCGTCAACTGACACATCAGACACAGACACAACATTTGTTCGATCAGAGAGTCTGTGCCTGACCACCTCTTCAATGTCGAATCTGGTGGATGCAATGGCTTGTTCATCGGCAAGTTCCAAGTATATGGACCATCGAAAATAATATCTTTTCACACATTGAACACAAGAAAATATTATTACAATTAATTATAAATTAGTTTTATCTGTCGAAAATATTTTATTCAAAACTTTGTTTTTTATTGTTTGATCAATCCCATATTAATATTTTTATTATTCTGAAAACAAAAATTAACCTGCGAGCGGGATGAGCTGCGAAAATGCTTATCAATCTCATTTGTGTGGTTACACACATTATTGTCTTTCACTGACTGCTAACTTTATGTACTATTCCTTGAAAAGAAATTTATGGTTTTATATTTGTGTTCAATTTGCCATTTTTATTCAAATTCAACAAGTTTATTTTCTAACAAGTTATTTATTTGGATTATTACACCAAAAATAATTCTTATTCGAAAAAAAATAATTCGAATTCGAAAAAAAAATAATTCAATTTCGAAAAAGAATATTTCAAATTCGAAAATTATTAATTCGATTTCGAAAGTACCTAAATTTTTTCAAACAAATTCTATGTTCATAATATTGCGATTGAAAGAGTTTCATTATGTTGTTTTTTGATGTTCTTTTCAAAAAAAAAATACAAATTTATTTTGATGTTTGTTTTTGATTATTCATTGACAGATTGGTTGAAAGGAATGTTAATATTGTTTTCAAAAAAAAATTTAAGTGAAGAAAAGAAAACAATAAAAAGAAAAACTTCACTCATTCATTTTAAAAATACAAAAAATAAAAATTAAAAAAAAAAAGCAATTAATTAGTCAACATCCATATCGTTATTTTTTTCATTTTCATGAATTGTTTCCTGTGACTTATTTGAATCAGGAACCTCAATCACAGAAGAAGGAAGTTCAGGGTCTTTATGAGAAGAGAAATGTGCATTAACTTGTTCAAAGTTGTGATGAACGTTACAAGGAGATATAGCAGAAGAAGCAGAAGCAGATGCCGATGAACAAGGTACAATTTGGTTATCTTCTAGTTCGTCAGTAATATCTTCAATTCGTATCTCGCCATCATCCAGTCGTTGAAAGTTAAACACTTCTCTCAAATCCTTTCCTTGTTGTGTCAAAGGAAGATAGTGACATTTAACCATGTTTATGCAACTTGCAACTTCCGTTCTTGTGATATTGACCAGTGATTTGTATAAATGAATAATCGGTTGTTCACTGGAACGAACTGTCGTTGGAATAGATAATCGAGATTTCCAAATACCAAATACGAATTCAATGGGATTCAACTCACAGCTGTTTGGAGCAGTGTTGAGAACTTCGTAATTCTTTGATGATATTAAATCAGTAACTTTTTTTGATTTGTGCAATCCCACATTATCCATCACGAAAACGCAAGAACTTTTATCGAATATTTGTAACTTTTCCATTGGTGATAGCAAGAACACTCGAAAGCTTTGATCGTTAACAGTTCCATCGGCAAATGTCACATGCGTTATCCCGAAGAATTCACAAATCGCTGTAATTGCAGTCACCGTTTCCACTTTTGTTTTTATCTCTGTTTTGAATGCATCTCTGACCCACTGGAGAGCGTCCTTCTGTTTGCAGTTCAAGCGATTTAAATCCAGTCTCATCGATGAAAATTATCATTTTTCCACCATCTTGCTTTTGAAGAAATCTTTGCACGTATTCTTTCCTGAGTTGCATTGTCTTTTCGTTTGCTCTCGCTTTTTCATATTTTCTTAATCTTTTCACAGAGAACACCTGACATTCATGTTCTTCCATTTTTTTTTTTTTTTTTGATTTCAAGTGCTTTGCAATCGCTGAAGCTGATGGCTCTGATGTGCAAACATCTGCAACTGAACTTGCCAATTCTTTTGCTGTAACCGTTGGTTTTCGTAATATTATTTTTGCCATTATTTTAGATGCCTCTTTTGTTATCTTCTCGTAAACCTTTCCTCCTCGCTGTTTAGGAGGCTCATCTTCGTGCTAAATTTTTGAAACTGTTGATATACTCACGTTGTATTTTTCCGATAATTCAGCGAGAGTTTTCCCTTCCTGCTTGTCGGCTTTTAGCAAGTTCCTCATGTTATACAGTAGCATGTTGTACTTTTTTTTCTCTTTTGCATTGATCTTTGGCACCACAGCTTTTTTCGGGCGTCCTCGCTTCCTTTTTGTTTTTGTAACTTCACATTCAACTAATTGGAGGCAATCATCAGGAATGTTAATAGGTTCAGGTTCAATTGCAAGTGGAATTTGACGGGTTTTTTCTTCTATGACTTCTTCTAATTCTTGCGAAGATCTTTTAAGTTTTGAGTTGATTTTATCAGTTGTGTAATGCAAGGCTGATTTCTGTAATCTTTGATCCAACTCTTCAATAGTGTGCTTTTCCTTTTCGTAAATTTGGCTCATATGAAATTTTTTTCATTCCCATTATTTAGAAATTCAAATATAGTAATTTATTTTCCATATTGATATTAAACTGTGAATTGCTCAGTAGTTATAATTCTTCACTGAAAATTTTTTGTCATGAATTTGTGGGATTTACTCACCATGTAACCCACCAGTTTCATATGAAAGTCAAATGGAGGAGAAACCTCCCCATTTCCCCCCCCCCCCCCCCATTAGAAACAGGTTTCATGTCAAAATACATTTATTTGTGTATAAGAAAAAATTATAAATACAAAAAATGAAGTGAAAAATATAAATAGCAGGATGAAAAGTTATTATGATCTAATATGAAAAATACAAAATGAAACAAAAAATATTTTTAAATTGAGTTTATAACAGTCCAAATTTTTGTTAAAAAACATTAATTCAACTTGAAGTTATGAAAAAAAAGATGAAAATTATTTCTGATATCAAATAACAAAGATTGAGAACGATCAATTTCTTTGTATTATATGCAAACTTGAATAATAATTAAAAAGTGATTCAAACAAGATAAAAACAAAAAATTGACTTTATTTATTGTTTGAAAAAAATAATCAATAAATTTCCTAATAAAATAATGTATTCATAACTTTTTCATCTTCTTCTTCTTCTCTCAATCCCTTCGTCGTGCTCTTTCACATCCAGTCACAACATATCCAATCAGCAACAATCTAAAAATATATTCTTATCTCTCCATTTCTTTGTTTTCTATCCTTTATCTCATTATACATCAATCACCTCCTTTTCTTCATCTTTCCCTGCCTCTTCCAAAAAACACACTTTTCTTCTCATAAAAGTTACCCCCTTTTCATATGAACACTTCAGAATATTCTTCTTCTGTCCCGCTTTTGCCCTCTTTTCTTTCTTTTCAAATTCCATATCTCCAATCAACAATAAGCCCTCCTTCATCATCTCCAGTCACTTCTCTACATATTTTCTACATTTTCTTCTATAAATCTCTGCATGTTCCTTCCCCATCCCTTTGTCTCAGAATTTCTTCCATTCAAAAACCCCTCTTGAAATATTAACATTCAAAAAAACACCCAACTCCCACCCCCTGCCACAAATAATCCTCTTCCATCTCTTCTCTGCCCCATATCCCTCATGTGCCATGCGTTGATGAGATAGACATCAAATATTGATTTTGGTGGTTGAGAATATTATTAAAGGAGATGATCATGCCAAAAACAGAAAAAACCCCTCTGGACATCCACCACAACGTGTACGGGCTGAAAAGACCCTCCAGTGAGATACACGATGTATTTTGTGGAGATGCATTCCATGCTGTATTCAACCATTCTGAGACTGAAATAAAGAGATTGATTTATTTTGAATGATGATGGCTGTGGAAATGAGGCTGTTTGGCAAAAATAACAGGTGAAAAGCGGTTTGGTATTATTTTATTTATTTTTATATGAATATTAGCCTGTTGATGTTTTTTGTGTTGTTTTCAGGGCAGGAGGTGGAAAGGAATTAAAATGAACGAAAGCGGGATATCTCATTGTGCATGATGACTATGAATTGGGAGAGGAGAATCACATGGAAAGTCTGCAGCGAAAAAAGATTGAAATGGAAATTGGCTGCTAATTTCTGAAGAAAAACAGGACGTTTAAATTCGAGAAAGATGGATACAAAACAGAAAACGCAAATTTCACAAATTTCAAAAGATCAAGAAATTGAAGTATATGAATAATTCTTTTTGAAAAGTCGCAAATATTTAATTTTCATATAAATCAATATTTTCATATTTTGCTCAAATTTATGTTTCCACTCACCAAACTTCACTAATATGTGTCCATTATTATATAATGCTATTTCATACATTCTTTTGAAGATTCGTGAGTGGAAACAGAAATTTGAGCTAAATATGAAATTTTTGATTTATTTGAAAATTAAACATTTGCGACTTTTCAAAAAGAATTACCCATATGTTGGAGAAATGACTTCTGAAAAGAATGGTTGATGAACATGATATTGATACGCTAGATAATTGAATGTTTTCGTTTAATATTTATCGATTTCAACTTACCAAATTCTATTCTTTTTCAATAACATTGTTTTCAATTTTCTGCATAAGATATTGATTGATTGCATATTGTTATTATTGCTTTCATGCTTTTCAAACAAGAAAACTTATGTTTTATAATGTTCATTGAATTTTCAATATTTTTTTTTGAGATTATTTATATTTCTAGATATTTGAATCAAAATCAATTGAAAACAAATTCAAATCAACAAATAATTAATAATAACAATATTTTAACGTATGTTTTATCAAATTTTTACAGTAGTATTTTCTTATTAACCAAACCCTTAATGATATATTTTTTGATCAAATGTCGGAATTTTTTTTATGATACAGTCTGTTTGTAATTAATGTTGATCTGTCCGAAAATAATGTTGATCGTACCGTAAAGTTAAAAAATAATTCCAGAGCCATTATTAATAGAGGATAAAAACAAAAGAAGAAGTGTTCACAAACTGGTTTCTTTTTAATTGTTTCTAAAAAAATGATTGACACTTGCGATACAATAAATGAAAATACACACGTTGCATTCACGTTTACGTTTCATTTTGATTGTTCCTTTGCGATCAATGTTCGATTGTGTTTCTTTTTTTTATTTCTTGATCTTTCAATAACATCCAGTTTTAAAGAATAGGAAATAATCAAATTGTTATTGTGTTTTGTTTCAAACTTCCTGAGAGTGGAATGAGCTTGTATTTTTGATAATATTGAAATCATTTTGTATCATATTTCATTTGATGGTTCGAAATCAATAATCAATTGTTTTTCTTTGTTAATTTGCAACATGAAAGATGTAAAAAGATTTTTATTTATCATTTATGATTTTTATTTATTTTTTTTTTTTAAAGACTATTCACATTCACTATTATTGTTTGAAAAATTTATCATTGGAATATATCTGACTTTATTTCGATTTATAAATAGAGAAATATGAAACATATAAACTTTTTCATCATTTTCGTTTTTTATTCTATCAATTTTTTAACTTCTAAACAAAACAAAGAATATCCATGATTATTCTTTTTTATTTTCTTTAATATGTGAATATTGAAAATGTTAAAACTGGTTGAAATGAAAAAAGTCAAAGATTGTGAGAAAAACATAACAAATCCTTTTTTCCCAAAACCAAAGCACACACATCTTTATCCAGATGCATGATTGTTTTTCCAACTTCGCGTGCTGAAATTTTTTGAAAAGTTTGAAGCATCACCGATATAAAATGAGATTTATCCTCCCATTTCAACGAGTTTTCTTCAACTTGGGCTTTCCAGATTCCAAAAATGTTTTCGATAGGATTTAGATCAGGGGAGTAAGCTGCATTAAACAGAACTTTGTGTCCAGACTGTAAAATAATTTCGTCTGTATTCACATGATGAATCGACACATTATCCATGACAATAACTGATGATTCAAATGATTTTATGGATAGCAAGAATCTTTTCAAATACGCTTCAAATAGTTCGTGGTTTATTGTTCCTCGAATCACTTCTGTGTATCCCATTCCGTTCATTGAGATTGAAGTAATTGCAGTGATAGATTGAAACAAAGGAGGAGGAGGTACAAGCACTTTCTCTCCCTTTTCCGACCATTTGTACTTTCTAATGCAGCTTATATTCCAAGAAGTCTCGTCAATAAAAAAGGAACAGCACCGTCCCGCTGATATTGGAAAAGCTTCTCCACAAAGTGTATTCTTTGGAGTTTGTTTTCTTCAGAATTACCAGCTGACGGTCGAACAGTAATTCTTTTAAAAGAAAACAACGGAAACTTGTGTGTCTCACTGTTTCTTTCTATCAAAATTTTATTTACCGAAGATTTTCCAATAGAATGTCCTGCATTAGTCATTTCGTGCGCAACTTTTCTCAAAGTTGTCAGCGGGTTAAGTTTCATTTTTTCTCTAACTATTTGATTCAAAGTGTCATTATCAACTATTCTTTTCCTTCCTCTTTTTATAAACGGTTGTGTAATGTCCACACCGACTTGCAACTTTGATAAATACCTTGCAGTTGTAATTGTAGTTAGCAAGCATTCTTTGGCATACCACGATTCTGTCTTTGCCTGACCATGAACACGAAACAAATCCGTTAGTTTTCTTCTTTTTTCCAATGAAGCTGGAGTGTAGGGTTTTTTGTTGATAAACGTTTCAGAATCAATAGCTTTCTGTATTTGCTCGCTTTTTTGTGCTTCGGCTTCTTTTTTCTTCAATTCTGCTCTCATACGAATAACATGGTGAATACTGTCTTCCAGGGGATGAGTGAAGGGCATTATGACTGGCCTGACACCATATTCTTCTGCAGTTGGGACATTTTGAGTGATCAAAAAATTTTTTTGTGTTGTTCGAGCATCCAATAAATAAATATTGCTCATAAAGATATTTTTTCTCTGTTATTATCAGATATTAAGGTTTTAAAAATTTACCACAATTGAAGGTTTGATCAACATTAATTACGGACAGACTGTATAAAAAAAATCGCCCATATCAAATGATTTCGAAAAAACCATTTTATTGTGAATTTTTATATTTCATTCAGGTTTTATTTAATTATCAATTAATAAACCATTTCAGATATTTATCATTCAATTATCTTGAATTATTGCTAAAGATTACATAATGCATTATTCAAATAAAGAAAATAAGATTTTCCTGAAAAGTGGAAAAATCCTGATAAATAAATATTTTGATATTTTAAAATTGATTGTTTTCGATTATGAAATATCACTGTTGAAAACATATTATTTTTGGTTTGGAAATAACACAAAATTTTTAGTGATCATACCACTATTTAGCGATTAAAAGTTGATGTCCAAAGCTGAGAGCATAAATGTGTCCATTCGTTGCAGGCCTTTGAACAAGACAGAACTTTCTGCAAACATGGAATCGTGTGACAGAGTTTTAATTTCTCTTTCAAATCAAGTTTTTTGTTTCAACACTTGTAATTCATTTTTTTTATAAAAATTGATTTTCATTGCGCTGATGGAATTAACATTTAATTTACTTATGCATTTTTAAAAAATCATTAATTTATTTAATTATTTTTTAGAATCGTGAAGGTTGATGAAGATAATGGAGTTATTTTTGTTGAGAATCCTGAAAAGACAGATGAAACTCCAAAGCAGTTTTTTTTCGACAAAGTATTTGGCGATCAGTGTGCTTACTAATATGTCATATTGGTTGCTTTTATGGAAAAACATTACATATTTTTTTCATTTTCTTGAATATATCTTTCAATTTTTGCATTTAATGATGGAATTATTCTTTTTTTCAGATCATTGCAATCTGTTGTATATGATAAGACATGTAGACCTATCGTTCAATGCATTCTTGAAGGATTTAACGGGACAATATTTGCGTACGGGCAAACAGGAACAGGCAAAACTTGGTCAATGGAAGGAAAATACGATGATCCACAACTTCGTGGAATTATCCCCAATTCTTTTCATCATATATTTTCTTCAATTGGGTTAATTACAAATCGTAAATTTCTTGTGAGGGCTTCTTATTTAGAGATTTATCAGGAAGAAATACGAGATCTTCTTATTGTTGATTCAAAAGCAGCAGGCTCAACCTTGGAATTGAAGGAATCCCCTGACCACTCGGTTTATGTGCAAGGCTTGACGCAAGTTGTTGTTAAAAGCATTGAAGAAACGACAAAAGTAATGGAGCGAGGAAAGCAGGCGAGGACTGTTGGAGCAACGAAAATGAATCCTGAGTCATCGAGATCCCATTCCATCTTCACCATTACTGTAGAAATCATCGAAATGATGCCAAATGGGAAGCCGTTTGTGAAAACAGGCAAGCTTTCTCTTGTGGATCTTGCAGGCTCTGAGCGTCAAGATAAGACAGCTGCCGAAGGGGTGCGGCTGAAGGAGGCTGCGAAGATCAATCTGTCTCTTTCGGCACTGGGGAATGTGATCAACGCGCTGACATCAGGCAACCCCAAAATACACATTCCGTATCGAGACAGCAAGCTGACTCGTCTGCTTCAGGATTCGCTGGGAGGCAACTCGCGGACAGCGATGATTGCGACTGTTGGGCCAGCTGCGTGGAACTACAACGAGACGATCTCCACGCTGAGGTATGCGTCGCGTGCAAAGGAGATCAAAAACAAGCCGAAGGTGAACTTTCCAAAGGATGCGATGTATGCCAAGCTGCAGGACGAGATCAACTTGCTGAAGGCGAAGCTGAAGGAGATGGAAGAGCAGACGAGGCAGAAGCTGGAGCAGGCTGCGTTGGAGGCAGCGATGAAGGCAAAGGCAGAGAAGGACGGCAGAGATGATAACGATGATGAGGGCGAGGAAGAAGAGGTCGAAGAGGAACAGACAGGAGAAGATGGAGTTGTGAGGAAAGTGAAGGTGATTAAGATTGTCAAGAAGAAGAAGAAGAAGAAGAAGAGAAGCACCGAAACTCCTGCAATTGAGGAAATAGTGGAAGAGATTGTGGAAGAAGAGGAGGAAGAGGAGGAGGAGGAAGAAGAAGGAGAAGAAGGAGAAAAGCCTCCACCCGAAAAGAAGATTGTGAAAAAAATTGTCAAAGTGAAGAAAAAGAAGAGGCCATGTGCAGATGGGCAGCCAAGTCAAGAAGAAGGAGGAAATGAAGAAGAAGGAGAGGAAGAAGGAGAGGAAGTGGAGGAAGAGGTTGAAGAAGAAGGTGAAGCAGAAGGAGGTGATGAAGAAAAGCAAAGAAAAAAGATTGGAAAGAAATCAGGTAAAAAAGGCAAAAGTAAAAAAGAAGGAGGAGAGGAAGAAGGAGAAGAAGGAGAAGAAGGAGAAAATGATCAATCAGATGATGAAGTGTCACCTGAGAAGTTGGAAGAGCTGAGGCAGAAAGAGCGGGAGATGCTGGAGCAGCAGATGGAGCAGGAGAGGATAGCAATGGAGGCAGCAGCAAAGGAGAAGGAGGAGCAGATGGCGAAGCAGTACGAAGAGGCACAGAAAAAGCTGGCGGAAGAGCTGAAAGAGCAGACGGAGAAGGAGAAAGTGGCGATGGAGCACGAAAAGGCAGCTATTAGAGAGGAGAAGGCGAGAATAGAGAGAGAGCTGGAGGAGAGGCGACTGGCGCACGAGGCAGCGGTGGACGAGGCAGCGAAGGAGAGAGAGAAGATAGCAGCAGAATTGGAGGAGAACAGGAAGAGGTTGGAAGAGGAGCAGCAGAAGAAGGAGGCGATTATGAAGCAGCTGGCGCTGATGGAGCAGCAGTTCATTGAAGGAGGGAAGATGATGGAGGACAAAGAGGCACTCCACCAGAAGCATCTGACGGAGCTGGCGATGGAGCAGGAGAGGCAGCGGGAGCAGCACAGGGTGGAGATGAAGGAGAGAGAGCAGAAGGAGCGGGAATTGGTGGAGAAGTCGACGTCGCTGCAGGACTCGCTCGATCTGAAGAAGAAGCAGCTGGCGCAGCTGTGGCGGGACTTCAAGGCAGCGAAGACAGAAATACAGGAGATCAATGAGAATGCAGAGAGAGAAAAGGAAGAGCTGAACGAGAACATTCGGCAGCTGCTCGACGAAAACAAGGCGATGGAACAGAAGATGCGAGAGATGCGGTTCATTATGGAGACATTTATTCCTGTTTCGCATCTGAAGAAGATTGAAGGGCGGGTTGTATACGATGCAGAGAAGGACGAGTTCACTCTTCTGAAGGCACATAGAGGAGATGCTGTTCTGCCATCAGTGATCAGCGGGAGAGGAATGGAGCGTCTGAGGAAGCAGGGCATCGACGAGCTGGTGGGAGAGAAAGGGGTAGAGCAGAGGAAGGTTGCGGGAAAAGAGGGGAAGTCATCAGCTGGTGGGCTGTCGAGGCAGAATGCTGTTAGCAGAGGAGGAAGGGAAGAGAGCAGTGAGAAGGAAAGCGAGTGGGAGATTGTGAAGCCGATTGGAATGAACGAAAGAGAGGAAGAGTCAGAAAGGACGATGTGGAACGCGGAGAGTGAAACAGACGAGGAAGAGAACGAGGAAGAAGAGGACGATGAAGAAGAAGAGGAAGATACAACTCCAGCAGCTAGGAGAAGCAGCAAGACGGGAAAATCTGCGAATGGAAGAAGGGAAGGAAAGAGCGGAACGAGAGAGAGGAAGAGGAGAGGAAGAGGAGGAAGAAGAGACGAAAGAGTTGCCAGAAGAGAAAGGAAGAAGGTAGAGAAAAGCGAGCATCAGATGGAAGTGGAGCAGAAAATGAGAGAATTGCTGGAGAAAGAGAAAGACCCAACAATGGTTCAGACGTGTGTTTTTGTATTCAATCATTTTCTTAATAAATAATTACACTGTTGTTTTAAAAAAAAACTATTTGATTGCTTCACAATTATGTTTATTTATTAATAATATTCTATTCGTTTGTTCAGCTCGTCAATGCCTTTTGTCTTTTTTGCCTCTGAAGACATGTTTCCCGAAAGCAAAGCATCCAAACGATCGAGACATTCGTCGTCGTCTTCTTCTCGCTCACCAGCACAGCCTGTCAGCTCAGCCACTTCATTCACATCGATTGGCTCTTCAACAATTTCCTCCAAACGCAAATCTTCTTCGCCATCGTCTTCGTCCGATGCATTCAGCACTCCTCTTTCATCGACCTCAGCCACATCTTTTTCGTCGCTTGGTTCTGGTTCCATCTACTCTCCCACACCAACAATGCCCTCTGCCTCGTCTTCATCGCCTGCGCCTGCCTATCTCGCGCCAGGAACAACGATGCACACCCTCTCTGCCCACAGAAAGAGGAGAACGCCTTCTCCTCAGATGCAAAGCTTAGGCGCATTAAATGCATCTGCTTCATCCACAGGGGGTGAAGACGACTACTTCTTCCCTGAAAGCAAAGCATCTCAAATGCGCTCTAAGCCAATTGCATTGGGAGTTACAACAAATGTCTCATCTTCCAATCCACCATCTGCACGCTCGCCTGCCATTTCTGGTGCATCATCCTCGTCTGTTCGTGCACGCACACCCAAATCAATCTCAAGCTCTGCATCACCTGCCCCATCATCATCATCTTCTTCTTCTTCTTCAGAAGGAGAAGGCCCATCAGCCACACGGCAGATTGCACGGCAGGTTGTTATGAAGGGAAGCAGAGACAGCTCCAGTCGCCGAATGAGTGACGACACAATATTCCCACAGGCAGCGTCGTCTGCCCCATCGTCATTTACTGAGGCTGCACACGCTGCTTCGACGGTGGCAAAGACACGTAGTCCTGTGTTTGGCTCCACTTCATCTGTGCTGTCGTCCAATGGCACTGGCGACTCATCGTCTTCGTCTGCTTCTTCTGCTGCGTCTGCTGCTCGAAAGGTGCATCAGCATTCTCCGCCGCCTTCTTCAAGCACTGGCGGACCAATGAAACCCATTTCACGAGAAGAGTATCCTCAGTCATCCACTTCAGTGCCATCATCCTTTGCAGAAGCAGCACACAACGTGATTTCGCCTTCTTCCACATCCACTTCATCCCTCACAAACACTGCTGCCACGAAAAAGCCAAACGGATCCTCTGCTTCTGCGCCTCGCGCTGCCAGGCCTCCTTCATCGCCATCTCCGCGTCCTTCGCCATCTTCGTCGAATGGCTCGTCGTCGTCTTCTCCAGCATCGTCCTCAGTCAATGCTGATAGCGAGTTTCCGGTGTCTTCAACGGCTGTCCCTTCATCTTTCACGTCTGCAGCAGCACTGGCTTCTTCCAAGACAAAGAGAGCAGTCTCTCTACAAGCAAAACCAGTTCTCAAGTCGCCAAAATCAGGATCAACACGCCCAGTTAGACAGCCTACGCTCACATCCACATCGGCATCGCAGTCTGAATTTCCAGAAGCAAAAGGACTTGTCAAGCAGCAAACACGATCATTTTGAGAAATGAGGAATATGAAGAAATTTTAAACCAAATAACAAAGATCAATTGTAAGCATTTAGTGATGGAAAAGAAGGAGAATTCACTATCATTTTGATATAACAACAATATTTGCTTTGGCACGGATTAAGCTTTGAAAATGTTTTTTTAAATTACTATGTTAATTGTCAAACCTATGCTTCTGCTTTTGAGTATCTCGTTGTTGTTATTCTTTTTTTCACAAACTTTTTCTTTGTTAATCTTGCATTAAATGAATGCACCAAACTTCAACTAAATATTTTATGTTGAAAATCTCCTTAATTTAAGAATCTTTCACACCTTTTTCGCACCACTTATTTTTTTATGTTTTATTTTGTTCTCAATTATGTAAACTTTCCCAGTTATTAATATTTTTTTGTATTATTTTATTTGTGTTTTTTATAAAAATGGAAATAACAGAATGATATTTATCTATTAAACATTTCAAGATGTCTTTCTTTTCAATCATTTTAAATATATTCACCATTCTATAATTCTGCATCTTTAAAAATATTTTTTTGTGATGATCTTGTTTTGGATGTTAACAATTGTTTAAGAAACGAAAACTCTAATTCTATGTAATATCAAAAATGGAAGAGAATGAAAGCATTGACAGCAAAAGGATCAGAAATGGTAATATTTGGAGTGAAAAAGCGTGAGTTTGACGTGTTAAGAGGTGATTAAAGAAGATGAAGAAGAAGGAAAAAAGGCAAAGAAAAAATTGGTTAACGAATAATTTCACCAAAAAGATATGAAGAAAGAAATATATTTTTCAAACATTAAAACAAACGGATGAAACTTTCCATCAGAAAGTGGAAGAGGAGGAGGGATGCGTCTGACATTTGAAAGAAAGATTATTGACAATTCTATGAAGAATGATGATCTTGCGAACAACGTTGCAGAAAAAGGAGAAGATGTGTATTTGGTGTGTGGATCACCATGGACAATGCTTCTTCCAGGGTTGTGGGAAGGGACAGTTACAAGAGTCACAGCAGAAAATAAGATATAGGTTTTTGAGTCATCTGAACCAAGAAAAGAAAACTCACTGATCAATTATCTGTTTCCAAAATCGGGATCAAATTTGTTTGTGAGCAATGCTGGAAACGGATTATCAAGTTGTGGAGTGAAAGAAAATCCTTGCTCATCTGTTAATGTTGGATTTGATCAGTCGAATGATGAGATAGAGAGGATTATGCTTGTTGGTGCTGCTTCAGTGAGCAAGACTATCAACAGAGATGGGAAAGGACTGACAATCAAAGGGAATGAAGAAACGAGAGAACTGGTTGTTGAAGAGGGAGGGAAATTTGAATTGACAGAAGGAGATGGGCAAACACATTTGACTTTGTCACTTCTTCAGATTTCGCTTCCATGTTCCTCCTCTGCAAGTGCAAGTGGTGATGAATCGTTTGTGGAAGTGAGGATTGGGGAATGTTTCATTTTGGATTGTTTGTTTTCAAAAGGAGAAGGGAATTCAAATGTGGATGAGTGTGGGAAGTGGATAGTGATTGGGAATGGAGGGGCAATTCGAATAGAGAGAACAGAAATGAACGGGATAACATTCGAAGGATGTGGAATTGCAAGATTTGGAGGAGGGGATGTGATATTTGTGAACTGTTCATTGGATGGGATTGAGACCAGTGGAAGAGGAGTGATAGTGGGGAATGGTGGATCGGAAGTGACATTCAGGAACATGACAGCATCAGAGTGTGTTGTGGGAACAGGATCGTTGATAACGTCGAATGGGGGATCGAGTTTGAGAGTTGATAAAAAAAGCAGATTTGAGGATATCGAGACAGAAAGTGTGAGTGGAGGATGTGTGAAGGGCGAGATGAAGCTGAATGATTTGCTTGAAATTGGATCATCATCCATATTGAGATGCTCGGTGAATGGAAATGGAGGAAGAGGAGGAGGAATATATCTGGATTTGAGTGACAATTGTGCGAATAACTTTGTTTTGACAACATTAACATTTGAAGAGAATATTGCTGCCGAGGGAAGGGATTTGTTCATTTCTTGCAAGAAACTGAATGAAACAGTGACGAAGGAGAGGTTTGGATTTGAATACAAATATGAAAATGGAGAAGGAGAAGGAGAAGGTCAGGCAGTTGATATGAAAGGGATTGACAGAGCACATTTTGTAGAGAGTGTTGATCTTGAGCTGTTTCTTATTGAAATGAAGGGAATAGAGGTGTGTGTGTCGAAAGAGGGATATGACACATTGAGATGTGTGAGAGATGCTTATTCATTCTAATCGATGTGGAGCGGAATATGTCACACTGAAATGAATGAAGGGGAAGGAAAAAGGAAAGTTAAAGTGAGAGATGAAGGAACAATTGAAGATGCTTGTTCATTTTCATATGCATTTGTGATAGATTGATGCGTGAACAAAGGAGATGAAGTTCATCATTGATTTTTTCATTTTGTAATTGTTATCCATCGAGATTCAACACCATCCAATATTTCACAAATTGTTTCTCTTTATTCATTTTCTATGTTATTCCATTTCTTGCAATAATTACTCCAACAACGGATAAGTTGACTGTTTCATGCATAAGCTTTCAAAAAAGAAATAATTTGCAAAAAACCAAAGAACGTTGCCATCCAGCATCCATTGATGAACCCAATAATTGAGACAATAATGACTTTGAATCTATAAAAAGAGAATCGAAGTTGAGACAACAAAAATGTTCAGTTATGCGAATATTTTAAAAAAAATCTGTTCTATCAAAAAATTGCAAAGTTCATGAGGAACCTGTAAATGGAACGAAGAAATTATAAAGAAAAGTGTATATGGAAAGAAGATGGAACATTCGGAGTTATCTGAACATCATTTGTCTGAGAGTGGCTCAACAGAATACATTTTGGGAAGAGACTCAGATAATTTTTCTGACTCGATTGGAGAAAGTTGATGAGAAAGAAGAGGAGGAAGAGATAAGAAAGCGAATGCCATCGCCTTCCATTTCATCAACCTCAACCACATCCACGACTGATTCAGATTCAACATTTGTTCGTGGGGAGGATCTGTGTCCAACCACCTCATCGATGTTGAATCTGGTGGATGCAATGGCCTGTTCATCGCCACATGAGAAGCTGATTGTTAATCTGAGGGATTCGCTGTTAATGCTTCTGCACGGGAGAAATGAGAAGAAGGAGATGGCAATTGGTACCTTGAAGGAGAGGAAGATGACCGGAGCACAGATGCTATTCTGGGTGGAGAATGGAGCACTTCACTCATTTGATGAAATGAACAACCCGCTCCAATCGTTGGCCAATCTGAGTCCGCACATTGTGCTGTTCTCGGAGCACATGGTGATCTGCATTGCCCTCCACTCCGACTGCTCATCTTCAGATGATTCCGATTCATCATCCATCTGTTCGATGCCCGTGGTTTCTTCATCCTCATCGAATGTTTCAGTGACGAGCGAGAGATTCACCGACTCACCACCACCTTCATCAGCGTTTGAGGATTGTGAAGACAACAGGAAGGAGTGTCTGAGGTTGAAGGCGCTCTAGCTGCAGATCAACATGAAGATGTTGACAGAAAAGAGTTTAAATGCATGAAAAATAAAAGTGTTGTTATGAAAGTGCACTGTGCTTTGAATGGTATTTGGATAAACAATTTCTATTTCATATGACAAACATTTGTTTGCTGCTTTTCTTCAACAGTGAATTGATTTTTTGAAATTCATGTTACAAGTTTCCCATATAATGGAATTATCTCATGCATTTGGGACACACCACCCTGAGCAAGGTGAAAAAAGTTTGAAAAAAACGCATAAACTGGAAAATAGTTTTCAGAAACTTTAACTTTTGAAGAAAAAGAAATAAACACTAAAAGAAGAGTTTCATTTGTGAAATTCCCAGTGAATGATAACTGTAAATCAATGAGAAAATTTGAAATTCCAAAAATTCCTTTGATTAGAGATGAACAAGCTTGGAAATTCCTTGTTTCATGAAATAGAGCCACTTATGAAAAATTCGATTCAAACAAAAAATAAACGTCCAACTCAATGAAAAAATATTTTTTCGTATTGAAAACAATTAGATAAAATGGAAATGTGCATTGCTCAGCATTGAAATAAACAGTGAAAATTCAATTATCACAAAAAATAACCCAATTTCTGATAATTCAAATATATAAAATATATAATTGGATCAAATTTTTTTTCGGTGAATAGTGAATTGCCATGAAGCAAATAACGTGAACAAATTTTTAATTGTTCGTTTCTACTCAGTTATTTATAAACATAAAATTGCTTTGGAGATCATGAAAGATTACAAATAAATATCGATTGGCTTAATAATAACGATTAAATTGAAATTTAACGATCGAATAGAAGTTAAAGACAGATGAGATAATTATTAAGGATTCTTCAGTTAGCACATTTGCAATTTACAGTATTCTGTTTATTTTCAGAAGCTTGGAGCATTTGAAAGAGAAGAAAGAATCAGATCAAACGATGATGATAATTGTATGAGTGATAGAAAATTTTATGAATCCATTGAGATGAACGAGACGAGTTTGGCGCATTTTTAAATGAGTTTATGAAATAAAAATTGTAATCTCAGTCGGAGATGCGCTAAATTTGATAGGAGTTACCAAAAACCAAAATATTGTTCTTATCGATATTTTGGAAAATAAATCATTCCAACAGTTTCAATTTTTCAATGAATTTCAAAAGATTTTTATCGGAAATATTTATACCATCATTTGTTTATGTTTCTTATTATTTAGAATAATTAGCGGTTTTAAACAGTATGCATCCTGTAGAGTTATTTTTGCTGTACCCTTTAGGAGCATTTCTTTAATCAATTGAGTTTTGCTTCACCTGCGGGTACAAACATATTGAGTTTCTTGTCAGGAACTATTCCTGTTGTGTGGATGTGCTCTTAAATAAGAAACTAAAATTATTTTTTGTTTTCGGTGTTTATTGTGAATTTATTCTGTAAGATTTTCGAATTTCAATGTCAATTATTATTTGTTTTTCCTTTTAGAAAATTTTCCAATAAAAGTGTGTTTATATAATAGTGTTGCTTTTATCGCGAAACTCGTTGACGTTTCATTGAAGCTTGAAGTGCTCAGTTTTTGTTCGCGAATAAAGTAACGCATCAAATTAGGAAGTTGATCTCCACATTCAGGAACTTCTTCTTTAATATGGTGCGGACATTATTTTGCTTTTATGAGCATTTGATTGTAATTTGATAGATATTTCAAGAATTTTTTCCATATTTGATTTTTATTGATTATTGTCAAATCATTTTCTTTCAATTTTTTTATTGGATATTTAAGTGTTCTATCGAACATCTTTAATGATAATAAGCTGCATGAAACAAATTTTATAAACTATTTTTAATAAAAAGACTTTGCATTACCATTTTCCATCTTGAAAAAAAAATTAATTTCCATAAAAGTAGTTTTCTCTTTGATTATCTTATTTTCAAAAATGAATGATATAGTCCATTGAGATCAATAAACAAAAAATTAATCGAAGTGATTCAAGTTTTACCTCAAAGAAGATACCAAAGAAAACGTTTTTAAATTATCTGTTTGAATCAAAATGATTCAATTTTTTATTTTTTTTTTAAAATGAAACAAAGAACATGTATGACTTTCGAGGAAAACATAATATTGTTTAAATTAAAAATTGAAAAAAAAAATTAGCAAATGAAAAGCATTAAACAGAATTTATTTCTTCTAAAACAAAAACAAAAATAAAAATAAAAATATGAAAAAATAAAAGGATTAACAAAATATTTTAACAAAAAACATGAACTCCTAACATATTTTCAAATAAATTACTTTACGATTCTTATTCGAATCAATTGAGCTTTGTGGGAGAAGAAGCCGTCTCCACAGCATTCGCCTTCAGCTGAGTCTGCTGGGCAGCGATGGCAACAGCCCGAGTTCTCCTTCTGTTGAGGTGAATGTTGCGGATGAGCGGCGGTGTGGCAGCAGACGAGGCACGTGAAGACGCAGCATCAGATGTCTGCGAGTGCGAAAGAGATGTCGCTGGAGTCGATGGATGGGGCTGCAGATGGCGATGGTGCGGGGCGAATGGTTGTGTCTGGTAATGTGACAAGGAAGATGGAAGGGAAGAAGAAGGAGGTGCTCCAGCAAGAGAATAGAATGTGAAGGCAGCAGGAGACGATGGGAAAGGCTGAGGAACAGGCGAGCGGTGGGGCGGCACAGGAGAGAAATATCCAGAAAGGGGAGAGGCTGTCGAAGAGACGGGTGTGCTGCCAGCTGGGGTGAGGGCAGTGGGAGTGGGGAAGTTGCGCTGAGTGGAAGGAGACAGATGAATTGGGCGGAGATCGAAGGAGGATGATGCAATTGACAGCGAGTGTGTGTCGAAGTCGGGGTCTGTGTCGTAATCAGAGCGAGAAAGAGGGGTTGATGGGGACATTGGCGACACCATCGAAAACGAGGAAGGTGTTGAAGAGTCTCTGGCAGCACCGACTGAAAATGACTGAGGAATGAACAGGGAGTCCTGCAGTGCAGAGCTGTCTTCTGGACGAGACGGCGAGAGAACAAGACTCGGCGAGGCTGTTTCTGTGTGCGTGTTGCTGGCAAATGGAGGAGATGTCTGGGGAGAATAAGAAGAGCTGGCCAGCGAGATGGAGGAGCCATGACGAGCAATGCTGTTGAACTGTGGCGAGGACATGTGAGAATTGTGGGCGAAGGGGACGAGTGAGGAATAAGTGGACGAAAGGGACATGGACGACGCATCTGACAGAAGAGAGTCGTTCTCGTCGCCAGGCGAGTTGTAGATGTTATCCTCCAAATGTGTTCTGCCCTGAAGCATCTGCTGCCCACGCTGCATATTCACACTCTGCGCTGCCTGCTCCACCGTCGGTGCGTCTTTGCTGTCAACATGCTGCTCTTCTGAAATGTGGATGATTTCTGAATGAGTCTTGCCTCTATTCGCACTGCTGGAGTGTTCTGAGTTCCGTCTGAGAGGACTTCTGCTGCCGCGTGCTGAGCCCAGCTGGTTTCTGGCGCTTTTGGAGAGGCTTCTGTTTGCCCAGTGCTTCAGATGCTTTGGCGTGGACAGGTCAGACACAGACGATGTGGTGCCTTCTGAATACTGTCCTGTGAACAGAGTGGGGGTGAAGCTGCCGGCATCTTCTGTCATCATTGAACGGGAAGAGCCTGTTTCAGATGAAAGAGAGTCGTCTATGTCATCATCTTCATTGCTCACATCAGAATAGTCATCCTTTTCACTCTCATCACTCTCTTCGCTCAGACGCCGATTTCGCAGTTTTCTGTTTGTTCTGTCAACAACGTCATCTTCATCTTCATCATCGTCTTCTTCCTCTTCTTCATCACTTTCATCGTCATCATCTTCCTTCAACGTGCGGTGTGATTTGCTGAGTTCTTTCAATATTCTACCTGAGTTGCCGTTGTGTTTCACTCTTTCTGTCTCAAAAGTGAACATCACATGTTGTGATGATGGATGAGCGCCTGCAATTGCGCTGACTGTCTGCTTCTCCACACTCTTCTCCACCTCTTCCTGTGTCAACTCTGATGGCGTATCGTAAAATGAAGGCGATGCCAGTTTGCATCCCTCGCTGTGTGTGTGGTATGTGCTGTGATTGTGTGCTCCTCCTTCCTTCCCTCCCGTGTGCTTCATCTTTTCTGACTTGCATGGCCACTCATACGACTTGTGATGCTCATGATGCTCAGGATAAGAGCGGTGCGAGTGATCTTCAGAAGACGAGTGCTCCAAAAGAGGAGGCGTCTTGAAGAGACGAGGAGGAGATTTGAACAGCGGCTTTTGCGTGACAGAATGCTTTGCTTGTGTAGCAGAGGCATCAGAAGCATCAGAAGCTGTGGGGAGTGCAGAATGGCCATCAGGAGATGAATGAAGAGACGCCTCAGAAGCAGCAGGTGAGCTATTTGTGTGTTTTGCATCAGCCATTTCATGGTGTGGAGGAGAGTGTTCAGAAGATGAGGTGTTTGGTGAATGCTTTGCAGGAAGAGATGAATGAGAGTGTGTGAGTGAAGAGACACCTTCAGGCACAATGGCAGATGGAGTGAATGTGGTGGATGAAGTGTGCGATGTGAGGAATGGGGGATTGCTTGACTGGTTGGAAAGAGAAAGAGAAGATGACGAAGAAGAAGAAGAAGAAGCGGATGATGAAGAGGATAATGAAGAGGAGGAAGAAGCAGAAGCAGAAGAGGAAGAAGAAGTGGAAGAGCTTGGCACAATCGCTGGGGTCAAAAGTGAAGCTGAGACAGAAGAAGACGTGTCATCGAAGTATGATCTGAGTGTTGTGGAAGCAAAAGTTCTTGAAAAAGGAGTGCCATCTGAACAGACAGCAGAGCAATGAGCAGTTGAAGAGTGTGCTTTTGCAGTCGATGTGGTTGTTTGAGTGATGGCAGGGGCAGGGAAGATGGGGGCAGTGGCTGAGACAGATGCAAAGGCAGGGACAGGAGAGGTGGAGAGAATAACAGAGGAAGAAGAAGATGAGGAAGAAGAAGATGAGGAGGAGGAAGAAGAAATAGGAGAAGAGGAAGAGGAAGGCTTGATGGCAGAAGAAGAAGGAGAAGACGAGGAAGGAGCAACCGAAATGGAAGAAGGAGAAGAGAACGATGAAGTGGGTGAAGGGTGGATGATGTCTGATGAGTGAAATGGCCGAAGAAGAGCAGAAGATGTGCTGAATGAGCTGTTTGTCTCGTGCAGATGAGGAGGTGAGGTGGGCGAGGGGCTGTGGATGGACACGGCAGCAGGCGATTTTATGGCAGGTGGAAGATGAGAAGGAGCTTTTGTTGATGATTGATTCTGAATGTTCTGATGATTCTGTTGCTGACTAATTTGCTGCTGCTGCTGCTGTTGTTGTTGTGTAGATGATGCATCCTTTGGAGCAAGGCCAGTGTCAGCATTGTGGAAGGAGCCAGATGCAGCAGAGTGCAACGAGGGAGAGAGTGTGTGTTCAGTGTCATCAGAACACAGTTGGAGTGAGGCAGCAGCTGAATGCACGCTGCCAGTGGTGAATGAGTCGCGGGTGTCGCATCTGGCAGAAGGGGGTGAGTTGAGCGATGTGTGTGGAGGAGACGAAAGAGAAAGAGCAGATTTTGTGGTGCAGCCAAATGAAGATGTGCTGTCTGTGTTTTTTGTCTTTTCGTCGCTTTGATCAAAAGTGTCTGAGGCAGTTGATGTCTGGCAGAGTGCAGGAAACACGTCAGAACAAGAGCGGATGTGTGACTGTGAAGAGAGAGAAGGCTGAGAGAGACCAGGCGGAGTGAATGGAGTGGAGGCTGATGAAAGCGCTTTTCCTGTCTGAACAACCAGCCGCACACCATCAAATGTCTGGTGCTGCGAAGATGAGGAGGAAGATGAACGAGAAGAAGAAGAAGAAGAAGAAGATGATGATGATGATTTATTGCTTTTAGTGTTTCCAATGGTGTTTCTGTGTTTGTGTTTAGAATTGCCGTTCTGTCTGAATGAGCGTGATGTGCTGAATGAGGCAGAGGCAGATGAGAAGCGGTTGATCGAAGCAGACGACGTGAGCGCATTCGAGTTCCATCTGGCGATGCCTGCTGTGTTTGTGGCTGTCTGCTTCCCAAACGACGGGGCAGCAGAAGACGCAAACTGGAGCTGTGTCACTGCAGATGGCAGATGCTGAGAGGAGGACGAAGGCAAAGGAGCAACTTCACCATGTGTGGAGGCAGATGCAGATGAGAACAGATCAGCAGGAGGACATGGCGGAGAAATTAGCTTCAGCGTCGGAGAAATAGCAAGTGACTTCAGTTGAGAGTCTTCTTCATTAACTGCATCTGTTTTTGATTCAGAATAAAAAGCAGTTTCAACAGAATTATCAGAAGAAGAAGAAGAAGAAGAAGAAGAAGAAGAAGATGGATCAATCTGTTCTGTCTGCAAAGGAGCAGCAGAAGGCTGAGCTAATTCAGTCACAGTCTGCACATCGCCCTTCAAAAGAGTATTATTCACAGAAGAAGATGCTATTGACTTTTCTTGTTGGAGTGAGGCAGCATTCGGAGTGGCATATGAAACAACACCCGATGCCATCATTGTGACTGGCTTTGAGCGAAAGAGGTGGCTGTTGGGTGGGGCGAGGGGAGGGAACAAGGGGTCATAATAGGAGAAGTGCTGTGATTGATCATCAGGTGGCACTAGAAGCTGCTGAGGATTGCCTGCTGCATATGGATTGCTGTATGAATACGAAGAAGGCTGTTTAGACTGAGAATAGCGAATATGCTGCTGCTGAAGATGTTGCTGTGTCTGTTGTGTCTGTGCTGTGAATGATGTTTTGTTGTCCGATTGATTCTGAGGAGACGATGCATTCATCTGTGCCTTCTTCGGAGTGAATGTTGGAATGTGGTCTTTGATGAAGGGAAGAAAGGCTGCTGCTGAAAAGGGCTCCAAATAGCTCTGTGGTTGCATGTTTTGTGCTGACTGTGTTGAGACAGAAGCAGAAGAAGAGTTTGGCGCAGGCAGAGAAGAAGGCAATGAAGATGGGTCTGCTGAAGGCTGAGCAGCAGAAGTGGTTGGAGTCTGTTGGAATGTCACAAAAGGCGGCTGGTAAAAAGGCGGAGGCTGAGACAGGTTGAGAGGAGTGGAGGTGTTTGGGAAAGGGAAAGGAGGATAACCGCCTGGCGGAAGAGGAAGAGGCGGGGGAATGTATTTGGGATAGAAGGGAGGCTGAGAAGGGGCACCGGTTGTGCTGATGGCGACTGCTGTATTTGGAGTGCTTGATGATGGAGTGTGGATTGCAGATGAAGGCTGTGGTGCAACAGAGTTAGTAGAAATTGTGCTTGGTACTGAAGCATAAGAAGAGAAAGAAGCATTTGAAGGCGATGGAAGCGAGGCAGACGGCTGCATTGATGAAGGAGCAGCACCTGGTAACGTCGCATTTTGTGAAGTTCGAAACATCAGTGGTGGCTTCTCAGACAAAACTAGAGGATTGCGTGGGACAGTTGGTAGCTGTGAATGTGGCTGTTGCTGCTGCTGCTGACCTGCCTGTTGACCTGCCTGCTGGTTTGACTGCTGCGACGTGTCGCCTTTCTTTGGCTCGCGCGGAAGAGCCCATTCAACATGGAGCTGCTTGCCTTCCATTTCGTATCCCTGCAGCTTCTCCATTGCGAGCGCGGCTGCCTCCTTCGTGTGGAAGTGCACGAATGCATGGCCCATCTGCCGCTTTGTCGTCACGTCGTTCGGGATGACGATGGACTTGAGCGCAGACTGGTGCTCAAACGGCAGCAGACCCAGCACCAACGCTCTCAGCTGCCCAGGTGTGGCACCAATTGGTATGCCTTTCACAAAGAGAGACATCACTTTCTCTAACACCCGCGGGTCAAACGCCCGTCGACGCGCAAATGTGATGTTGAGAACAGAATCTTCCAGCGTCGTTCCATTCAAGTGTCGCATCGCATTGACTGTGATCGTGTGAGATGGATATGAAGCCCATCCGTATCCACGAGAGTTTCCTTCGCTATCGGTTGACAAAACAAAATTTGTCATCGGAATCTAAAAATAACATTAAAATGATTCATTTGTCCAATGGATAATTTTTGTTATTATTGATGAGTAAAAAAATTTTCATTCACAACAAATTAACATACTCCAGATTTTGACTCCAACTTACTTCTAATAAAGGCTGGATCAAGATTAACTGGAATATTCATGATAAAAAGGCTATTTTTTGCATCTGCATATGTGACTTTCACTGTTATTCTGTAAATTCAAATTTGATGTTTTTCATCAAAAGGAAAAAAATAGGAATTATTTGTACAGACTCTTTTCCGCTTTGCTGATCGGTAAAGCTAGGCTGTGTTTTGCTATTCAAAGCAGCATATGTTGCTTCCATTGTTTCGAAACTTAAAAATGCAAAGTCTTTTGTTTGAAATAAAGGATGGATAAAGAGAATGAAAGAAAACGAAAAAAACTTTTATGCGAAGATGCTTTTCTACTTTTGATAATTGTTGATTCAACTACTTTACCATATTTAGAAAAGGCATTCTTTAATTCATCTTCTGTGACATTTTTTGGAAAATCGCTCTGCAAGCAAAATGAATTCTCAAAATTTTAACATCCAGTTTCAAACCACATAGACCCCGCAAACGCTCGCCCCTGGGTCAATGAATGAAGACAAATTTCGTTGCTGTCGTTCTCCATTAAGATCAGGAGAATTCGAGCTCATTAAAGGGCAAATATTACTTTGAGAATTTTTTAACAATGAATTATGGGTAAATATTTCTTTTCTAAATTCTTTTCAAAAACTTGAAAATACAATTATAAATATTTTCGCATTCAAAAATATTTAACAAAATAAACATAAAATATTAGGCTTTTCGTGTTAAATTAAGATAGAGTGTGAACTTAAAATAGTTCGAATCATTACATATATTGACATTCAACTGATAACGAATATATACAAAAATTGAACGAAAGGGCGAGCTAAAAGCCCAGGCACCGTTTCGTAACGTATCGATATAATGATGTGTAAAAGAATCCTCTTTCTCTCTGAGTTCTATAATTATTTAGCAGCCAACAATCTCTAAGCCGTGTTTCAGATCGTCAATGATCTCATCAACATTTTCCAACCCAACAGAAATGCGAATAAGATCCTTTGTCAATCCTTGTTTCTTCATCAGTTCTTCGGGGACTGAAGCATGAGTCATACTTGCGGGATGCTCAATAAGAGTATCAGTGTTTCCCAGAGAAACAGCAACGGTGCACAAATGCAAATTTTCCAAAAGCTTCTTTGCTGCATCGTATCCTCCCTTCATGCAAAATGAAAATGTTGATCCATAGCACCCTTCGCGCATTTGTTTGACTGCAACGTCATGATGAGGGAAATCCTCAAATCCTGGATACATAACTTTTGAGACTTCTGGACGAGAACGCAAAAATTCTGCGACTGCTTTGGCATTTTTGTTGTGGCGTTCCATACGAACGGGAAGAGTTCTAAGTCCACGGATAACAAGCCATGCATCAAATGGGCCAAGGATAGATCCTGTATCTTTTCTCCAATTGCGGACAGCTGTTGCAATTTCTGGAGTTTTGCATGTGACAACTCCACCAACAACATCACCGTGTCCATTGATGTATTTTGTCAGAGAGTGTGCAACAAGATCTGCTCCATGAAGAAGGGGCTGGAAGTTATAAGGTGATGAAAATGTTGCATCAACAGCAACAAGAGCATGATGTCCATGTGCGATTTCTGAAATAGCCTCAACATCTGAAAGTTTTCCGGTTGGATTTGCTGGAGTTTCAAGGAAAACAAGCTTTGTGTTTGGCTTGAATGCAGCTTTAACGTTTTCAATCTCAGACGTGTCAACGACAGCTGTTTCAATTCCAAATTTTTCATATCTTCCAGTAAGCATCGTTGTGCTTGGACCATACAATGTATCACCAATAATCAAATGATCTCCGGCACGAAGATGAGGAAGAGTGCAGCCCATGATTGCAGCCATTCCGCTTGAGAATGCAACAGCACCAGAGCCTTGCTCCAATACTGTCATCATCTTCTCAAATGTTTCAATTGTTGGGTTTCCGATTCTTGAATAAATGTGTCCTTTTTCTTCTCCAGCAAATAATTGTCTTCCATGTTCAGGACTATCAAACACAAATGAAGAAGTCTGAAAGATCGGATTAGCATGTGATTTCAATGGCTTGTCATGTCCATCCGCGTGCAAAACTAATGTTTCAATTGATGGTTGTTTAGCTGCCATACTCGAATTATCAATATTGTTATATTGATCCAAATTCCATATGTTACGTTTTATGCCCATAACAGATATTTTCCGATAATGCTTTTTGGAGTTCTTAATGGCTAAGTATTTGAAAGAAACAAAAGCATATTAGAAATATGAACAAAATAATATTCAATAACCGAACTTTTGCATTTTTTATCGATTAATTTAAGCAATTGATCATAATATTTGTTAATGAAAGAAAAACAATCAATGAAATGATGCTCATGCTTTATTTTTCTTTTAACAATGCATCGTTTTTTAATTTTCATGAAACACAATTGAAAACTTGTTATTTTTTCTATTCGTTTTTTTTTCAATTTGAAGTTTTTCGTATTCACTTGCGTCATATAAAAAATAAAAAATAAATTATTAATAACGCTTCCATTCTGAATTGAATAATTAGATTTCCTTGTTATATCACAAAGAAAAATGAAATATTGTTAGTAATTACTTAAACTGCAATATTTTCGAAAAACATCCCAATTGATGGAAATGAAACATCCCTTTTTGTTTGCAAATGAACGCTATGCATTTCAATGTTTATATAGTATATTAATATGAAAATGTTAAAATTTGAGATTTCTTGAGAAACCATATTTGTCAATATTGATATTTTTTTATCAACAATTCTTTATCACAGTTGATTCTATAAAATGAAACATTTTAATTTTTTCATAATTTTGTCATTTTTTGTCGCTGAAAATTACAATCGCAAAGATGTTATTCTTCATGCGGCAACTTATTCACAAAAGCTCTTATTTGATATCTCTAACTCCACATTGAGATTACAAAAGCTAACTTTTTTGAGTGAAAGGAAAGAAAGCATTGCATTCTTCAAGAAAAATACATTTGTCGAACTTGTAAGTTGCATTCTCGTTCCTTCTTCATTCGGTGTAAATAGTCCATTTTTAACTTTTGGCAGTACCTCGCAATTCTACAACTTTACAATTTTAGCATCACAAACTCAAACTGTTTGCACGCCTATTATAAGTGAACATTGCTTAAATTCTAAAGCAAGGTTTTTTACAGGAAGTACAGTGTCGTTTTTTGATTCGAATTTTTCTTCGTTAACAATTGCATCTCCATGCTCCTTGCTTTCTTGTTATGAAGTTAATTCGATCTATATATTACACTGTGAATTTAGTAATATTAGTTCTTCTTCGAATCATTATGCAAATGAAAATTCTTCTTGCAATATTTCAATGAGCAGTTGCATTTTTTCTGCTGTTGAAAATCCATTTTATCACACAATTATTGATTCACGATTTTCGGAACAATTAAGCGCTTCAAATTCATCTTTCGAACGATGTGCTATACGATATCAAAACCGCACGTACTTGACAGGAGGAACAAAGTCATTTCGGGATATCACCTTTTCATTTGACGGAGGCAGCAATCAAGGTGGAGCGCTTTGCGCAAAAGGTAGTTCAGATGTTACAATTAGTAACTGTTTGTTCGACAAATGCAAGGTTACCGGAGACCAAAATAATAATGGAAGAGGAGGTGCTTTATTTTGCGAAAATGGAAAATGTGCTGTTTCTGACTCAAATTTTACAAATTGTACAGGGAGCTATGCAGATGGAGCCGTTTCTTTTTGGTTTGGAACGAAGCGCGTTTTCCATAAATGCCGAATTGTTAATAGTAGCGGTCCACAGCACTTTGGAGGAATGAACTTTGAACAACCTCCAGAAAATGAGTCTCAAATATCAGAATGCGAGTATACAAATTGCTCGTGCAGCATCAATGGCGATTCTTGTAAAGGATGCGGAGGCGCCTTGGGAATAGTTAATCCACCTCCACATCTATTCATTACTTGTTCCAAATTCCAAAACAACAGGGCTGTAAGACATGGAGGCGCAATTATGTGCTTTTTGGCTTTGCCAGCTTCTTCATTTCGATGTCGTTTTCTGTTTTTCAGTAACAATTCAGGGCAGAGTCAAGGAGGAAGTGATATTTACACAGATAAAAATTTTGCGGGAAAGCTGGACTCTTCTCAATTTGAAGCATGCTATTCGTTTTCTATGGCACCTCGCTTTGTATACTGCAACAGCGATGGAAGTTATCCAGATGCTGCTAACAAGCCTTATTGGCTGCCGACTCCGAGTTTTCCAAACATTTACGTGAAAAATGGCGGATATAACACAAATGATTACGGCAATTCCACAGACAACAAGGAGTGCGCTGCAATTGGTTTTGCTATTGCACTATGGACACCAATATTCAACCAGAAGATTATTGTGAATGGAGGAACTTACACTGAGGACTCACTGGACATCTCAGATAGAGTGATAGTGGCAGACTCCCAAACATCAATTCCAAAAATTATTACAAATGTTAATTCTGGCACATTTTGTCTGATCACAAACGGATCGTTTTCTGCTTCGAATTTTATTTTTGTGCACAACTCATCAGCTTCTTCAAATGCAATATTATTTTCAATAAAAAAGGCAGATGGAGTGCTTAAGTTGATCAAATGCACAGTAACAGCTGAAAACGGACAAGGCACTACCTTTTCAAAGTCGCTTTTTGCAATTAACGATGGGCATTTAATCTTCGACCAGACTACTGTCACGGCAATAAAAGCTTCGAAGCCTGTTTTATCTCTTATTTTTCCGAGGGAATTTACTACAACGCAGTCAGTGTTTTCTCAAATCAGTCGAACAAATGGAAATGGAAGTGTATTGGAAGCAACACTGGAGGCAGGACAAATATTACATTTAGCAAATTTTTCTCTAACTGAATGCAGCTGCAGTGAAGGAAATGGAGGAGGAATGTGGGTTTATATGAAAGCTGGCTCAACTTTCAGCCTGGGAAATGCCAGTGGTTCATTTGTTTTTGATAGAGGGGCTAGCGCAAATGAGTTGATGAAATTCACATCGTGCTCTGCGAACAGTGGATCTCAGCCGAAATGTGGATGCGGAGGAGGCATTTATCTGTATTTGGAAGATGATGCAAATGATTTTGTGTTTAAGCACATGTCATTTAATGGATGTTCTGCTCAAAGAGGATCAGATATATTCATTGATGCAAACGATCTACCAGCAATTATAAGCAATGCTACTGTCGCATTTGAAACTGATTTTTCGCACATGGATGCATTATGTGGACTTGATCGCCATCTAGTGGACAAGAGTTCATCAATTCCTTTACTATTATTTTTACTGAAACCACCTACTATGCTGTATGTCAATGACACTGGAGTTGATTATCATATATGCGGGTTTATTGATTATCCATGTCGTACTATAAGTTATGCATGTAAAAGAAGGGCCGTTGGATATACGTCTGTTTCAGTGAGCATAACATCAACTTGCTTTTCTGAAGAGTTGATTCTTCATAATCATTCATATTACATTTATGGACATAATTTAAATGATCCTTTAATTGTTTCTTCCTCAGGAATTGGAACAGCCGGATTGATAACATCGGGCGTAGATACGACTTTATCACTTCTGAATTTTGCTCTTCCTTCTACCCTTGGAACGCATAGTTCGTTCATTGCTATTAATGAGCCAATAGATGGGTCTTCATTAATAGCAAAGGAATGCACTTTTGAAATGATTTCAGTTTCAATCAGAAGTCAATTTCCTGTTTATCTAAACTACAACCTCATCGAATCAACATTTGGCAAGTTGAGCATTAAAAACTGTGATGTATCAGTGTTTGACTATGCGAAATCCCTGATCATGATTTCCTCTTCAGTTTCATCCGTAAACATTGAATCGACAAATATTGGAGATCTGTCTGGAACGAAGGAGTCTGCACTTGTGTGCGCTAAATCAACAGGCTTAAATAATGTAAACACTTTGTTTGTGTTGAACAGTACTCAACTCAGAAATGTGAATCAAAGCGTTGATTGTCCTGCCTCTATCATCAAAGATACGTTTTCTGCTTGGAACATTTTAATCGCAAACTCGACTTTTCAAACGTGTATTGCGCAGTCATCGTTGCGAGGAGGAGGATCAAGGTTGTGTTTGTCAATGGAAAGCAATCTCGAAATATCAGACACTACATTTTCTGCTTGCATGGCATCTGCTGAAGGGCGAGGTGGCGGTCTATATCTGGAGTGCGCGGATACAACTAACCCTATACCAAATCTGCTTCAGAAGCTTCCGCTTCGGATGAGCTCTATCCGATTTATAAATAATGAAGCTAAATTCGGAAAAGATATATTTATCAACTGCTTCAATATCTCAGAGCAGATAGACAAAACACTGTTCAATTTGGAATTTTTCCAACCTTCTCTTCAAACAGACACTGCCATCAATGCAAACGACATTTCAGAACAAGATACGAATCTTATTCCTTTTGTGGAGTCCAGCAAAGAATATTTCGTATTTCTATCGCTTTTAATTGGAAATGACAGAGAGAGCGAATGCGGAACATCAGAACTTCCGTGCCAAAGCATTAGCGTTGGAGCTACTCATATGAAGGAAGGGCCTGTTCAAGTGATGTTCGTTTTGGATGGCGCAGTAGTTGTAGCTGAGAGTACACTTAAAGACGTCACATTGAAGCCATTTGAAACGAGCTTTGCGAGCATACAGTTTATAATAAGAATTAATCTTTCATCACCCGATGCTTCTATTCTGACATTGGAGAACGAATTTGTTATGAGAGATTTGCAATTTGTTTTAAGTGATCAGTTTGATTCTGATCACAAAGCTATTCTGAATCTACGCAGCGGTTTGTTCGACGCCAAAAATATAAATTTCATTTCGTCAAGAGCACTTTGGCTTAATCCTTCGATATTTTTCGTGACTGCTGGAGATTTTAGGTTGGTCAACTTCACAATTTCTGACGTATGGTGCGGTGATCCAATGTTCTTTTTTTCCTCCTCGGCCACAAATGTATATATTGCATCAATTAATTGTTCCAAGCTGTTTATGGCTTCTTCTTTAATTGTGATTGACGATTGCCCGTTTAATGCTGTGGACATCAATTGCACTTCAGTACAATCATGTCAGTCTTGTGTATTTGATCTCATATCCATCAAAACTTCTGACAAGAATGTGTCCATAACAAAGTTTGAGCTGAAAAATATTTCTTTGAATTCTGGCGAAGCAATTGGCATTTCTTCGTCTTCTGCTTCTTCTCCTTCAAGCGGGTCAAACATCTCAATTTTTTCAGGAGTCTTTGAGTTTATCTCACGAGCAGATGAAGGACCGACTTCGATAAACGCTGTAATTCCAAAAAGGACTTGCAACATTACTATTGGGAATTGTTCGTTCATTTATTGCATTTCAACTCCACAACCAGGCAGTATTGCAATAATTGAGAAATTTCAGCGCGCAAAGATAAATGATTGCAATTTTTATGATCTTGAAGGTAAAATGTCACCAGAGTATGCAAACGAAATCTGTAAGTGGAATGGCTCTTTTGCACACATTGCTTCCACAAATGTTGAAATACATAAGTCTTTATTTACTTATGGATTAAATGGAGGATTGACTATGTACGGTAATGATGCATTTCTCAAAAATTGCGAGTTCAAATTTAATGGTCCAAATTTTGATGACTTCTGGTCCGTTCGGCGAAACATCCTTTGCCAAGGATCGGGAATTTTGAGCGTCGAGAATATGATTGGAGAAAATATCACTCAAAAGAATTCTTCTCTGTGGATCTTGAACGATGGATGTGAATTGTGGGGTTTTTTAGAATACATGCCTTCTGTTTTCTTCATTCCAACTCTTTTTTCATTTGAGACAGAAAAAAATGAAAGCGAAATCAGCATTATCATAAATGGATCGATGTTGATCCCATGTAACCTTTCTTTTGAGATTTCAATATTCTCGTATTTTTTGATCAGCAGCACTGAATACACATTTGATCCAAATGACTTCAAGAGCGAACGTGAGGTGCATGCCAGAATCCCTGAATCAGTGATTACATCAGCAAGTGAAGATGCTGAAGTGAGAATTTCCATTCTATTTGGGAATACAGAAAATAAATCATCCACCAATTATTTAGTACTGAAGAATGTTAGTACTTCCATTCCAAGCGTGCCAAAGTCGTTGAGAGATCTGTTCAGAGAACAAGGATGGAGTCTCATAGCTTTTATTGCATGTGCTTCTGTTTTGATAATAGTGATTATAATATTACTGGTTCTCATTGCAGTTTTTCGAAAAAAGTTGAAAGATGCAAAGAAAGGACAGAAATCAGTGAAGGTCAATACACAAGTGAGAGAAATGCAGAAAAGGAAAAGAGGAGAAAACCATCCAAGCAATGAGATGAGTGAAATGCCATCTGACTCACTTGAAAGATCAACAATTATGATGCCGCTTCTCAGAGACGATGAAAGAGAGTCATCTCAATCACTAGAAGCAGGTTCAATTTTGGGAAATGACTTGGCAAATATCGAAGAATCATCACAAGCTGAAGGAACATCAACATCAATATTACCTTCTTCTCTTTCTTTTTGTGTCATTTCAACGAAAGAACCATTCGAAGTGAAGAAGAAAAAGAATCTACAAAACTTGTTTTCGATGATGCACAATCAAAACAGCATTGTATCCGGAGCAAGGATGATGAATAGTGTTAATTGGGTGAAAGTGGCAAAAGAAGTTGCCAAATTGTTAGAGCATTTGATTTCAATTGGAGATGAAAGGGTGCAAATGATGGCAGAGCAACTGTGCCCGTACACAATCTTTGTTGGGAAAGGAAATGAAAATGAAATATTCGTTCTGGCAGAGGAATTGAAGGATGAGAAGCAGAAAAATGAAATGAAGCAATGGAGGTCGCCTGAACTGAACAATGAAAATGAGGAAGATGAGGAAGATGAGGAAGATGAGGAAAGTGATAGAATTGAAAAGGAAGTTGTATATGAGCTTGGTCTAATTCTTCAAGAAATGACAACAGGCAAAGATTTTTCGAGCGAATGTTGTGCATGTGAAACGCAAGAAATGGTAAGAGATGAAATCAGGCGGACAACTGAAGTTGTTTGTGAGGATAGTTTTGTGAGACTTATTGAAAAGATGACGACAAGTGAAAAGAATGACAGGCCTTCTTTGAAAAGAGTCATTGAAGCTCTTAAAGAAATTGAAGGGAACAGAGAATAAGTGGCTGCAAATCAAAATTTTTTACTTCAATGATTTTTGATGCAAACTGAAATACAATCAATCACAATTTATAATTGAATTTTATAAGTTTTGGCAGAACGTCAATTAGATAGATTATTCGTATTTGAATCTTTTTATTTTTTAATTATTTTTGATTTCTAATAATTGTAGCGAATCAATTAATTTCCTTTCGTTTTTTCCTTTCTTTCTTATTTTTTTAATAAGAGGAAAATATCCAAAATGTTTTATGAGTATATTATTGTTTTGAACTTATTATTTATTTTTTAGATTTATGTTAAAATAAGAATTATTTGTTGTTTATTTTTAAAATTGCTCACTATTTGTATGTATTGTTTTTTAACATGTTCTCTTGTTCTCATTAATTATTACTTATGTTTTGGGTGAATTTGTTTTATTGTTAATTTATTTGTATGTATAATATATTATCCAATTTATTTTTTCCATTATTTTTTAATTGCTATGTTTTATTGTTTGATTTTAATACAAAACGTTTATATATTCACGCATATGTCTATTATCATGCTTGAAAAAGCAATCGACAATTATGTTGTAATGTTTTATTGTTTATTTTTCAAATCAATTAGTTTTTATTTATAAGTGGGGCATAATTCTTTCATTTATGAAAAAATCAACGATTTGTTCCAAAAATTTTCTCCAACCTTAACATAAGAAGTCTTTCATTCCCACGTCAAAAAAAAAAAAAGCGGATAAATTTAAAATTTGAGAAAAATATTTGAAAGTTAAGAATGGATCAAAATTCAGAAAGCTCAAAATTTCGTCGCAAGAATCGATGAAACATAAGTTAAAAGTTCTTCTGCAAATGCACTATAAATTTTCTTTATCATAAGAATAACAATCATGATGGTATAATAAAACATTAATGAATTTTTTGTACAAAACAACAAACTTCACGAAAAATTGCATTCTCACAATTCAATCTTGAATTATTATGGTTTTTCAAAATAAAATAAAATTTCTTTGCGTTTTTCAAAGAGTGTGATGGATGCACAACTTCAGCAGCTTGAGTCTGCAATAAGATGTGCATTTGATGTCACTCTTCCAAAAGAAAAGCAGTTAGAGTTTCATCAAGCTGCGAATAATTTAACATCAAATTCATCTGCTTTGCAAGTATGAAAAATTAATATAAAACAAATTTTTTTCATACTATTTTTTGAAAATGCGTTTATTTTTTTTTTTTAATGAATGGTAGTTATGCTATACTCTTTTTACAACATCAATAGATTTAAATATAAGATTTTGGTGCATTCAGCGACTAAGTGACCTGATTGCAAACAACTACAACCAATTTGATCAAACTTCAATGGCCTCTCTCAGAACTGGTGTTTTAGAAATAATACGTAATATGAAAACAAATGAAGAGTTTGCAATTAAAAACAAAGTTGCACAGCTTTTATCCAATTTGCTCCGTCGAGAGTATCCATCCACGTGGCCCACTGCAATGAGAGACATTCTTGAATTGCTTTCTCGAGGAGAATCTGTACAAGGTGAGATGCTTGCAAGAATATTTCTTCAGATAAATGATTTAATTGTTGAAGTTGATGCTTTAACTCCTTCATCTGTCGTGACAACTTCACGAAACTTTAAGGAATCATTAAAGAATGATTGCCTTCCAATGATAATACAAACATTTTACCGGCTTTTATCTTTTTCTTTTCCTCACGATCTCAGTCTATCAAATTCAGTTTTAATTACGCTTCATCAATTTGCTCACTGGGCAGACATTTCGTTTTTTATAAATGCTGCATCATTGGAATTGCTTTATCGTATTATTGATCCTCCGCCTCTTCCTCAACATCCTGCTAGCAGTTTGGATCATCCTGTTCCAGAACATATTCGTGGTGTTACAACGAGAATTATTTATCAAAACGATTTGCCTATTCCCAAGCCAAAGAGCATAAACAAGTCAGATGCCATTTTTTCAGTTGAAGCATTGCTCAATGCAAATGAGAACGGGATCCTTCCACCTCGGCCAGATTCCATTCACTATTCACAATTCATCACTTCGCAAGGACTCATTTCAGCCGACACTTCATCAAACACACTTTTCGCACATCAAACAACTTGTGCTAATGTTTGCATGAGATCGCCAGAAAGAGAGAAATTGCGACTGTTAGCATTGAAACTTCTGGCGACGCTGCTCAATCGAAACACCACTCCAATTCTGAAGATGCAAATGCTTGGCCTGCTGAGTCCGCTGTCGCTGATATCTCGTTTTCCGACTGAAGAAGATGACAGTGACGAGAAAAAGGAAGGAAGCAGAGCAGGCGATGCAGCCAGCCAGCAAGGGGGCGGTGGCTCAATTGATTCTGTTGCACTCTTTCGGAGCGAAAGGAATGCGACATATTGCAGCGATGATTCAGTGTGCATTGCTGTGGCACAGCTGCTGGATGAAGTCGGTCTTCAGATTATGAAGTCCCATCGCAGCTTGTGCCAGTCTCTGATGCAGTTGAAAGCGAGCTCAGAAGCAAAAACACAGAAACAACAGTCAATCCAGATGGATGACGCTGCATCAAAGTCTGCTTCTCCTTCTTCTTCTTCTGCTGTTTCTTCTTCTGCCACTTCTGTTCCATCTGACTCATCAGCCAGCACCGAACAGCCGGTCAGTGCTGACAAGCTCCAAGTGTTGTGTGATGCATGTTTAGTGCAGCTTTGCGAGTGGTTCCAGATGTTCCTATTTTGGTCGCTGTCTAACAACGATTACGTGTCTGAGGCGCTGTTTCCTTCGATGCGGCTGTTTTCGATTTTTCTGCGCGACACGAAGACGAACTGGCTGCTGAACAGAGTTCTCTCGTCTGTCTCCAGCGGATCTGCTATTTCATCCACATCCTTTCCTTCCTCTGCCTCTTCCTCTTCCTCTTCTTCTGTTTCTGCTTCTGCTTCTTCTTATCATTCGGCGCTGAAGTCATCTTCCTCGCGGAATCAGCGCCATCAATCCAAACAGCCCTTAAAAGTGACACTCAGCACACTTCAGTTGGCACTCCCTCTTTCACAGACTGCTCCTTCTGCTGCTCCTTCTTCTCCTTCTCTTCCATCTCCTCCGCCTCTCCTTCTCTCTCTCCACTCACTCATCCCTTCTGTTCTTTCTGCAATCGCCTGCAAGCTTGCCTTTCCTCCTTCAATCGCATCTCTTCCCTTCTGCTCGGCACCAACAGATGATTTAGCTTCGGATGGGGTGCCTGTTTCTCTGTCTTCGTCGACCATTCGTCTTCCTTCTTCTGTCTCCTTCGCTTCTGAAATGCCTTCCAGCTATGGCCGAGCAAAGCGCGATGCAAAGCAGCTGCTTTTGAGCAATGGCTTTTTGAGTGGCGAAGAAAAGAAAGAGGACAAAAACGAGTGCGACTGCTGTGACGATGCAGGCGACAGCGGTGCAGCTGACTACGGGGCATTCGTCGACTTCCGCATTGAGCTGGGCAAAATGTGGCGGAACTTTGGCAAGTTGGACGGGGCAGCGATGAGAGAGACGATAGACACACGGCTGAAGCAGTCGGTGGCGCTGATGGAGGCAACGCTGGCTGAGCACAAAGAGAAGCATTCTGTGTTCATCCAGCTGCAACAGCAGCAGCAGCACACAAATGCAGAGCAGCCAGTGGCTGTCTCTTCTTTTCCTTCTCCTTCTCCTTCCCATTCGCCTTCTCCATCTTCCTCCTCCTCTTCCTCCTCTTCTTGTTCAATCACATCCATTGCATACCATGCCTTTGTGTGTGAGTGTGCTGCCTCTCTCCCTGCAGTCGAGCTTCCGCTGGAGCTTCTGCTGCACAGCCTGGAGCTGTTTGAGGTGTCTGAGCAGCTGAGCCCTTCCTCTCCATTGGCTGACTTTCTGAGGCGGATTGTAGCAACACCGTATTCGCTGCACCCGTCGCGTGTGGTCGGGTGGCAGTTCTTCGACATCGTCGGGCGCTCCATCAAGCTCTTCAAGAACTACCCCGACATGATCCCTTCTGTGCTCAACGTGTTTCTCTCTGAGAGGGGCATCTTCAACGCACGCAGGTCGATTGCCGCGAGGGCGAGCCACGAGTTCGGAAGGTTTGTGAGGGCACTCACGCCGACTTACTCTTCTCACCACAGCTCTCATTCTTCTGCAACATTCACAACATTACCACAGTCTGCTTCGACTTCTGCTTCTGCTTCTTCTGACACACGATCTCTTTCTCCTTCTCCTTCAGCACACATTTCACCTTCACCAGGTCAACAAGCCACTTCGATATTCTCAACATTTCCAGGTTCTTCTTCATCTTCATCACCTTCTTCTACCTCAGCCACCTCTTCCACCTCCTCCTCTATTCTATCTCCACACGAGACACTAATTCTGCAGTCGCTGATGAAGTATGTGGATGACTGCCATCCAACAACCACAGCTGAATACAACATCATCTGCGACATCTACGCAGCTGTTGGCAGACTGATGCTTTCGCCCACGTTGAATGAAGAGCTGAAGGTGCAGTGCTTAAGGCACCTTGTTGCGCTTCCTGTGAATGTCATCAATCAACATCTGCTTCAGATTGGCTTGGCTGACTCTGCTATATTCACTCCTCCTCCCGTTGCTGCCTCTTCTTCATTGATTACTTCAACTAATTCTGCATCATTTACTACACCATCAAGTTCTCTTTCGTCTCTATCGTTTTCTTCTTCCTCTCCTTCTCCCCTTCCCTTCGCATCCATAGCCCCGCCTCGAACGAATCAAATGACAGAAAACGAGTCACTCACGCTGTTTTGTGTGACTGCGCTGAGCTCCATCACCAAAGAGCTCAACCTCTCTCCCACGCCTGCCATGTGCGAGACATGCATCCCAGCTGCCCAGGCCATCGTGAAGGTGGCTGCCATCACACGCTCCGCCGAGCTGAAGCGGCAGTGCCTGTTTTATCTGCGGCACATGCGCGACCTCATCAGAGGAGAGGCACCTAATGCGCTGAGCGCTGCCCTCCCGCACTTTCTGGGGGAAGAAGATGACATCCAGACAGTTGCATCGGCCTTGCTGCTTTTGGGAAACTACATCCGCGTGCTGAAGGAGGCGATGCTCGGGTGTCTCTCTTCAGTCTATCTGTTCATACTGCGCCGCGTGATGCCTGTGCTCTGCGAGAGTTCTGCTTCATCTTCTTCGCCTTCTGCCAGCCTCTTTTCTGCCACAACGCCAGCATCAGAGGCAGAGAGGGAGAAGACGACGCTGCTGTCTGCATTTGTCCATCTGCTGTCAACCATTGGAGAAGTGCCACCTCTCCTTGGGGTGCTTGTTCAGGAATCACATGCGTCCTTTCTGCTGCCCACGCTGTCTGTTCTGATTGGCGCTGTCTCTCATCTCCCTCAGCCAGACGACAGAGCCAATCTGATTGCATTCTTCACTGCCATCACGAGAGAGTGGGCTGCCCTCAACGGATTCTGCGACTACATCTGCTCCACACTCCACCCGGCGGTTGTGTCTGCACTGCGATCGCCGCCGTCCAAAGCAACTGACCCGAATTTCAAGCTTCTTTGTACTTCTGCTGCCACTTTCCACATTACTGCTGCACAGAAAATTCCCATGTTCAAAAACTACATCCAGACACAGTTCATCCCTTCGCTCAATCTCAATGAAAGTCAGGCATCGATGCTGCTCTCTGCAACTGAAAAGACAAATTTTGATATTGTAGGGCTTCTCTATATATCTCTTCTCCCGCCATAAACATTTCATTGTAATATTCTGGTTATTCAGAAATTAATCTTGGGTGATTTATTAATCCGGACTTTTTTTGAAATTCATATTTCTCGGTGAGTTTCAAAAATTAAATTATGATAATTCATCCATTCATATATCAGCATATAACACATCTAACCATGTACAAATTTATATTTATTGTGCTGTATTTATGAAAAAATAAATAATTTTTATTTTTGAAAATCTGACTTTTAATGAATTTTTCTATTTTAATAAAACGATTCAGTTCATCTTTTATACATAGGTTGGTTTTTTAATCCGGATATTTTTTTATATAATAATGAAAAAATAAAAAATTTTTATTTCACGAAAGCATGTTTGTTTCTATAAAAAAAGTACACTAGTGATTAATATAGTCAATCAACTCTCTCATGATTATTTTTCTGGAATTTTCTTGTTTTCTTTCATCTCCAGAATTATCATCAAAAAAAACTTTTTTTCGTGGAATTTATCTTTTCTTTGGTTTTTCATCAAACAATTTTTTTCCCACAGTTTTTTCATTTTCATCATTCCTTATCTTCTCTTCTTTCGTTTTCTGTTGATTTCTCCATTCATCCAAAAAATCTTGGTATGTAACTATTTTTCCATGAAAATCAAATCTGTGGTATTTTTTTCTTCTGTGTTACGGAAGGCTCATCAGGTAAAGTGGAAAGAATAGCATGCCATTGGTTTGATAACACTCCACTTCTGACAAAGGAAGAAACAATTGTTTCAGGCAATAATGCTGTTTGCAGAGCCGGAGGAAGGGCATCTGCAATTGCTTTTCTTCGAAGAGAGACAGATGAAGAAGAAGGAACGACATATTTTGTGTTAAAACATTTTTTTAAGACGGCAAATACTCCTCTGTCGATTGGCTGGGTGAGGTGTGTGCTGTGGGGGATATAAGTCACCACGTCGATGGAGGCATCAGCGAATTTTTGCCAAATGTCGGGCTGAGCTCTCGATGAATGATAGTCCAATTGAAGAAGGCATCTTTCGTCATCTTTGTTTAAAAGAGTTCGTCTTTCAACGATTCCTGGAAGGAGAACATCTTCTGCGTATCTTCTTAATATTTTTCGATCATCCATCCATCGTTATCTTCCCAAATATTTATTGTTGAGCTGAGCATCACACGCATTTCGGCTGGAATTTTCTTTGAAGGCTATAAAACGATGCTTTTCAAAGAATAGCCATCTGCAACAGCCGCAACAACAAGAGTGAAGTTTGGCATGTTGATAAAAGCTTTTGAAAACCCAACTTAAACGTTTGAAGGATGAACGGCTAGTTGTTTTGTGGAGTCGAAAAGACGAAAAGAGGATTCGTCGGTGTTGAAGATGAGAAAAGAAAGGTTGAAGAGACTGTTTGTTAGACACTGATAAACATTGAATATCAACGTTATGAGGAATGGACGTTTTAAGATCTGGATTTCGTTTGACAAAGGAAAATGGTGTTGATTTTGAAATTTCAACTTCTTCTTTTTCTTCATCAAACAGATTTTTTTTGTCTAACAGAAATGACAGATCCCATCTGAAATAAGATAGCAATAAATTTTAATTTGTTTATGAATGAATAAGCAAACCAAATGTTTCATTTGAGAAACAGAAATGCTCACTCCACTTGAACTTTCGCAGTGAATAACATCCTCTTCTGTTTTTTTTTCTTCGTCTGTTAGTTTCTCTGGGTGACATAATTTGTGAACTTGTCTTATATTTTCAAGCCTTGTAATTGCTCTGTTGATTGTAGAACGGCTGAACTCATGAAGATTTTTAGCATCAACTTTCCATGCCTTTCATTTCAAAACGATAGCTGCAATCTACTCAAAACGATTTTCTATTTGTCTATAATCAAATGCCATCATTTGATTTCTAATATTTATTAATCCTTGTTCTGTTCTATTTTTCACAGCACTCATAACAAATAAATTCTGGTTATAATCTAATTTTTATTTTTAAAAAATTTTTTTTTGAAATGAAAAAAAAAACAAAAAAAATTTTTTCGACCAAATTCTAACTTATTAATAACCCCCCTTGCTATTACCTAATCTCCTCAGGGGAGGCACTAATCAGAGATGGAGGAGCTAACCCCCCCATCTCCCCCCCATCAGAGATTAGATATTGTAATTTAATCTGAAATTCTAATTACTGACTTTTCCTTATGTATCACAAATATGATAAAATATCCAAAAAGTGGGAAGAAATAATTCATAATAAAAATTTTTGTCCGGATAAAAAAACCACCCGATAACTTATTTTTTCTTTATTGTAAACTAAGCCTGGGTGACGTGAAGAAAAAAATTCGTCACGTCCGTCACCAATTTTCCACTTCCAAAAAAAAAAAAAAAAAAAAAAAAAAAAAAAAAAAAAAAAAAAGACCATTGTTGTTTCTATTATTGTAAAGGAATAAACAATTGATATATAATATTTTGTAGTAAATTTTTATATATTTCATTTATAATCATTTAAAGATGATTGATCAATTGATCCCATTACAATATGATTCATGTTACAATTCAAGTTATATTTTGTGTAATCCGATAAAATATGTATATTTCTTTCCGTAATTGTGAGAAATTTGAAATTGTTGAGAATGCAATTCGTTTGAATTGCAGAAAAAAATTTTTTTTCAACTTTTTGTTTGTTCAATAAGATTAACAAACATCGTGATGTTTTATTTACATGACAACTTCAAAATACGGACAAATTGAATTTCATCAAAAAATAACTCAGTTTTTCTGCTGTTTTTTTTTTATTTCGTGATTATTGCATTTGACTATTTTTTTTTTATTTTGAAGAATTTCTTCATGAGATGGGACATTACTACGAGAATGCACAAGCGCAGAAAATTGAAGAAATAAATGAAATAATTGAAGAAATGAAGGAAGAAGAATTTGAATCTGTCTTCACAAAAGAAATGTTCGATGAAATGGATGAAATGATTAAAGAAGAGAAACTTTCGATTGGAAATGTGATTTTTCTGTTGAGGCATGTTGGATATTGCATCGTTTTGAATGACATGTGGGTTTCAGGTTTTGGGTATTCTTCATTGAGCAAAAGATTTGAGAAAATGATTATAAATGAAAATGAAAAGACAGAAGATAAGGATGAATGGCTGCTGGCTGATCTTTGTGAATGCTATGCTTCCTTAAGATCATTCTCCTCAAAGGAATGGATATCAATCATTGTGCCTTGTCTCCTGAAAGCTTCATCGAGCAAGAAGAGAAACAAGGAAACTTAAAAGGAAATAGAAATGGCATTGTTGGCTTTATGTCACATTGGAAAATGTTTTGTATGATCTTTCTTTTCTCTCTTTGTTGAATTGATTCTGCTTTTTTTTTTTTAATTTTTTGATAAGATATTGGACAATGAACTGTTTTTGAATGAGATCAAAGAGATAATCCTTTATCATCAAGAACACAACAATATGACACATCTTGCGTCTCAATCTGCTTGGGAGTTCTTAACAGACAGACTTTACAGAAATATAAGTTTGGAACAAATAATAATGAATGAACTGCATTTTGCGAGAGAGGCAGCAAGAGAATTGGAAGAGCTGACAAGATGTGTGGAATGGAAAAGAAAAAAAGAAGAAAGAGGAAGAGAAACGAAAGAAGAGCTTGCGATAACAAGATGGATCCAAGCTCTGGAGCATTTCTTGACGATTGCAAATCGTTGAATAAAAAGTCAATAAGATTGATTGACAGCGTTTTTCAGGTATTTCGAGATGCGAATGATGATCACTGAGTTATTAGCGACACATGCATTTATTCCCAGAGAAATGCTGTGGTTAGCTGAGCTATTGAAGTTGAAGACTTGGTTGAGAGTTGCGCGGCTGACACCTTTTTTAAAGAACCGCAATAATTAACACTAAATAATGAAATGGCAAGTCAAAGAATTGAATTGTATGTGTTTCTTTTTGGTACTTTTTTGAAGATTGAATGAAAATACAGATAATGAAATGGAAAAAGCAAAATGGAAATATTTATAAAAAAGGAAGAAAAAAACACAAATATGTTATCATTTTGTTTTATGAAATTCTTGATTATTTGCAAATAAAATTTTGACAGCTTTGATTTTCAGTTTATTTTTTGCTTCGATTTTATGAATGAGCGATGAACAGAGAAATTTTTCATTTTAAACTCTAACTTATAATTTTTCACAAAATTGAAAACAAAGAATTTTTTTAAGCCTTTTTCTATGCTTTTCAATCAATAATTTGCTTTTTCAAAAAGATGTGAATCGAGAAATATTGACACTTCCTATAAATGTTTCCGTTTTCTGATTTTCTTCTGCGAAAATCTTCTTCCAACAACTTATCTGCATATATATTTCATAAAAAAAGGATATTATCTCGTTCTTTCGTTATTCCAAGCTGTATCTTCTCCATTTCTTTTTTAAGAAAAAGCTTATCTCACCACCTCATTAATTTCGCTTCAATAACAGAAATTTCAAACAACTTCAGAGAGAGTTATTGGTATTGGATAAAACCTGATCGCAAGAAATAAAAGCTGATGAAAAGAAGTTATGAAAAAATACGAATAAATAAAACCTGTTTTTTTTAAACGAAGAGAAAAATATCTGTGCTGATAAGGAAATGAATTGCTATTTGTCTGAAAGATAAATACAAAATATCCCAAATGTTTGAAATAAAAAAGAGAAGAAATGTTTTATGTTAAAATACTTTATCTCATTCAAATCACATTTTTATGTTTTGCAAACTGCAATTTTGATCAATCCGAGTTTTTTTGCATGTGTCAGTTCTAACAACTTATAGTTCAGATGTTGGTGATATTTTGCAAATTATCAACGGAAAATATGCTATCATCATATTACAATATGTGAAAAGAACATGAATCCTTTGATGAAATACATTCATCTGTTGTTTTGCGTAGGCCTTTGCGACACATAAAATTTTTTCGTTTGTGTCGGTCGTTTAAGTCGACTCGTGTCGGAATCAATTTATGAGAAAATATTGTTTCACATAAATTTTTTCTTATCAAAATTTTTTAATCAACAAACTTAACATTATTTCAATGGTATTCATGAAAAAAACTTTTTTAAAAATTACCATATTTCTTTTTGAATAATAAAATTTTTATAAAATTGATCAAAATTTTTTTGGATGTTTTGTTGTTTTTTCAAACAAATACAGATTCAGTCAATCTTCTTTTTGAATGAATAAGATGATAAACTTTTATATACATATGTTAATCACACAAAAGATGGTTGTTTTCGGTTCCAACAACTGTGTTTTCTGTTTTTATAATGATATATAAATAGAAGTGAATTAAGTTATTTACAGTTTGTTAATCTTCATTTAGAATGTTTTATTTTGAACGCCAATCAGTTTTCTTGATGGTTTGAGATTGCTTTATGCAAACAAAGAACAATAGATAAATGAGAAAAAGAAGGGACTATTTTGGAATGGAATGAAATGAAAACATATATCGATGTCACAAAATAAGCAGTGAAGGAGAATAGTGAAAAAGCAGAAAAGGAAATTTGAAGAAAAGATAACAACAAGATTTTGAAGAAAAAAGATGTTTTTTTTGGAGTCGTGGAATATTTATAATCTGAGAGTGATCGGCAATACACATTTGGAGAAAATATCTACACAAAGTCGCTGAATGGGCATTGGAGGAAGTTGAGGAAGAAGAGACAAGAAAGCAAACACTTTCACCTTCAATTTTCTCGGCTGACACAGACACAACATTTGTTCGTGAGGAGGATTTGTGTCCAACCACCTCATCGATGTCGAATCTGGTGGATGCAATGGCCTGTTCATCGCCTCACGAAAAGCTGATTGTGGATCTGAGAGATTCTTTGTTTATGCTGCTTCATGGGAGGAACATGAAGAAAGAGATGGCGATTGGCTCATTGAAAGAAAGAGAACAAACAGCTGCACAAATCCTCTTCTGGGTGGCTAATCTTGCCCTTCACTCATTTGATGAAATGGAAAATCCTCTTCAGTCACTTGCCAATCTAAGCCCACATATTGTTCTGTTCTCTGAGCACATGGTCATCTGCATTGTGATGCACTCAGACCTTTTATCAGATGACTCTGATTCATCATCCATCTCTTCAACAACCGTCGTGACATCTGCAACTGATGATGATGATGACTCACTTCCCTCATCTGCATTTGAGGATGAGGATGACTTCAAAAAAGAGTGCCTGAGGTGGAAGGCACCAGAACTGCTGATGAACAAGAAGATGGGGGAGACAAAGGAGTCGGTGGTATTCTCGATTGGGATGTTGTGGATAAAGCTCTTAATAGAAACTATTTTTTTGTTTTTAGAAAATATTCGTTTGTGAATTTTGTTTCTTTCTTTATTTCATGACCAACATATCAACATTCCATGTTTTTCATTTCTTATCATTGTTTCTCTTATTTTTGAAGTTGCTCATTTTTGTTTTCATATTTTACATATGTTTCATCAATTTTCAAAAAATATGTCGAATTAGAATTTTGTGGATCTGAACTGTTGTATTGATTTATTTCTGTTTTTTAAACACTTCACCTTATTTATTTTCAATGTCAGCTCCTGTGATTATTTATATTTTAAATAATCATTATTTCTGATTCTGGATGAAAAATATGAAATTAACAAATAAAAAAACATTTATTTATTATGTCCATTTATCGTTGAATCAGTTTTTCAAATTTTCGTTTTCAAATGTTTGATTTTTGATTAATGCAGGTATTTACCACTCCTCTTCTTCTTTCCTGTACTTTTTCTTTTCTTTTGATTTTTTCATTCTTCTGTTTCTTCATTATTTCATCTTCAATCAATTTCTAGCATTCTTTCTGCACAGTTCCCACATCCTGCATCGCCTCCTCAAAGTTCTTAACCAGCAACAGCCCAACTGACTTGAAGAACGTCGCCACCGAACCAGAAACAGCCACTATCTGCTCTGTTGCAGCTTTTTACTCAGCTCTCATCATCCGTGTTATCGAATGCTCCGAAATGTGTTCGAACCAAACCGCTCTCTTCAGTTCCACCATCACCAGGTGAAACTCTTCAATCAGTTTGTTCTGCCCAATGAATGCATATTCTCGTCCACACCTCTCTGTTCTTCCCGAGTGATTCACGGAAGTCTATGTGTTTGCAAGCTAATGCATCACAATAATCTGTTCCACTTGCAGAACATCAATTTTTCACGCTGCAATATCAGTGGCAATCAGCACAGCAATGTTTCTCATCATGAATGACTGCAGCGTCTGTTCTTTCTGCCCCTGGACAATGCTATCATGCAATGGCTTGCAGCGGAAAGACTTCAAGTTTGCACACACGTTCAGTATTATCGCATCAGCATTCTGGTCGCATAATATGATCAGTCATCTGTGGATTCCTCCAAAGGTCTTCTGACTGTTTAAGATAATATCGCTCTGCTTTTTTTGTGAGGTCTACATCACATTGTACTTCACACGCAATGAAATGGCTAACATATCCGATCCCACGAGATCAGTCCACACTGAATTTGGTTTTTGTTTGTAGAAAGTGTCTTCTTCGATGATTGAACCACGGTGGCAACTTGTCAAAGAACAAAAGGATCTTTGCGCCAAAATGCTCAGCGGAGAGGTCAACAGAGGAAGAAGTTGAGTTTTGTTGAAGAAGAGGAGTTGGAAGAAGAAAACTTGAGGTGAATTGGAGATGAAGATGGAAAGGAAACAGGCGGAGGTGTGCTTTGTGCTGAATTGGACCATCCAAAGAATGTTCTTTCATGTTCACTTTCACCTTCTCTATCATTTTTTGTCTCCATTTGAAGCTTCCTGAAGTGATGCAAGATCAAATAACATGATCTTCTCCACATCTGGCATGAACGCAAAGTCCAACATCCTGTCAATCTTGCTTATCGCAAAAAAACTTAAAATACTTCAACTTCTCCCTTTCCATTTTTCACCGCTTTCTTCTGCAGCAAAAAAGAGTCCCTCCATTTCGAGCTGCTCAAATCTTGGTTCTTCTATTGGAAGATTTTTATTAGTTTAATGCGATCGATTAGTCAGTTGGAAAATGGAACTACCATGCATATTCCTCTGGTTATCATGCGATTCAGCTTCGTAATCTATTCTCCACATTCATCGTTTCCATTTATTTGCATACTGTTTGTGGTTTTGTAAACACTCGAGTGAAAGCATTTTATCTGCATTAGGTGAATTCTATGACTCTTCCAGATAAATCTCAGCTGATTCATTAAAAGAAGTGAAAAAAAGGAAGAATACGAAGAATACGAAGATTACGAAGATGATGATGATAAGATGAATTAGAAGAAACTGATGCTTTTTCATTGTTTGAATTCAACTCTGCTTTTATAACAGACACATTTGTGAGTGTGGCAATCACATCCAAATTCCAAGCGGCTCCTACCAGATGGATGGAGAGAAAGCCTCTCGTCAAATAGCAGCTGCATTTTCGAGCAGTTGGCTGGCTGGGGAGAGAAGAGAAGGAAAAAAAATGAATGTAATGTTGGTGAATAAGTGTGTGGCTGTAGTGTTGAGGTATCTTCTGTTTAGGAATAAGAGGAAGAGGAAGAGGAAGAAGAAGGGTTGATTGATGAAGGAATTGATGAAAGCATTGGAATCTGAGAGAATGATAGAACATCAACAGGAGAAGAGGAGGGGGAGGAGGAAGAGGAGGAAGAGGAGGATGAGGAAGAGGAGGATGAGGAGGAGGAAAAGGAGGTGGATGTGAACGCAACGAAGGAGAAGAATGCGAAGAAGGTGAGGGAGAAGAAGATTTTTCAGATTGAGGAGACGAGGAAGTGCCGGCAGATGGTGGAAGGATAGGAACAAATGGAGATGAAACAGTGAATGAAGGGGTGTTTGTGTGGTGTGTGTTGTGTAATGAAAGCGAATTCTCTCTCGAAATAGCAGGACCATCTGCAGATATAATTGTTGCGGAAGAAGAAGAAAATTGACGTGTCTTAAAACAATCTGTTCCTCTGAGTAGATGCCTCATCGTGCATGAAAACATTGCAGGTGGCGGAGGAGGTTGAGGGAGGGTTGGTGGAAGAGGTGGAAGAGGAGTAAGAGGCAGCGTGTCTGAAGAGTGTGGAGGCGGAGAAGGCATCTGCACACAAGAGCAATCAGATCCTTCACAAGCACTTTCAAAGGGAATTTTCGACAACATCGGCGTGTGGTAGACAGTCTCAAATTGTGTTCTGCCAGATAGAAACAATTGCAATCACAATCACAACTACTCGAATTCGAGATCATATATGAAGAAGAATATGAAGAAGAAGAAGAAGAAGAAGATGATGATGATGATGATGATGAGGATGAGGATGAGGATGATGACGACGACGACGACGATGAAGATGAAGGAGAAGAAGGAGAAGAAGTTGACAACATTCAAGATATCAAGGAAGATGAAGTGTGAGTTAATGAACACGTGTGAAGACAATACCAATTATTTTTTTTATTTGCGCCTGATGCATAAGTCAACTAATTCGTATAAACGGATAGAAAATGGAGCTAACAAAATGGAGGAGCGATGGTGCGTGCAGGAAGATTCAGAAGATGAGGTCAACTGAAAGTGGTTTTCAAAAGGCGATGATAAAGGAAGTGGAGAAAAAGATGACGAAGAAAATATTGAAGCAGATATTAACTGGCGGAGTGGAGAAGGGGAAGAGGAAGAAGAATTGTGGAAAGAAGCAAGTTGGAAAAGACAATTAAGACATGTGTTTCGATCAAGAGGAAATATTCGGCAGGAGGAATGTGAAATGATAAAAGAGCGGCATGCGCAGGGCAGAAGATTGGAATGAATAGTCGTTGAGTTAAATAATGAAAGAAAAAATGATAACGAATTCATTTCAAAAAATGAACATGAAATTCTCAAAAATAAATGATATAACTTATTTATATTCAAACAATCAAATGATTTTGAAATGGAAAAGGAACATCAAGGTTGACATTTTCTTTAAAAAACATTAACTTCAATCAATGTGAAAAATGTTACATGTTGAAACAACTGTTTTTAAAACTTCTTAATAAAACGGAATGATGGATGAAAACGGTAAAAATTTAAAACAAAAACAACAAAAAAACACGAATAAGTGAAACAGATAAGCGTATGCAACTGATTTGTTAACGTTAATGCAGATTATGTATGTTTCAATGCAAAATATTGTTATTTCCAAAAATTGCGAAAAGAGATATGTGAAGAATGAACTTGATCTGTTTTTGCCTTATGAAAATACAGAAATAAATCACAATTTATAACAAAACAATAGCAAACATGCCATTTACACGTTCTTTTCATTAATTATGCTTCAAAAAATTGCGAAAAGTTGAACCGTTTATGGAACAAAATATTCATGAAAGAATAAAAATTTGATAAATACATTAATAAAATATTGTAAATTAACAATTATTGATGTTTGTTTCTTTGTCAACCTTGTGCACTTGCTTGTCTTCACCACTTTTCAAGGAAACCTATGAAAAGTTGAAAAATGTTTAATTAACAAAACTGATTAGACAAAATAAACACTTAACAAATCTCGCACAACACAAGGAATAAATAAAGCGGTTAAATATAGGAAATTTCAAATATTTCCAAACCAGTTCAGATACAGTGCATGATCTTTATTGTTTATAATCAGTTTATTGCTTATAACAAAAGAAGAGAATTTAACGATTCCAAAGAAAGTGAATGCCTTCGATCGCCACAGATTCTTTTTAGCCTTGAAAAAAGGCGCTCGCAAGATGCCTCACTACAGGGCGATGCGATCAATGCATATGACAAATTGGCATAAATGTTGGGTAAAACTCCTTGCTTTGCTATTTCGTAGTAATAAACCATCCATTTGTCTTGAAAAATAGATTGATCATAACAAATAAAATTTGAAGAATGCAAAGAAATTATCTGCTTTCTTATATCGGAGTTCATAGAAAAAAGAACAGAATTTGCGTAATCGTTGAATCCGCTTTTGATTCGAGGAAACCAGTCGCTTGAAATTGTCTCGAGAATTGTTGATAATGCTTTGGTCCTTTCATCTGAATTTTCTAAATCATCTGTTGGAAGTTGTTTGCTCGATCCAAGTAAAAACAGTTCGTCAACGATATTTTCATTGGAAGAATGATTGAAAACACTTGAACTTTCTTCAGTTGATGAATCGCAATCGGCAACTTGTTGGCTTTCAATTGATCCACAAGAGTTTCGTGTGTTATATATAAATTGTTCTTTTGGAATGGTTGTTGATTCTGTCTCTTCAATGAACTCATCGTCTTCATTTTCGGTGTCATCATCTATAATACCTAATGTTTCTAAAATAAGCTGATTCTGTAAATCATCATTCGGCTCATCGCTTGAATCATTTGTAGATAAATTATTTGTTAAATAATTGATCAATTTGAAAAGAATATCGTTGTTCAAAACAGAACTTGAAGGTGAAAATATTGACTGTGCAATATCCGGTGCTGGTGTTTGTGCAGATGAAACAGATGCAGATTCTTTTTCCATTTTTTCTATTTTCGTTTCAAGTTGTTGAAGCGAATAATGAAATGCATTCACAGATAAAGGAGATCCGAAATTTATCTGTTGTGTTGGTGAAATAAATGTTGGTTTTAAAAATACCGAAGAATTCTGCAATTGTTGATTGGAAAGAAGATAATTGTTTGCACTATTATCCTTTGATGTGTCTTGACTCGAAGGAATTTTCATGTTCTCTTGTTGAGCACAAGATATTGCAGAAATTTTTACAGGTGTTGTTGATGATGCTGAAGAAGAGTTGAGAAATGAATTTTGCGTTATTTGTGAATGTGTCTGCAAAGTGTTGACAGCAGGATGCGTTGATGAAAAAGGCGATAATTTTTCTGATGATTTGATAAATTGAGTGAATTCATCTTTAAGAGTATTAAGCTTCGATGAAAAGGAGATCACAAATGAGCTTCGATGGTAAAGTCTCACTCCAATTGGTGTTAAAGAAAAAGCCAACGCGAATTTGTTACCTCGTTCTCCAGCAAGGAAATAATTATGTAATAAAATCATTAAATGGCAAATGCAAACTTGCCAATTCTCATCAGAAAAATAATCAAGATTAATCATCCAAAAATAATAAGCAAACGCTTTAAGTATTAGAGGAAAAACAGATCCCAGTTTAGTGTCATCGTTTTCGAGCAATAGTTGCAGTTCTCTTAAATGAAACAGTAATATACCACATCTGATCACATCAAAAATAGAAATATCACCAAAAAACTCAGAAATTGATGGATGTTTGCAATTCACATAAAAAAAATAACAAATGTCGTATAAACAGAGCCACCTTGTTTTGACAAAGCAAGGGCACGTAGGATTTGTTGGATTTTTCGTTGATGTTTTCCTGTAGTCTTTGGATATCGTTATAATGGTCTCTTTCAATTGTCTCAAAAATTTGTTTTCGGAAAATAAATGGGTAATAATCAGATTGACTAAATGATTTGTGCAGTAAATAAAAAATGGTGGAGTTTGTAATTCATTTTGCCGAGTTTCACAAATAGTCGCATCCTCTGTGAGATTTTGCAACGCTAGCATTTGTGGTTTCAATCCATCTGTACAAAAACAACGAACCTCCCCATTCGCATCAGACACTTCCTTCATGATAGTATGCGCCAATTTTGTGTAATCTGCAATAGAAAAACATGCATTGTTCAGGCTCCAAAAAACTGGTTTTCCATTTTCATTCAAGGGAACAACCGTTACAATTGTTAACTTTTTTCCAGCAATAACGCCTCCATCCATCATGACGCCGACCATTGCATTGTTGATTGCTTCATTTCGTTCTTTAACTTTTCTCAAATTTTCGTCTTTAATAAGCAATGATAGTTTCCTACTGGTTAAAGATGGAAAAATGGTTTCTGAAGATAAAGAAGGGTTTTGTTGAGAAAGTCGAATTAACGAAGAAATGAATGTGTTGAATTCAGAAGAATAAGCAGATAAAAAAGCTATATTGCAATGGCTTATAAGATGAAGAAATTGCTTAATAAGAATGCAAAAATCGGAATTGAAAATCTTTTGGACTTTTTTTGGAGGTTTTGATAAAATATGAACAGAAGGTTTAGGCTTTAGATAAGATAACATTGAAGATCCTTTTGCTAGAAAGCATGAATGACTCCTAACACGATCTGTGTTTTTTCTTCCAGAAAAGCCACAGTTTATTCCGTGTTTGCTATTTGGACATAGATAGTAAACATGCCCATCTTTTTTCAGTGATCCATCAGGTAAAACTGGCGTGTACGCAATCCAGAGGGTATTGTTGTTAACTTCAAAGTGTATTTTCCCAATTTCTTCTTTTGTATTGTTGGGGTGAAGATAATCTAAAAAATTATGTAAATTTTATCATTATATTTAAGATCCAAAATAAAAATATATAAAAGTAAACATTTTCCGTTGTTTGTGAATTTAGTGCATATCAAAGTGACAAATGAACATCCTTTCTCTTTTAATTCAGAAATTTTATCTGAAAACGCTTTTTGCTTTACATGAATACATTAATATTAAAAATTTTAAAGAATTCAAAAGAAAATCAATGTTTAACAAACTATTTGTGGAATAGATAAACAGCTTCTTAATTCAGCTGGTAATTCAAAAATGAAACCATCATCCATTTCGGACATTTATTATCGACACAACACGACAGATCTTGAGATCCGAATGATCCAGACAGATCTGAACAGATCTTTGTCGAATTGATCTGTCGAAAACCCATTAAATACATCATGATTAATATTTTAAATAAAAATAAATATGAATAATTCTTAACAAAATATTTGAAATTAAATACAACAAATTAAAGTAAAGTAATTTTTTAATTGTGAATGAAAAAAAAATATCTTATCAAAAAAAAAAAGAATTTCCTGTCAGTCGACTAGTCGAAACCATTTTTATAAGTCGGCTTGTCGCAAAGGCCTAGTTTTGCGGAGTAATTTGAAATGGATCATAATTTTCTATTGATTTTTTTGAATGATATGCATACACCAAACATGATTGATAAACATTTTGAAAATAAATTAGTTCAAATAAGATTATTAAATATTGAAATAATTAATGTTCAATTCAAACCAAGTCAATATTTTTATTCCAATGTTTGCAAAATTGGAAAAAAAACAACACATAGCATTGTTTTGTGGATTTTTCAAATTTGTCATAGCTTCTTTAATAAAAATAGTTAAATTATCAAAATTAATAAGAAAATTTATGGTTGTTGAATCAGAATAATAAAAACGAGACTTTCTTTTGATTTTTTTTTTTAATTTATTCTTTTGCTCATTTTTCTGACTTTTTCGAATAGCTGACAGGAAGTGACGTCAATGACGTCATTGACTTTAGTGACGTGCCAAAAATCCGATCACCGCTTACATGTCAGTAAAAAATTCATAATGGAAAATTTGATTTTCAATATTTACAAAAAAATTATTTTGGAAAATATTTATTTTTTTGAAACAATAAAACAATAATGTTGGTTTTGTTTTGTGACGTGGAAATTTTTGTCACGTCCGTCAAAAATCGAAAACTTCACGTCAGAAGTCAGTACGTCACCCAGGGTTATTGTAAACTGTTCTGGTTATTTTTCATTTTCGGCAATTTGCTCTTTCTGATGGAAAAAAAATTATCATTTTTGAAAAATCATTATCAATGGGACAACTTAAAAAAATATTTTTCATTAAATGTTAAAAGCATCTAACTAAAACTAACACATGAACTGAAAATTTTAACAGTTATATAAATTTACCACTTAATTATAATTTAATATGATTATATATTCTTTTAGAAAAAAAAACAATATTCGCATTTCAATGAAATTCATTACAAAAAATCATCAATTAAAAAGGCAGCGAACAACCGTTTGCGGATTAAAGGAATAAACCAAAAAGGGAAAAAAAAAAAAGAACCGTGAAAAAACGAAATGTGAAACATTTCATTTCTTCAAACATTAACTGAACAGCCAGAAACAGATTATACAGAAAAAATATTTTAGTTTATAAAACAAAAAACTCTCAATGTTTTTTTGGATCATTAATCAATGCTTAAAATTAAAAAAAGAAGAAGAGAGAGAGAAAAAAAAATGGAGTTTCTGTTTTGATTGAAAAGAATATGATTAAACATTCATAAAATAATCTTCTAAATTTTTTGATAATTCATAACCATTATCGTTAACAAAAGAAAATATTCCATAATGGCTTGCAATGATATCTTCGTGTCCTTCTTCTTCCAGCTTTTCAAAAACCTTCCTTTTCGTTGTCTTTCTTTTAATTTCTTCCTTTTCTTCTTTATTCTTTTCTTTCAATCTTTCCGAAATATTCAAAAAGAAATGTAAGTATTTGCTTGTCATGCCTTCATTAAATGTTTGTCTCTGCATTCCCTCCAAAACAACATCAACAGCTCCACCTTTAAGAAGCTCTTCAACGTTCACACTTCTATTTTCTGCTGCATCTTTAAATACAAAAACGCATTCTCTGCCAATTTTCTCATTATTCCCTTTTGCTGCTCGATACACTTCAACAACTCCTCCAATAAGTCCAGCAGATTCCTCTTTCCACAATGCGTTTAAGTACAAGAAATTAAAAATTTCATTGAACCATCTCATCAACACAAGCTCTTCTTTCGTTTCTTTTTCCATTTCCTCTTCTTTCTCTTCCAATCCACACCCTTAACTAGCTCTTTCAGTTCTTTTGCTGCTTCTCTCGCAGAATGCAGATCATTCACAATTATGTCTTCCAAGCTTTCGTCGTTGTGAAATCTGTATATCAAAAACTGCCAAGCTGATTGATAGGCAAGTCGTGTCAGATTCTGATGTTCCTGGTGATATTCGATGATTTCTGTTATCTCATTTAGATACAGCTCTTTTTTGATTTCCTGTTTGACAATATATGAAGAAAAACCAATAACATCAAAAATGAAATAGAAATGTTCATACATAAAATTTGGATATGTTGCTCAAAGCCAGCAAAGCTATTTCCACTTCTTTTTGAGCTTCTTCACTTTCTTCTTTCTTCGAGACAACTTTCAAAAGGCAAGGTACACAGATTGATATCAATTCATCTGAAATGAAGGAGATACTTAGCAAAAAGAAGCATTCACAAAGATCAGTCAGAAGCTTTTCATTTTCTTCTTCTTTTTTCTTCCCATTTTCATCGATTATCATCTCTTCAAATGTTTTGCCCAACAAAGATTTGACAAAACTCTTAATATATATGTCTTTTTACTCTTTGCAATATCCAACTTGCTTCAACAACAAAATTGCGTTTCCCCATGACAATTTCTTTGCTTCAATCATTTTGAGTATTTTGCTGAACAGCTCTGTCGTAAAAGCGAATCTCATTTCTTCTCCATTCATTTCATCAATTAATCCATTCATCTCTTCAATTTTTTGCATTTGTTCATCCTCATCGCACTCTTCAAGTCCATTAAACAATGCTTCAAAATTAAAAAGATAGAAAGAAATGCAATTACAAAAATTCAAATGCAGCAATGGAAGCTAACCAGTAAATCTTTCGGTGATACTCATTTCCTTCGTCTTTTAGCAAAGCACATCATTCAGAAAGCATCAACATTTTTATCAATCCAAATGAAAAGAAAAATCGAGGCAGAGATAAAATGACAAATATTAAATTTACAAAACCATCTGGAAAATGTCTTTTCTCATAAGACCCTTTTTATGAAAGCACTTTTGGCAAGGTATTGCAAAGAAAAAATAAACGCTTTATCCTTTTTCTATTTGCTGTAATGGATGTTTTGATCATAAAATAACACAAAAACACAGGTTGATGAATTATGCAATCAAAGGTTTTCAAATTCAAATTAAGAATTAAACATGTGTAACAAAAAACATTTATGTTCGACAAGTCCGTCAGTAATGAAAAATTTGCATTTATGAATGATATTTTTTTATTCTTATTGCTTTCTTATGATTTTTTGAAATTTCAAAATGAGCATTATTTAGGCATTTGCGACAAAGAGATTTATAGCAATTTGCGTCTACGAAATGATTCACCTATGCAGAATGTTTTTTTTTTTTTTTTTTTTTTTTTTTTATAATAGCTTTGATTTCAATTTCCAATCCTTCTAAAAGACAATTTTTGAACAAGTTACTTTGAACTGATTTACCAATTTTTCATATTTATTTTTTCTTTATTGCATGATTCAATTTTGTCTTTAAAAAATAACGTGAATGAAATTTTCACAATAAACATAATTTGATGCACTATCCAAGTCTTAGAAAAAAAACCAGAAAACATAGAAAATTTGTGGTAATAGTACTATCACAATTACAATCAATCAGAACGAGTAAAAGGCGTAAATCAAATTATCTTGCTTGAATTACACTTTCTTTCATCTCATTGATAAGAATTATAATTTGCAAAAATCCACTAAATTTATTCAAAGTTCTGGAATTACCAATGAAAAAAAATTAATCATATACAAATTCAAATCAGGAAAATTGAATAACATCCAAGCATTTTAATTACATACACACTGCTATGAAATTGCGTTCAGTCAGATATCTTATCTTCATATCTTACAGTTTAACAATAGCATTCACTGTTGAATTCTCAAAATAAATTTTGGTTCACTCAGCTTTGTCAAGAATTTTTGCTTTCAAAAAGTATGTTCAACGTGTAGTCTTTTGATGATTCTCAAATATTGAATGATAACATGCCCTTTTGATACCCTCATTTGGTGCATCTTTTTCTTAAAATATCTTCAAACTTAAACATAAATAAAGTCATTTGCTTTTTCCTTTCATTCATACATCTCCACAGCAATGTTCCCTTCAATTCGCATTCCTCATCAAAGCTTTCAGCCGTATCTTTGTTCTCTTCGTCTTCTAACGACATTTTGTTAAAAGCTTTTGTCACACGCTCTTTTCTCTCTTCGTTTTCCATACAGTTCAACTTCATTGGAAGCACAGCACCAACGCTGCAATCAGTTACCATTTTGTATAACTCGGCTCTTCTTCGACTTCCAACAAAACGCTCAAACATCGTTCCTAATTCCACGTTCTCTTCTGTACTGCAATCCAGTTGTTTACCAAAGTTGTGATGAGAAAAGTATTCAGCACTCTCATAATCATCAATATGCATATCAGATGCCTCATCAGTTTCATTTGAATCTTCTTCCATGTAATTTTCAATGCTTGAACTTTCTTCTAAATTTTTATCATTTTCTCTTTTCGTTCTTTTACTTCCAAACGATTTCATGTTTTCATATCTCTGACCTATTAAACACGCATCATTTAAATCTCTCTTAATCTTTCTAAAATGTAGTGCATTTTCACGAATATCTTGAAGCTTTTTTGCTCTTTCTCTTCTCCTTAACAATTTTTCTATACTTTCTTTTTTCATTCGTATCCTCTCGTGATGTTCTTTCATCTCTAGCTCTTTCTTTCGTTCGTTCTCTCTTTCTTTTTCCAGCTCTTTGCGCTTTGCTCGTTCGGTTCGAGTTTCTACTAATTTTATGCTTTTTGGCTGAGGAAATAAAGCAGTTTTACGTCTTCCATATTGGACTCCAGGTGTGTTGGAAAGTTTCAATAAATGAGTCAGTAAAGAACCATTTCGTGGATCCAATTGAATAGGAGGTACAAGAGGTTCATCTGAAGAAGGTGATGTTGAAGATGCAAAATTTATTGTTGCTGCATTTTCAGAGGTTGATTTTTGAAGTTTATTGCTATTTGAAGATTTTGAATTTTCTTGTGAATCACTTGAAATAATCCGACTTTCAGATACAGGATTCACCGCCGGATTAACGGATTCAACAAAAAAAGATAGAGATGGACCAGCTTTTTGGGGGTTTGTTGAAGAACTTGTAACAGTTCCTGAGGATGAAGATTTTGCACGTTTTTGAACAAATGCTTGACCATAAATATAAGGGCGTTCTGGAGAAGATAGTGAAGTAGCAATTTGAGATAAAACTCTGCGCAGTATTGGATAAGGACTGTTAAATGGAGGACGATTAAACAATGCATCAAATTGTTCATCATCAATTCTGCTGTCTCTCAAAAACTAAACTTCCATATGTAATTTCAAAAAATAAAAACATAAATAAAGTTAACCATTTTCCCTCCTTTTTTCCCTTGAAGATCACCAAAAGCTCTCACTATTGAGCAAAAAGTCAATTTCTGTGATCTGAGGTCCATTGCTCCAGCATAAAATGCTTTAGGAAAAGACAAATGTTCCAAAGTTGGCAAATACGTTGTAAATATTTTTGTTGTGAAAAATAGACTTTGCATAACGAAAAAAATACACAAATAAAATTGGATCTAATATATAAGAAAATATTTAACATTTATGCTGATTATTCTGCCAAAGTTCTAAATGGTTCGCAGGAAATTTGTTTTGTCGTTTTGTTACAAACTTGTTCTTTAAACATTGATATATATGACAAGACTTGATAATTTTGTTAAACTTGAGAAAATCGGCGAAGGAACATATGGAGTTGTTTACAAAGCAAGAGATCAACGAGTGTGCTTTTTACATTTTTATCTTTTGAAAAAAATGTTGTTTACGTTCTATTTGTTCGAAAACATTGTGAATAATGCACATATGCTTCCAAAATAATAAAATAATTTCAGAATGGAGATATTGTTGCAATGAAGCGTATTCGACTTGAATCAGATGAAGAAGGAGTTCCAAGCACAACCATACGAGAAATTGCATTATTGAAAGAATTACATCATCCAAACATCATCAACCTTCGAGATGTTATCAATGCAGATAAAAAGTTAACATTGATTTTTGACTATTGCGATTTTGACGTCAAAAAATACACAGAAAGCAAGCATAGGAAAGTTGAAATGATAATTGTGAAACGTATGTTTTTCCAATTAATGGCTGGAATAGCTTTCTGCCACGCGAACAGAGTGATGCACAGGGATTTAAAACCACAAAATCTTTTTGTGACAAAGGATCTTGTTTTAAAAATTGGTGATTTTGGATTAGCAAGAGCATTTGGGATACCTGTTCGTTCATTTACGCACGAAGTTGTTACATTATGGTATCGTCCACCCGATGTTCTTCTTGGAAACAGGAAATATACAACCGCCATTGATGTATGGAGTTGCGGTTGTATATTAGTTGAAATGATAACAGGTCGCCCTCTTTTCCCTGGTTCTTCAGACTCTGATGAACTCAATCGTATTTTCAAGTTTGCTTGTTTTTGTATTGAAAATACTTTACAATTTATTTTGATTGATTCTATTTATTAAAGATTTCTTGGGTATCCGACTGTTACGAATTGGCCAAGCATTGTTGATCTACCTGACTTTAAACCGTCTATTGCTTCTTCATCATTTTCATCCGTTCTCGGATCTTCTTCGTCCTCTTCGTCTGCATCTTCGTCTGCATCATCGTCGTCAGCACAGCCAAACAGCCTTTCGCTGATGCAACGCTGTTTGGGGAGCGTGGTGCCATCGCTCGATGTGAGCGGAATGGACTTGCTTCTTAAGATGCTTCAGTACGACCCGTCAAAAAGAATAACAGCAAGAGAGGCTCTGAATCATCCGTGGTTTTCGGATATTCCAGCATCTCTCAAGTCAATGTCAATGCAAGGATTGTAGTGAACTGTTTTGACTGATGGTTTGCGAACTGAAACCATATAAAGCTTCATCATTTATGGACAACAATTTTATATCAAGAATTTTAATCTAATCTTAATTTTTTTTACTATTTGTTGCAACCGTGATTTTATCTATTCGTTTTTTCTTTTTTCAGTTAAAAATAGTTCAAGCCACCAAATCATACATCCATTTACATTTTAAGAATGTTTCTTTTCTATTTGTCTTATTTTTATCGAACTCTTAATTTCCTTATAATCTTATAATTCATTATTTTAGAGCAGAATTTTAATATTTATTTTTCAAGGAACATTTATTTATAAAATATTTTCATTGTTATTAATTTTTATAAATATTATTTTGATGATTATTTTATGTGCTTCTTTTATGACCTTTAAATTTTATCTTCATGTTACTCAAATAATTCTTTAAATACATATATTTGTTAATTTTTTGACATAAATTTGATCTATTAAGGGCGAATTACTAAAAGATAGGGTACGAGATCTTTGTCGATCTAATAACTTTAGTATTTTGAGTGCTGTATCGAGTAGCATGAAGCCAACTTTATTTGATCGTTTTTTCAAATTGCTTTATAAGTTGCGATATTTTACCCTTTCGTTCTGGCTTATATGTTTAATCGTTGGAATAATAATTGGAACAAGAATTTTCAATACGTTTGATAAATTAAGAAATTATAAATGAATAACGTTTTTTGTTGGAACATATTGTAAATTTATTATCACATATTTTATTTTTATTAATCACGAAATTTTTAGAACGGCTAATGGAATTGAAGCCCCAGATGGAGCACAGGCATATGAAGCTGCGAAAATTACTGCAAAATATTTCCCTGATCATTCCGGAGAAAAATCTGTTTATGGATTCTTTCACAATATAGGCCGTGAGAATTTAACTGAAATCAAATGTGTTGAAAAAGTGAATGTTAATTTCCAAGAAGATATAAAGCGATGGGAAAAGAAAAACAACCGAAAACTTATTGGATATAAGTTGATATCTTACTTTTTAACAGATAACCAGCAGCTCAAGGACAATCTTCTTGCAGAAAATAAGAATGGTTCAATGCTTATGATTGAACTTGCAACCGATGGTCAACAGCGTTATGATGACTTCCATACAATTGAAAAAATGCTTACAGAGCGTGTGAAAGGTGATTGCACTGATGAAGAGAGAGAAGATCTCGTGTTTGGTATGATGGGTCAACTTGCTTTGGAACTTGATTCGAGAAAACGAGTTGTTGAAGAAATGGGGAAAATGGAATATTTCTGCATTCCCATTGCACTTGTTATTCTTGTTATTATGTTCAGATCATTTCGTATGCTACTTGTTCCAATTTTAACAACAGGTACAGGAACAATGACATCGTTTTTGATCATGTACCCCTTGGCAAAGTATTGCTTCATGCTTGTCACATTTGCCCCAACTCTGATGCTTTCGATGTGCTTGGCTATGTCAATTGATTATGCTCTCTTTTTCATTACTCGGTTCCGAGAAGAACTTTCGAAAGGAAAATCAGTTGCACGAGCAACTCACGAAATGCAAAGATATTCTGGGCGAATCATCCTTTTGTCGGGGGTGATTTTAACAATCGCGTTCTGCGGAGATATGTTTTTGAGGAATGAAATGCTTTTCACTCTTGGTCTTGGGTTAGCTGTAGCCATTATGACAAACATGTTGGTAAACTACACAATGATTCCTTCATTGATTTTGGCATTCCCATCATTCTTTTCTGATTTCAACTATTTGGGAGCTGGACATTGTATGTCGCTTGTGTTGTGCTGCCGTCACAAGGCATGGAAATTCATTGGAATCAAACCATTTAAACCAAGAAGAGTTATTGTGATGGATGAAGCAGAATCTCTCAATTCAAACGAAAGAACCGCAGGAGCATATTTAGAAAATGGTAGTGAAGCAAAGCCTCTTGTTAGTGGAGCGCGTGCTGTACCAGGAGGCTTCCAAGTCGATCGTATGCAAGGAGCAAATAGTTCCATGGAAAAGGGAAGAGGATATTCTTTGGATTGTGAATATGACAATGGATTTGAAACTGCAACAACAGACGAAGTTATTCATGAGCTTCAAAAAGAGCAGAAAAAATCATGCTGGTTCCGTCTGACACAATGGACGACAAAACTTATTCCTTCAATTATCATCTGTGTGGTAATTATAGGTCTTTGCGTTCCTTTTGCAATATTCTTCTTGATGAAATTCCAGAATTCAATTGCAATCGAACAAATTCTGTCTCATGGTTCAGATACAATGAACACATATCATTACATTAAAGGAGACTTTGCTCCTGGAATATCACAACCGCTCGAACTCATGCTTGACGCTTCTTCTATTGGTGGTTACATTGGTGTTAATACTTACAAATACTTCCAGAAGTTGCTCGAATCAGCGGCTGAAAAGTTTCCAGACATTATATCCATCCCAAGCATTTTGTCTCCATTTTACAATGCTAATCAGCAGATGATGCCTGAAATGATCGATACAGAAGCACGTGGAATTTGCGAGTCTCAGGGTGGTGACGCATTTTGCGAGGCTTTCGCAATGGTTGTGCATCGATATGTCTCTCCGGTTGACGGGAATTCGTCGTGCATCATTGCAATCGGAACTGCCTCTGATCCAATGGGTGAAGTTGTCTACAATTGGCTTCCAGAATTCTATGAATGGCTCAGGAACTATTTGAGAGATAATGAACCTCCAATGCCCGAGCCAGTTGAACCTGGACCAATTCCGTTGGATGAAGTATCGCTTGATGGGAATTTATTGACCACAGGAAAATGCGAAAAATCTTCAGTCGAATCCGGCAGCATTGAACCAGTTGATGGGCCTGCTAAGAAACGCAGTTGGAGCAATATTTTTGCGAAGAAAACAAAAGAAGCAAAAGTATTTGAAGAATTCCCGTTCAAATCGAATAATGGAGTTATTATGGGATTGGATGGCTCTCCTGTGCAGCTTGCAGATACTGTGCGGTCAATTTACAAAGTTCTTCCATATTGTGTCTCAATCTCATTTGGCATTGTCTTCATTTTGGTTGGAGTCATCTTCAAGTCTGTGATGGTGCCCATCAGAACAGTGTTTTCACTCGCTGTGACTCTTCTTACTGTTTATGGCTTGGTTACAATGCTGTTCCAAAAGCATGCTCTGGCATGGATGATTCCTTTCCTGAAGGAAGTTGACGCGTTGTACTTTTTCGTTCCTGTGTTTGGATTCACATTGGTGCTTGGATTAGCATTGGATTATGATGTCTTCCTCTTCTTCCGAATTGTGGAATATCGCGATGCCGGCTTCTCCACAAGAGCATCTGTAATCAAGGGAATGGCATCTTCTGGCTCAATTATCAATGCTGCAGGTATTATTATGGCAGTTGCATTCTCTGGACTGATTATTTCGCATATGTCTGTGCTGGTCGAACTGGGTGTCATGCTTGTTTTGACTGTGCTGTATGATACTTTTGTTGTGCGTGTGTTCTTCGTCCCTGCCCTTATCTCTTTGCTGGGTAGAGCGAACTGGTGGCCTGGAAGAAGACCAATTGAAACGAAAGACGAGGATGATGTTTCTGATCAGATTGCTCGTTCTAATGAAGTTGATGACGAAGAAGAATGGCTAAAATTCATGGAAATTAACCAAACCAACCAACCTACTCTTGCATCACAAGCCATCTCAGCTGATGAAGAAAAATGCAAAGAGGCTTCGACTTACTTCCAACCAATTAGAAAGAGAAAGCACGAAGACGAGCATTCATTTACTGCCATGGATGGACGTTCATCACAAGCTCAGCCACCAGAATCTCTTTCAACGATTGAAGCAACACTTCCCGCTAAACTTTAAACTACTCCTTTTTATCCTCGCATGTCTGTGCGAGTTTCTATCATTTTGCCTGAGTGACATTGCTTTGCTTGAACTTTTTGCTTCGTAACTTTTCATTCTTCTTTTTCACCAGAAGTTCTTTCTAATCTTTATCTTTATCTATTCATTGCCTTTTCAACTGGCTCAATCTTCATTTTCTTTCAATCATACAAATATTTTTTAAAAGTATTTGTTCTGCTTATTCAATGTTGATTTACTGATTTCTTCCATAATTTCTTGAATTCTATCTTGTTTCTGAAATATTTCCTTCTTCTTCAAAGAGAGCGTGATTAGGCAACATACATTTTCTTTATTGTTTTAAATCTTTCTTTTTATTTATTATTTCTATAATGAAAATTGATTTTCACATATCTTCGTTCTTTTGTTTATTTGTTTGGTTTATAATCTTTCTTTCTTTCTTCTTTTTCATATTTTATTCATTCTTTACATTTCCATTCTTGAGGGTGTTTATATCTGGTTATGTTTTTCGATTTCTACATTTCAAAATTTTTAAATCTTTAATTCCAAGCTCTTATTGGGATAAATCACTCTTTGTCTGATTTCTGATTTATTTATATTTTTTCTGATTTCTTTCTTTTTCTGACCTTTTCAACGATTCTATTTCCTTTATCTCTCGTTTTTTATTGTATGTTTTCAATTTTTGTTGCGATTTATTTTAATTTCCGAAAATTGCGTAATGCTTAATGGCTTGCGCACGAAGCATATCAAATGGACGAAACTTCGATTATTGAAGAAGATAGTCGAGTCCTTCAATGAGCTCTGCATTGCAACGAAGGATTTGAATGCTTATTCAATGCGCGCGAGTTCCAATCGACATTTCGCTTTTACATGCATCGACATTTCGGATACGAAGCGAAGAATCAAGGCATTCAACGAAAAGCAAAGCAGCAAAAACTTTTGACAAGTCTAGACCGAAAAATGCATCTGCTACAATTGACTAGAAAAAAAAGCGAACACGGGGAGATGGAGAACGAAGCGGAAATCAAAACTATTTAAGATTTAATCTTAATTGTTTTTTATTCTGTTCTCTGTTCTCTCTAATTTTTTTCTGTTATTTTTTTGTTTACATTCTCGTTTAATGTTAGAAATAGCGTCATCTTCAAATATTTCTGTAGTTTTCATGATTTGAAATAGTTGTGTTTGTTTTGCTTTTCCATGTGCTTTGAAGCGGAAAGTATTTTCAATTCTATCCGAAATCAAAGATGAAAAAGAAATATTCTTTAATGTTGTTTCGATGTGAAAATGAATTTTCTGTAAAATCATGTTACTTGGCACATCAAATTATTTCAACAATTTATTGTTTCATAATTTTCACGAAGCATTCTTAATGTATTCATGTCTTATGTTTGTTTCAACAATCTGCCCGTTTGTTCAAAGTGCGATTGAGACAGATCGAGCAGTTATTTTAATTTGTGTCCACTCTATTTTTTTCTTTTCTTTTTAATCTTTTTTATATGCAATGGTTATTTTTCTTTTTCTTTTCTTCATAAATATTAATTTTGCAATGAAGTTTTCATTTGCTGTGCGCCATTTTTGATTTTTCTTCAATCATATTTTTAACATCAGGCAAATGAATACCACCTGACTTTAAATTCTTTAAAATATTTCCTCTTCACATTGGCAGAGAGAGAAAAAAATACATCAAATAATTTCTCAAAAGAAATTTCAAAAATCATTGAATTAAATATATCTATTGACAACGAAAGCGCATTCCATGCAAGTAGAAAATAAACACAAAATGATTTTTCCTTTTTCTATTCAGATTTCTTTTCTTTTTCTTGCTCATTCAGCTGAGGTGGGAATTTTAGACAACTACTCAGATGCACCTTATCGAATTGATCGTCAGGTGTTGCTGATGATGATGACTTCTCAGGGCAAAGGAAGTTGTCTATCTCTTCTTCTGTCATTTCTCGCTCGAGCATGTCTCGCTTTGCTTTCGTTTCTGGGTCTTCTGAAGAAACAATTCTTTTTTTGTATCGTTTCTATCAATTATCAGAAGAATAAAGACATCAAATATATATTAAAAAACATTCTCGAATGCTTCATACCATTTGTCTTTCATATTGGTCAGGATGTGGCAACTCTTCGAGTGAAGCACAATGCGGCTCCTCAGAAAAATAAGGATGTTTCAGCGCTTCCTCCGCAGACGGACGGGCAGATGGATCGAGCGACAGAAGCGATGTTAGAAGCGCAATCTCAGAAGGAGGAGATGATGAAAAGAATTTCTGAAAACAAATTCAATTTTTAATATAAAAATACATATGAATGAAACACAGAAGATTGACATACATTGAGATCGATGCCTTTTATTGGTTCAAATGGAATGAATCGAGGAAGTGATTTCATGCCCTGAAATAACATTCATCATCATTAGAATCATAAAATGCAATGATATAAAGTCGTAGTTAAAAATGAAATGAATGTAATAAATTGATATGCAAAAGAAAAGAAAATTTGTACTAAAAAAGATAATTTCTTTTTCAAAAATTTATTGATTATTATGAGCATATTACAAAAAAAAAATATTTTTTTTTTTTTGAGCATAAATATTATTGCATACGTGCCATTCCTCGTCTTGTGGTGTACCTAGGAATGTGAATATCTTTGTCAGCTGATCAATATCAGTCAATCCTTTAAATAGAGGCCGTTCTCTTGAAAAAATTTAAAAAAATAAATAAAGAATCCTTAACTCATACACGAAACATTAAAGAGAATATCATACGTATGCATCATTTCTCCCAATATGCATCCAACGGACCAAATGTCGCTTGAAAAATTCAAATTTTTCGTTCCAAAAATAAGTTCCGGTGCTTGATACCATCGTGAAATGATAGGTGAAGAGCTTGGATCAAAAGGCATGCTAACATCAATAGAAAATCCGAAATCTGTAAGTTTTAAGCTACGATCTTGTGCAATTAAAAAGTTTTCCGGTTTCAGATCCTGAATTCAAAAAATTGAATTTACAAAAAGAACAAATCTTTCGCATACTCGATGAAGAATTCCTTTTTCATGGCAAAATTTAACTGCCTGTAATACTTGTTTGATATACGCTTTTCTAATAGGCAAAGGAATTGCACCTTTCATTCCTACCAAAACACTTCCAAGATCAGATTTCATTAATTCATACGCAACATAATAATCACCGAATTCATTTTGAAAAGAATCTAGATATTTAACAATGTGTTCACTTTCAAGAGATTTGTGCAATGATATTTCTCGAACAATTGCCTCGGAAGTCTCTTTGGATTTTGTTCTTTGCTTGAAGCGCTTCAGTGCAACCTCTTTTCCTGTTTCTTTACATATAGCCCTATGTACTTTTCCATATGATCCGTTGCCTATGACTTCTTTTTTTTCGTATTGAGATAATTTATCTTTTTCCGACATTTTTAATGATTAAAAAAAAAATATGCGCCCATAACATTTATCATGAAGTATCATATTGGATATAAATCGAATATCTATAAAAACAAAAAAGAAGGATGTCGGTCAAGCGGAACGTTGGCAACAGGTTGAAAAGGTGACTGAAAAGTTGACAAAGTCTCATTATTTTTCGATCTTATTGAATATGAAATTAGAGAAGTATTTAAACATGATGAATTGCTTAACTTTTCATTAGATAACGTATTTGATTGGTCGAACACAAATGTCGCAGCAGAAGAAGCATGAATTGATGATGGTGAAGATAAACAAGATGCCGGCGCTTTAAATGGTTCTAAAAACGAGTTTTTTTGATTGCACGTTTTGTATTCTGGATTGCGTAATGTTGTCATTCCACATTTATCATCAGACCATTCCATTAATGTTGATGGAGTTGTTGGCTCTGAATAGACTTTTTGTGATGATTTTTGATGAAACTCCGACGGAGCGTGAAAATCACGTAAAGGCAGAGGAAAAGTTGATTGAGTCTGCAAAAAGGGATTTTGCTGCAATGTTTCACTGTTGGTATTTGATTGATGAATTGAATGAGAAGAGGCTGAGTCAAAAATCGGTAAAGCAACCGAAGGCGACACGTCAAACAAAAACTGATTCTTTGAAGAAGCTTCGGCTTTTTCCACTTTCTTGTTTGAAGCTGATTGAAGTTCCGAATGAAATGAGCGATGAGGAGGTGTCATAACGGGACAGGTTTGAGATGAGCAATTTTGGTGAAATGGATTTGAAGAAGATGATGATTCATTTGCAAAGAAATGAGATTGAGGCATTTTGCTGTCTTGATCTTTCTTTTCAAATAAAATGGCTTTATCTTTATTCGATAAAGAACTATTTGAACCAATTTCTGTGAAATGACTCGATGTTAAGTCGCATCTTGATTGAGAATTAACTTTTGATGTTGAAAATTCATCTATTAAAGGATGCGTCGTTGAGAAGCAATGTTTCTTTGGCAAGGAAGCAACTGCATCAGGACGAGTGGACACTGAAGAGTGTGGCTTGTTTGAGATGTGCTTGAAAGAAGATGCTGGAAGAGATGCAACCCGATTGTGTTTGGAAAGCGATCTTTTGACTGTTTTCTGCAGCACATCCAAATACTTCGAACTTGCAGAAGGAGAAATGGTGGTTGATAACTCATCGATGCCGGAATGAAATAATGGATACGGTGGAGCAGATGCAATTTGAGGTAAAACATCTTCGCATACGAAAATGCAACTTTCAACTTGTGGCTGAGATTTTATGTGATTTATTAACGAGGAATATATTTCCCATGGAGGCGAAGAAGATCGCAAAGAACGCTCGTTCACTGAAAATCCTCTTTCTGAAGCATTAAATTTACCTTTTTCGAATTGCTCGGAAGCATGGGTTTTCCTATTTAGATAATTTGACCGTTGATCTGGCTTGCAAGTGTTGTAAGGTTGCATTTTCTTCATTTGAAACTCTTCTTGGCTTTTTTGGCATGTCGGTTTCAATGCTCGCATTTTTGATATGAATCCACTTTTTTCGCTTGATTTCTTAGTTACACAAAAATCTGCGTCAGAAAGTTGGCATTTTTCAGTTTGAGTTGATTTTTCTTCAGCTAAATTTGTCTTTGTAAATTTTTCATTCTGTTGTGATTGGTCAATAATGCCTGGATCTTCTGTAACGTTCGGAGGCAACGAAGGCACTACAATGCCAATTGTTTTTGTCAAGTTGTCGAAAATTTGATATGAATTACGTCTTCTTGAAGCTTCTAATTCTTTGATACTTTCCTGTAAAGAACATAAATCTGAGCGATATTTCCCTGTTTTATCGTCCTTTTTAAAGATACGATTATTATAAAGTTAATATAACTCATACAAAATTTTCTTGTAAATCCTCCAAATTTTTCAGTGATTGATTAAGGATTTCATCATTACTCAAAGAATTATCAAAAGCATCCGTTCCAAAATGTGTTCCATCTTTCACATTCATAATTTTTATTTTGCCTAAATCAAAGTGGATAAACAAAAAATCCTGATTACAGGTCTCTTTAAATTCTTTAAATGAAAAGATTTTTGAAAAATCAAGTATTATATCCTATTTTTTAAAAATATTGTCTTTCAATAAATTGTCACAAACTGATATTTTACATTCAATTTTCTCTATTTTTTTAACAATTTGATCATAAAGCCCATATTACATATATAAAAACATGTTTGTTGGGTTTTTAGTTTTGTTCGTTGCTGCTTCTGCAACAAATGATGATAATAAGCTCAAATTTATTATTTATCATACAAACGATGGTTTGCCAAAATTTTTGTGAATATTTTGTTTTTAATCAATATTGATTGGGAAAATTGAAGTTCATGGATGGGTAAATGGAGATAAGCATGTTCCAGAGAGAGATGCTTTATTGTCCGATTATCAAAATCTTATTGAACATAGAAAGGCAGCGTTGACGGATGACGAACACTTTTTTGCATTTGATTCTGGAGACTGGACTCAGGTCTTGTTTTTCCTTTGAAAAATGAAATATTTGTATCTTAAAAATAATATTGTTTCTTCAATTTTTGTATTTATTCATTAAAAAATTCAGGGAACTGGATTGAGCGATGCGACAAGCATTCCAGGTGAATTCATTTTTGATCTTGCAAAGAACATGACAATCGATGTTATGACAGCAGGAAATCATGAACTTTATCAAGATGCTTGCATTAACAATATTGCTGATAAAGTCTTGAATGAATTGGGTGACAGATACGTCACTGCAAATGTTATTCGTAAAAAGGATAACAAGCAAATTGGTAAAAGCTACAGAACATTCGATATTGTAAATTTTGGAAATGTTACAGCGTTTGGATTTATATTCAACTTTCAAGGAGGATCAAACAATATTACAGTCACAAAAATGGAAGAAGTATTAGAGAATAATAAGAATGGATGGGTTAAAGATGCTTTAAGCGTTCAGAATTTGAGATTTTTGGTTTGTGTTGCACATCTTCCACCAACTCCAGAAGATGGTAATCCGGATGAATCAGCATTAATTTTGACAAAATTGCACGACATTGTGAAAGAGATACTTGGGCACGATCTTCCAGTATTGTTTTTTGGGGGACACGATCACGGGACTTACAACAGAACGATTAACGATGATTATTTGGTTGAAAGTGGCTGCTTCTTTAAGAAAGTTGGACAAGTTACGTTTGAGATGCCGAGGCAGTATGATGCAAACACAAACAAATTCGAAAACCTGAAAGTGAATTATATCGAAACAAATGTAAAGAAAATGCAGGAACATCTTGGAATCAGTGCAGACAAATGGGAGACAGAAACCGGAAAGGCGATGAAGGCAGCGATAAAGGCCAAATACTCAGAATTGAATCTTGACAAGCCGATCGGCTGCTCACCTCAAGATTTCACACGCGAATACAACGACAAGGCAGAAAACTCGCTGTACTATCTCCTTGTCAACAAAGTGTATCCCACAGAAAAGCCCCTCGTCCACGCCGACAGTAACAACATTGTGATGTTCACGACCAACAGCGGGTCTCTTCGTTCTCCGCTGAGCAAAGGAGAATTCACATACGACGATGTGATCTCGATTGACCCCTTCCAGAACACATTCACAGCCATCCGCGACATCCCAGGCACGTTCTACCACAAGCTGTACAATGGCAAAGTGGAAGTGATGAATGCGCTGATGAACAGCGAGGAGAGAGAGGCTGAGATTATGAGAGAGCGTGCTGCGAAGGGCATTGTGCAGAACTGGGGCGAATTTGCAGACGGACATGTGATGAAGACGAAGGAGATGAACAGTCTTCTGAAGTTTGCAGAAGAGAACAGAGGAAAACTGCTGAACAGCGAGATCAAGCAGCTGGAGTGGCTGCTGAACGGCGATCTTCATCCGACCAATCCGTTCTATGATTCTGAGCTGCCCTTTGAAGCAGACCCGCAGGAGACAGACTTCAAGACGCGGTATGCGCTGACGAATGTGGACATTCCGAACTCTGACGATGTGAAAGTGGACATCATCACGAACTCGTATGACGGGCCACGCATTTTCAGGGCGTTGGGCAAGTACAACTTCCAGGGTACGTTGGAGAAGACAGAGAATGACACGATCAATGTGCTCATTCACTACCTCCAGAACAACTTCAAGTGCGAGCCAGAGAACAAAGACGACCCCGCAAAGGACAAAAAGAAGGCGGTGCCGTATATCATTGGGGGTGTTATCGGAGGGACAGTGGTGATTGCTGTGATTGTGGTTGTGGTTGTGGTGGTTGTGAGGAGGCAGAGGAAGAAGAAGATGAACAGAGACCAAGTGCTGGACTCTCTTCTGGAAGGCGACTCCTACCGCCAGAAGTAGAGAGAGGGGAAATATCAAACAGCATTGCTCTGTTTATTGTTTTCAGCCTTTATCTATGGCTTCATTGGTTTGAGTTATTGAAATAATAAAAAATACATTTTATATGGTTTGTGATTTTTGACGCTGATTCTTTTGGGAAATCAGAAAGTTGTCAGTTAATAAAAATAAACAAACACAAATAAAAGTCATGTTTTTATCTGCAATTTGCATTGTATTCTCCCACATTCCTTTCTTTTTTGCTATCATTTTCCATAATTGCTTCTTATGTTTATTTTTCATTTTTTTGGACTTTATTTAACTCCAAAGCTCACCTTCCTTTTGTCGATGGGTTCTATCTTCACTTTTTTTTTTAATCCGCACTTTCAATTTTTAGAAATATAGATAATATTATCTTTAAACCTAATCTGAAAAGAGTTTCTGTCTTTATTCTTTTTCTGCCTTTTGTTATCAAATTGAACTTCTTTTTAATTTTCATATCAAATGACTCAAAATCCATTCCTCAACTTACAAATGTGATCAAAACAATAAGATAAAATTTTCATTTTTTCCAAATGCAAAAGACAAATCATATTTCTGATAATATATTATAAAACTTTGAGTAATGCTAAGTTTATTTAAAAGTCTTTGTCATAAAAAATAGGTTTCAAATATGGATATTTCCTTCAATTTTGAACGCAGGAAGGATAATTCTTTGGATCGTGTCTTTCCATCAATAATTCACAACATATTTTATAATATAACTGATTATTTTTCTTAAAAAACATAGTTAGAAATTGTGAAAATGTTATCTATTTATGGGAAAATTACCCTTAACTGATAATTATTCGATCATGGACGAAGAATACGAAGTTATAATTCTTGGTTGGGGCTTTGTTTAACATTAAATTTTATATTGATTAAATTGAAATGTTTTTCATGTGTTTTTTTATTGGGAATGAACTTCGACACTTATATATAAAACATTGATTTAATTTGATCAGGAACTGGATTGACTGAGTGCATCCTTGCTGCTATTTTGTCATGCCATGGTAAAAAAGTGTTGCACATTGACAGAAATGAGTATTATGGTGGTGATTGCGGTTCATTGTCATTAGATCAGACATTTGCAAAATTCCGAGGGTTTTGTTAACTCTTATATATTTTTCTGGGTTTAGTTTTCTATTTTTTCCAGACCAGATGTGAAACCACCAGCAGCATTGGGACGCTCACGTGACTACAACATTGATCTTGTCCCCAAGTTCCCTCTTTCAAAAGGTTTGAAGTTTTTTCGAAAAAAAGAACTTTCAATTTATTCTTCAATTTGTTTTTCGCAGGAAACATCATGAAAGCTATTGTCCATACTGGTTGCAATAGATATCTTGAATTCCACAGATGCAAAGGTGCATTTTTGGTTAAGAAAGACAAGCCATATAAAGTCCCATCAACAACTGGAGAAGCTGCAACAACAGGTCTTGTTGGAATGTTCCAAAAACCAAAACTTGTTAAGTTTTTGGAATTTGTTAGCAAATGTGATGCTGATTCAAAAGATACATGGCAAGGAATGGAACTTGACAAGATTCCAATGAAAGATGTTTTCAAGAAGTTTGACCTTAACAAAGACACATGCGAATTTGTTGGACATGGAATGGGTCTCCACCTTAATGAACAGTTTGTTCTAAACTTTTATTGCTTGCAATTTTATTTTATTTTATTTTATTTTTTTCCCTGCAGATACTTGGACGAGCCTGCTTTGCCAACCGTTATGAAGATTCGTCTTTATGGATTGAGTGTTGCTACATATGGAGAGTCTCCTTATTTGTATCCAAAATACGGTATTGGTGAAGTCGGACAAGGCTTTGCCCGTCTGTCAGCTGTGTTTGGAGCAGTGTACATCCTCAACTGCAATGTCGACAAGATTCTGTTTGATGAGAACGGAAATGTTCGTGGAATCTCTGCAGGCACAGAGACGCCCCGTGCACCTCGTCTGGTGATGGATCCATCATACTTCCCTGAATACTCCCGCTCCGTCGGCAAAATTGCACGTGCCATCTGCATCATGTCTCATCCAGTGAAGGACACTGACAATGCTGACAGTGGAATGATCATCATCCCACAATCACAGTGCGGGCGCCATCACGATGTGTATGTGTCATTCCTGTCATCTGCACATTGTGTGTGTCCCAAGGGCAAATTCTTGGCATTCGTGTCAACAACAGTCGAGACAGCCGAGCCAGAGAAGGAGCTTGCTGCTGGAATGAAGCTGTTGAACCCAGTTGATGAGTACTTCTTCCGCGTGTCCGAGTTGTATGCGCCCATCAAATCAGGAGACAAAAACATTCATGTTTCGAACTCGATCGATGCGACATCTCATTTCGAGACAGTCATGGACGATGTGTTCAGACTGTACAAGGAAGTCACTGGAGAAGACTTGGATCTCACAAAAGAGGCTGAGGAGCAGGAGAAGACAAGACAGGCAGCTGGATGCATCCCAATGGAATCCTCGTCAACTGCTGAGGCTTCGTCTTCGGCTACGCCTTCTTCAGCCACTCCAGAAGCTGAAGCTTCATCAGCTGCGCCAGCAAGTGAGTCTGGAGAAGAGAAAAAAGACTAAAGAATCCAAAGTCTGACAATTAGCTTGTGAAACAATATCCAGCTTTTCTAGAAATTTTTTGCAAATTTTTTAATTTTCAATTTTTATTTGATCTTATTTTGTTACGTTATTCATATTCCAAACAATCAAAGCACACTTCTTCGATGTTCTTTCTTTGTTGTCTGTTTTGTCTCACCGTCGAGTGCATTTCTAAGTTGAACTTATTTTAGCCTTTCTTATTTTCTTTTGCTAACGTTCAATGAGCAAATTGATTTTGAATTTATCATTACATTCGCTTTTGAACATTCTTGAAACGTCTTTTCAAAAAAAAAAATTTTTTTTTTCCATTTTTTTTGATTAAAATTTTAACTTTAAAGGATCAGAAATTGTTGGAAAAAAAAAACAACTTTAACAAAAAATGTCCAAATTTTATAAAGGGAGCAAACAATAAAGAAAAAATCTGCAACAAAAATGGCAGAAAGAAAAGCAATGCAAAAATATTATCCACCTGAATGGACTCCAAAAGATGGATCTCTAAATAAATTTCATGGGCAGCACCCCCTTCGGCAGCGTGCAAGCAAATTAAAAACTGAAGGAATTCTGGTAATTCGTTTTGAGATTCCTTTTAACATGTGGTGCGAAGAGTGCGGGTGCTTCATTGCTCAAGGAACTAGATTTAATGCAGAAAAGAAGACAGTTGGATCGTATTTAAGCACAAAAATTCTAAGTTTCAAAATGAATTGTGATAGCTGCCACAATGAGATTGAAATTCAAACTGATCCACAGGTGTTCGAGAATTTGATGACTTATATCCTGACAATTTAATTTTACATATTTTTGTTTTAATTGATACAGCATCAAAGATATGTTGTTACAAAAGGTGGAAAACAAAAATCTCAAGATTTTGACGCAGCTGATGCAGAAACAATGATGCTATCATCTGTCGAGGAAAGAATCAAACTTAAAACCGATGCTCTGTATGCATTAGAACATTTTGAAGAAGATAAAAAGGTATGACTGCTTCAAAATTTTTCATAATTAAACTTTATTGTTGAATGTAGAAAGCTTTGGAAGATAGTGAGGCAGTTGGGAAAATGCTTGAATTGATGAAAACTAAAGAAAGCTATTTTGATTTGAATGAAAGTGTTCGGAAACGTTTCAGAGTTTGATCAATAATTCACATTTTTTTCAAATAAGATTCTTTTTTTAAATGGATATCAAAGAAAGTGCATCGTGATGATAAAGACATTGAAAAAAGAAATAAAATAAAATCGTCTTTTCGTCTATTGCCATCTTCAGCAGATGATGAAGAAGCAGGAAAGAAGTTTGCTCTTCTTTATTTACTTACATTTAACTGATATGAAACATCTTCTTTATTGTTTCCATGTTTTAAAAATATCTACGATCCATAAATAAGTGTTGTGTTCAAGCACAAATCCCCTTCATCTCAGCTACCAAAATCATTTCGAACCAAATCAATGATTCATTCTTTTCCTTCTCTGTCCCATCATCAAAGCTCATCTCAACCTTCAACTGAATTGGAAAGTTCAAAATCAAAATCGCTTGTTCCTCCATCACTTTTAAGCTCAACTTCACAGAGCGAATCTCTTCTTTCTCTTGCTCCTTCTGCTACTCCATCATCATCAAAATCTAAATCCTCATCAAGCATTATTTCGTCTTTATTTGACTCATTATCAAAAAGTAGTGAAAAGAAAGAGAAATGTACAAATACAGAAGATACCAAAAAAGATGTTATTGACTTGGAAGACAAGGTTGATCCATGTTCTAAAAGAACAAAAGAAATGAGACAAAAAGAAAGAGAGAATGAAACATCTAAAGTCGATGAAATAGATTTTACTGACAATATTTCAAGTAATACTTCTATGATGTTTGGATCAAAGCGAATGAAATTTGAAAATGGATGAACTTTTTTTGTGAGCGTGTGTATGATATTTACAATGATGATCCTTTCGGGTATATAGATACAAATAATATTAGTTCAAAATACAGAATTATTATGTATCTGAATCCGTCAACCTGCTTTTATGTTAAAATCACAGCTAGGTCATCATCACTGACATATTATTTTTCGAGTATTTTTTTCTGATGATGAGATGTTGAATAAATGTTTTGTGAACATGATCAAAAAATGTATTTTTCGAATTTTTGTTTGAATATTTTTAATGTCACAAAGTTTCAAACACTCTAGGCCTCTTGAAGAGATTTATAAAATTATAGACAAGGAAACAACTGTTAAAGGCCTTGGATGCCAAGCTGATATTTCTCTTCCAAAAGCAAAACTTCGAACTGTTTTGAAAATTGACTATTCCCCTTCTATGCCTTTTAGAAACGCGCAAAATCAAATTTTAATTGATTTAACTGATGATTATGATGAAAATTCTAGTGTTTCGTTGCAAAGATATTATTCTCCAGAACGTAATTCGGATCAATCCGTTGGGAGAAATTCAATAACGTATGGTGAAATGAGAAAATCTTCGGTTCAACAGATTATCAATGAGATTAATGCATTAAGTGAACAATATAGATTTAAAGAAGATTCTGTTTTTGTAGATATTGGATCGGGCCTGGGAAAGATAGTTTTCCATGCTTTTCTTTCAACTCCTTCTTCAGAATGTTGGGGAGTTGAAATTGTTCGAAAAAGAAATGACTTTGCTGAATCAATGAAGCCAAAGCTCATGGAAATTCTTGAAAAGCATGATAATGATCCTGATATTGTATGTCTTGGTATTGCTAACGATGAGCGGCCATCACCAAAGCATGAGCCAATATTTTGCGACTTGACATCGCCACCACTTCACGATGAAGAGGAGGAGCGTAAATCCGTTGCTTCTTCATCTGAATGCACATCGTCATCGACTCTTTCAATTGATCATACACCCACTTCACCTTCCACTTCGAACACATCTACTCAAGTATTTGACATTTCTGATTCAACGGAACAACCAGTTTCCATTCCAGCAATAAGAACTTCATCACCTCTATCATCTTCATCAACATCACCAATTCCGTTTCCACATTCATCAGCATCAAGTTCATCATCTCCTTCTCCTTCTCCAACTCCATCTCCTTCTTCTCATTCATTTCCTTATGTATTTACATCAACACCTCCATCGCCAACTCTTCCATTTCCACGCAGAAAGGCACAAGAAGTGGAAACGAAAATTCATTTTGTGTGCGATGACTGTGTTAGATGGCTAATGGACACTGATGTTGAGCCAACTCATATCATAATGTATGATAAGGTCTTTTCACAGCACACATACAAGCGCCTTCTGAATGTTTTGGAGAAAGTTGTTCCGTTCAAAATTCTTGTCTCTTTTCAGACGCCTGACTTTTTGTACAGAAACGGCTTGCGTTCTATTCAAAAGATGAAGCGTGTCTCTGTCACGACAACTGGAAACGAAGGATTTAGTTGCTTCATTTATGCGCGAACAAGGAAAGTTGGAGAGAGCGAAGACCCAAAAACAAAGGAGTCAGAAACAGTTGACTCCGAATTGAGCGCGAATGCAGATGAACAGAGCAACAAAGAAGAGCAGTCGCACTCACAAGATTCTTCATCAAAACAGGGAGCGGAGGCAGATTCTCAAGCGAGCGGTGAATTCGCTGCTCATGAAAAAGAAAAGAACGAAAAAGAGTCGCTTGATTTGTCTGTGAAAGAAAACAGAATTAAATGGAAGAGAGATTTAATGGCTTTGGATTGTGAGAAAGTTTCGGATAAACTGGCAAAAATATTTGAAGATGTGTATGAAGAAGAGGAAAAGAAGATGAAAGAAGACATTTACCAAGCAAAGCAGGAACGCAGAAAAAGGGAGGCACTTCGAAGAGAGCAGCGGAATGCTGAAGGATCGAAAAAGAACAGCAAACAAAAATCGAAGTTTAAGTTCGTATCCAACATGGGTTTAATCAATTCTCTTACCAAAAGCAAGCTCCGTTTGAATAAAGCCAAGCAGACGAAAACATTTCGTTTCCAATCGCGTTCGAACCAGCGAAAATCAAAATCAAGCAAAGAAAATAACTCTGGGTCAATTATTACTGTTTCTGATAGTGAGAGTTCGAGTGAGATAATCTCAGACTTTTTATCTGATGATAGAGAGGACGATGCCGATGAAGATATCAAGAAAATTGACATTGAAAAAATTGATTAAACTTCAAAAGTCATCGAAATTCACTTTTAGCAATAAATAAAAGATAAATTGCAATAGATGAATATTTCGATTCATTCTCAAATATTTTTGTAGTCATCTGCATTTACAAAGTGCTAAAGTGTTTGTCTTCTGAGCTTAATGTTCGGTTTGTACCAATTAATTAATGGCTTAAATGTTACAGCGTAAATGAAGAATAATCCTGCTTGCACCAGATTTTAATTCTCAATTTTATTTGTTAGCAGCTGGATTGAAAGAAACAATACATAGTTGGGACAAATCTTTTAATAAACAATTTTAATGTGAGTCATTGCGACAACTATTATGTTAGTAATGCGATAAAGGAAAGAAGATTCTTGTGAAATTTATATGAAAAAATCAGATCTCACCCTTTTTATAAACAATTTTAATCAATAATGAATAATTCTCGTTTTTGGAAGTATTTCAAAGGTTTTAACGGATTCAAAAAATCACAATAAATTCATTACATTTTAAAGTGTTGGGCATATGGTACTTATATGCCACTTTGCCAAATTAAAGATAAACTTTAGATCATATGTTTAAAGCACATTTGAAAAGATTATTCAATCGTTAATTAGTGGAAAAATCAGATTTTATTGAAAAAAATTTTGATCAACCCATTAAAAATTCAAAATATTTGTGCACAAAATTATCGGTTTTTTATTGATGAGTATATATATTATACCAAAAACATTAACGAATGCCAAATATTGGTATAATTCAAGTGTCCTGGTACCAATTGATCTGAACCATTAAAAATGACAAGTAAACTTTTGGAGATCTTTTTGAATGATGAAAAAACATGGAAATATGCTATTGAACATGATATATTTCCATCTTTCATGGAGTGCAGTTCATGCAAGAAAAAAATGATACTTCAACGGGACAACTCTTCTTGCAGAAGATTCAGATGCAAAAGCTGTAGAGTTTCTGTTAATGTGAAAAAAGGAACAATTTTTGAAAAAACTCGGTTACGTATATCAACATGTTTCATGTTAATACTGTTTTGGAATTGTGGATTGTCTCAGTTTCAGTCTTTAACACTCACTGGAATATCGTATCAAACAATTGTTGAATGGTACAGAATGATCAGGAGATCTGCAGAGTTGTTTTTGCTTAAACATCCAAGAATGATGGGTGGCGAAGGGAAAATCGTTGAAGTTGACGAAGCAATATGGAGGAGAAGAAAATATAAAAGAGGAAGGAGAAAAAAACAGATATGGATGTTTGGATTAATTGAACGCACAAAAGAAACTGAAGGAAAACTTAATGTTTTCATTATTAACAGGAGATCAGGCGAGATATAATCTAGTTGACAGACGATTTGAGCTAAAATACAAATAATAAATGAAAAGCGCTCTTTTTCTAATTATTTTAAAATTATTGCTATTTGGCGAAACTTTGTCTGTCATGTTCAGTTTTAAAAATGCTTAAAATAAAAAAATAATGGGTGTGATCATTGAATAAATTTGTTCCTTCGCATATTTCCACATGTCGCAAACTAATATTGATGAACTAGGCTGTGTGCAAATTTCTTGTTTATGTATGCTCATTTCTTCTGTTTTGTAGTTTAATTAATGTTGCACAGGTCGAAATTATCAAAACATGTTTGAATCTTAAGTAAGGACAAAATTTTGGAAAATAAGTTGATATATGTTTTTATAATGGATTGAAATGTTCTCATCAAAATTAGTGAATCGATTAAATACTGGTTTGATTTTGTTTCTTGAATATATAATTGATGATACTAATATTTTAAATTATTATTAATAAACAGGAAGTTGAATTGTCAGAGTGTATGTGCCTTATAGAATTCACGAAGCGTTGCGAATGATATCGCGAGATATTTTAATTGGAGCTGTTTAAAACTATATCATGAACAAAGAAATAGTTAAAGAGATTATTATTAAAGAAGCCAAGATGAATGGAGAAAAGATTGAAAAATTGGAAAAAGATTTTTCCAAATTAAATCTTTTGTTTTTCAATGAGTTTTCGTTGAAGCAGATATCAATATGAATGAATTGTCTCATAAAAGTTGAGTTGAATTAAGAGGAAAACAAAGAAGCACAAAAAGAAGCGGAAATAGCCTTGTTGGCTTTGATAACTTTAGGATTAAATGTATGAAAACTATTTTCTTTTTTATATTATTGATGTTTTCACCCCTCTTTTTTCAAAAGAAATTGGTAAAGAACTTAACTTCGTGAAATCAAGATCATGGAATGTTTAAAAGATCATCATAATCTCGCATAACTTGCATATCAGTCTGCTTGTGAGTTTTTGATTCACAGATAGGACACTGACAAAGGTTTGGATGAAGAGATCGTGAATGAACTGCATTTTGGAAGAGAGGCAGAAAGAAAGTTGGTAGAACAGATGATATGTGTGGATTGGAAGAAGTGAAAAGAAAATTATAAAGAGAAATAGGTAAAAAGCAGCAGAAGTGGAAGGAAAAAAGAAGAAAGCAGCAGAAGTGGAAGGAAAAAAGAAGAAAGCAGCAGAAGTGGAAGGAAAAAAGAAGAAAGCAGCAGATATTGAGAAATATGAGAATATTAACGAATTGTCATTTAGTTTGAAAGTGATTCTAATATCATTAAGTTGAAGATCAAGTTAATAGTATTTAGTAAATTATTATTTGTATTTTAACTATTTCTTTATTTGATACATTTTTTGATTTTATTTATGATACAATATTATTTCATTATTTTTGTAATTCGATTCCAGATTATTTTTAAATCTTTGTTTGATCAAGAAATTGATAATTTTTCGTAATTTTTCAAAATTTTATTTTGAAGTACCTTTAGCATCTTATTTGTTGATTTCACTTCACTGATTTAACTTTTTATTTCTCATTTTTTCGAATATGAAGATCAAAACTCAAATAATTCTATAAATCTATTTCAAACACTCTGTCTGAAATATAATGCCAACCAAAGCAGAAAATCAAAAGCAGTTTAAAAGATTGTTTCAAATATTTAAATCAGAAAAAGAAACAATTGATTGGCTTTTGGATCATAAGATATTGGAAAAAGACCGCTATTGTTGGAAGTGCCAAAAGAATATGAAAATCTACGTTTATGAAAATGAAACAAGTCGCTTTCGTTGCAAACACAAACAAGTCAAAATTTCAAAAAATACAAATTTTGAAAAATTCAGATTCAAAATTTGTAATATCTGTTTGATGGCTTTATGTTTTTTGGTCGGCATTTCTCAAACACATTGCAGCTTCATTTGTGGAAAATCAAACATTTCTGTGATGCATGCTTATGATTCTTTTCGAAAGTGCATATCAAAATTTTACATGGAAAATCCGCGAATTATTGGAGGAAAAGGAACTGAAGTGGAAATTGATGAAGCAATATTTCCAAAAAGAAAATACAATAGAGGAAGAACAAAAAGGCAAAATTGGATCATTGGAGGAATTGAACGTCCTAAAAAAAAGGGTCAAAAATCCAATCTGTTTTTAATTCCTGTTTTGAAAAGATCACGAGAAATACTGCATCAAACGATCAAAAGTTATGTGAAGGAAAAAACCAAAATATTCACGGATTGTTGGAGGGGATATAATAATTTGAATGGAGCTGGATACACGCATTTAACTGTCAATCACAAAAAAAGATTTGTAGATCCTATTACAAAGGCTCACACACAAAGAATAGAAAGTACTTGGAGCCTTCTCAGAAAATATCTTCCTCCATATGGTGTGAGACAAAAATATATGCAAGATTATTTAAATGTTTTCACATTTAAAGAAGCCCTTGTAACTCATTCATTAAATTTTTACACATTTTTGTAAATTTTGATTATTAAAGAATGTGAATTTTTTTCTCAATTATTTTTTTTAAATATTCTTCATTCCACTGATAATTAAATAAAATGAGATATGACAAATAAGAAGTTCATTTTCTTTTATTTATAAAGCTTTCATTAAACACTAATAATAAAAAATAAAATCAACAATCGGATTTATCAATTACAATAAAATATTTAACATTCTCATAATTTCAATCTCTATTTAACGATACATTTTTAATAAATGTTTAAAGCGATTTATATGACAAATAATCAATATTTTAATTGAGGTCTCTCCATGCATCTTTATTATAGTCATTTCTAAAGCAATTTTTTTTTTCCTTCCACTTCTGCTGCTTTCTTCTTTTTTCCTTCCACTTCTGCTGCTTTCTTCTTTTTTCCTTCCACTTCTGCTGCTTTCTTCTTTTTTCCTTCCACTTCTGCTGCTTTCTTCTTTTTTCCTTCCACTTCTGCTGCTTTCTTCTTTTTTCCTTCCACTTCTGCTGCTTTCTTCTTTTTTCCTTCCACTTCTGCTGCTTTTTACCTATTTCTCTTTATAATTTTCTTTTCACTTCTTCCAATCCACACATATCATCTGTTCTACCAACTTTCTTTCTGCCTCTCTTCCAAAATGCAGTTCATTCACGATCTCTTCATCCAAACCTTTGTCAGTGTCCTATCTGTGAATCAAAAACTCACAAGCAGACTGATATGCAAGTTATGCGAGATTATGATGATCTTTTAAACATTCCATGATCTTGATTTCACGAAGTTAAGTTCTTTACCAATTTCTTTTGAAAAAAGAGGGGTGAAAACATCAATAATATAAAAAAGAAAATAGTTTTCATACATTTAATCCTAAAGTTATCAAAGCCAACAAGGCTATTTCCGCTTCTTTTTGTGCTTCTTTGTTTTCCTCTTAATTCAACTCAACTTTTATGAGACAATTCATTCATATTGATATCTGCTTCAACGAAAACTCATTGAAAAACAAAAGATTTAATTTGGAAAAATCTTTTTCCAATTTTTCAATCTTTTCTCCATTCATCTTGGCTTCTTTAATAATAATCTCTTTAACTATTTCTTTGTTCATGATATAGTTTTAAACAGCTCCAATTAAAATATCTCGCGATATCATTCGCAACGCTTCGTGAATTCTATAAGGCACATACACTCTGACAATTCAACTTCCTGTTTATTAATAATAATTTAAAATATTAGTATCATCAATTATATATTCAAGAAACAAAATCAAACCAGTATTTAATCGATTCACTAATTTTGATGAGAACATTTCAATCCATTATAAAAACATATATCAACTTATTTTCCAAAATTTTGTCCTTACTTAAGATTCAAACATGTTTTGATAATTTCGACCTGTGCAACATTAATTAAACTACAAAACAGAAGAAATGAGCATACATAAACAAGAAATTTGCACACAGCCTAGTTCATCAATATTAGTTTGCGACATGTGGAAATATGCGAAGGAACAAATTTATTCAATGATCACACCCATTATTTTTTTATTTTAAGCATTTTTAAAACTGAACATGACAGACAAAGTTTCGCCAAATAGCAATAATTTTAAAATAATTAGAAAAAGAGCGCTTTTCATTTATTATTTGTATTTTAGCTCAAATCGTCTGTCAACTAGATTATATCTCGCCGGAGATCAGAACGTGTTTTAATTCCACTTATCAAAAGAAGTGTTCTTCCTGGAACAACGATTATGTCAGATCAATGGAAAGGATATCGATCTCTTCCAAAGCATGGATATATTCATCTAACTGTTAATCATTCGAAAACGTACAAAAACAAAAAAACAAACGCATGTACAAATCTTATTGAAGGAACGTGGGCTAGGATTCGAAGATACATGCCAGTTCATGGAGTGAGGGAAGGATATATCGAGGAGTATTTAGCAGGATTCATATTTCAAAAAATACTCCACAAAACTTTGGAAGATTTGCTGCAAGCAATAAAGGATTACACTGATGATGAATACGTTCGCACAATTGAATCTTTGTATGACGAATCAGAAAGTGAGGATGAAGACTTGAATTCAGATGAAGACGAAAGCAAAGAAGAAAGCGAGGAAGAAAGCTTAAGTTTCGGTGCAGGAGATGGAGAAGATGCAAGTGACTTCGTCCCTGAAAAACGAACAAGAAAAGATTTTTTTCAATAATCTTTTCAATCAGTCCTTATTAAAGATAAGAATTTTATTCATATCGTATTTTTCTATTTCTATTTTCACGAAAATTGCATTTTAAAAAAGAGATCAAATCATTTATTAAATTAATATCAGTTTCTTTTGTAATAGGGTTTGCACAGAGTGCTTCTTTTAAGGGTTTTGACCAAAATTTTTAGGTTTTTCTTAGCAAAATTTTTTTAGGGTTAGGGTTGGCAATAAAAGAAAAATTTCAAATAGAACCCCATTAGTCGGGGTGGAAACCCGAGCCAGGGAGGAAACCCGAGCCAGTGATCTTTTCATGAATAAATATATTTTTTTCATTTTTTTGTTAATATTTTTGAAATTGAGTTTTTATTAATGCAATCTGATAAAAAAATACAATATTTCTTTATTGCACATGTTAAAAATATTCAATTGAATTGAAAGAAAAGAGAGATAATGAAAAATTAAGAAGAATAATAAAGATAAAAAGTTGTTCATCTAAAAAGGTTTTCAAGCCTATCGGAAGCTCTGTAAACTGCTCCATAAGATGCACCTTCAGGAGCTTTTTTTGGCTCAATTTCGGATTGAGCCCATACTGGAGGTGAATCTGGAAGGTGTCTGAGAATATCTTCTTTATTCACTGGCCACATTCCGCTCACTCTCCATGATGCGATAATCGTCTCTGGATAGCTTGCTGCAGCTATTCCATTTTTCAGAACTTTCACAAAGGCTTCTCTTCTCGCAGATGCTGAAGTAACCATGCCACAATCCTTTGATTTTGAAAAAACGCGCTTCATATTAGCAAAAATGAATTGATCGTTTGGCTGGAGAATGTGGGATGTATGAGATGGTAATTTTATCAAATCAATTAAGTTATCTCTGCATTCTTTCTTAATATCTTCCTGAAAATGGCCTACTCCTCCGTCCATAATAAGAGCTGCATGTCGAAAATTTTCTCCAATCTGATTCTTTTTTTTCAATATTTCCGGAAGAAAATATTTTCTAAATAATTCCAGAAATAGATTTGAAGTGAGATGTCCATTTGCAGTTGGTATAAAAATTTCAAGTGAGGTTGTAGCAAGTCTGTATTCGTTGGGAATTGTTTTTAATGGGATTAGAACTGGAGTAATATATCTGCAGCCATCCGCACTTGTCATAAATACGATGGTAGTAGAAGATGGAAGAGATGGCTCAGCAATAAAAGATGAAGGAGTAGAAGAAGATGATGCTACCAAATCTTGCTCCGCGTCGGAAAAGGATGTTGATGTTTCGTCGATATTAAAAATCAATTGTGGCAGAGGTTTTATTTGCTGCATATACAAATCATAACAATTAAAAAATGGATTTAAAACCATTTTGCATGTGTGCGCCACACGTCCAATTGGTAAAGCTTTCGGCTTGACCAGTTCAATTTTTGGATGTCTGGTTAAAAATCTATCAATCCAATGTTTGTCCACCTTTTTTGTATCTTCATCATCTTTTCGCTTCTTCAATAACAACTCGTTGGCCTAAATAAAAAAAATTGTTAAATAAAAATATAAAAACAATGCATTGAAACCATTTGCTCAATAAATTTCTTTGTTGGATTTTTTCCATTGCGCACATCTTCCAATATTTGCTGTTCAAAATCATCCTCTTCTGAAATGGTAAAAAGAGTCGGTCTTCCGCACTTTCTTATTTTTCTACCTTCGTTTCTTGCTTTGAGAGCTCTTTGTAATGATCCCCGTGATATTAATTTACACTCCTCAATTTCTCGCTCAGAAAAGTTCAAAAAGTCATAGGCATATATTGCTTTGATAGTGTCGTCTTCCATTGAACGCATTTCACTTGTAGCCAACAGCCTGGCCAAAGAGGGTTTAACCTTCTCCATTATGATCAAAAAACTTTATTTAAAAATTTTGATCAAAGTGGCTCGGGTTTCATCCCTGGCTCGGGTTTCCACCCCGACTAATGGGGGTGCGATAATGGTCTAGTGGTTGGTTGATGTCCGACCATTGTGCTAGGGTCTGGGTTCAATTCCCACTAGACCCTATTTATTTTTTGCTAATTTTTTATTGAATTTTTGGTACCAGCTCTCTTGAATCTTACCCAAATATTTAATCGTTTGATGGAAGAAAAACAGAATTTATTGAAGATTTTTTGCGATAATGGAGAAACCGTGCAATGGCTTCACGAAAATGTGATTAACACTATCAGAAGATGTCCAATAGCAACTTGTCGTTCATTAATAATTTTTATTACAGGAAGTGAAGGAAAATGGTTCTTCAGATGCCGCAAATGCCGAAAAGAAGTCTCTTATAGAACAGGAACTCCGTTCTCTAAATCTAAGCTTTCAATATCAAATCTTATTCTGATCCTTCACTTCTTCTACCATCATCTCAATATTAAACAAACATCATCTCTAACTTCATGCGAAAGACACAGTGTTTCTAATTATTATTGTATTTGTCGGAAAACATGTGCTCAGATGATTGGTGGAATTCAAACTCCCATAGGAGGTCCTGGCCGCATTGTGGAAATTGACAAAGCTGTTTGGAGAAGGCGAAAATACAAGAGAGGTTTTTATTCTTTTTCTATTTAAACTTAATTAAAAATTGAACTTTTTCGTTAGACTGTGCGAAGTTGCAAATATGGATTTTCAATGCTCAGAAACGCGGAGGAAAAGCATTTGTTTACCCAGTGGCAAACAGATCTGCTTCAGCATTAATTCTGTTAATAGGAAAATATATTCGTACAGGAACAGAAATTCACTCAGATTAATGGAAAGGATATTCTTCTTTGAGTGAGAATGAATTCACACACAAGACTGTTAATCATTCCGAGCATTTAGAAAGTTTTTTGTTTTCTTTTTTTATTGTCTTTTTTCATGAAATGTTATTTCTCACTTATTCAGATCTAATTTCCTGTGCTTGCACAAACCATATAGAAGCATTGTGGTCTGCGCTTCGTAAGTTCATACCTTCACATGGAGTGAGAATTAATAGAATGCAAGAATTTATCTATTCATTTTTGTTTTTCAGAAATCGAAAAGTTGATTTTTCCATTTTTGTGTCGAATGTTATGAAATACACTAATGAAGAATACAAAGCTCTTGAGGATGAAGCTTTTGGTCCAGAAGAAGAGGAAGAAGAGGCTGGAGCTGAAATGCTACACGAAGAAGAATCTTCAGAATCAGATTATGAACTTGAAACAGATACATCATAAGATGGGGCTGGGGATGGAGCTGATGCCTCTGAATGGGAGGCTGATAAATAAATACCGATTTTTCCACACATCATTCTTCTTAAAATAAAAAAACAACATGCTCTCTTTGATTATTTCTTTGTTTAATGAAGATTTGTGAGGTGGCTTATAAGAACCATTTGCCAAGTGTTGGGCATCCATTATTTTCTGACATGCCACATCAATTTTCTTTTAATCTGATTGTGAATTTTCAATGGAATCAAAAATTGAAAGCTGAATCGTTATTACGCATCCTTATTATGTTATGATTTCTAACAAATGTCTAAATTTTTTTGAAAAGTTCCATTTGTTTAATTTTCAAAAAAATAAAAATTTTCATATTTCTATCAAATTTCTGATTTCACTCACGAAACCACACACAAGCAGATAAAATAACGTTGTTAAGGATCTATTTCAATGGCAGCAAAATTTGGTGAGTGGGAATGGAAATTTGTTAGAAATATGAAAATTTTTATTTTTTTAAAATTAAACAAATGGAACTTTACAAAAAAATTTAGACAAATTTATAATTTGTTTTGGCATTTTTTTTGATAAAATGAAAATTTGAACGTAGCTTTTTAACTTCTTGGAAAATTCGGATTATTGTTGAGATTAAAAAGCTAAAAGGAAAGGTTAATAAAAAATCGTATTTGAACACTTTTTATATTTTTTGTTAACTGTGAATTATTTTAAAAAGGAAATTCAAACTTCGAAGTTGAAGGACTTGAGATTATTTGTTTTCAATAATTTTTGATGGTCAGATGTCCAATTCAATTATTTGATAAAATGTGTTGTTGAAACTCAAACAAAACTGCAAAGATGAAAGTGTGAAAAAGATTCTTATCGTGTTCAAAATATTTTTTCCCCCGAAAATACACCATTTATCGGGTTGCTTTTTCTAAATATTAACTCTTTTTTGAACAAAAACTATTATTTTTCAGAATTTTTCTGTCTTTTTATTACGTTTAATCTCACTTTTGTTTTGTTCTTCCAATTCTTTTGTTGCCTCTCTCACAAAATGCAACTCGTTTTCAATGACTCCTGCCAAAAATATTTTTTTTCATAATCATTCTTTCAAAAACTTCCAAGGTGATTGATTTGCAAAACATGTCAGATTGTGATGTTCCTGATGATTTTTTATTTATTTTTCTGTATCATTTTGATGAAATAAAAGTCTCTATTACTGATCAAAAACAATAATCAAAATCAACAGAAAGTGTTTAAAAAGATTCAAACAGTTCAATATGTAATTGTTTTCAATGAAGAAAAAGAAATTTCCATATCCTTTTCGGTTTCCTCGATTTCCTCCTTTCTCAACAAAACTGTTTTAAAAAATAGAGAATAATGATAATAGGTTCTTTTTGGAAATGAATTGCTTTCCATTGTTGTGAAAGAACTGCAATTGGAAGTTTTGCGTGAAATGACTGAAATATCTTTTCTTTGTTAATTTTTCAATTAATCAATGTTTCAGTTCCATCTAATTGGTTTTAACAATAATTCTTAGAGTTAAAATGATGTTTATATTCTCTTATATCCATTTATAATCTGGATTTTAATTCAACGTTATGCTGATTGCTTTTCATCCTTAAATGATAAACTTTTCAATGTTTATTCATAATAACACTTTTGCAGACTTTAAGTCAGCGTGATATTATTTTTTTGTTTTTTTCATTTTTTTTATTTGTTTTGAGAAAAGTTGAAGAATTGTTATCTTTCGTTGTGAATTGAAATTTTTTCGAATTATCCATTTGTTCACGAGAATTGCTACAGAACTCTTTCACTTTGTTATTGAATCTCAAACGAAAGTGCATTTTTTTGTTTCTTTCTTTAAAGTTCAAACTATTCATCGGACTTTTTCTTTATCGGGACATTAAATTTGTTTTTTTTTTAATACAAAACGTTCAATATCACTTGTTAGCCCTCATCATTTTGATGAGCGGGGTTTCATAATAAGAACATAACGAAACATGCTATTTTCTCGGTTTTTGTTCATTATTGGCTGAGATATTACGATTTTTTCTTATTATTTAAGTGTCTTTCTAAACTCTGCGAAGCTTATTATTAATATTTGAAATAAAAACTCTGAAACATCACAAGTCATCAAATCATTTGTTTGAAACAAAAAAAAATAATAATAATAAGTTTGATTTTCAAAATATACATATATTGCATAAAATTCCGGACAAGATCGATTTCACAATAACCGCAAGAGGAATGATGCTGACAATTTTCCTCAAAATATATCTCATCAATACAAACTCATTTGATATACAAAACCATACCTCTGTGACCTGACAAATAACTTGAAGCCTCGTCTGTCACAAAAATATATATATATATATAAAATATATAAAAAAATTATTTTTTTAACATTAATATACAATAAACTTTTGCTATAACTTCTAAAGACTTTTCAAAGCAAATTGGAAAAGATTTGTTGATTGCATCTGTAATATCTTGTCGATTTTTCTCTTTTGTCAGTGACCGTCAGTGACTGTCAATGACAAATTGCGACAAAAATATTCCTCGACTGACATTTCGTGTCAAAAAAAATAAATATTGGGAACCTGATCATTTTATTTTAATTTTTATTTTTTCAAAATAATAAGAATTATTTCATGAAGATTATCAAATTAATTATTGTAGTAATTAAGTATTATGAAATCGTTATAAATAACCCTTTTTGACAAGTCATAAATATCTTGTCAGTCATTTTGTCATTGTTACAATTTTCTTTTGTCATGTCACAGAGGTATATACAAAACTTACAAAATAGCTTCATTTGTGCTCAGAATAAAGCATTTTAAAAACTTCGGAAAAACTCAATATTTTATTTCTCCGAGAATTAAATAACAATTTTTTTCTGAGCATAAACGAGGAAGTTTTGAAAGTTTTGTATATCAAATGAGTTTGTATTGATGATATATATTTTAAGGAAAATTATCAGTATCATTCCTCTTGCAGTTATTGTGAAATCGATCTTGTACGGCATTTTGTGCGATGTCCATTGTTTATGTAATATCTGTACATAGAATCGTTTAATGTTAATTTATTGATAATATTATGGTATTATCAAACATTTTGAAACTGTCATTAATTACGATTTTTGGCTCAACTTGATAATCTTGTCAGTCATTTTGTCATTGTTTCATTTTTCTTTTGTTACAATGCAGAGGTCTTCTCCCTTTCATTATTCGTAAAGTGTTATTAAACTTTAATACTTGGACTTTTTGTTTGATCATCACTGTTGATATTGATTTGTTTTCTCAAAGATCAAGTTGAAGAGGGGAAAAGAAAAATGCCAGCTGAAATGGTTTCCATGGATTGCATCATTAATGAATGTAGACTCGAGGGAATGGAGCGAATACTCATTGACGGAAAAGTCAGACTTTAGGATGTTACAAACTTTTATGAATTTTCGGGGGAAAAAAACATTTAAACAATTTGTGACAGAGGTGAAAAGCAACAGGTTTGTTGTCAAAATGGGAAGGCCATCATTGCTGCACAAGGAAATAAAGGAAATTGTTTTGGACATGATAAAAATTGAAGCAAAGTGTGGAACAAACTTGACAGTGAATAAAACAAAAGAAATAGTGTAGAAAATATATTTATATTTTATATCTTTGATTCTGTTTAAATAGAAAATGCAATTGAAGACTAAGAATTTGAGATAATTGATGATTCTTCACCAAAATATTTATCTAAATTTAATGCATGTTCCTTCTTGTGATATTAATTTGAATTGAAATTATAAAATAAAAAAAACTTTGGATTCAAAACGTCTTGAAGCATCTTTTCATTACGTTTTGAACCTTTGTTATGAAATGTTTTATGAATTTAATTCAAAATTCAAACACCGATGAGAGCTGATCTCTAATGAAGGTGAATCATCATTGAGATTACCAAATAACTTCAAGAAAGTTATTGATTCATTTTTCGATTCACCTTAAGTATTTTGTCTTCGTCAATTGAAAGAGCGAAATGCGACAATTGTGGATGCTGTTGCAAGAGATATGGTATATCAGCTATGAATACATATCGATTACACCTATCAATGACTCCATCTTTATAGAACATCACTGAATATCTAATCATGATAACCCCTAAGAGTATCAGCAATTTCCTCATGATCTCTATATGGGTGATTATTTTTGAAATCATAAATTTTTTCGGGGGTGTTTTTTTTTTGAAAACATTTTCAATAAAACAATCTCAAACAAACAAAAATTATCTATTTGTAATATAAACATTTATTTCTTTTCTTTGAAATCACTCATTGAAAGTTGGTCCAAATTTCTTTCTGGCATGGATCATTTTAACCATAATAAAGTTTGTGAAATGGTGGAAACAGAATTTATATTTTTTTGATATCTCTTGAATTATGTGCTGAAATTTCTCATGCAATACGTTCATTAATATCCAATTTTGCAAGTGTGTACTTATTATTCACTATTTCATTTTATTCAAAAAAATATAAAACTTTTAATTTTGATTGGCTTTTTTTCACAAATATGATTTTTAATTCCATCAAAAACGAGAGAATAGATTTAACGTTGTATAAAATTTGCTTTTTTCCATCATTCAAATGTTTATTTCAACTATTTGGAAGCTCATTTCACACTTCATTATATCACTGATTTCAAGAAATTATATGTATTGCCTCATTTTCCATATCATCAATTCACTTGTTTTATTATTATTTTCACCAGAAACCAAAACTGTTTTAAATTTTGTGACATTATATATCAATAATTAATAAAATTTTATTTTATTGAGATTTCTGTTAATTCACAATTTTATTCTTCTCATTATCTATTCCTTTTCATTCATTTGATTATCAAAAATATTTGAGTAAAATTTGATGAAATCAACTGAAAGAAAAAGCTGAAATTGAGAGATATAATGCAAACGTTAAAGCTATTGAAATGTTAATCACATGATTTGCATTTGATGAAAATGAAGTTTCTAAAAGGATGAAAATGTTTGAGTTTGTTTCGAATGATGTATTTGTTTTGCTTTTTTATTAATTTAATTAAAAAGAGAGAAAATGATCATTTGTTAGTATTATCTTTCATTGAAGGCAGATATAAAAAAGCATTAATCTTCATTATTATTATTTTTTAATAATATGCACATAAGAATCATTTGGTGATACAGAAAATTCACTGTTTTAAAAGATTGCTTTCTAAATTAAAACAATCTTAAGTCAACTATTTTTTTCTACACATATTGAAGAACGTCAACATTTCGAAAAGAGAAGAATCGGATTATTTTTCAAAAGGAAGATCAAAACAGTTGTCAGCAATATCTTCTGAAGAGCATCAATCACCTGCTCCCTTATCTGGTTTATTTATGAAAAGTTGCATAGACAACGAATCCCTCAAATCTGCAATCAGCTCTTCACGAGAAGACAACCACGCTATTGTATCCACATGATTCAACTTGGATGAAGTTGTTGGACACAAATACTCCCCTCGAACAAGTGTTGAATCTGAATCAATCGTCGAAGTGGTTGAGGTGGATGAAATAGAGGGAGATGGTGTTCTCTTCATTATCTCTTCCTCCTCCTCCTTTTCCAATGCCCATTCAGGAATCTTGTCTGAATCTCTCCCCAAAATATATTCCGTTGAACAACTCTCACTCAGCAAATGTTCTGATGATTCTGAATGTCCCAAACTTTTCGCACACACCCTCTTCTTAAACCTCTCATCATTCTTCTTCTCTGCCTCCCTTTCTGATCTCCTCCATTGCTCCTCGGGAGACATCTCCATCGTCACCATCTCAAATGCCTTCGGATCTTTTCTGATGTTGTCATTCACGATCTCTCTCAGATCTTCTGCTTCATTTTTAACCTTCTTCCATCGAGCAATGAATTTTATTGATACAATAAGAACAATCAATAATATAACTACAAGGATAATTACAATAATTGGCCACAATGTTCTTTCTTTCTTTCCTCCTTCAGCAATTCTTTCATTTCCATTTCCCTTTGTTTCGCTCACATTCTTCAGAACAAATGATTGAGTTGATGAAGAAGACTCTGCGTTTCCAAACAAAATGCACACGCTTACTTCTGTTTCATCTCCACAACTGTTGATGAGATCCTTTTCCACGCTTCCTTCTGCTTCTCTTTCGGATAAAAACCCATTTGAATCAAAATCATAATGTTCATTCTCTATCTCTTCTCCCTTCCTCTTCACAATTGAAAATGATAGATTGCATGGAACAAGAAGCATCGCTTTGAATGTCAGTTTCATTCTATTTGCCTCTTCATTTGCTTCCACACTCTCCAATACAGGTATGAAGAATGATGAATCTCTCTCTGAAATAATCCCTTCAAAACTGCACCCTTCATTTAACATCCAAAGTGAAGAATTATCCTTCCATCCATCACCTCCTTTCAAATTCATCACATTCAATGTCCCTGAGTCTGAACAAATGACATTTCTTCTCAGTGATGGATATCCTTCAATTGATGGATTGTTATCTACAAATTCAACTTTCTCAATATTTTCATTTCCTCCACAAACAGAAAGACCTCCATCAGAGCAGTTCACAAAACTCGTATCCCTCATCACCCCTGAGCTCTCCTTCACCTCAACAACTGATCCATTCCATTTGCACACATCCGCTTCCTCATTCAATTCCTTTTTTCTTTCTTCCTTTCCATCAAACAAGCATTGCTTCATCTAAATATTTTTGCACATCAAAAGAGACATCATCTTCACTTTCTTTCTTTTTGATGAACACACACCAAACGAACTGTTCGAAAACTCCACATTTCCTTCTATCGTTTCAACATCAATTACACCTGCACTCTCATCCACACATGTGATGTTCTCAAACGAAGACGACAAAATTGAAATAGAGAATTCACTTTCTTCTCTGTTCTTCATTTCTTCATTTTTTCCATTCGCCCTTCTTATCCATCCATTATCCATTCTCGAATTCCCAGCTCCACTGATCTTCATACAGTCTTTTCTTCCCTCAATATTTCTGAGCGTCAATCCACTCACTTCAGTATCCTCTTCCATAATCATGGCTGCTTCACTCAAAAATGAAAGCCACATAACACTCACATTCCTGATTTCACATTTCACTCTTTCCACAAATATCAGAATGAATGGCACTTCCACCATTTCCTTCTCAGCTGAGCTTTCTCCCTCAAATGAACACATGCTTATCGATGTCTTTCCTGAACTTATCTTCATGAATGATGAATGTTCAGTTGGAAGTGGAGTTGATGTTGATTCCACTTCTTCAAAAGCAAATCGAATCCATCGCACATACAGCTACCCAGTCGTTTCCACAATCATTTCTTTGCTGCAATTCATCCTCTCTTTCACAACCACTCGACTCTTTTCTTCATGCATCCCGCTCACTGTGAGTGTGCTTTATCCCACTTCCTCATCAATCACAGATACCTCATCGACAAACATCTGACTGAAGAAATCGTTTGGAAGATGCTTCAGCCCAAGCCCAATTGTTGTCCATGGAAGTGAAGAATTCACATGCTGCTGCTGATTATTGTTTCCTCTTTTTCGTTCTTTGTTCAAGAGCCTGATTGTGCATGATTTGAATTTTTCAAAAACAGGAAAATAAGAAGAAATAAGTTTGATATTCGCTGAAATCAAAAACGAGAAAAAAAAATACAAATAAATGAGAACTCTCAAAATTATGTGAATGTCGACATTCACTAAAAAAAGACTAATAAATCAAACTTTTGTTTTGAAACAAAAAATGATTCCAACAGAAAGTTTATCCTGGGAGGCTGATTCTGGCCCCAAAGCCTGCAAGGGATTGTGCTGGACCGGTCACAGCACAATCCCAGGATGGAATCAGCCTAGCCACTTCATTGCATCAATGCAAAAAAGCAGTACCCCAAAATTATGTCAAAAACATAATAATTAGAGCTTGAGCAATAAACATTCCTGTTGGAAAAATATTTTTTGTTTTCAAAACAAAAGTTTGATTCATCAAAAAAAGTGAAAAATCAAATATTAGGTACAAAGCTTGAAGCTAAACTGCAATCACAAAAATTTGAACAATTATTAATTCTATTATTTAGCATATTTTGTGTTTGATTTCCAATTATGTTCTTTGAAGGATTTGACTTGAAACATTCATTGTTTTTTCTTTTCCTTTCGTCTCTTGATCGCGACTCCTTATATGCTATTCTTGATTCGCCTTCAGAGTTTTTCGGTGAAAAGACAGAGCGAAGAATTTCCTTCCCTCGTTTTTCGTAAAACAAATACGTTTTCAATGACTGAACTTCCATTTTCTTCCATAGTATGATATTGCTTGGAATGTATCTGAAATTGTAATCAAAAAAAAATGAACATTATATTAATACAAGAAAAGAAAACAAACTTTAAAAAGTATCTTCTTATAGAATTTGATGATTCATTCAAATTGGTTTCAGGAGACATTCCATTAAGAGAATATTTCTGAAAAAACTCAATCAAGTCATCAATATTATTCAACTCTGTTTCACCGTCAATGTTGTCGTTGATGCACCTTGTCAAATAACCGAATTCTCCGTCGCATTCACACTTTCCGTGTTTCTCGCAAAAGAATGAAAGTGTGCAATGCTTTCCACGCGCAAAGCGAGAAGAATCAGATAAGAGATAATGGAGAAGATAAGAATTTCGAAAGTGTGTTCCAGTGTCACACATAAAATGAAAAGTCTTTCTTTGTTGCAGAAAACTCAATCTCAACACGTTATCGAGACAGTCGATTACAAAACGATAATCGTGTGACATCACGTTTGACAAAAAATTGAAAACATGCTTTTCTATATTATTTTCTTTATTTCTCAGATAGACAATGATGCACAGATGAGACACCTCCTGTTTGTTGTAGAAGTCCTTGCTGATACTGTTTTGCTTAATAGGCACATTCCAGTTTTCTTTAAAGTCGAACAAAAGCAATGCTTCATCTTTCGATATGCTATTTTTCAAAAGACGAAAGTGAGATTGTTGATTGGACGCAATTTTCTTATGATTCTCAATTAATGACATAATGACATTTTCATTTGCATCAAGTTGCTTTCCTTGTGTGATTAGATACTCCTTCCTCTTTTGAAGCGATTCATATCTCTGACAAAGATCACAGAGATCAGAACGCCTTTTGGCGCGCTTTAAGTGAGTCGTTTTTTTGTAGAATGTGCTGAGAGACATTTTTATGTTCAACTCTTTAAATTTTTCGTATAGCTTTGTTTTTGGCATGGAAATAAGTCTGGTTGGTTGCTTGTGCACAGTTGTCTCTCGCTTCGAACTTGCTTGATCATTAGATTTCAACGGATGAGAAAAACAAAATTCTTTATATTGATGATAATGAGAAGTTGAATGCATATTTCTTTGAGTTATTTTATTTGGTGATTTACATGTGGAGTTGGAAATGATAGATTTTGCGTGTTGTTTTTCATTTTTTGATACAGATAATGAGTTGAAAAATGATTGTGTTGTATCATCAATTGATCTTGAATGATGTGAAATGGAGTTTTTTTCTGATTCAATAAATGAATTTGATGAAGTGTTTGTATTGAAATACTGTGAAGTGAAGTTAGAAGTGTTTGGAATGTTGGAAATAAAATCAACAGATGTTCTTTGTTGATTATTCTGTTGAAACGAAGAAGTGGGGAGCACTTGTGAAGTGAAAACATTTGAGATTGTTGAAAAAGTTTTCTCAGATGAATTCTGTTGACGAGAAATAAACGTGTTGTTCGTTAGTGTTGGGGAAAATGGAATTTCAACAGAGTCCCGCTCATTATAGTTCACTTGAGCATAGACTGAAAGAATTGGTACGTTTCCACAACTTGCTTGTTCATCAATGATTGTTTGAATGTTGTTGCGAACGAGTGACACGTATGAATCGTTGCAATTAATCCAACCCAAACTTTGATTTGAAGATGAATAACTGAACAATTTGTGATGTTTGCATAAGCAAAAGAAATGCCCATTTTCATTTTTCTCAGTGTGAAAAAGCAATGCGATAAGTGAATAATTGTGAGCTCCTTCAACATGCTTTTTTAAGGCGTTGATTTCTCCATTTTCTTTAACAAAGCTAATGTTTTCGTCAATACAAAAATTCACGCTATGTTTTCCTATTTCTTTTTCCAGAGAAATGGCAAAAAATTTGGGAAAAGAAAGAATTTGAAAATTTGAAAAATGATTTGTTGTTTGTTTGCAATTTGAGCAAAATGCTTCCTTGTTGTTTGAATTTGAAAATCCAATAGTGAATGATTCATTGAATGATTGAACAATGTTGCTTCCATTAAGCCTAATAATCGGCGTTGATTCCAAAGCGCCAATTGTTTTGGAACCACAACAACAGCAAATTCTTGGGAATGTTATGTTCATGTTCATCAAGTTATTCAATTCTGGCAGCACACAGATTAAATCACTGAACATATTTGTAAATGTGAGATAAAATTCTTGTTGAGCCCTTTGCTCAAGCCTGTGCCTTGTTTCCCAATTTCTTGCAAAAGGCTCCGTCCACGAACAATTGTCAAATGAATGCGTTGGTGATGAACTTTTCGATGAGTAATACACAATTGAGAACAATTTTGTATGAAATGAAGACAGTTTTCCTTTTCTTTTTTGAATCTTGCCACAATGAGTTACAATAACTCTAAATATTTGAATGATAGAGGCAAGGCAACACGTATTTCCATAATTGTGCAGTGATAAATTGTTCAGAATATCTGATAATTGATCATTGTTATCATTTTTATTCACCTGATGGTCATCAAAATTTGAAGCTGGTTCAATAATGGTATTATCAATCTGATTGTCAAATTGGTTGCTTGAAGAATGACAGCAGTCAGTATCCATTCGTATATCTTCATTTCTCAGATATAACATATCTTTATTGCTGTCATGACAACGCTCAACATCATCATGCAAACAAATAATTGGTGTTTGTTCAAAAAGTTCTCCAACTTCACACTGCAATGATGAATGAGCACCTTCGTATTCAACTTCCATGTTATTGTCATTTTCATTCGTAAAGGGGAAAATATTGCTCTCTGAAAATTCATAACTCGAATTTTCTTCAGGAATGAAATGGTTTTTCAGAGGATCATCGTCCTGCTCCATATTCGAATCACTGTTGATGATAGTAAAATCGTCATCAAAAGAAACAAAATGATCTTTCTCTGTTTTTTGATTAAAGAAAAGATGTTTAATTTTATCAATTTTAGAAATTGTTCCAAAAATTAGTAATAAAAAAAGCAGACTTTTTTTCGAATGAGAAATTCGACAGATATTTTCAGACGATTCAGTCGAATTTTCCAATAAAAACTTCTGAAAAACCGCTTCATCTTCACTTGATAATTCTAAACATTTATTTATAAAGATAACAAAGAAAAGAAATGAAAATTATTTAAAAAAAAAAAAAAGAAACTTTTCTTTGAAGGTGGAATAGGAGGTTTTTGTGGAGATCCAATTTCAAAGGAGAGATTGCTGCTGTTCTGTTTTGCGTGGTTGTAGTTGCCGGCCGAACAGCTGAATCCAAACTGCCGCAAATGCGAAAGAGAGTATTCATGACATACACTCTTTAATAAGGCAACTTTTGTGTGGATGTTTTGTTCGTTGTTATATATGCTGGCAATTCTCATTAAAACGAAATTGTTTGTATCTGATGAAATAATGCGAATTGTTTGATTATTGATTATAACAAATAATAATAAATTATAACATACCATTAAACATTTTCTGAATTCTTGCTGAAATAGCTTTCCCCTTGTTTGTGTGCAGCAGCATGAACTCCAGCAGCTCAGACACTTGGTTGGATGAAATTTTTTCCATGTATTGCCAAACAGCGGAACACTTCTCGCTTTTTCTTGAAGGAGACAAAATAGAAAACTGCATTTATCAATGTGATAAATTGGTAAAAAATTATTTTTGTTCACAAAGAAAAAATGAAGCGATTAAGGTTATCGCTTCCATAATCTGAATATATATCTCCTTTCTTTTCACAATGGAAAATTTCATGTGAAAAATTTCCTTCAAACAAGCAAATTCAATCCATTATTATAATCCCTTCCGTTTTCATTTCTTTTTCTTTTTGATATTTTTTTTTTGATTGCTTTTTTATTCAACTTTCGGCTTCTTCTATAAATTGAAGTTGCAATTTCAAAGACGAAGTGTACGCTGTATTGTCATATTGGAAAGACAAAAGCTACTAAAAACTTTGAGTGCTATGCAAAGAAGTTCGTTGATGATTGTGTTGAAGATTTTCAACATCAGAAACTATTTTTGTTCGTGAATTGCTCTGTGGGTTTGAATCGAATTGATATGAACACTTGACAAAAACAACAAACAATGCAACATGCTGTGCATTTATGTGAATGACGGAAATATTTAACGATCGTGCTAACAAAATTTTGAGTGTTCTCTGAGCTTTCATTAATTCGCAATTTTACAGATTTTTATGGAAAATTAACAATGTTTCACTATTTTTTTAGGAAAGTTCTTTGATTTCAAAAATTTATTTCTATTCATCGTTAAAATTGATTTTTTCAAAATCCAAATCAAAGAAAAATCTCAATATATAAATCTTTTTTCAAAACTTTTTTTGAAGTGTGTTCAAACAGAAAAGTTCTTCTTTTGAAGATTGAAATATTCTCTATATTTGTTTTGATATTGTTTTATTCAGGTTATCTTGAAAGTTTGTTCTTTTCAAAATAGAAAATTCCTTGAAGTGTGAATAAATAAGCTAATGCGTCAATACATCTGTTTGAATCAGAATCAATAACAATAATAATAATACCATCCTGCTTTTTGATATCTTTTATTTCCCTTCCCCAAATGAAGATTTTTCATCTCATTCATTCACTCCTGCTCTTCTTCTTTCTTTCTTTCTCCTTTTCTTTCTTTTCTATCTCTTATTTTTCATCTTTCTCTTCCATTTTTCCTTTTTCTTCCTCTCTTCCATGCGGCACTAGTGCTGCTTCTTCATTCTCCTTTCTCCTTCTCTTTCTATTTCGACTCCAACGTACACAATTCATCCTTCATCCGTTCCTTCCATTCCTTCTTCATCAACATTCAACACAATCTGAAGAAGCATGCCAACCTGGTTCTCCATTAAAGATATGAGGAAGCAAAGAGAAGAAGACGGTGAAAGGTGAAAAGCCATAATACTTATCAACATCATTTCAGCACTTGCAGTTGACAGTTCGGATGTGTCTACGACGAATGCTTTATGCACATTGGCAGCAGTGATGGACAACATATAGAGGCGGCTGCATATTGTGGTGCCTGAGCCAGCTGAAGTGAATGAAAATCACAGATAGTCGTTTCTGAGGGAGCAACAGACGCTGCGAAGATATGTTGTTGTGCGTTGGGGTGTGATGTGTGGAGGTGTTGCTTGCACCTGGATTATTGCACTTTTGCAAAGCTTTCGGTTCTGCTAGTGATGCAGCTTGAGTCACTTGCAGCGTCGGTGGGCACGAAGTCGGGGAGCAAGCGGATCTTTGCAGCGGCAGATGTGAATGCTTTCTCGTTGATCTTCGATCTGTTTGAATTTTCACTGCAGATATGGCGATCGCTGCGGTCGAGGCGTGTGGTGGTGAAGCTGGACGATGAAATGATGGAGCGAGGGGTAGCAGTGTGTGTGAGAAGCGGGGGAGATGGTGGAGAAGGGACTGTTAAAGGCAGAGGGGCTGAGGATGGGAGATGGGAGATGTGGTTCTGTTGCCTGAGGAGATTGCGCTGGCTGTGCTGTAGGGGAGAGAAGAGGCAGAGGAAGGAAATGGAAATGAGGAGAAAGGTGGGTATCCGACAGCACACAGAGAGTTTGTGGAGAAAATCAAAGAGAAACAGGGGAAACTGGAAGAAACGATGTCGCCGCTGGTTGTGGAGGCGCTTGGGCTGAGTGGGCTGAGGTTTGTAAAGGCAGAGGCTGAGGCTGGTGCAAACAAGCAGCATTCAGAAGAACCAGAATTGTGCAGTTCTTCTCCATCCGATGGAACCCAACTGGAGAACAGGAGGGCAGAAGAAGAAGAGGCAGATGGGTCTTTGGGCATAACTTTTGATGGAAGTACAGAGGGAGTGAGAAAAGATGAGGAACAAGTGGAAATGTCTGCGAATGGTTTGGAGATGAATGAGGAGCGAGGAAAAGAGGGTGGTTTGATTGACTTGGAGGAAGAAGTGAAAAAAGAAAGAGATAATAAGGGATTGAGGAAAGGAACACACAACAAAGTATTTCAATACCCTCAAAAGCCAAAGGAATATAAAAAAACTGTAAAGAATTTGACTGGGGATGAATTATATGACACATTGGAAAAGCTTGAAAAGTTGCCTGGGTCATTTTGTGAGGAAGAAACGCTGCCTCTTCTGCAGCCATTGGGAGAACAGAGGGAAGAAGGAGGGGAAGGGAAGAGAGGAGCAGCAAAACATCGTCTTCTTGGTTGGAACAATGACATTCGGAATTGTTTGAAAAGACGGAATATGATGAATGAGCATCATCCTTCTCCTTCTTCACCATTATCACCTTCATTTGCCTAAAATGCATTGAATGATGGGAGTCAGCCTCATTTTTAGCATCTGAGTAGAAGTGCTTCAGTTGTGATGCAGCAAGAAGAATGCAAACAGATTCCTCTATCATCATCATCTGTTTCTTGTTCTTCTTCACTGCTTTCTGCATCTCCATCCGATTCATCCTCTTAAACAATCCAGCCTTCCTCTGCCTTTGGACTGTATTACACCAACTTCAATTCTTCTTTTTCACCATCTTCTTCTTCTTCTTCTTCTTCTTCTTTTTCTTCTTCATTTCCTTTATCTTCTTCCGATTCTTTAATTTCTTCTTCGTCATTTCCTTTTCCACAAGCTGTACCATCTTCAACTTCATTGTTATATTCTTCTTTAACTCCTTCAATATCATTTTCACTCACTTGATATTGGATCAGATCATCGACCTTCTGATGTGTATTTGCTGTTCAATCTGCAGCTCCGCAAAACCGAAAGGAAAATAGCTTCATTCACTTTTCCTAAACTCGGCAGATCAATCGTCAAATGATTCTTCGTTTCATTTTTTTTTAACAATTCCGATGGTGAAAAAAGCGATCTATTCAGCATCAGTCTTTTCATATTATCTTCTTCATTGTCTTCTTCAACGCCTTCTTCGATGAACATCAAGAATTATGTTGATTTTTTCATATCATTCAACTCCTCTCGAATTCACCAAGAGGCATTTAAATCTGCTGAAATAGGAAACTCAAAAGAAATGTTCATTCTGACATAGAATTTCAGCCAGACCTAACACGGCAATGAATTGAGATATTTTGATCCAGAATAGCAGATCAGGAGATATTCATTAAAAGAAGGAGTCGAATCTAACTTTTTCATTTGGAAGATGAAAGAATTCACCGAAAACATAAAGAACAGGACAGGATAGGATGTTTGGGGCGAATGATTATGAGGATGACCTTCGACAAATTTCACAACGTCATGTGCCTTCAATGGAATGAGAGGATGATTAAATAAGGAGAACATAATTTATTTGAAAACAAATAATTGAAGGAAAATTCTATTAAAAACGTGGAACGAATATCAGGTTGACATCTGAATCAGAAAGGTGAGGAAATTATAATTTGTAGAAAACCTTCGAATGAGCTTGAAGAAATTATTTTTGAAGAAAGGAAAACGGATGATTCCATTTAGCAACGAGCTTTATTTTCATTTGATGAAGAAGCCAAATCAAATGGAAAATGACAAAGAAATAATATAACCTGTGCTGATTTTGGGCTCTTTGAAAGATATGTGATGATATGTGCTTTAGTTGAAAAGAAGATGGAAGCTCATAAATATGAAGTGAAATGGAAAATTATCAGAATTTGAAGAAATAGTTTTGAAAATTGTGATAAAGTTCATCATTTGTAGTGAATTTTGTATCGACAGCGCTGAATGTGAGAGTCTTTGTGGGAGTGAAAGTGGAGACGAGAAAAGAGAGAGAGGCATCGCTAAAGGGAGCAACGCATTCGAGAGCACACTCCACTGTGGCACAGGAGCTTTGCTGTGTTTTTCCACAGGTATCGACATCACTTCCACCATTTGCAACTATTTTGTTCTGGTTGATGATTGGAAGCCAACTGTTGCACACTGCATTGTCAGCTGTTCCTTGATTCCACACTCTTTTTGTTGGAGTTGTTGAACCACAATTCTCAAACGGGGATTGGGTGATGGAATTACCATTGAAGAACACATCATTTCCTCTTCCATTTGTTGCTGTGTTTCCATCAAAGAAGCAGAATGTGATGAATTTGAACCCGCTCGTCCAATCATATGTTCTTGTGCAGCACAGCGCAGCACCTCCGTAGGTAGTTGGATTTTCGACTTTGTTGTTGATGAATTGGCAATCACTGACTAAAAATTGACTCGGTTTGTTGCTTGGAGGATTTGAAAATGTTAGAGAACCAGCAAAATCACCTCCAGAATTTGAGATGCACTTACATTTAGTGAGCAGGAATTGACCGTTTGAAGAAAAATCACCAATATAGAAATACCAACCAGTTCCATAAATGCTAGTTATTTGACAATTTTCCACTCTGTTGTCTGAAAATGAATAAACGGAAGATGATTGCCGACCATCAATGCAAATTGCCCCTCCATGGGCAGCTGTACAATTTGAGAAATTGGATTCTGTGATATCAATTTTCAACAATCTATCGCAATATAACGCTCCACCATGATTTGTATTTGAGCAATTATTGAATGAGCAAGAAGTGATTGTGAGATTTGCATTAGTGCAATAAACATAAAGTGCACCGCCAGATGAAGATCCACCATTTGAATCGTTCCATTCGCACCATTCGAAGCGATGGTTATTTGTATCAAAAGCAGTCAATCTTCCAGGTTTCACTCTTTGAGATTCAGTTCCTTCATGAACCACAGCAGCATTTGATGAAGAGCGTGTTTGGTGGAGAAAAGAGGTGTTGAAGGCAGAGAGAGAAGTGAATGGACTGTTGAGATTTGGGAGGATGGCTCCATCGATGGGATTGTGGGTGTGGAGGAAGATGGTTGAGTGGATGGAAAGGGATGAATGAAGGGAGAAGGAGGGGATTGAATTGGAGTTGATGTTGGTGGAAGAGGAAGTGGAAATGGAAGAAGTGGTTGAGATTAATATATTGAGTGAATGTGAGGGAAGGGATGGAAGAGATAGAGGGGATTGAGGAGAGGAGATGTTGGAGAAAAGTGTGTTTGAGAGATGGAGATGGAGGTGGATTTGGAGGTGAGGATGGGATTGGTGATAGATATGGAGAGGGGAAGGGGAAGGGGAAATCGAAGGGGAAGGGGAAGGGGAAGGGGAAGAAAAAGAAGATGATGTGGATGAGGATGAGGAAGATGAAGGAGAAGAGGAAAGGGAAGGAGATGGAGAAGGGGATGGGGAAGAGAGGGAAGAAGGAGAAAAAAAGGAAGGGCTGGATGAGGGAGACGAAAGAGGAGAAGAAGGAGTGGGAGATGGAGATGGAGGCAGGGATTGGAGAGTGGGCATCTGAAAGGAGATTTTTTGGGAAGGAGAAAAGGGGGAAAGAGAAGATGGCAGGTTGAGGGGTGGTGAGGGTGAAGTTTGTGAGGGCGAGGGAGGCATGGGCAGAGAGGAAGAGGGGGCATTGGTGGTGGTTGTTGTTGAGGGAAGGTGGGTGGATGTGGAAGGTGGAGGAGAAAATTGTGAAAGCAAATAACGCTTTCTAGTGATAAAGAATGCGCAGTCAACAAGAGGGATTACGCTGAGGAAGCTTATTCATAAATAGGTGTTGATGAGTGTGAAATTTGTAAAAGGACAACATATGCAAGTTAAATATTTAACTTGAACATAAAAAACAAATTCTTTTTCTTTCTTTAAATTTCTGTCACTCTTTTTTATCTTTCCATAAATCAATATTATTTTTGAAACGACGAATTCACAATAAATCTTTAACAAAAGAAATTGCTTTTGAAGTTAAATTTTTGTCAATTCTAATAATAACTGTCAATTCCTTGCTCACTTTTTCTAAACTCAAATTTTTTTAAATTTTGTGAAAAACTCATTAAGTTATATTCATTATTTTCAAATAAATTTATATGAAAAAAGCTGTTTGTGCTCATGCATGTGTTTTTGTTACTATTTCTCGAAACTTCAATAAATAACAATTTTTGAACAACAAAAAAATATAAAGAGATATCTTTCAATTCATATTTGTTCGTTATATATTGAAATTGCTTAAATGAAGCAAAAACATTTGAAAACCATTCTGAAATGTAATTTTTCGAAAAGTTAGACAAAATTGCTTAGACTGTTTCCTAAACAGTCATCTCAAAAATATAAATTCAATGTGCTCTGATAGAGATGACTCCTTTGAAAATAGTATCTCCTTGCTGAAAAAAACATCAATAAAAAATCATTTCACTGGATAAAAAGTATTATTTATTTTGCGATCAAGAATAATTATTGAAAATTACTATCACTTTTTATTTTTGCAAATATTAAGAAAAAATACAGATTTTTGTTTTAACATTTTGGTTTTTATTGATTAAATATGTTGTTTCGTAATTCTCATGCATCCGAAAAAAAACAATGAAAAATAATTATTTCAAAAATAATCACCCATATTATTATCATCATCTATTCCAGCTTATTATACAAGATGACGACTACCATCAGATATTCATAAATCGATAATATTGATAGATCTTAATCGAGATGGATCCATAGCTGATATACCATATCTCTATTGCATCAGATGGTTTTTTTTTGCACACAATTGTTCTTTGTCCAAGTTCGAATATTCCTGAAGAGTTAACTTCGATAATTTCTCCTTCTATTGATGAATGGAGTAACAAAAAAAAGAAAAAAAAATGGATAAACGATATGTGTGATCACTTTTGAAATCATATCATTTTTTGGAGTATGAATAATTATTTAATTCACATTTTTTTGCAAAATGAATTATCAAAAAAGCGTATCATGTTTTCAAATTGTTATCTTTCAAATGCACGTTGTCATAGAAAGACAGAGAAGTTCAAATATGTTTTCAATAAAAAACATCAGATTGATTTCGAAGTATCTTTGACAAACTATCAATACGAAAATTTAGAAATAAAACATGAAATCATAAAGAATTACCCATATTTCATTTGACGAAACACTTGTTTCTTTTCTTCCAGAAACATTGGATAGAAAGAAATAAAAGCATTTATTGGAAGAGAGAATGTTATTATTCATTGACTAACGCAGCTTTTGAGCAAACCCAGAAATTCTGGGATCACTTACTGAATCTTTAATGAGAGGAATTTCATTTATCCCATGCACGATACTCAAACACAATCTTTTGAAATAGTTATATTTTGTGTTCTGTAATCTGTTTTGAACTCATCTATCGATAACTAACACTCTTCAACTTCTTTGTCATAATGAAAGGCTTTTGCAGATGTCTTTCACCAAGTCATTCACTCTGCATTTGCACCATCAATTAAGAAAAATGCCTTTGAAGCTAATTATTTTTTTGATCATATCATTTGGACCGATTTTTTGTAAATTACTGAAATTCTTATCCAATCCTTTGCTGTCTGACTCTAACAGATTTGATTTTTTCTAAAGACTAATTAAAAACAAAGCTTTTCGAAAAATGAAAAAAGAAAAAATTTTCATTTGTTCAAGTGCAAAATGGGCATACTGCAACTAAAAGCACATCAGTTATTTTTCACAATTTATCACCCCAAGAAAAAATTGGAGTTATTTTAGATAATTATTATCCATTTGTTATGAAAGCATGAAAAAATAACATAAAAACTTAAAATTGAGTAAGAAAATTTAATAAACAAAAAATATTGATCCAATGATCACTTTGATCTTAAATTTTCAAATAAAAAATTCTCTCGAAATTAGACTTTCCTGAATAAAAAAAGAGTATTTTTGCAAAGACACCAATCGAATGAATGCAAATATTACAAAAAAGAGACAAATTTTGAGGATAAAAAATTGAGTGTGTTTGTAACTCTCTAAGTTTCTGCTATTTTTTTCACTTTAAAAAATACTTCATCGTCAATTTATCCATTTATTTCAGACATATAAGCTATCCTCAATAAAACTGAAAACTTAAAGAACAGAATAATAGAAATAAATGAATATTATTCGGTTTCATTGATTTCCTTCAAGTTTCATTATGCCACAAAATGTGAAGAAGAAGAGTGAAAACCTGAAATATTGAATATACTTTTCAATGAAAGTCAAAGAAGATTACAAAATGTTGAAAAACTTGCAACGATGATGTAGACAAATAGTGACTAAGATATTTCTTCAAAAAAAAGCACATGAAAAAGAAAAATGTGAAGACTGTTAAAATAAAGATAAGTTTTTTAAGTTAATCAAGTTTGTTCTACTCATTTTTCACTTAGATAATTTTGGTGCAAATAAAAAAGTGAAGCTAATAAAACCAACAAATGTTCTTTTTTTCCTTTTGATTTTTTGTTGTTTGATTCCATTTCGAAGTTATGGAAAAACTGCTGAAACAAAATAACTAAACTGTTTTATTTTTTGTGAAATGAAAAAAGAGAAAATTGAAAATAAAGAGCGACAAAATACAATGTGTTTCCTCAAACATTAACAAAATTATCAGAAAATTTCACCGATAATTTTTCTTACTTAAATTCTTTGTTAAGAAAATCAAATGTTTCATAAAAGCTTGCGATGATATCATCATATCCTTTTTCTTCCATCTTTTCAACCATTTTCCTTTTCAACTCTTTTCTTTTTGCTTCGCAGATTTCATCATTTGTACTTCTTTTCAATCTATTAAAAATCTCCAAAAAGAATAACAAACATTCATGCTCGATTTCTCCATCCAAAGTTGGATGTCGGATCTCCTCCAAAAATAGATCAATGATATCTTCCTTCACAAAAGCATCAGTTTCCATGTATCTCTTTTTTGCTGCTCTTTTTAATAAATAAATGAATTTCCTGCGAATTTCTATATGATTCTCTTTTACTGCTCGAAGCACACGCACAATGCTATCAATGAGCCCAATAAATTCTTCATTCCACAATGCGCACGATTCAATGAAAAGTCCCAATGTTATGATCCATCCCTGTGCAATATTTGCTTCATTCATTTCTTCTCTGCTCATTTCCTCTTTTTTCTTCTTCCAATCCACACATTTCACCAGCTCTTCCAGTTCTTTGGCTGATTCTCTTGCAAAATGAAGCTCATTCACAATAACTTCTTCCAAGAATCCATTGGTTAAAAATCTGAATATAAAAAATTGCCAAGCAGATTGATAGGCAAGTTTTGTTAGATTTCTGTGTTTCTGCTAATGCTTGATGATTTCTGTAATTTCCTTCAAATACAGTTCTTGTTCAACAAACTAATAAAAAAGAAAGGGTAAAAATCAATTATATCAAAATAAAATAGAAATGATCAAACAAGATCTATATCAATGAAATTCAAAGCCATAAAGATCACTTCCACATCCTTCTGAACTTTCTCGCTTTCCTCTTTGTTCAAAGCAACTTTCAGAAGGCAAGGCAAGCAAATTGAAAGTAATTCTGTTGAAATATGTTCACCATTCAGTAAAACAAAACATTCGCAAAGATCAATCAAAAGCTTTGTGTTCTTTTCATCTTTTTTCTTTTCTTCCTTTATCATCTGCTCAAATCTTCTTCTCAGTGAATATTCTTTAAAATTCAGGCACCACACATCTTTCATCGCTTTGCAGCATCCAATGCGCTTCTAAACAAAATCGTATTTTGTATCGAAAGCTTCTCTTCTTCAATCATTTTGTCTATTTTTTCAAACAGCTTTGCCTTAAAAATGAATTTAAATTCATACCCATTCATTTCATCAACCATTTCATTCATTTCTTCAATTTTCTTTCTTTGTTCATCTTCATTGCAGTGTTCAAATTCACAAAACAATTCTGAAATAAAAAATTAAGAAATACAATCAACAAGAATTCTGTGAAACAATGATTGCAAACCTGTGAACTTTTTTGAGTTATCTGTCTCCTATATATATGTATTTTTTTTTAAAAAATTGCACAAGAAAGAAACAATTTTTATATTTTCATTGAAAGTTTATACGATTGGACAGTAGAAACAGATGTAAATAAAAGCTCAAAAAAGCTTTTAAAAAATGTGCGTTCATACTGCATTTTTAAGCATTTATGTTTTTTACAAAGGATTATGGAGAAAACAACGCTTTATTATTAATCTTTATTTGTAATGGATTCAATGATCTTCAGATTTGAAAGAACGGAATTATCCATTCACAGAATGAGAAAACCGTGAGTGAACATTACCTGCCGAACAAGAAAAATTATTTCCTGTGATAACAACAAGAAATAGTGGAATACAATATTTTTGGAATTCTGACCTTTGATTTTTGTCAATTGGATGGCCAAGGGGAATACAGCAATTTTATTAATAACACAAAAGACGTAATGTATGTATTTTTTATTGTTCTATTGATTGAGAAGATATTTCCGCTGCATCCTTTCCAACGTCCTGGAATATGAGTAATTATTGTTATGGAGAAAAATTGCTTTAATAATACAAATATCGGAATTAGAAGTGAAATTCTGTTTACAGCCATTCTTATGGAAAGACATTTTGTGACGTTTGCTTTGCTGATATGTTGATTTGACTCTCATGTTTTGAGATAAATTGGATGAAGTCAAAAGAAAGAGAGAATTATGATCTCAACTTTTGCTAGAATTTTGAAAGCTTAACTAATTTTGTGAATGATGAATGAAGAAAAGTGAGTCAGGAAGAAGAGTCAACCTTTTCACTTGGGGTTATTTGCTCCATTCTTGGGCAATTCGTCTTTACAACTTCAAGATGAACTATTTTGAGAGGGATTTTCTTTCTTTTCTGGTCCAGATTCAGGCAGACGATGAAGATTAACTGTCCCAACGAACGATTCTCCATTCTGCGTTGACTTTATTTTACCGGGAAATTGCATAAATTCATTAGCCAAAGACTTTCTTATGCAAACAATACTTTCAGCAATCCTTTTTTTGTAGATTCGCTTCTTTTATCCTCGGCATCAGGGCATCCATAGAATTTAATGAATATCCTAATGGCATTCTGCAATAGCTCCAATTGCAGCAGAAGAGTTGGACTTATCAATAGAGCCACCACTAAAAATTCCAAATGCTCCACTTACAATACAATTGATTCAGAACATGCTATCTTTTTATTTTTTTCTGGGATTTCCGTCACAAGCATAGCTTCCATCTTTTCACTTGATTCGCCTTATTTGCAAGGCACATCAACACTGAGAATTCTTTTATTATTGTTCATTTTCCACTTCTTCTTCTTCTGCTTCTTCTTCTTCTTCTTCTTCTTCTTCTTCTTCTTCTTCTTTATCCTTCTTATCTTCTATTCAAATGGACCTTCCTCATTAACTCATCAATTATATGTCTATCTTCTCTTTGCTTTTCCGCATCCGCATTAGCGTAGCTTTAATGACTCTTCTCCTATTTATCTCTCTTCAGCTTTTTTGGTGAAAATACATCTTTCTCACCTTCGCACTCTCCTTCTTTAAATATTCTTTAAAAGCCTCGTATTGCAGAAATTGGGCATCTTCTGTCTTTTCCTATCACCTGAAAACAATTTGCTTTCGGCTTGGACAATTAATCAATAAGAATGCGAATATTGTGTTTTTTAAATGTCGATGAAGCTCAATTTGGAATGAATATCTACTCTCTTAAATGAGATTTTTGTTTGGCTAGCACAGTTGAATTCCCTTCGCCTTCTTCGTCTTTTTCATAGACACTTTATGCCGATCTGATTTGTTCTCTCAGTGTTGAAGAAGAGATAAGAACAGAGTTGCATTGATAGAGGTCGAGCAATCCTGGTTATAGATGCATTCAATCGACCTTTCAGATGTGCTGGAGGTTGAAGCTCCACTAAAGACAGCAGAGGCAACTGCTGATGATAGTTCCAGAAGCAGATGGGTGCTTGTAAATCAAAAGAAGTCGTTGCTGAGAGCAATGAAAATGCCGTGGGGTTATGTTGTGATGCGAAGGGAGGTGCTGCTCGGTGATGTTGCGTGCGCTCACGATGTTGACCTTTCAGAGATGACTTCTGTTCTGTTGGTTGCACCGCTTCCATCGCATGCAGTGTTGGTTAATACTGTTTGTGAGAAAGAGGATCTTTGCAGCAGAAGATGTGAATGCGTTTCAGAAGATCAACAATCTGTTTGACCCTTCACTGCTGATATGGTGATCGTCTCAGTTGAAATTTTGGGTTGTGAAGCTGGACGAGGAAGTAATGTGGAGAAGGGTTGCAGTGTGCGAAGTGGGGGAGATTGTGGAGAAGGAGCCGGAAGCGGTGGGGCTGAGGATGGGAGATGTGGTTCTGCTGCCTGCAGCGATTGCGCTTGTAACATTGGAGGAGCGAAAGGAGGTAGAGGAAGAAAAGAAGGAGGAGAAGAAGATGATGAAGAAAAAGAAGAAGAAGAAGAAGAAGAAGAAGAAGTGGAAAATGCCAAAGAAGTTTCAAACAAAACAGTTGATTATGATCGTGATTAATATTTTTCAGGAAGTCAGCAAGCGCTTTGAAATAACAGAAAAAATGATTTTGATGAAGAAAAACTTCTATATTACTCTAAAAGTGAGTGCAAAAATAGAAATACTAATTTTTGAATTTGAATTTGCAGTAACGTTTTAATGGAAATGTTTAATGTGAACACTGTTACTTTTTTATCTCTTTTTTGTAAAGTTCTTTGAAACGCTTAAATGCCTCTTCTTCATGGGGTTCAGAACACTTAAAAGGAAAATTTTTTTCTTCAAATGGTTTAAGAATTCAATGTGAATTCGAAATCATGATGAAAAAATACTAACCTTTACACTTCCTCTTCGAATCGTTGGAAGCGAAAACCAGAGAATCAATCTCGAAACAAAGTCTGATTTTTCATATATTCAATATCAATAACAGAAAATCGCAACAAATTTTGAATCAAACAATTTTTCTTGCTTGCAATTCATTTATCCATTTTTTCTTTGTATTGGCGTATTTCTTAACAATTTGTTTTCTTTTGACTCCAATAAAAAAACGGTGAATATTGTTAACCAGTCGCATTTAAAAAACGACAACAAAAAATTTATCCAAAAAAAAAAAAAGTTTGTTTTCCATAGATAATGTTATGGACATATTATTTTCTGAGGGGAATTCACCAAAAAGCAAACTTATTTTTCTCAATCACAAAATTAAAATTACGATTTTTTCTTTTTTTAGCTCAAAAACAAATGAAGTGAAAATATCAAAAATGAAGTTTAATATAAAAACGCGCGAATCAGCAAAAAGCAGCAAATTCATTAAAATTTTGATCCATAAAAATTGAATGATGCTTTCTTTTAAATTTGCTATGACAGAATTTGATGATAACATCTTCATGCCCTTCTTCCTCCATCTTTTCAAACACTTCCCTTTTCAGCTCCATTCTTTTCGCTTCTTCCGTTTTTTCTTCCTCCTTTCCTTTCAGTCGCCTTGAAATATTCATAAAAAATGTAAAGCATTCAAATGCCTTTTCATTATCTATAGTTGTTCGCTGAATCTCTTCCAAAATTGCATCAACAGCTCCACCTCTTAACAAATCCTCAACTTTCACGCATCCGCTCTCTGATGCTATTTTAAATAAATAAATGCATTTTCTGCTAATTTCTCCGCAATTCTCGTTTGTTGCTCGAAACACTAAAACAATGCTGTTGATAAGCCCTACAAATTCTTCATTCCACAATTTGCATTTGAATAAAACAAAATTCAATGCTTCGAGCCACCTCATCAAAACAAGCTCTTCCTTCGTTTCTCTTCTTCTTTTTTTATTCTCTTCTTCTTTTCTCTTCCAATCCATACTCTTTGAAAGATCTCCGATTTCTCTTCTTGCTTCTCTTGCGAAATGAAGCTCATTTGTAATAACGTCTTCCAATATTTTTTCTTTGAAGAATCTTTTACCCAAAAATTGCCAAGCAGACTGATAGGCAAGTCGTGTCAGATTCTGATGCTCCTGATTATATTCAATGATTTCTGTTATTTCAGTCAAATACAGTTTTTGATCCAATTTCTTATAAAAAAAATCAAAAAATAATCAATTTATGAAGCAATGACAATTCAATTATCAATAAATAAATAAATCACACGTCCGACTGTTCAATATTGCTCAAAGCCAACAACGCAACTTCCACTTCTTTCTTAGTTTCCTCGCTTTCCTCTTTCTTCAATCCAACTTTCAGAATACAAGGCACACAGATCAATAAAAATTCTGAAGAAAATCTGTTGTTAAGCAAAAGATAGCATTCGCAAAGATCTATTAGCAGCTTTTTATTCTTTTCTTTCTTTTTCTTATTTTCTTCAATAATCATCTTTTCAAATTTTTTGCTCAATGGATATTTTTCAAATCCATCAACACACACAAATCTCAACGCTTTCCAATATCCAATGTGTTTCACTATCAAAACTGAATCTTTCAAAGAAACTTTCTTATCTTCAATTATTTTGTATATTTCATCATATAGTTCTTTTGTGAAAACGGATTCAAATTCTTCTTCATTCACAATGCCAATGAGTTCAATCATTTTTTCAATTTTATGTTTCTGTTCATCGTCATTGCAATCTTCTAGTTTAAAAAATAAATCTTCAAAATGCATTCAAAATTCTAAAATTAATTCTTTATTATAAAATCCACATAAAAGAGAAAACTTGAAAACTTCTCGGTTTGAGTCATAATCTCAAGTTCATCTTCAGGCTTATCATTATCGTATAGGCTCATTCCGTTTGTTACGTTAAATGATAAATATATTCAAAACAATTCTTCAATCAACAAAAAAATCGATAAATATAAGTATCATTTAAAATCTTACAAGATTCCAATGTAACAATTCGGCACAAACAGTTTTTGTAAATTTTTTTTCAATGGATAAGCAAAGCTCTGCTAAAATGAGCTTTGAATGGAGAATCTATTAATTTTTTTTGATCGAACCATCAAAAAATAGTTAGAAAGAAATTGATTTTCCTTTTCTTGATTCACAACATTTGAAAAAGAAAATACCAACTGAAATTGGAATTAAATTAAATTGCAACGAAGAAGAGGAATTCATATCTTTGAGAAAAGGAAAACAGGCTAAAAAACAAATTCTAGAAAAGAAAAAATATATTTCTCATTTTGATATTTCAATTCACACTGAAATTAGAGTAAATAATGTTTGCATTCCTTCAGTTTGTTAATTATTCTTAACTTGTACTCTTTTTCACTTTTATTCTGGATGGCTCGTGGAATTGTCGAAGAGGAAAGAATATGAAAATCAGGTGGGGTTGACAAACCAAAAGTCTCTGACAATTGCTTTAAAAAAAAAAGACGAATATGAAACAAACTAACTGGAAGAAAGAACAAGGGGAAATGCATCGTTACATTAGCGGTAAAAAGAATTGGGAAATGAACAAAACATGAATATCTTGAGAGACAATCCCCAACTACAAAATTCCATTTCAAGTTATTTTTGTTTTGACGCAGACGAAGAAGAAGCGGATCCTCATTTTTTTATTGTTTATTATTGAGCACATTAGAAAAAAAAAGGCATTTTTGCTTAATAAAACTAGTTTGAAAAAAGTTACACCAAAATAACTTTTTGCTGAGAAAGATTTTGGAAGCGCACAAGTGTGTTTCAATTTCTTATTTGGATGAAAACAATCTGAAGGATTCAATTAAGGGAATTCATCCATAGCTTTGATTTCATTCAATCAAAATGAAGAGAGTAACGAATTCATTGATTCTTGCTCTGATAACACTGTTCCAATGCAATTCCATTTGTAACCCAGATGATCTTTTTAATTCATGCATTAATATTTCAGAGGAATAGAAGAAATGCATCTTGTTCACTCCTTTATCCACGGTTTTTTCTGTTTCCAACAACATTTTCCAAAGCAAAAGACTTCTTCTCTGTATCTTTTTTTAAATCTCTTGACGTTGAAACTTCCTCATCGTCGCATTCTTCTACAAGCAACATTCCAATCACATCTTCTTCAGACACAACAGTTCAATTTGCTGATGAATCGTCTTTTAGTTCTTCTTTATTCGATTTCCCCTTTGTAGCTTTGAATTCTGTCAGGCAAATGCATCCTTTACATTTTTATTATAATAACAGGTAAATATTTTCATCTAATTCTTCCTGTACTTCTGCTCCGTCTCACATTCTTTTTCAATTTCATTATCTCCATTCAAACCTAACATTTATAGAGTCTCAATACAGTTCTTTTCCTTTCCCTTCCCCTTCTTCTTTTGTTCTCGTTCGTTTCCTTCCTCTGCAGTTCTGCTTATGTAACAAATGTCTCCCCTATCCTGCATCTGATCGAAGCATTCTTTTTCTCTTCTTGCTCAAATGCCATTGTCTCCTGCAGACAAACAATTGAATTCTCAGTCTCATTGCATATGCAACCACGAGCTTTGGAAGCACACACACACACACACACACACACACACACACACACACACAAAAGTCACTGTTCTAACAATTACTACAACGCTCCAAGAAAACAAACGAGTCCAAGGCACGTCAGCAGACTTGCTGATTCCGAACAGCAGTATGAATATGATCAACACCTTAGAATGTTGCTGATTGAAAGCAAGATAAAAGGAACTCTCTTTGCAAAATATTTCTTCAAAGAATCGTTACAAAATAAATGCTGTCCAATATCATATTAATCGGAAATTTTAGAGATATCTTCTCCAGACATCCCCTGCCTCCACCCCCATTTGAGAAATCATGTTCATCTTTACTAATTTTCATCAACGATTCAGAGTGGTTTAAGAAAACAATTCAATCCAAATAAATCAAATCTGAAACTAATATTATAGAAATCCTGAGATTGTTGGACTTAAAGAGGGAGGTTACGAACATTCTGAATATTCAGAAATTGATTATTGTGCTGGGAGAAAAAGCAAATTTCGAACAATAGCCTCCTCGCTTCCTCAGTCAACAGGCATTTTGAAGAAGAAAATGCACATTCGACTGATCTTCATTTCATTTTGTTTCCAACAGCCATTTGATGTAAAATGATTTGTTGTGGATGGTTCTCCTTGTTTTTGTTCAAAAAAGAAACCAAAAACTGTCAAGCCTCACTCAACAATAATCACGCGAAAAAAGAATCACTTTCTTCAAAATGCAAAAAAGACAGAAGATTGTTCAATCTGTAATTCCCAAAGTCGAGCACTTCATTGCTTTTTTTCGAGATAAATATCCCTTCCTCGATCTATTCAATCTCTTTCATTGTCAAAAAAATATCTCAATCTGTTCTTATGTCTTATTTGAAAAAATGATGCTCAATTTAGTTCATTCTTTTTTTTTTTCATAACATTTCATCTTTTCTGCTTTGCTATTCTCTTTATTCATTGGATTAATTTCCTTCATTTCTTTCAACAAATTTTGAAGATTATGCAAAAACTACTCACTTGTTTCTCTGCGTTCATTGTGCTATTATATTCAGCTCTCTTTCTTCAAATCAACAACATAAACCAAACAATCCATTTCAAATTGTCAATCATTTTTCTGAGCTTTGAAAGCCAAGGGTTGGAAAAATCTTCAAAAATGAAGAAGAACAATTAAAATGAGCGTATCAAGTTGCTCATTTTCGAAATTAAAAAAGACTGTTATTCCTTTGTTGAACAAATGATAATTATTGACTCTCAAATACTCCGAATTCAATGAACCACATTCAAGCCTAATTCACCCCAGGACAGTATCACTTTCCATTTAACTTTTTGTATTTGCAAATCTTCCTTTATTGTGTTGACTGATTATTTTCAATCACAAATGATCATTTGATCAGAACCTTTTTTGTAATCAAAAAGAAGATAAAGAATTGTTTATTTTCAGAATACTTCGTGATAAATGCCTACACAAGAAAAATTAGTGTGAATGCAGATATTTTCATGGTTGTTTTAAGTTTAAATTTGCTCCAATTTCTTCAATCTGATGATATGAACATTCAATGTGAATTACGAATTTTCATTGTTTTATGAACATATTGCTTTATTAAAATACAGGAGATATCTGTCAGAGATAAATTCATTCGCATGCAGTCATAATTTCATTTGAATTCTTGGTGATTGAATTTCTTTCTTTATTATTCAGAATTAATCTCTGAACTTGAACTTTGTGATGAGGACGGGCAAAAACAGAAAATCATTGAAATGAATGGATTGATAGATGAAATGGATAAAGATAAATATAAATCCATTTTTTCAAAAGATTTGATGTACAGAATAAACAAAATGATTGAAGAAGAGAAAATATCAATGGAAAATGCAATTTTGTATCTGAAACATGTTGGATATTACACTGTGTTGAGAAGAATTTGGACTTGTGGTTTTATATATTCATCTTTTAACAAAAGATGTGAAAAGATGATGGTTGAAGAAGAAAAGAAGAAAGATGGAAAGAACGAAAAGCTTCTGGCTGATCTTTGCGAATGCTATCTTACACTAAATCTCTTCACTTTATCAGAATTTCGTTCGATTTGTGTGCCTTGCCTATTGAAAGTTGCCCTGGATAAAGAGGAAAACGATGAAGCACAAAAAGAAGTGGAAATGGCTTTGTTGGTTTTAAGCAACACTCATGGTAATTATGTATGACACTTCTTTCTCATTTTTAACGCTCTTTATTTCTTTCTTGTTATATTTTTAAGTTTATGAACAAAGAACTGTAACTGAATGAAATCAAAGAAATCATCAAATATCATCAGGAGCATCACAACCTTTCACATCTTGGTTATCAAACGGCTTGGGAGTTTTTGATAAACAGATTACACAAAGATAAAAGTTTGGAAGAAGTTATTGTGAATGAGCTTCATTTTGCAAGGGAATCAGCAAGAGAACTGAAAGAGCTGGTGAAATGTGTGGATTGGAAGAGAGAGAAAGAGAGGAAGGAGGCAAAGAAACGATGGAAGAATGTGTTTTGATGAGATGGTGCAATACATTTTTTGCTTTCTTCGACTCATGCGCATTGTGGAACGAAGAATTTATTGGTCTTTTCAGCAGCATTGCGAATGTATTTCGAGCAGGGAAGGATAATTACCCAGGAATTAGTTTCCAATTCTTTACAGCATTAAAAAAATTGGTGTGCAACAAGACAGTAAAAGTTGATGATTTGTTGAAAAGCGGAGCTTTTGATGTTATTTTGGAGATATTAAACCAATTTGATGCAGATAATGAATTTAGTATAGGTTCTGCAATTTTTTTCAAGAATATTTGTGAAAAATCGAATAGTAAGAATGAAAAGGAAAACGATGAATCAAAAAGAAAAGAGATAAAAAGAAAGATATTTGTAAAAATGGAAGAAGAAGGATATGAAGATTGCATTATTGGGCTTTCTTATTTCTTTTTAAGAGAAATGTTTGTTGGAGATATTTTCACTAAGAACTTAGAAGATTTATTTGTTTATTGCTAAAAAATGTTTACTTATTTGTTTCCTTTCGTTTCACCGTTTTTTGAGCAAAGCATTTGCTCCATTTTTTCTGTGTTCGAGAATAATTTGCTTTTCTTTTTAAAATACACCTACGTTTAATAGGGTGTATATTATTTCTTGACCTCAAAAAATTTATCTCAACTCTTTTTCCTTGAAACTTATTTTTGCTTTTTAAAAGCAAACAAATACTAAAGTCAAAAAATAAATAAATAGCCTTTTTAACTGACATTTTTCACAGCGTTCTAAAATAGATTTTTCGAAATTTTTATTTTCAAAAAATCAATCATCTTTTTCGTTTTTTTAATCCAGATCAAAGACTTGATGGCTATGAATTATATATTTTCCATAGAATGTTCGAAGCCACAATGTCAAAATTCTTCATTCTTATATATGTTTATTTGAGAAGAGTGTATTCACCTTAAAATAGTTGCTTCAAAAAGAATAGCATATTTTGTTAAATTTTCTTGCTTTATTGAATTTTCATGTATTTCATTAAAAATATTAATTTACAAGAACTATGAGTTACTGAACGTGAACTCTTGAATCTTTTGTTCTTGGCTGTTATTCTATAGATACAAAAAACCTTTGAACTTATACAGAGTTAACATCAAAAAGAATGAATACAAAAAAAGGGTATTGAGATTTGCGAAATGCGAAATCAAAACAATAACGTATTATTACAGAAATAATTTTGGATTTATAAATAATAGAAATATTAACGAGATATAACATTACACTCAAATAAGAAAGATATGTTACTTGATTGAAGCGAAGCTCTTGGTAAAACAAAATTAAAAATAAAGCTGGAAAGTTCAGAAAATTAACTGAAAATGAAGTAGTGTGTGTGTGTGTGTGTACAGTAAGAGCAAAACAGTTAGAGAGAAGTCAAAATAAAGCCAAGTCATAACGTTACATCGACAAAGGATCAAAGACGACAGAAGAATCGTCCTGTCCTTCTGTGAACAATGTCTTCGTAATAGACGACTGAGAAGGTGCTGCTGCCAATGCTGCTGGCTGCTTTGGCGGATACTTCTTTTTCGGAGCTGCAGAAGACGACGGTTCTGTTGGAGAGCTCGGAGAATCCGGCAGAACTTCGCCAAACAAACCCAGTTTCACTGCTTTCTTCTTAATCGAAGGAGAAAACAGACTGTCAACAGGCTCATCGCCATCTTCACTGCCCAGTCCAAATGAAATACCTGACGATTTTGCACCAGAAGAAGAAGAGGAAGAAGATGAAACAGAAAACGGACCACTCAAAAGAGAAGATGAAGAAGAGTTCAGAACATCTGAAAAGCCAGAAGATGCTGTTGATTTTGACGAGGCGCTTTCTTTCTCTTCTGCTTTCATCATCAGCTCCAGCGGCGACGCAAGCACGATGGCCTTCGGCGCCTGAGTGAAGAGCTTTGACATGTCATTTATATCTGAGCCAGACTTCTTCGATGCTTTTGACAGCTTCTTTGACTGCTCATAGTCGCCTTTCCCTTTCGCACCTGCTCCACTTTGTGCTCCTTTTGCTCCATTTCCACTCGCTCCACTGTCATTTGCCTCGTTCTGAGTCGAACCATCATTCACATCATCTTCCTCCTCTTCATCATCAATAACCATTTCTGCTCTGCTGATCCGCTTTCCTTTCTTGTCAAAGCGGACAAACGGAGAAATAGAAGGTGGGTGTGGAGCACTTCTGCGAGCACCATCTGCTCCTTTGCTGTCATCTGCACCGGACGAGGAAGAAGATGATGAATATGACGAACCAGAAGAATAATCAGACGAAAGTTCAGTCCCACTGGAAGAGCCACTGCCACTTTCCGAGTCATCTTCTCCATTTTCACTGCCATCTTCAGAAGATTCCCCATCCATCTCTTCTTTCCCTTCTTCAGATCTCCTTCCTCCCTTCCTTTTAGCACCAGCGTGTTCGTTTTCATCCTCCTCATCGCTGCTACTGCTGCTGTCGCTGTCTTCTTCATTCACCTGAGTCCCACTGATGAATGCATTCAGTATCGACTTCATGACAGAAAGAGGGCCAGTCGCCTTTCGCTGTGTTTGCGTCATCATCTCGCTGATTTCAGCCGCTTCGTCGAGACTTCCGTCTGAATGTGTGAAGCGTGTGGCATTTGACATTGCTGTCATTGGAGAAGCACCTTCTTTCTGCTCATCCGCCATCGCTGGGAGCTGCCCTGTCCTCACCACAGACGAAGCAGAGAGTGAATACATCGAAGGCGAGCTCTTAGTAGAAGCAGCAGCGGAGGAGGCAGAAGGAGAGCTGCTCGGAGGCGGCGACAGCACAACACTCTTTCCCAGCGCTTTCTGTGCGCCTTTCTGGACGATCGAGATGATCTTCACTCTTTTGTGCTCTTTGGTGTACTCTGTCTCTTCAGTCAGGCACAACGCTTCATATTGCTTCTTCTTCTTCAGCAGCTGCTCCATCACTTTCATCTTCCTCTCTCTTTCTTTCCGGTCTGCCAACGACAGCTTGCCGATTTCCTCTTTCTCTGCCGTCATCAGCTTCTCTTCTTCTTCTCTCTCTTTCTCTCTTTCCTTCTCTTCCTCTTCCTCCTCTTCCTTCAGCAGCAGTTGCTCATCATGCAATGCAGCAGTCAACGTGTTCTCTTCAACGCTTGCTTCGTCACTCATCTGCGGGCCATCAACCATCTCCTCTCCATTCACTCTCGTCCCCTTCCGCACTTTCTGTATTTGCATCTCCTTCCTCTCTCTTCTCTTCTCCTCTCTCATCCTCCTCCTCTCCTCCCTCCTCTTCTCTCTCTCTGCCCTCCTCTTCTCCTTCTCCTTCTCCCGCGCCATCAGCCACTCCACCTCCTTCATCTGCTCTGAGTGAAGTGCATCAAACGAAGGCGGAGAAGGCAGGTGGTGGTGCGTCTGCCCCAGCAGAATACGTGCTATGTTGTGCAGCTGGTTCTGACACGAGTCCACCAGCTTCAGAAGAAGAGAAATATCTGTCTCCATCCACCGCATGTCGTGCTGCCGCTCTTTCTCTGCTTCTTTCTGCTCGGCTTTCTTTTGCTTCGATGGAGCTTTTTGAATGGGCTTCTGTGCTTTGGACTCTTTTTCAGCGTCTTCAGTTTTCTCTTCTTTGACTTCGTTGTTCGTTTGGTTTTGATCTTCAGATGCATTTTCTCCTTCTTTCTTTGATTCGTCCTTTTCGTCTTCCTTTTTCTCTTTCTTGTCTTCCTTTTCTTTTTCCTTCTCATCTTTTTCTTCTTTCCCCTCTTCTTTTCCTTTTTCCTCTTCCTCCTCCTCTTCTTCCTCATCCTCCTTCCCTTCCATCAGCCTCTTCGTCTTCTCCCTCAACCTCCTCACTTTCCTCTCCTTCTCTCTCTCCTGCACTTCTGCCAGTGTCTGGTTCATCAGCGCTCTCAGCACAGTTATCCTTGAAGCACACTCCAAATCTGCATCTGCCGTGTCCAAAACAGTCTTCTCCAGCGAAGCTAGCGCAGGCAGCTTCATATCCACACTGTGTTCCAGCGCCAGCCGCTGTGCTTCTTCAAACGACTGGCAATGAGTGATGTTCAGAACAGCACGCGATGCCAGTGGCTTCAGCTCAGGATGACGCAGCTTCTTTTTCCCGGTGCCTGTTTTAGCCCCCTTTCTGTTCTTCTTGTGGCGTCTGTTTGCTTCTCCTTTGGAATCGTTTGTTCGCTTTGACTCGTCTGCAATTGAAGCATGTTGGATGCCAAGCTGCGCAGATGAGACAGTTGTAGTTGGCAGAATGCTCTTCCTCTTGTTCAGAATGCCTCCTTTTGTGTTGTATGGACGAGGACCCGCTGACAGAAGTGTCGATCCAATGAGCACATTGTCTGAAATGGTGGCAGAAGGCGGAGAAGACGAAGGAGACAGCGCAGGCAGAGAAGAAGGATAGCCTCCACTTCCACTTTCAGAGCGTGTGGGCGGTGTGGATGCACTCTCTTTGGCAGAGCGGCTGAGCGAAGACGACGGAGGCGAAGAAGACGATGAAATGGTTGAGAAGCTGGTGAGAGGATCGCCAAATTCCTGTGAAGAAACACTTTTCGCTCTGCCTCCTTCTTCCACGCCTGCAGAATTGACGGAACCTTCTGCACTGCCTGACGCAGCAGATGGAGAGCGTAGATGGCTTCTGTTCCCATGTCCATGATGATTATGATGGCGATGACGATGACTGTGAGGACGTGTGCCATCACTCCTAACAGACTCACTTGCTCCTTCACTTCCATTGAGCTGCCCAGCTGTGCCTTCTTTCGACTCGTCAAACTGCCAATTTGCAGGGCGTATCGACACATACGACGGGAACGGCTTTGTTCTGTAGCACAACTTGTATGCATCATACACGAACAGATTGGGGTTCTCGTTTGGCGGGAAGTGCATGAGTGTTTTGAGGGCGGTGATTTGGTCGGCGCCGATGACCTTGTCGCGGAGGGAGATGATCATCGAGACAGCCACATAGTCCATCAGCTGCAGCGACGCCGAGGGCGGGTCGAAGGCTGAGATGCACGCAAACACCGCATCCCACACACGCATTGCATCGTCGATGTGGAACTCCCGCAGAAAGATCAGCCGCATCCACTTCATCAGGAAGTAGTGTGGCTCCACCCCCAGCTTCTCCATCGCATGGAACATCTTCGGATCCTTCGACTTCAGAATCTGATACACCCTTCGTGCAGACTTCACCACAGTTGGTACATTTCCTGTTGGTTGTGCACCTGCTCCGCCTGCCCCGCCTCCGCTGTCGCCATGAGACGCAAGATCGCTGATGCCCAGAATCTCGTTCAGCTTCTGCTGTTTGATCAGATCGTGCCCATCGTTCTCCTTTCCGCTCTCATTCGGGTTCGGCTCTTCTCCGCTCAGCGGCTTCGTCTCAAAATACCACTTGCCCAGATGAGGAATAAGAAGCGAAAAGGCTGTGTATAAATCATGCTCAAGATACTTCGGGTCAAGCAGATCAGCCAAAAGCTCTGCACGAGAGAATTCTTGCGTTTGAACTGGTTTTGGTTCTGGGGCAGGCACAAATGGTGCGCTTAATGGATCGAGCTCTTCTGTCGCCTCTGATCCTTCCACAACTTGAGGTGGTGCACTTTTTTCTTTTGAACTTTTCTCATCCGATTCACTATCTGGTTCTTTTGTTTTATCGTTTTCATCCAATTTTCTAAGGTCATTAATATCGAATGTATTTTGAGTGAATATATAGTACAATCCTGCGAGGATCTCATGCATTCCCTGACGATAATTTAGATCAGGATGCTCACGAACCCACACAAGAAGAACAATTCGAAGTGTATCCATAACCTTCTTTCTATGAAAATATGCATACTCAGGGAAAAGTCGTTGCAAATCCTGAAGTAATAAAGTCTCAACTTTTTGATTTTCAAAATACTTTCCCCATGCCGAATTTTCAGCTGTCGAGAGCGGATTATCCATAAGCGGATCTGATTCAGGAGTTGCATGAGGATCAACTAATAATTCTTGCCGCTTTGTTTCAAATAGCTGACGAGATTCCTGAAATTTTCGACGCCAATTCTCTCCAGGTTCACCTTCGAATTCTCCCAAAAAAAAGCGCCAGCAAACAGGTCGTATAAAACAGTCGCTTAGACCTGTGTTAATTGCTAAGTCTCGCGCCTTTTCTCCACATTCATCTCCAGTTTCTCCAAAAAGAGTTTGAAACTCGAAACTTCAGATGGAAATAAATATTCATTGTTTACAAAAAAGTCTCAAAATAAAAATACATATTGCAATTTAAAAGGCAAACAGTGCAATTTTTGCAGCCATTCTAAAAATTAGTTTTGCTCAAAAGTTTCTCTTAAAACCAGATTAAAATAAAAAATTTCTTTGAAAATTTTAAACTAAGGTGCACATGATCTCATTTGTTGAAATTGAACATAAATCAACTTTTAATTTAATAACATTAATTCTTGATATTACGTTTTTTAGAAGAAATTTACACAGAAAAAATAAAATTATGCATAAAAATTTTAATTTGATGTGATTTTCTTTTTTTACGGATGACGTGATTGTTGTTTTTGCGTACGCTTCATAATTTATATTTATGGACACACTCATCAGAAAAAACAAAGTTTGCTATATCTTGATTATAATCTTTCAAGATAATATCGAAGCCATTTCTCATAGGTTGTGGAGTTTTTGCGTTTGGAATACAAAGTGAAAACATTTCTTGATCAAGAATTGAACGAACCTTTGAAAGGAAGCATTACTGATGCTGTGAAGGATGGAACTCTTATTGAATTTTTGAACGAAAAGTGTTCTGGAAAGCCTGTGGGTTACAACAAAAATCCGAAAGAAACTTTTGCTCGAATTGATAACATTCGAATATTTAATAATATTTGTGAAAATCAGTTTGGTTTGGAAAAAAAATAAATTGAAATATCGTAAATTATTTTAATTTTTTCTTTTTCAATTTTCAAGGGATACCGAAACAAGATCTTGTTGATATTGTTCAAACAGATGACTCTTTAATGCTCGTTCAAATTTTAACGCTTATTGCAAGGATATTCAAATTGATGAAAGAAAAAGGATTTATTAAATCCAAACTTCCTTCTGATGCTGATTGCCCTAAAACGTTTGAGGAAAACGATATGAAACGAGGAAAAACCATTCTGGAGGAAGCAACAAAAGAAATGAAAAAGGAAGGAAAAACAGTTGAAGATATTTTGGATCTTGCAGGAGATGAAGAAGATACAGAAACGGGAACCGAAGAGGATGAAGATAAAGACGTACGAAAAAGAGACAGCGTATGATTTTTTTCGACTTTATTTATTCCTTTAAAACCATTCATTATATAGAAAGACGAAAGAAAAGAAAAAGACGACTCTTCTGAAGAAGATGAAGAAGAGAAGAGTGAAGCGAAAAGTAAAAAGGGAATAACAAAAAAGATTTTATTCTGTATTGCTATTGGATTAGCGGCTGTGTGCTATTTTTTATTCTTATTACAATTGTGAAAAATGTTTTAATTGGTTATTTTCTTTTTTCAATGTTTTTAACTTATTTTTTAAAAATTGCAGATTGGAGGTTTTGCTTATTTCCGCATGAATCAAAATAAACAAAAATAAGTTCTTTCAACTAAATTCTTTTTTCATTAACGCTACATGATAATCTTTTTGATGAAAATTAAAATTTTATTTTTATTTTTTTAAAAGCTTTAATTGCATAAGATTCAAAATTTTTGAAGTTTTCTTTTTTATTGGGGATGTATTTTTGCGAACCTCACAACTTCTGGAACATTCTTGATATTTTTGTATTGTTTCCTGTCAACGCATAACTCAAATTTGTGCATCTTCATCAATCAATCTTTTGAACAATTAAAGCTTTGTTTTTCAAAATAATTTTTTTTTCAAAAAGTGATTCATAAAACCGTAACAATAATCAACAATAGAATATGATTCTCGCAGCATTCTCGAAAAGTGAATTATTATACCGTTAAAAAAGTCTTATTTCTTCAATTACATTTTCAATTCAATTGTTTAGCTCTTCAATCTTTGTTTTTCTACTCAAGTTTGTTCCTCTCATGAAATACTGATTTCTCTTAAATTCACGTTTTATTTTGCATTCGTTTGCACACATAACTAACATGAATATGACATCTCGATCGAATTTCTAAATTTTTCTTCATTTCAAATTTAATAATCTTATTATGGGCATAAAAACCGTTAATGTCTTATTATCCATCTTTTTTGAAGGTTTTGCAGCAATGCCATCTAAGAGGGTGTGAAACATCATTTTTGTATAAAATTGTCCTTATTTATTTGTTGAATTATTTGTAGCATTCGTGTCGGGGAGTTTTTCAAAGATTTTGATCCTCTTCGTTCATGCAAATGTACCCCTTCACAATTTGCTCGTGTCCTTTCAGCAGAAAAGTTTACACTCTCTCCAGAAGATATTAATTTGCTTGTTGAAGCGTATAAAGAGCCTGATGGAAAGATGGTGAATTACAAACGCTTCACAGATGAAGTTGAAGCTTCTTTTGTTGGAAAAGAACTTGAAAAATCTCCAACAACGAAAACAAGAGCACTTAATTTATCAACTGTTTTAGCAGTGACACTTCCTCCTGAGGAAGAAGAGCTTTATCAAAAAACACTTCGAGAACTTCAAGAAATTGTTCATTACAGACGAATGAATGTTATGGAACATTTTCAAGATCATGACAGACTTAAGAATCATCACATCACCCAACCACAATTCATAAGATGCATGCCATTTTCTTTGAGTGAAGAGCAGTTGAGAGTTCTTTGCAAAAAATACACTGATGGAAAACCTCAAGATGGTGTAAACTACCATAAATTCGTATTTGATATTTCTAATCCTCCTCCAGAGGAAGATTCAACAAGTCAGTGGGTTTCAACGGGATCACTTAGAGAATTGGAAAAACCGAAGCAAAAGCCACCTGAAGCTGTTGCAGTTATTACCAAAGTTCAAGCAATGGTTTTAAAAGGAAGCATTCGTTTGATGGAATTTTTCAGCGATTACGATAAACTAAGATCGGGCATTTGCCTTCCGGAGCATTTTCGAACTGCCCTTTCAGCAGCAAAGGTTTGTAATTAATTAATCCAGATCGAATTTTAAAATTCTCAATTTTTCAAATTTTTTAATAAAGATCGAATTAACGGGACCAGAATTGGATGCGCTTGAAGCTCAGCTTCGTGTTTCAGAGACAGACAGGAGAATGCGATATCGTGATTTTGTGAATGAAGTTGATGAAGGTTGGTAAATCAATTATCATTAGTTTTTTTATATGCCTATTTCAAATTGCAATTGAAATTTCTCATTTCCTTTTTTTTAATGTACAACAATCACACAGTCTTTGGCGCACCTCGCAACATGGAGACACAGCCTTATCTGTGCACACAGCCAGTCTCCCTGCGCTCGCTCATCCCGTCTCGCTCTCCCGATCTCTCAGAAGAGACCATCGCCTTTGCACAGAAGACACTCGATCAGATCTGCACATTCGCACGGAAGCGGCGCCCGCTGACAAAGACCTTCTTCCAGGCATTCGACATCACCAACTGCGGAAGAATGCCTGCACCACCGTTCCGCTCAACGGTGTTTGCACACTATGGAGGGTCTGCCCTCACCGATGAGATGCTTTTGGCGCTGTCAAAGTACTACACAGACCCCGCCACAGGCGATGTGCGCTACCTCGACTTCCTGAACGACGTGGAGGACGCAATCGCCCCGCTGGAGATGGATGCGGGTGCTGAGATCTTCCGCAGCGGAAGGCAGACTTCGACCAACCCGGCTGGATCAACTTCTACCTCGGGCTATGGCGAGCGGTCGATGAAGACGATGAACAGGCCATTGGCGATGAAGCAGGCGTCGAAGTTCACAATGACAACAGAAAGGAAGATGCTGCCTGAATTCCGACCAGAAACAAAAGCACCAAGTATTGATGTGCTGTTGGAAAGGATGAAGCTGCAAGAATTGAGAGAGCGAATGAGACTAAGCGAATTCATGAAGTATGCATCAAATACATACAAATAGAATGAAAATTCTATAATTTTTTGAAAAAGAGAACGGATACTTATTTTTATTGAGAATAGTTTATATTTTTAAAAAAATTTTGATTATTTTGAGTTATTAATGTTTTTTTTTCTTTTTCTTTTTTCTTTTTTTTTCTTTTTTTTGCTATTTTCAAATATTTTTACAAATTTATTTTTCTGATGTGTATTTCTTTGTAACCTTTCAGAGACTACGATCCACTCCGCAAAGGACTTATTCCCCGGACGCGTTTCCGCTCGGCGCTGAATCTGGCGAAAGTGGAATTGTCAGAGCGGGAGTTTGAGATGCTTGTGGAGGAGTTCTCAGACCCCACTCAGATGGCCGGGCTGAGCGAGACGCACCGCAAATCGCAGCTGGACACGTCGGACTCGCTGCCGACGATCCGCTGGATGGACTTCTGCGACACTGTGGATTCCATCTTCACTTCAAAGAAGCTCGAGAAGGCACCCACACGTCACCTGGAGCCTGCCGCACTCTCCACACTGCGCAACCTGTCGATCATCGACCCCGTCTACTCCACAAAGTCCGAGGCGCTCCAGTCAGTCATTTCGGAGTACCACGAAATCATGGTCACGCGGAGGCTGTTTATGAAGCCTGCTTTCCAGGACTTCGACCGCCACAACAACGGGAGAGTAACGGTGGCGCAGTTCAGACAGGCTCTGGACATTCTGAAGCTACCCATCAACGAAAGCAGAGCGAACCTGCTGTGTGCACACTATCGCGACATGATTGTACCGACTGACGTGAACTACTTGGCATTCTTGCGGGATGTGGAGAGGGAATCCGCTGAAGAGTTGCAGGAGAAGGAGGAGATGAAGCAGTTTGAGGAGATGGCTGCTACGAGAGAAAGAGACTTTGCAATGAAAAGAAAAATGCAGAGAGAAGCAGCAAGAGGTTTGTTGTTATTCTATTAAATCTAACTGAGTTTACATGACTATTTCCCAATGTTTTATGAATATTTTTTTTGCTTAATATTTGCAGCTTCTATTACTGACTCAGAGATGCTTCGCCATCTTCAATCACGCACAAAACAGAAGTCGATCCGCTGGAAAGAGTTTTTCGTTGATTTCGACCCACTCCGCACAGGCTATGTAGCCAAGCAGCGTTTCCGCTCATGCTGCGACTCGGCAGGAATGACACTCACAGACGAAGAATTCGACTTTTGCATAAACAGCTTCTGCGACGACCCAGAGAACCGCAGCGGAATGGTGCACTACACAGCGTTTGCAGACACGATGGACTCTGTTGTGACGATGAAGGGATACGAGGAAAATCCGAGCCTCGGAGCACCGGAATGGATCCCACCGACAAAGAAAGGGCTCTCGACGCCTTTGTCGCCAGAGGAGGAGCAGATGGTTAGTGAGGCGATTCAGCGGTTCCATAAAATAGTGAAGAACAGAGGACTGTTTATGAAGCCCCACCTGAAGGACTTTGACAGGTTGCACAACGGACACATCACAGCAGCACAGTTCCAGGGATCATGTGGAACATTGGGACTTGGATGGAAGTCAGAAGACGAGATGAATGCAGTGATTGAGAAGTTTTCTGACTCATTGGGCTTTTTGTACATCCCGTTTGTTGACTCTTGTGAAGAAGGAAGGATTGTGCAGTAATTACATTTGATGTGAAAAAAAAGAAGTTATCATGATTTGTTATGTTAATTTAATAATTCTGTTTTGTTTTTTATTTTCATGTCATTTATTTCTCAAAACATTAATACAATTTGAAACGAATGAATCAGTTATTTTTTTGCAGTTTTTGCTAATTTTTTTAACTGCCTAAAGTTATTCTTATGCATGATTTTCTGTTCAATCCTTTCGTTATTCGCCCGAACGATCTTTCTTGAAAAGCAATATTTTCTTCAATAAATGCGTAGAAAATCTAATAAAATAGGAGTGAAAAACGTTCTTCATTTCGTAATTATTTTTCTCTCATTTTCATCAATGCAACAATAACGTATAGGATGAAAGAATTCATTTTGAAAAAAAAGGAATATTCAAAATGCTATCCATTTAAAATTGCTTTCCCTTTCAAAATGAAATAAAACCTCCTCCTTTTTTAGGTGCTTAAAATCTTTAGAAAGTTAAATGCTGTGATGATTGAGGTTGAGCGTGTTAATATTTAAAAAAAAAATACATACATACAAACACACATTCAGATGCTTTCTGAAATATGTCATTACAGAAACATAAAGTTACATGATAATAATGAAAACAAAAATAAATAAAAGAAAGAAAAACTATTTAAATTCTCACAAAACAAGTTAAATAAAACAAAATCACAATAAGACTGCTCTTTGTAACACTAAAAATCAATAATTTGTATCCTCTTCATTGTCAAGAGGATCGTATAGCTTTCGTTTTTTTCTTTTCAAGATACAAACAATAATTATCACAACCACACAAACACAGAATGCACCGGGAAGCACAATGACTAATATCAATTGTGTTGTTGATAATTCATTGAGCGATGTAGCCAAAACAACTTCATTCGAATACTTGCTTTGTAATTCTAGTCCACAAGAATACAAAATACGGCATAGGAACATAGTGTCTTTTTTGTTCTCCAGCATTGCGTGTGGAATCATTATTTTCATCTCTGTCTCATCCACAGATTCTGTTAATGGGTAATGATTCACCTGTAACTCTTTTCCATTTTTCACTTCTCTAATTTCAAGAAATAGATTGCAAGGAAATAGATTTCTTCCTCGAATTACAGCAGAAATCTCTTCATCTGCTCCTTCATTGCTTTTTGCATTCCTTGCATTGCTTTTGCTTTTCTTAATGCATGTTATATTATTCAAAACAGGTGTGAAGAAGCACGAATCCATCTCTTCAGCTGCTTTCCCTTGGACTTTAAAATTCGAGAGCATGCCAAATGGTTTTCCGTCTAATCCATCGCTTCCAGGAGCCAAAGAGTGAATGAATTGCGAACTACGATTGGTGCTTTTGAATGATCGGATGTTGTGCCGAAAAGAAGGAAACTTCTCCCAATTCTTAAAAATTGGGTGGTTGTTTTCAAAAAAACAGTTATTCAGTTCAAAAGAAGACGATTTTGCTAAAATAGCACCATCTCCAATATTCACAAAAGAGCTGTTGTTAATATACGCATGTTCACACCCTTCAAGCAGTACCAGGCCAGAATCCCATATGCACAAATTATCATTCTCTTCGTAGCTTCTAAAGTAATCCTCAAATTTTGCGTCTTTTTTGCTAAAATCCAAAAAGTTCTTCTTATTTTCGACATTCCCGCAAGCCTTTTTATCAGAAATATTCTCGTTTCTCCCATAAACTACGAGTTGTGTGATATTTACTGCTTCTCCTTTGATTGAAATCAGTTTGTAAGGAAGTTGTTTTCCTTCTCCTCCAAGTACATTTTCTCCTTTTAAGCTAGTGTGCCAGGGCCTGAATATAACATCAACAATTACTAAATCATTACTCCCTCTTATTAAATCAAGTGCTTCTCCTTCAATAACATCTGGGTATTCAATGTCAATGTGCTCGAATGTTAGACATTCAAATATTTGTTCAAATACAGCACTTTCTTCCTCCACTTCAAAATTTGCTCCGATACGGAGAACTCCACGATCAAGCTCCATCATTTGATATGAATGCTTTTGCGATGAAGATAAAGGTGAGGATCCTTTAAAGGCAGAAGTTAGAGTCACTTCTCGTTCAAAACTTATCGGCTTGTCCACAGAAACTCTATCAATGACCAGCATCATCACATGCGAAACATTTAAAAGATGTTTTTTGCCAGTGCTAATAAGTCCACATGGCTCGTCAATTCTTCCACACGTCTTCTCATTGCTGGCTTTATCGCTTCCAATGTAAATTTTCTTCGAAAAAAATGGCAATCTATTTGTTAAATCGCTCATAAGGTCAATAATATTTTCCGCTCCACTCTTCCTCTCTTCCACCAAAATCAGATTCTCTTCTCCATAATTCTCCTCCATCTCAAACGTAATTTCATTTTGTATCTGCTTTATTCCTATTGGCAAGGAAATATAACAGTATTTTCCTGCGTCGGCGTCGCAGTTCGAGAATAACAAGCCATCCAACTCGAGTTCAATACATTCAATCGCTTTTCCCATTGCTTCGATGTAAATTGCTCCGCCTTTCGATTTTTCGTTTGATTTTATGTTACTATCTTTTGCATCTGCATATGAACTTATGCATGAACACTTGGTGAAGTTCATTTCGACAAACGTCATGGGATTTTGGCTATCTCCAATTTCTAAATATAAAGCCCCGCCCATTTTATGCTCAGCTGACCTACAATTCGAAATGTTGCCAAGGTAAAACGAGCACTTTTTGCATTCAGTCAAAACTGTAACAACAGATTGACTCTCACTTGATGTAACAATGTTGTCTAAAACAAAAAAATCAAAATCGACTTCTTCAGAAGCTTTTGCAAATATCAATGCGAGCGTTGATGAAAAGTCTTTAATTATAACTTTGGTAAAAAACAATGATCCCGATCTGCTTTCAATAAGAATACAGTTTAGCATTTGCTTTGAATCTGCTGGTGCGATGCTAACGTTATAAATATTAATTGAAGAATCACTTTCATAGCCCACGAATAACCCATTGCGTCTTCCACTTGATCTTGATGTATTCACTTGTACATTTGCTCCAGAAAGTTCAAAATATGCATTTTTCTTTACATTAAATAGTCCTTCACCTGGATGAACTTTCAACTCATCCAACGCTGTGATAAGACTTATCATTTTGTTGGTACTGCCTGACAATTCAATATTTCGCTCTTCGATAAAAATGGGTTCAGTATCATGCTTATTGCAATCTTCTGAAGTGTATATATTATAATATCTTCCTGGGTAGCAATTTTCAACTGCCTTCTTTATCGTTTTGCACGGCGTCTTTTCCTCTCTGCCGCATTCTGCATCATCAACCCCCTTTGCGCCATCAACATTTACTCTTGATGTTTCAAAATAGAACCAGTCGTCGCGAATTTTTATCGAGCCATTTTTCAATATCACTCCAACTCGATTCTTTGAGGTGAAACTGTAAGAGGTATCATCAAAAGGCGAATGAGACATTTCAGCATCGCCATAATAAAGTAGTGCAACATCGTGTCCGCTATGATGTGCAAAGTTTCTCTTAAAAAAGCAATTTTGAAACAATCTTTTGTCGTATTTTATTTCTTTATCTCCAAAATTTATAAAAGCTCCGCCTCCATAACGAGCTGTGCAATATATGAAACTTCCATTAACATCCTCAAACCCATTCATCAGCTGTAAGTCAAGTATTGTCAATCCTCCTCCATCTTCGGTGGCTTTGCATTCCTGAAATGTGACATTTTCCAATCTCACTTTTCCCTTCACTAACCCAATCATCATTCCTCCTCCTCGAATTGCAATTCCAAAACAAAACTTCGTGCCAATAATACTTAATTCGCTTTCTGCATGCAACATCTCAAAAAACAAAGACCCTCCCTTTTTTGATCCCTCTGATCTAACATTATCCATTTCGCATTTCAAAATTGTTATTTGAGCTTTTTTGCTTACTCCGTAAATCGCTTCCAGTATACTTGGCATCGCTGTTACTTGATTCACTTTAACAAATTTGCTTTCTTCTAACGTGAATGAATCCGGAAGTTCCAAAGCGCATCCTTTTCTCAGCATTGTATTATTGATTTGGAGACCTTTCAACTTTTGCACATTAACTCCTTCGGAAATATGAATCATCGCTGCCCCTGAACAGTAATAATTATCAAACAAGAGAAATTTTAGTCCGTCAACAACGACCTTTCCTTCTGTAATTATCATTATCGAAAAATGAAAGCATTCAAATGTACAATTTTCAAATTTTATGAAGCAGTCACTTATTGTCAAGTCTCCATCAATGCCATTGGATAAAATAATTGACGAAAGACTCTTCACTTCATCTAACGCTTTCTCAGTTTTAGACAGCTGAAAAATGAAGGTTAAATGCTCCAACTTTAAGATTTTTTCGTTTGTCATGTGAAATTTTCCGTCTTCAGTAAGAGCTTTTAAATCAAAATATACTTTATTCTCTTCTATTTGACTTGATCCTGCTATTGTTAATTGGAAAACCTTTGAAAACATAAAGCCATAAGGTATCAAAATTGAGTCAATAATCTTTAAGATTTTATCTCCAGTTCCTTTTCCAAGCTGTTCAATCCCTTTTCCAATTGATCTGCATGGCTTTGCTTCTGCTCCGCAATTTGAATGCGAGTCATTGCCCTTTTCGGAAACAAAAGCAATATCACACCACTCTTCATTTAATCTATAAAATTTCTCTTTAAAATATATTTCTATATTCCTCTGTTCAAAGGCGAAATTTCTTGATGAAAGTAATATTGTCAATGATATAATTCCAATAATCATGTGGAGATTTGGAAAAATTGTTCAATTATTTCATAAAACTCTTATGGGTATATTAATTTCTGAAAGAACGTTGTGAATGTTTATAATAAGTAATTAATACTTCTTTTATTATATAAATATTGGATGAACTTTGGAGCAATTAATTTGTGATTAAGAATCCAAAAAAATACTTCTTTTGCAAGCAATGTTTCAATAAACATGACATTTCCAATCATTCAACAATCAAAAAGAATTGAAGATCATTGATATCAGCTCCAAAAAGCAATTTGGAAAAGTTTACTTCCCTATCAACAGTTCTCATTTCCGTACCAATTCCATCTTCAATCTTCAACAATAAATAAAAAAAATACTTTATGCGATAATTGTTATTTGAAGAATATCTCTGTTTGTCTTTAGCATCCATTTCATGATAAAGAAATGAAAATGAGTGATGTATTCGTGTTTGACAAAATATACAAAAATATCAAAAAGAATCGCACTGAGCAGGATTTGAACCTACGCGGGATGAACCCAGCAGATTTCTAGTCTGCCGCCTTAACCACTCGGCCATCAGTGCTCGTTATGGGAACAAAACCTTTTCCAATTTTCTCCTTTTTGTTGTTTTTCGAGAAAATCTCATTTTCATTCCATATTTTTTTTTTTGCAATAAGCTTTTAATTTAAATTTTCTGATTCAATATGCGATTTTCTTATGAGGCTTGTTGGTCTTATTAGTTAATGTTAACTTTATGAAGAGACAATTTTTTTTCTGATCTCAATTGACGCTTCCATTTTCCAAATGATTTGAACAGACATTCCAGTTAATGTCAAACATTCAGAATTGTGAAGGTTTTGGATGATCAAACACCATTAACATATAAGTTTACACACAAGAATGAAGAAGGAGAAAAAGTGGAAGAAACAATTTCTTTTTATGAAGAAACTTTTATTACATATTCAATATATATTTTTCTGGATTTTGTTCTTTAATTCCTAATATTTTTCCCATTCAGCCCTTCTGATTTAACGCTTGTTGTGCAAATTTTTTCACAGAAAAATGTTCTATCACAGTCAAATGAGGCGAATGAGATGCACACGCCGTTGGCGGCAGTCTGTTGGTGTTGTGGAGCTGAGTTGATGCTGGTCATGGTGCAGTTGGCAAGGGAGAGGGAGAGGGCAGGGGAGGTGGCAGAGGAGAGGACACAGCTGGTGGGGGTGGCTGTGGAGGTGATGTGGGTGATGTTGGAGGAGTTGAGGGTGAGGGGTGCTGTGAGGGAGGTGAGGTGGAAGATGCTTTAACTGTTGAAGGTGAGACTGGTGATTGCTGTGTGGTTGAGGGCAAGGGAGCCAGCAGTGAGGAAGAAGAGTGGAGTTTTTATAGTTATGGAGGTTGTTCCGGTGATGGTGGTTGTGTTGAGGTTGAGGGAAGGGGAGTTATCGGAGAGGTGGAAGAGGATGGGGGTGATGGGATTTGAGGAGTTGTGGGCGATGGCGAGGGCAGAGACTGTGAGGGAGCCCTGGGTCTGTTGGAAGAGGGCAGAAGAGGCAGATGGATCTGGTGAAGAAAATGTTGATATTGATGAAAATGAAGAAAATGATGATGATGACTGTGATGACTGTGAATGTGAGTTTGGTGGCTGGGGAATGCCACTGGAGGCGATAGTGGTGGCAGTTGTGCCATTTCCAGTGATTTTTGTATTTGGAGCACGAAATGTGAGAGTCTTTGTGGGAGTGAAAGTGGAAATGAGAAGAGAGAGGGAAGCATCGCTGAAGGGAGCAACGCATCCGAGAGCATACTCCATAGTGGCACATGGGCTTTGCTGTGTTTTGCCACAGGTATCGATATCACTTCCATCATTTGAGACTATTTTGTTCTGATTGATGATTAGAAGCCAACTGTTGTACTCAACATTATCAGCAGTTCCCGCGTTCCACACTCTTTTTATTGGAGTTGTTGATCCACAATTTTCAAACGGAGATTGGGTGATGCTGCTGCCATTGAAAAACACATCATTTCCTCTGCCATTTTTAGCTATATTTCCATCGAAGAAACAGAAAGTGATGAATTTTACTCCATTCATCCAGGAATAAGTATTCCTAAAAAACATTGCAGCTCCGCCACGTGTTGATGAAGTTGATGTCAATTTATTGTTTAAGAACCGGCAATCATCAATCAAAAACTGACTTAGTTTATTTTGTGGAGGGTAGTGAAATGTTGAAGAACCAGCTGAATCACCACCAGTATTTGAAATGCATTTGCATTTGGTGAACAGGAATTGGCCGTTTGATGGAAAAGCACCAATATAAAAATACCAACCAGTTCCGCACCAATTTGTGATCGAACAACTTTCCACCCTGTTTTCTGAGAATATCCAAACAGAATTTGATTGTGGATAAGCTATACAATTTGCTCCTCCATGAGCAGCCGTACAACTCGAGAAATTGGATTTTATAATGTCAATTTTCAACAAGTAATCACAACGTGTCGCTCCACCATGGTCATTTGTTGAACAATTGTTGAATGAGCATGAAGAGATTGTGAGATTTGCATTTTCGCAAACAACTTTAAGAGCACCTCCATGATCACTACCACCCTTTGAATTATTCCATTCGCACCATTCAAATTTATGGCTGTTAACATCAAAGGAATCCAGTCTTCCAGGTTTAGCTCTTTGAGATTCTGTTCCAATATGAACCACAGGAGCATTTGGTGAAGAGCGTGTTTTGTGAAAGAAAGAGGCGTTGAAGGCAGAGAGAGAAGTGGATGGGCTGTTGATGTTGGGGAGAATGGCTCCATCGATGGGGTTGTGAGTGTGGAGGAAAAGTGTTGAGTGGATAGAGAGGGATGAGTGAAGAGAGAATGAGGGAATTGTATTGGTGTTGGTGTTGGTGGAAGAGGAAGAAGAGGAAGAGGAAGAAGTGGTTGAGATGAATGAATTGAGTGAGTGGGAGGGAAGGGATGGAAGAGATGGATGGGATTGGGGAGATGAGATGTTGGAGAAAAGGGCGTTTGAGAGATGGAGATTGAGGTGGATTTGGAGGTGGGGATGGGATTGGTGATGGATATGGAGAGGGGAAGGGGAAGAGAGGGAAGAAGGAGAAAAAAGGAAGGGCTGGACGAGGGAGATGAAGGAGGAGAAAGAGGAGTGGGAGATGGAGAAGAAGGCAGGGATTGGAGAGTGGGGATCTGGGAGGAGATTGTTTGGGGTGGAGAAGAGGGGGAAGGAGAAAATGGCTGGTTGGGGGGTGGTAAGGGAGAAGTTTGTGAGGGAGAGGGAGGCATGGGCAGAGCGGAAAAGTGGAGATTTTGTTGCTGGGTTGACTTGGCAAATGGAGGAGCAGATGGTGGCATCTGAGTGGTGTTGGGCAGTGAGGAGTGAACAACCGGCGAGAGGGATGATGTTCGATGTGTCACGCACAAGAAAGTGTTGATGACATTAAGAGTTGTCAAAGCACAACTGACACAATCGCCTGGCGAAATTTTGCCTTATGAAAGATAACAACTACAATTGTTGTTGTATTTGCTGCTGCTGTTTTCAACTCTGATTGTGCTTTTTGATATCTTCCGATTTATTTCTTGTTGATTTCTTTTTTTCTGAAATGCCTCTGCCATTGATGCAATTGACAAGAGCCATTTCCAAAGCAATAGAATTGAATACAGCTTTTGCGTTGATGTGGAGCCTCACTGCAGAGAAAACAGAGAAAAAACAGAAAATCAAAAGTCTCTGCTCTCGAAATTAAGTTATTTTCTATTCGAATTAATTTTTTGTTAAATGTTTCTGAGAATGATTTTAATTTTTTCATGAATATATCATTTCTGAATCTGTATTATGAAAATAATTTATTGATTTGATTTCTTATGTTTTTTTGCTATTGAAGAGAAGAATGAATGGTTTTGGAGTAATATGAATAAAAATGTGATCAAATGGAATAAAGAGAGTTTTGTAATGTTACAAAATTATAAATTCAACTTGATTCTTTTTTCTGTTCAAGTGTATTTCGGGAAATTGTCCTGTTTAAATAACGTTTGCCTCTTATGTTGGAATAACATCTTCAATAATTATTGAGCCCAACGCAATTGATGGAATTTTTTAAGAAAGATTTTGCTCTTTTTTTTTTTTTTTTATTTTTATTTTTTTTTTTTTAAATATCGATCAAAAACAATTCAGAAACGTTAAAGTAACTTGCAACGCGATTCGCTCTGTTGATTTCTCGAATAGATGAAGATAACATGGAAATGTTGATATAGATGGAATATTAAAAATGAAAATAAATATTCACTTCTAATCAAAAAACAATGCTTATAACCATTGTCAGCATTGTTGAAAAACTTAAACGAAATTCCATCATCAACAAAGTTGTCATATTGAATGAAACAACTGTAATAATAAACCCTTTCATCATGTTCAACAGCGTTGACTGAGAAAGATGAAGTTAAAAGAGTTGTCGAAGATATGGATGCAGCCAAAACTTTCGAATCATTTCAGCTCAGATGGCGAGAAGTGAAAGAAAAAGAATATTTTCTGGGCTGTTCAACTATGGCTATTCTTTTCAAATTATGTCAAAGAGAATGGATCAAAACGTTTACTGCTTTCTTCATAAACTTTAATACCCAACAGTCTCTTCATGTGTGTTTGTTCAGACAGTTCTTCCTTCACACTTCCAGATGCAAAAAATCAAGGAAGTGTTTCTTTCTCTCCATTTCAAAACAATTATTCACTTGTCTTTTTCCTTTGTCCTTTGAATACTTTTCTTTTCAAAGACAATGGATTTCACTGTTGGACGACTTCAACAAGTCTATTATAATTAACGAACCATCTCAAGTGTGTGGCTTTGCTCTTTGAAAAAAAAGCTGAACTTCACAAATCGTTTTTGTTCACAACAAAAAAGAAATCACCATATCTTGATGAAAGAAAATGAATATGTTATTGTCTCAATCAAAAACTATCATTTACCATTCATCTCATAAAAGGGTCCACTTCCTTTCCATTTATTTACAAATTTTTTTTCCAATCTCAATCTATGTTGATTGTCTGTTTTTCATTCTTTCCTTTCAATAATCTTTTCAACCTCCTTGAGCTGAAGTGAAAAAAATAAAAAAGAGTTTAAGAATCATATATCATTGAACTTTGTTGTATGTGCCTTTCAGAAACAAGCAATTTTTAACTTTTTCAACAATGTTGTTTTCTTATTTTCCTATTCTCTTCAAACATATTCACTTCTTTAATCAGAGAGTGCACTCTTCAAAGAAAAACAAATTCTTCATTGATGAATTTTTAATACCCTCTTTATAAATTATATGATTTGATCCGAAATGGAAAAGTGTGTTTCTTTTTTGGTCTTTTCCAACTGAGTCTTGATTTCATTGTGCTCTCTTTTTCATTATTTTTCACAAACAAAATCATTTGGAATTGAAATTGATCCTTTTTCTCTCTTCAAGACAATCTTCAATGTTTTGTGTTCTTTTAATTATTTTTTGACTGACAAACTGTTTTTGAAAAATATGAATCTCGTTGGATGATATCCAGAATGAAAGAGTGTGAAGGCAATCAATCTGAAGGCAGAACTGTGGAGAATATTACAAATGAAAGGTTTTCAAGTTTGCAATGTAATCTCTTTTGATCAAATTTGCAATTCCTATTGTTCTTTTGATGTTTTTTGAAGAGCACCTCCATGAGTTGGAGCATTGTTCAGAAATGGAGCAGAAGCAGAAAATTGAAGAGATGAATGGAATGATGGACAAAATGGACGAAAACGAATTGCGTTGTGTTTTGACGAATGAGGTATTCAATGAAATCGACAAAATGATTGAAGAAAAGAAATTATCTTTAGATAATACGATTTTGTTATTGAAGAAAATGGGATATCTCAATGCGTTGAAATCAATATACAGCTCGTTCTTTGAAAAATCTTCACTTGTCGAAAGATTTGAAAGGTTGGTAATCGAAGAAGAAAAGAAGAATGAAGAAAAGAAGAATGAAGAAAAGAACGAAAAGCTTCTGATCGATCTTTGCGAATGCTATCTTTTTCTTATTGAGTTCTTTTCATCTGAATCAATTTCAATCAGTGTGTCATGTCTTCTGGTGGTTGCTTTGAAGAAAGAGGAAAACGAGGAAACTCAAAAAGAAGTGGAAATGGCTCTACTGGCTTTAAGTCGTATTGAAATCTGGAAAGTTTAAATAAATTCAATATTTTTTTTTTTTGAAAGAATTACTAATTTTAATTTTTTCTTTTAAGGTCGTGAAAAAAGCGAATTTTATGAATGAGATAGGAGATTTAATAAAATATCATCAAGAACATTGCAACCTCACTCAGCTTGCATATCAATCAGTTTGGCAATTGCTGTTGCACCGATTGAGAGATGAAGGAAGTCTGAAAAAGGTGCTTGCGAATGAGCTGAATTTTGTGAGAGAAGCAACAAGAGATTTAGAGGATCTAAAAAGTTGTGTGAATTGGAGAGGAAATAACAATGAAATCGAAGCAATGAAAAAATCATCTATTATAAAGAGATGGATGGCTTTAATACAAATATTTTGTTTCCACTTTGATGCTTCAAAAGCAGATGGATTGGAAGATTTAGTTGTATGCATTGTTGATCTGTGCCGAATATCAATTGAAAATTACAAAAGCTTGCACATCCACTGCAGTAGCAAGTTTTTCTCCTTGATTTGCCAAAAAGAATTGAGTGTGGACATTTTGATGGAGAAAGGAGTTGTTGATTACGTGTTAGAGGAAACTCTTCAGCCGACGATAAATTTTGATTTAATTGAAAATTGTGTTCCTTTCCTTTCGTTGCTTCAAAGAAGGATAAACGAGGAATATGCCGAGAAGCATGACGAGCACAAACGAGAGTTGCTTCAAAGAAAGCTATCTGATAAATTAGAAGAAGAAGGTTTTTCCGATATTATGGCAATATACATTTATTACTAAGCTTTCAACTTTTCCAATTTTTTTTGAACATTCATGACACGATAAAACAGAGCTCAATTATCTTATAGAAAAATGATAATATTCTTATGGTGTTGAAGTTGTTTGATGTTATTCAGCGACTTTTTTCTCTTCTAAAATTAACAGATAATTCTTTTTCATTTAATGAAAAATGATTTTTGCTTGTTATTGGAAGGAAACATTCAAGACGGTGAATGTTCCAAAGATTATTTCTAAATAAGTGATAAAACAATAAACCGTTGATGAAAACAATTATCCATCATTAAAAAAGTATGTTATATTTCCATTTTTCCAAAAGTTGGGACAAAGTGGTGTGTTTCTGAATTTTTTTTCAAGCTTCACTTTCCAAAATATTTCTCAATTTTTTAATTTTCCTTAATTTTTTGCTTGAGAATTCAAGACTTATTATGATATGATAACAGAAAAAGTTTGGAGCAAATTGTTATTTTTTTCATAAATGAAAATATTTCGTCCCAAATTAAAACGTCCTCTTCAAAAAAGCATATTACCCGCAACAAAACTCTGCTCTTTCTCGTTTCTTTTTGGAAGAAGCCTAATATTGATAAGGACGATGTGGATTTATAGAATCCCTGTTTTCCAAAATTTCTTGCCCAAAAATAGAAAGCTTATGCGTTTCTTGAAGCGGAAGAGGAAGCGAAACAGCTCCAAAGAAATTGCAGTAATTGTAGCACAGACTGTTCGTAATGCAAATCAGTTCCTCTGGTGCAAGGCCTGTCGCATCAACAACTACCACATAGCGTGTTGGCAGCGCTGTGGTGCGATAATCCACTTTCTGAGGGATTAGAAACCAGTCGCAGCAGAAGTCTGATGTAACCACATTATCAATCACTGTACCTGGTGAGGGATTCTGACCGCCAGTAGTGAAAAAGTGATGGTGGGTTCTCTTGTCTACCACAGCCACAGCATGGTGCGGACGATATTTAACCTCTCCTTCGTCAAATTCACAAAATGCACGCAGCATCTGTTCATATTCTATTCCCACCACATCTCTCAACCATACATCACCAATACCATCTCGATACTCAATAATGTATGAAGGAAGATTTTTATTAATTGCTTTGTACTCTTCAAGCGCACTCTTCAAAAACATGAACCACAGATTTCCTCCAACAATCTCTTTCTTCTGCTTGCAAGAGGCTGTTCTCTTGTAAGTCCTAGTCATTTCCCTACTCATAGAAGCAATCATTGCAATCGTTTCTTCACAGCGGACTTTTGAGCGAGACACATCAATAGACAGCACCATCACATTCCCATCGCCTGGGAGAATGCGCATCGAATTCATTGGCTGAGCAAGTGCTAACTTCTGCTTTCCTCTTTTTATCCATTTTGGAGCTGGTTGATGCTTGGCATTTGATGAAGCTGAAGCTGAAGCCGATGCAGATGCAGATGCAGATGCAGAAGCTGGTGAATAATAAAAAGAAGAAGAAGAAAAAGACAGAGAAGATGATGATGAAGAAGAAGAATAGAAGATAATAACAATAATCATAATAATAATGGAGTAGCTGATGAAGAATAGCACGAATGTTCAGTTGGCACATCTGCTGTTGCGTTCAATGATTTTTCCCAATCTGGAAGCTCAATCGCCCAACAAGTGCCTCCAATCTTGTGTGTGATCTGCATCCAAAGGCCAGCAAAAAGTGATGCATAATGAGACGTCAAGTTCTTTGACAAGATGCACTGAGATGGAATGGAGTTTTCGAGTCTCTGTCATTATCTTCATTTGTTTGTAGCGATTTGTGTCTTTATTTGGCAAAATGACAAGGGCAAGTTGATAGCTGCTAACATCTCTGGTGAATATTCTCTTGAAGTCAGTGTGAAACGGGGTTTGATAATTATCTTTGATTTCCAGAATATCTGGCTGAGCAATACGTACCCGATTTACCGCATATCTGAGTTGACTGAGAAAGTTGTCAATGTTTCTTGCATCTCGTTAAGAGCAGTCACAATCCATTTTTCGAGGTTGACGGGACTCGGCAAATTGTTCCTTCTTGCCATCTCGTATCACACTCCTAACAGTCATAGAAAAGCATATTCGAGGTGTTGCGCGAGAAATAGAAGAATGAAAGAAAGAAAATAATTATTGCATAAAAAATGAATCATTAAATTCAAATAAAATCTACCAAAAAAAGAAAAAGAAAGAAAAAATAATTTTAATTTGTTCTCATTATTAATGCAATAATATTTCATACCATTAGAAATTGGAAATGTTCTTCCACCACCCCATCTGAGATAGACGAGTGGGCATATCCATCCCTGAATTCTCTCCATCTCTTTTAATTTCGCTTCTATTCCTGCATCTTTTAACTCTTTTGACTCCAAAAATGGCTGCGCAATGCTGTCTATTAATCTCATTCGATCACGTGGAGAGTGTGTGTGCATTTCCTTGACTTTCTTCATCAAACGAAAATCGCTCAAATACTCTTCAAATCAAATTTTAATGCACATTTATGCAAAAAGTGCACAATAGAAGTTACATGTTACATATGAAAATGAATAAAATCAAATAAATAGGAAAAAAGTAATTACAATCAAAAGGGAAAGAATCAATGTTCGTAAAAGCAAACATTTCTGTAGAGATTGCAAGCTCCATCAGAATATCTGCAAAGTTTGATGAGCCCGTTCCACTGGTTGATCGGCAGAGTAAAAGTTGCTGACTTAGATGTAGATAGATTTTGTGGTGCGTGATAAAATAATCATAAATTGTTTCTTCCACTTTTTCTCCTTCTTCATTCTTGTGTGTAAACTTATATGTTAATGGTGTTTGATCATCCAAAACCTTCACAATTCTGAATGTTTGACATTAACTGGAATGTCTGTTCAAATCATTTGGAAAATGGAAGCGTCAATTGAGATCAGAAAAAAAATTGTCTCTTCATAAAGTTAACATTAACTAATAAGACCAACAAGCCTCATAAGAAAATCGCATATTGAATCAGAAAATTTAAATTAAAAGCTTATTGCAAAAAAAAAAATATGGAATGAAAATGAGATTTTCTCGAAAAACAACAAAAAGGAGAAAATTGGAAAAGGTTTTGTTCCCATAACGAGCACTGATGGCCGAGTGGTTAAGGCGGCAGACTAGAAATCTGCTGGGTTCATCCCGCGTAGGTTCAAATCCTGCTCAGTGCGATTCTTTTTGATATTTTTGTATATTTTGTCAAACACGAATACATCACTCATTTTCATTTCTTTATCATGAAATGGATGCTAAAGACAAACAGAGATATTCTTCAAATAACAATTATCGCATAAAGTATTTTTTTTATTTATTGTTGAAGATTGAAGATGGAATTGATGAGGTAATAAGCATTCTTGTTTGAATATTAATTTTTATTGAAAAAATTTCGTATAGATATTTTGTTTAGATGCAAAACATTCGCTGCAATTAATAATAAATTATAAAATTCTCTTGATATGTTATCTTTCTTTTCAATAACCTCAAAAGATTAAATTCACTTACAGCTTTAATAAAAGAATGCAGTTATTTTTTATCTATATCGTTTTAAGCAAACATTTCCAATAATTTCACAAATATCAACAGTTATAGATAATGAACCAATTAGAGGAGTGGTGAGTTTTCTTATTGAGATAATTTCAAACAATTCTCAAACTAACAATTTAATAGATTATATTACTTTCTTTTCACTTTGAAAAGATAAAAATATGAACGAATCACTTTCATGAATTTTTATATAATGGGTATAATCAAAAAAGGATGAAAAATTTAAAACAAAAATTTTTATGCACTTGATGTGTTGAATGCATTATAATACGTTTGGCAGAAAACTGAAAATTACTGAAAATTTTGAGTGCTGTATTTCAAATGTAGTTTTTTTTTCTTGGATATATAAATTGAACGCAAAATGAAGTTAGTCTAATGTTTCATTGATGATGGTTCTGAGAAAGATTTTTTATTATCAATAAATAATTTAGTTTTTAATTTGTGTTAAAAGAGTAGATTGCTTGAAAGATTTTTGAGTGCAATTATTATTCAAACATTGTTGTATTGGTGTTTGCTTTTAATTTTACATATTGAACAAACACAAACAGAAAGTCCATAAATACATTGAATTGATAAAACAGAAAAATTTTATGTGAAAATTCAAAAGCACTCAAGTATTTAAAAAAACAAAATATTAATGATCAGTGAAAATGAAAGATTCTCAACTAAACTGAAAGGTTGTTTGTTCAAGTGGAAAGGAACATTTTCACATCAAATCATCGAGCAAAACAATTGCGTTGTGAAGATGAGTTATAAAATGTTCAAAAAGTGCGTATTAAAATAAAAAATAAATATTTTTTTTTAATTTTTTTATGTAACATTTTGGCAAAGAATAAAAAGAATTTTGTTTTATAAATAAAACGAAAAAAATAATAACAAAATATGAAAGTATTTGTAAAGGCAATCATTAGCTCCAATATTTGCAAATAAACAGCATTTTCCCCGTCTATTGAATATATTTCACTTATGGCTCGTATGCATCCCAAAAGCTGTTCATTCCCTCAAACACATCGCTAAACGCAGCACTGCTCCTCTCGTTGTCCTTCTTTGGTGTTCTCTTTCTGTGCTTCTGGTGCTGATGCTGGTGGGAGTGCTGCCGAGAAGACCTCCTCTGATGCTTCTCAGAATCTGCTGCTTTGTGCACAGGGAGAGGCATCTGAGACGATCGATGGGCAGAAGAAGAAGAAGATGATGATGATGAATGAGCAGAAGGAGATTTCACTGCATTCACAGAATGTGCTGCTGAAACAGAAGACGATGCAGACGCTGGTTTTGGCTGTCTCGCAACTGTCTTTGCTGAAGAAAGAGAGAGATTGCGTTGGATGTGCTTCATCTCTGCCCATCGCTGCCACCCTCTCCTCCTCATTGCCTCTCTGCTCTGCTTCTGCTGGATGCTCTGCCCATACAGCACTGCCTCAATGTCTGGATTCGCCGAAAAGAACGGCACATCGTTCTTCCCTGGCTGCGGTGGAGGAGGCGTCTTCTCAAAATGTACTGCAAATTCTGCCTGCTTTGCCGGGTCAGACACCTTCAGCCACTCATTAATGGTCTGCTTCCACTCTTCCTCTGCCACACCTGCCCTGTCTCTGTTCAGCAGCTCTGTCCCTCTCAGCCACTGCTTCTTTGCTGACGCACAATGATACCAGAGGCACTTGTCGTAGTCCTTCATGCGCTGATTGTACTCTTCGTCCCACATCCGCTCCTCAAACGCCTGCAGCAGCATAATCGGCCGGCGGTGCATGTCAGCTGAAGGGCGGGTGAATGAGGTGGAGACAGGAACAAGCATCCCCAACGATGACACAGTTACAAACATTTCAGAGTCAGCAGAAGGAGAAGGAGAGACAGCATGAGCAACATCAGCTGGGAAAAGAGAGGTGGATGTTGTGATGGCAGTGACAGCAGATGAAGATGAGGAGGAGGAGGAAGATGAAGAGACAGGTGATGAAGGAGATGGAGTGGGAGAAGTCGAAGGCGAGTGAGATGAGACAGAAGCAGATAAGGACATGTTTGAAGTGACAGACACGTTTGTTGGCTGAGTGAGGATGTTGTGATTATCTTTGGAAGCATCAGAAGAAGCAGCTTGTGAGAGAGGAAGAGAAAGAAGAGGAGGAACAGACAGATCGTTGGATGAAGAAGAGGGAAAGACAGAGGTTAAAGATGGTGCTGTTGTTGGAGGTGACATGGAAAGAGGAGGGTTGAAAGCATTTGCAGACAAAGAAGAAGAAGGAAAAGAAGATGATGATGAATCAGTTGCCAATTGTGAATGATTCACAGCACTTGCACCATCAACCTCAGTCGATGCAACAGCCGATGGCGAAATCGTTGTGCTGAATTCAGCTGCTTCTGAATGCAACTCTTGTGCATTCGGTGAAATGTGCTGAGCGACCGAAGGAGAAGACGATGAAGCAGCATGTATTCTGACAGCAGCTGCTTTTGAGGAGGAAGAAGCCATTGGGAAGAGAGGGTGGGAAACAGCAGATCCAGATGAAGTGTGATATGGCTGTGTAGGTGGCATCAGAGCACCATTTGGAGTGTCAGGCGAATCAACAGAGTTCTGAAGGAGATCGGTTGAGACGACGAATGTGGTGGTGGTGGAGGAAGAGGAGAGGGAAGAGGAGGAGGCAAAGGCAGCAGAGGACGGATAGGCAAATGTGGAGGAATATGCCATGGATGAGATTGGGGTGGAAGGGTTAGACAGAACAGTGGCAGATGTCGAGTATTTCTGGATGTGTGGGCTGTGTCCAAAAGAATACTGGAGCACTTCCTCCTCTTCTTCGTGTTCAGCTCTCTCGTCTTTCTTTTCGCTGGTCAAGCTTTCACTCACGACTTCATTTCCATCTTCACCCGAATCGCTAATTAGCATCTCATCGATCGATCCTGACTTTGTAGTTGTCGTCACTGTGGTTGTCGCTTTCCCACTTTCTTGTTCGTGTTTCTCTTCTTCTCCTTCTTCTTCGTCTTCCTCCTCCACCTCTTCTTCTTCTCCTCCTGCTCTTCCTCTCATTTCCCTTGCTTCCATGAAGCACTCTCGCTCCTTCTGCTCCTTCAGCTCTTCTTCCTCCTGGCAAAGTCTGAACATCTTGTAGAACAAACCAAGCGTCCTTTTCACAGAAGCCACTGCTGCCAACCGCATTGTTGCTCCTTCGATGTCTGTGTTGCTCTCATTCGTCGTGATGTGCAGATGAACCCAGCGTGCCCTCAAGCAGTTGCGCAGCGACAGCGCTTTCCTCTCCCCCTCTCTGTTCTTCCACTTCCTCGCCTGGAACACCCTCACTGCCTTCTGCAAAATGAGTGTGGCCTTCTTCAGCTGGACCATCTGCTTCGCCACTTTTCGCCTTCGGAAGTGCGACTGCATCGACAGCACTGCGCCAAACAATGCACGCGAATAGAGACGGGCGCACGTGGAGAACGAAGAAAGAGCAAAGCGGACGAGTTCTGGGCGCTGCCTCGCAATGAACTCGTCTTGCACTTTGTGCACAAACTCCACAATTTCCATCTTCGCCTTCCTCTCTTTGATCCGATGCCAGCGGAAGTACCAGCGCTGGATGGAGCGTGCAGCAGACGAGCGGCGGAGGTTGGCAAGTGTCTGCAGAACATGGCTCAGTTCATTTGCAGAGCCGTAGTAGAAGACGAGAATGGATGGGACAAGGATGTCACGCACAGACACCACAATTGGCGAAGAGATGGACGAATTCGACTCTGACGAGGCTGTGTTTTGTGAATGCCTGGCAGAAATGGAAGAAGAAGTGGATGGCTGCGATGCAGACGCCAATGACGATGAAGATGCCATGTGTGCTGCAGATGAAGCTAATTGGGCTGACAGATAGCTGTGGTCAGTGCGGAGGATGGATGACAGGATCGGGTGGCGGTGCAGCGGGATGAGCAGCTGCTGGGGCGTGTTCACAGACACTGTGTTGAGTATCTGCCGTCTGAGATTCGAGGAAATGTCTTCCGTCACCAAGAAGTACTCAGCTGTTGTCAGATAAATCCTCACAAAGGCGAGTGCCCTCACTTGCTCTGAGGACAAGCGAAGTGTTCTGTAGATGAGTGACACTTGCACTGGATCATTCAAGTTTGCCTTCAGTGACTGTGCTGACGGAGACTGGCGGAGCATGTCAGGAGCGCAAGAGGAGTCAGACGAGGCTGTGCTGGTTGTGGCGAATGAAGCAGACGAGTGTGACTGATGCAGACTCGAAGTGCTCGAAGATGCTGGGAGAGGCTCAGCTGGCGATGCACAGGGCGAAAACGGAGGATGGATCAGTGCATCAAAAGCAGCCTCGTCGATGGGCTTCTTCGTGTACTTGTGCGTGGGGTGGTAGTTTGGATGCTTCTGTGTGATGATTTCGTCCAAGTGCTCTTTCCTCGTCCGCACGCTGCTGTCGAACAGCACTTTGAAGGCCATCATGAACAGCATGTACTTTCTGCGCATCTGTGACATCTTCATAGTCATCCCCAGCGAAGATAGGATGCTTGGCGAGTGGATACCAAAGGAGCCATGTGTGCAGATGACAAGCAAGGCATATGTGATGTTCATCAGCACTGCACCAATGATGCTCTGCTGCTCAGGTGAACACATCGAGGCAATGAAGCGCTCTTTGTGCTGCACATAATGCTGTAAGGTGTCCTGAGCACGTGGATAAGCAGGGGGAGAAGGAATATGATGAGGCAGCTGATGCATCGAGTGTTGCTGTGTGATAGCAACTGGCCAGTTGTGTCTGGGAGGTGCTGGAAGAGAATACCTCTTTTTCTGTCTGCTTCGCTTAGGAAGCAATTCAGATGGATTTTGTGAATTCAAAGAGGAGAATGATGGAAGGGGAGAAGCATCTGCCTCTTTTGAAGGTAAAATAGTTGAAGACAAGTAAATGGACGAAGACGAAGAAGGTGCGATTGTACTGGGTAAAGCAGAATCAGCTGTACCACTTTTGTGCTTCGCACCTTCAGCTGCTGGCAGATGTGTAGTTGGAGCATATGCCAAAGGAGAGGATGCTTCAGTCAGCACAGTCGTCGACAGAAACGGGTGTGGGTAATTGTCTGGTGATGAAAGCGTGTCAAATTGTGAGAATGAGTTATGTTGCGATATCACCTGGCGCGTGTTCTTTGGAGAGCTGCTGGAAGATGAAGAGTTCTTCAAATGCCGCGCCGAACGCGATGGGCGGCATGCGATTTGCTGTTGAGAAGACTTCAGTGGTGTCTGTCTGAACGACTGCTGATTGAGATTCTGTGTGCTTGAGGAAGAGCGGAAGATAGAGTGAATGTGAGGAAGGAATGTGGACTTGGAGCGAGACAGCATTCGTGGATTGTCGGCATCAAGAATGTCTGTACGACTCGAAAGATAAGACGGATGAAGAGAAGAAGTGGAAGGATAGCGAAGGAGCGAGAGAGTGGAGAGTGAGGAGGTGTTGCCTGGAGAGAGGGGCATTCCAGTGAATGAGGACAGCTGCTGAGAGTCGATTGGAGAGAGGCTTTTTGAATGCTGTTGGAGTTGAGACTGAATCTGTGGAGTGGAATGTTGTTTGGGTGATGAATTATTTGGAGAAGAAGAAGATTGCTGCTGAGGTTGTTGTTGCTGTTGTGGAAGCTGAGGAATCTGCAGAGGAGAAGAGGCAGCACTGTTGCTGTTTGAATTCAGCGGTGTGCCAGTTAATGTCTTTTGCTGCTGTTTTGTTTGAGGAGTTGCCACATGATCAGTTCCTGCAGCATTTGCATTCGCCTCAGGAGTTCTTTGAAGATTGCCATGCGATTGCACATGATGTTGTTGATGCTGCTTTATGTTCTGCTTCTGCATATGATCTTGCTGCTTTTCAATGCTTTTATCAGATCCGCCAGCAGACTTCAGAGACAATTCCTGTTTCATCCTCTCGTTCCGCTCCACTCGCCCAACAAGCTCTTCCTCCAGCGAATAGTCACACAGCAGAAAGTGCGTGGAGGCAGCAGCCGATGCAAAGAACGAACCAAACTGCAGAGCAAAAGAAAGCGCTCCACGGGCATATCGCCGCATTGCAGGAGACGGTGAGTCGAAGATGGATCTGCTCATAAAGCGCTTCATGTCTTCGTCTGTCAGCACAGTTGCTGGTTGCTCGTCTCCAATTGCATTGTCTGACAAGCTGTAGTTGGAAAGATGGGATCCGTCTGAGCCAGTCGAGGCAGAATAAGAGAGAGAAGACGAGGAGCTTTGATGAGTGCGCCGAAGAGAGGCCGACTTCAGGCGGTGCGGTGGCAGCGGCACAGGCTGGAAGTTCTGAGGTTCCAGTTCGAGTTGCGAGGAGTCGAGCTTCATGTACAGCGGAGGAGGCTCTTCAGCATCGCCGGCGCTGGCAAACGGGATTGAATAGGCAGAAGTGGAGAGCGAGGTGTGGAAAGAAGAGGAAACTAGGCTTTCTCCGCTGCGCATCAGAATGTTTGTGGAGAGGGACGGGCGGAAGGGATGCTGATTGGCTGTGCTGCTCAGCTGTTCTGACAGAGACATCTGCAGTTTCTGCTCATGAGAGTACTTTCCTGTTCCCTCAGATCCATCTTGTTGCAGCCACAGTTTGTTTGCGTTGTCGTCGCTGTAGTCAGCACCGTCGATGGTTTCAGCAGCAGACGCCGAGGTGGATGTGGTTGAGGCGGTGGTGATTGTTGGCTGGCTGTCTCGCTCGCTCGGCTGACGGTCCAGCTGCTCAAAACTCTCCAGAATAATCTTTTCGGTGGTGTTTTCTTCTTCTTCAGTGCCTTGATCGCCATTCTCATTCACATTCTCATTCACATTCACATTCACATTCACATTCACATTCACATTCACATTTCCTGTCTGCTGCTTGCTGAGTGGCATTTCGATGTCTGCTTCTTGTGTCTCGCAGCTTTCTGTGCTTAGCTCTTCGTCCAGCAGAATAACCGCATTGTTTTTGTTGGAGGCATCAGCACCAATTGGAGCAGGGGCATTCAATGAATGAGTGCTTTCTGGTGATTCGTCTCTCATTTCTGGCTGCTGATAGCCAGCTGGCGTGGCTGACAGGCGCTCGTCGATATCAGCAGCAGTCGTGTCTTCTGTTGTCACAGAGTCCAAATAAGGCGAAGATGCATGTTTTGACAGAAGAGGTGTTGCCTCAGCAGACAAATTGCTCCCTTCGTCTGCTTCTTCTGCTTCTGATGCATCCAATGGACGTGGCTCAACTTCTTCACTTCTGCCGTATTCTGCTTGCTCCGTTGCCTCTTCTGCTCTTCTTTCTCTGTTATTGTTATCTTCATTTGCATATGTGTAATCGAATCCTTCTTCTTCATTGTCCGTCCACTGCCTTTCTTCCTCAGCACCTGAAAAGACATCTTCTCTTCCTTCCTCAAAATTGTGCCCATTCTCTTCATCTTCTTCATTCTTTTCGTCTCTCTCATTTTCTCCCTCGTCTTCAGTCTTTGTCTGTTCAATCTGATCACATTGCTCCTCATTCTCGTTTCTATCGCTTGTTTGCAAAGAAGCTGTTGATTTATCGTCTTCGTCCTCTTCACTTCTTTGATTTGTCTCATCTCCTGTTTGATCTGCTTTAGCTCCTTCTTGTTCGTTCTGTTCCTTCAACTGCTTGCTGAACTCGAAGCTCTTCTCCTCTGATACAAAGCCAATGATGTGTGCCAGCTCAAAATCTTCTGCTCTTTTTCGTGACGAAAGCGATGTCGTCGATGCTGTTGAGACAGAAGATGCAGCCAGCAGCTGTGTTGGTGTGGGTGGGGTGTCTCCAAAGTGCTGTGTGTTCCTCTGAGTAGATGCTGTCTCAGTCGTGTTAAGTGACTTGTCTCCACTTCCCATCTGCTCCTGCACCATCTGCTCACTCACAAGCACATCTGTCGCTGCACCCGCCGAGTTCGACCTCTTCCTCGTCTTCGCATTGCTTTTGTAGAAAGCAGACGAGCGAGGTAGGTTGGGAGTCGATACATGCGAAGGATCGCTCTTCGTCTGCGCTGAAAGAGTGACTGAAATGAACGGCTCAGAACGCGTCGACGGGTTCTCCTTGCTGAGCGACAGGTTTGGTGTTGAAGGGAGCTGCGAGAACTGGTCAGACAAGTTGTGTGTGTGCCTCAGATGGTCAGGAGGTATATGCCCTTCGGTGGATGTGGAGGGGTCGCTCTCAACAGGAGCAGGGGGAAGGCCACTGTCAAGGAATGATCTGTGTGGAATGCTGCGATGCAGATGGATGCCTGAGTTGACGCTCTCACGCTTGCTGGTTGACTTTCCAGTTGCCTCTTGCCTCTGATCTTGTTGTTCATTTGGAATAGAAGTGGATTCCTCTTCGTGTTCTTTACTTTTATCAGCACTTTCATCATGTGCTTCTTCTTCTCCTTTCACTTTGCTTTCTTTCATCTCTTCACTTTCCAACACATTCTTTTCCTCTTCTCCATCTGTCTGAATCAACTTGCTCGGAATATCCGATTCATTCCATTCGTCCACTTTCTGTTTGGCACCCTCTTCTGCCCCACCAACCTCGTATTCCTTGTCATCATCCTGCAGATCGCAGTAAGCGCCGGGTGAAAACACATGCGAGCCATCGAGTGGCCCCACCGACTGCCCAGACGAGGCATCCTTCTTAATCAGCGGAGAAGGCGAATTCGAAAGAGAAGCTGAGTTGAAGGCAGATGGTGACTGATTGTCTGAAAGAGCGCCGCTTGGACTGGGGAATGTTCTTCGAGTGTGTGTTTCTTCGCTTTCGAGCTGAGAAGACGGGGAGAGATGGATGGAAGGAGAAGTGGTGAAACGGGGAGGGAACGTGGGAGATGAAACAACAGGCGAGGAGAAGTATTCGGGTGTGTGTGTCGCCAGGAGAAGGTGTGTTGCTGGCAGCAGCAGCAGCGCCGATGTTGAGAGGAGAGAAAGAAGAAGTGGTGGCTGTGGCAGGTGTGACTGGGGAAGAGGCAGATGTGGAGATTCCTGACTTGGTGTTCAACGCAGACGAGGAGGAAGAGGCAGAAGAAGAGGTAGAAGAATAAGCAGAAGTGGAAAAAGGAGATGAGTCAGACGAGGAAGCAGCCTTGTTGAGTGGTTTGGGAATAGAAGATACATATTTCTCAGCAGGAGACAGTTGGCTGTGTGATTGATTCAGATGAGTGGAGAATGCATAGCAAGAAGAAGAAGATGAGGAAGAGGAAGAGGAGGAGGAGGAGGAGGAGGAGGAGGAGGAGGAGGAAGAAGAAGAAGAAGAAGAAGAAGAAGAATTGTTTGAAGTGACAACAGCAGGAAGCAACGGAGAAGAAGAAGTGTTTGATGCAGAGACAGCAATGTGAGAGATGGAAGGGAGGCTGGAGGAAGAGAGGAGGAGGGGTGTGGCTGTGGGAGAGAGGCACAAAGCAGAAGAGAAAGAGGAAGAGAGAGGAATCGAAGGAGGAGTGAGGGGAGGGTGGGAGGCTATGGACAGCGCACGGGGCGGACGGAACTCGGTGAAAGGAGTAAGAGAAGGAAGAGAAGAGAAGGAGGAAGAGGAAGAGGAAGAAGAAGTGTTGGCAGCTGAAGAAGATGAAGAGGAGGAGGATGATGAATATAAAGCAGAAGAAGGAGAAGTATTTGAGCCCAGCTGTGTTCCATTGTCTGCTCTGAAGTAAGATGGATCTGAAGAAGATGAGCCAAAGCCCATTGCATCGTCATTGGCTGTGAATGTCTCATTCGCATCATCAGGTGCAGAAAGAGAGGAGGAAGAGGATGAGGAAGAAGAAGAAGTGGAGATAGGCGATTCAGAAGGCGCAGAGGAAGAGGAAGGAGGAGAGAGGAGTCGGCAGTTAGGTGCAGAGATTGAATGAGAAAGAGATTGCGACTGAGCAGAAGGAGAATGAGTAAGAGAAGACATCTGCTGATGAGAGGAGGAGGAAGAGGAGGAAGTAGAAGAAGAGGAAGAAGATGGCTGGATGCGTGAGGAAGGATGCTGCCTCTGCTGTGTCTGAGAGGAAGAGGAGGTGGAGAGGGTGTTGAAGGAGGAGTGGAGCAGATGGTCTTTTGAAAGCTGAGGAAGAACAGAAAGAGAAGACGACTGCTGGGGAGAGTTGGAGGAAGGAGTCAACGCAGGCAGAGAGGGAGAGGTGGATGTGTTGGCAGTGGTTGAGGGTGTTGTTGCTGAAGCAGCAGAAGCAGAGGAAGAGGAAGAAGCAGAAGCAGAAGAGGAAGAGGAAGAGGAAGAAGAAGAAGGTGATGATGACACATTCGAGACAGATAGAATAGAAGAAGCAGGAAACGAAAGAGCTTGAAGAGATTGAGAGGGAGAAAGATGAGGCGACTGGAAAGACTGCTGAGGAGCAGATGGATTGACGATAAGAGCAGAAAGAAGGGTGTATGTGGAGCCCTTCTGCTGGGCACCTGGAAAGGCAGCTGTTGACATCAATGCAACACGATTGGGATCAGATTCATGAGATGAGGAAGTAAATGAAGAAGGAGGAGAAGCGGAGGAGGCAGAGGAGGAAGAAGGCGAAGAAGCAGGGAAAGCAGAGTTCTGATAGTTCTGCTCATTTGGAGAAGCACCTTCGACAGTCCCAATCAGTTCTGAGAAAGAGTCTTCACCCAGCTGGTCAGAAGGGATCTCCAGTGAAATCGACTGCGAGCGCGAGGCATAAGCAGACTGGCTTGTCGGAGGCAGCATCTGCGATTTTGATCCTGTCTGTGCCTTTTGTGGATTGGAGAAGACGTTTGAGGTTGCAGGGAGGGAAATGGAGGTTGGGTTGCACTGCAGATAGCTCGCAGTGGAAGACGTGCCCAGCCCATACGACGCAGACTGCCGCGAAAGACGGTCGTAGTTCGACAGCTCTTCTGTCTCTGTCGTGTTCTCCACGCCTTTTTGATGCCCTTCGTTCTCTTCCTCCTCTTCAATCTCAGAGAAGGAAGATGTCGATGCAAACGGAGCCTGCTCTCCAAACGGAATGCGCAGCTTCGCAGTCATCGCGCCGGTGGCAGAGTAAGGGAGAACCATCTCCTTCCCATCTTCGCTGTACACAATGCCTGCGTCGCCTTCACCTGGTATCACAAGCTCCCTCAAATCTCGCAGGTTCTTCCTTTCCTTCCGTCCTGCTTGGTCTTCTCCTGTCCCAGCTGCCTCACCACTCTTCCGTTCTTCTCTCTGTTGCATCCGCTGTTGGTGTTGTTGGTGTTGCTGATGTTGATGTTGATTCTGATTCTGATGCTGTTGATGCTGCTGGTATCTCGCCTGCACTTCTGCTTCGACATCCAAGTCATCTGCAGTCACAGAAATCGACAGCGACGAAGGGACATACGGAACAGACCGATAATTTGTGCAGAAACAATAGTTGTCCAAGGGAAAGCGCTTGGGCGTGCGCTGAAAGACGCCAAAACCTTTTTTGGAGGGAGTGCGAGGCTCAAAATAATCAGAGCTGAGCGTATCATCAGCAGCTGCGCCATATGAATACGAGGAAGGGCACTGGGAAGCATAAGAGCATGTGAACAAAGAGGAGACAGAAGACGTGGCAGCTGATGTACCCGATGCAGATGTGCGCAGCTCGCCTGGTGTTTCGTCCTCGCTTGTGCCGTTGCTCTCTGAGTCGACAGAAAAGAGTGTGGAGGACTCGCTGGGGGTGAGTGTGGGGAGGGTGTGGGAGAAGTGGAGAGCAGAGCGGCTGGACGGCTGTGTCGACATCGACTGAAGAGTGGCACCTGACTTCATCAGCGAGTACTCCTTCATCCACTCATTCCCTTCTTCCTTGTGGTGAGAGCCCATCCCATTCGTCGATGCTGAGTTCATGCTGTTTCTGGCTGAGAGATTCCCATTGTTATTGTTACTGTTGTTGTTGTTGTTGTTGCCTATTCCACTGAACCGTCCGTCTGCACTCAACTCGCTCAAAATCAACAGCATCTTGTCTTTCCCTCTTTCCTCTTCCATATGCTTGCCTCTCTCATTCAGCTTTTCTGGTCGTCTCGAATTCAGCTTCGATGCAATGCACCTTCTCCCCACGGGCTGTGAATGAAGTGTGAGGTGGCTGATTGTCTGTGCAATGTCCTGCAGCAGCGGGTGGTTCATGAAGCGCTGGTGGGTGCAGTTGTGGATGATCTGCCTGGTGACAGACACAGGAAACAGCACAAGATGCGCCTCGTGTGGCTTCAGCAGCTTCCGCGAGTGGGAACGAGAACGCGAGTGGAAGCGCCGGGTGCGGCTGAGCGAGTGCGAAGAGAGGTTTGCGGAGACTGTTGACTGAGGAGAGGTGTCCTGCCTGCGCGGCGTGTGGTTATCTGATGTGCTGTTCAGTGCTGTCTTCGCCTTGGCATTCGACTTGTCTCTGTGATGATGCTCTGTCTGATGTTGTGAGTGTCTCCGGTGGTGCTGGTGATGGAAGACGTAGGCGCTGCCTCGCTTGCTGCTGGACGGTCCAGGCGTCGCTGCTGGATTGTGGATGTTTATGCGCTCTTCATCCAAACTCGAGCTGTTCCGCCTCTTTTGATAGAGAAGAGAATCCTGAGGACTTTGAATGAAGGAGTCAGCGGTGAATGTCTTGGGAGAGGCATCTGATGGCTGAAGAGTCATAAATGTGGAAGATGGCGGAGACCCAGATGAAGACGAAGAGGAAGACGAAGAAGAAGCAGACGCAGAAGATGCTGTCACTCTGACTGCATATCTTGGAGATGTAGACGATGCTGATGGAGCAGTTCCTGATTGTGTTGACAAGCTTTCTTCATCTGCCTCACTCTCCTTCTTCGCATCCTTCGACTGCAGATGCCTCTTCTGATGATAAGCATCCTCTGCCCTTTCGCCTTCATCTCTTCCTCTTCCTCTTCCTTTCCTCTTCTTCTTCTTATCTATCCCCTTCGTCCTGTTCGCAAAGCTGTCTCCGTCTTTCCCCATTCCCCCGTCATCTGCATGTGCTGTGTGTTTGTAGCCAGATGAGTGGCCAGCATCGGCATTGGAAGAAGTCGAGCGGGAGGTCGAATGTGAACCAGAGGAAGACAACGACGCCTGGGCAGAGGCGATGAGGAGGACAGCGCGGTTCAGCTGGGAGAGAGAGAGGCGGTTGGGGATGCTGAAGTAGTTGAAGGAAGGAAACAAGGGCAGCACGAAGTACGAGGTGATGTAGCACACAAACTGGAAGAGCGCCAGAAGCGAAGAGTTGATCTGAGAGAAAGGAGAAGAAGGGAACTGGCTCGAAGATGGAGAATTCGGATTCGACGCGTTCAGTGCTGCTTCTCTCGCTTCTGCTGCAGCCGCCACCAGAAACGGGGCAGCTGGCAAAAGACTCGGCAGGATAACACCAGCAGAAGGTTTCAATTCAGTCATGATGAGTGCCCTCTCTTCTGTGCTGAAGGAGCTGAACTTGCTCTCAGACTGGGCAAACGGGTGGCGTGTGTGAGGACCCTCTGGCTGCTTTGTGTGGAAGAGCGAGTAAGTCAGCGGAGGGGCAAAGGAAGACGGCTGGTTGCTGCTGCTCAGAGGAAGTGGGGGTGAAGGAACAGATGATGAGGTTAATTCAGCTGCTGGGAAAAAGGCAGGGTCGGGGTGCAACAGCCCTGTGTGGCTCTGTTCTCCTGCATGTGGCAGATGAATGAGCTGTGGCCGAAGCAACGAAGACTCAAAAGACGGAAATGGACCGTTCCTTCTGTTTTGGTGCAGATGACTGATGAATCCTTCAGCACCTTCTTCAGAATGGGAGAAGTCTGCGCTTCTGTCAGACAGCTCGCCTGCCGCTGCGCCTGAGTTATTCGCATCTCCCTTTTTATTCTGCTCTCTTTCGATGATTCTCGATCCATCTGTCTCTTCGGAATTTCCTTGTCTTCTGTTTGAGTGTGCGTGTGACTGAGGAAGCGAGTGCGACCGGCTGTGCGACGGCGCCTCCGCCAGCTGCATTTCAGACAAGATCATCTTCTGATAGGAGAGATTCTGTGTGGACACATGCTGCCTGTTGATGTGTGCATGCTGCCCAGGAAACGGGTAGAAGTGCAGCCTGTGCGGAGAGCGTGAGGAGCTCTCTTCGTCTGACAGATCACGCGACCTCTCTCTTCTGTGCTCTGAGCCTGTCGCAGACTCTCCTGTGCTTTCACAGTCAGATGACCCTCCTCTGCCCACTTTCTTTTCGAGGCTGCTTTCGTCGCTGCGGTTCCTCCCTCTTCCGCTTGCTGGCTGTGATGTGCTGCGGGTGCTGTGCTGGCTGGTGTGGCTAGTCAGGCTGAGGACTGAGTTGCGGGAGCCCCATGCAGCAGGATGGGGCGTCAGAGAATTCGTATGAGCACTTCTGTGGGCGAGGGGTGCGAAGCGGCGGATGTACTCGATCGTCTTCAGCACGTTGAGCGAGCGGCCTTTGAAGAGTGTGAGCCACTCCTTCCGCATGAAGTTCATGCTGGTTGCGAAGTTCTTGCGGCGCAGTGCGCAGTCGAGGTAGTAGTTGACAGCGATTGGGTCTTGTTCTTTGGCTGTCTGGCGGGTGAGGAAGGTGAAGTGAGGATTAGAGAAGAGCTCAATGGAAGAGTAGTAAGGGAGCTTCGAAGGGATGATCATTTTGGAGGAGGAGAGGGGATGTAGAGTGAAGGAAAACGGAGGAGGTGAAGTGTTCAATGAAGGCGAAGAAATAGGAGAAGAGGAGGAAGAAGAAGAAGCAGAATTGGTAGAGGAAGCAGGGGGAATTGAAGCAATCTTTGGTTTGTGTTCGCTGGGTGTTCTTTCAGAGTCTGAAGGAGGTGCAAGATGGTTCAAATGGGGCTGTGAGGGAATGACCGAGTAGAGTCTCCCCACTTTTGTGAGGATGAACTGGAAAGGGAACAAAGCACATGTGTAATTGATCAGGTTTGACAGAGAGCGTTCCTGCGACGCCAGACAAGAGTGAAATGCGATGAGGTTGGAGAAGCGCGAGCAGATGAAGTGAAGATTGATGAAAGGTGCAGAAGGGCTAGTTGCATTGATGTAAGCACTGATGCGTGATGAAGGAAGATTTGGTGGAAGAAAATGTGAAGAAGAATTCTGGTGAATCATGTGAAGTGTGCCTTGCTTGGTAGAAGAACTTTGGTGCATGTGAAGCGGCTGCTGATAAAGATGAGCTTCGGAACTAAGCCTTTTTGCTTGTTTCCGTGCATTATCTCTGTTGAGCATATTACTTGGTGATATAATGGAATGTTTATCATCGTATAGTTCATGTTCGTTTCCAATAACTTCCATTTCTTGTGAAAAATATCTTTCTCTGATTTTATGCGTTTTACTTTCCTTAAGCAATTGCTCTTCTTCGTCACTTGTATTATTCATGATATCTCCATTTTCAAGAAGAACTCTGTTTTCAAAATCTTCAATAACAGCAGAATTGTCGTAATCAACTGTTTCATCTTCTTCACTATCAGATCTAAACGTATCATGATGAAAATATTTTTCTTGCGTAACTTCATTTGGTTTAGAATTCGTCGTTCCTTCATTTTTATGAGCTTGTACAATTTTTCGAATCTGGAAATCTATATCTCTGAGGCTAACCTCAATTGCAATTGGAAATGGAAATTGTATTGGGGTTGGAACCTCAGAATTGTTTGAAGAAATCTGGATCTGATCCAAAAAGCACTACAATTTATTTTAAAAATGTTTGAAAAATTGAGAGAAAAATATGTTGGAAAAAATGTGTTTTAAAATAAATGGAAAATGTGTAAGCATGCATGGTAAAGGTTATGTTTTATATGGTTTGAATCTGCTTTTGTCAGTTTTTTTGAAATATTTGTTGAAGAACGATTATTTCTTTGAGCTGACATGTTTGATATTTTGAAATTGGTATTTGAAAATTTTTATTAAATGTTGCTGTTACAACAAATAAATATCAACGCAAATATTTCTTCTGAAAAAAAGAAAAAAATAAACAATATTGATCTTCTCACATAATTACAAGCTTCGATTTTTGCTTTTGCGTATTTCTTCAATATACACAATTTGTTGCGAGTTGGTTTTTCTTAATTTTTTATGAAAAAAATGAAATATTGAATATATCATTCTATTACGAGCTGTTAAAGGTTAATAAGATTTTTTTAACCGTTTTTGAGTGAATGTAAATTTTCTTTTTTAAACAGCTGCTTAAAAATAAAAATTGCAGGAAAGACTTTGACATTCATGATTTTTTGTAATAAATTTAATTAAATGTGAAAATGTTTTGCAAGGAACAATTTTCAGCTTTTCATTCATTTTAAATTTTTCGGTTTATTTTCGTCATACATGACATTACGATAGAATAGAATGAACTGTCAATGTTTTCTTTTTCTATTCTGATTGTGTTGTTTCATTGATTGTTTTTGTTTTATTTTGCCAGAAGCCAGAGTAGTTTTCAATTACCTCAAGTCATCTTTTGTTTCAATCTGTTGAACTTATTCCTTCTTTGCTTGCTTTAATTTCTTCACATTTTTTAATTTTCTTGATATCTTTGGTTATTTTTTATTTTTGTTTTATTTTTAAGATGAAGCAGCTTTGTATATCTTTGCGAATTACCGATAATTGAAAATCATTTTTCTTGCTTTTTAACTTGAAAGATAAAGTTTTATCTTCAAATATCAAAAGTTGTTAGATTTTTGGATCAAGTGTTTTGGCTATCCAGAAGCATGAAATAACTTTTCAGCAAATTGAAAAGGAAATTTTTAAGAATTTCATTTTGTAACATGAAAATTATAGATAAATTAAAATTTGCGTGAATAATTTTGATATTTCATTCTTATCTTCAAAGATTTTTCTTCAAGTGAAAGAGTCCTCTGCAGATATCACGTATTATTCAATTTATTAAGGCATTTCATCAGTAAAAATAAAAATGGTGAGACTGAATCTTGTATATAATAGAACATAACAAATTTCATAACAGATTAGAAGAAGAAATAAATATCTTTTAAAATAACTCCAAATTTAAAAAGAAAAAAAAAATTACAAAACAAATGAAATCTTTTCAATTCATAAAAAGAATGCAGCATTGCTTTCAGCATACTATTTTCAGTCATAAACAACAATAATAATTCGAATAGATGCTTAACTGAAAGAGAATTGCTCTTATGCAAAAGGCACATATTCTTCATGAAATAATACAAAAATAAGTCAAAGAAGTCATAAAAAAATTTTTTTTTTATTTAGAAAAGATAGATGATTAGTTTTTTGTAGAATATCAACAACATACTAATTTCTGAATTAAACTTGCCGTGCTTTGAGCATTAGAGCAATGGAACAATAGCCATAATTGGGCAAGTTGTATCAGAACCATTTGAATAAAGTCCTCGGTGCTTTGATTTGGCTGAGATGACTGAGATGCTGATGGCTGTGACAAAGTTGATGACAATTGTTGAGAGTTTGTTTGAGATCGGAAGGCTATTTTTTCAATTTCAGCATTGAAATAAGGTTGATCAAAAGTAAATGGTTTGACGAGAAAATTGAATACAGGAGCTATCGATTGCAATGCATGATCCTCTGCCTAAAAATAAAACGGATAGAATTTTCAAAAAAAGTCGATAAAAGATTAAAAATTTTGCGAATTAAAAGTAATTCCATTAAAATTGATAAAAAGCGAAAATGAAACGTAAAATTCTCCAGAAAAATAAACAAATTTCAAAAGCAAATACAACCTCGTGTCTGACCAATTCGCATGCTAATGTTGCAATTGTATTTGGATCAATCAACAAGTAATTCCAACTCAGTATACGTGAATCTATCCACTTCTTGATCATAAATGAGGATGAGAAAGAATGAAAAGGAGAATGTACCGAAACATGTAGTTGCTCGCTTTTATTTACATTGAAGCTGATACTTGTTTCAATGAGTGGCGGAAATACTTGATCATTCGGGCAGAAAAAGCCATCTTCTTCTATTGCTTCCTGGAATGAAGTTGTTTTTTGTTCGTTTTTTTCTTTCGAATCCCTTTGAGCAGAAAATGTCGCATCATGTATTCTATCAAGATGAGGTAAATGTGATAATAAAGAAACAGATGCTGTTTCTATAATCTCCTCTTTTGTAATTGACTCATTTGAATGGTATTTATTTTTCGTTTCTTTGCTTCTTAGGAATGTGCTCAATACCTTTTCTTCAGTCAATTTTTGAGGTTTCATCAAAAAATGTGGGAAAAACAATATGCGATCAAATAGCACATGAGTAGAAAAGCGAGCCGTGATAACTTCATTCAGATTGAAGAAAGGGGAGACAGACTGAAGAATAGCAGGGCTAATCAACGGTGTATTCAGAGAAAGTGCATTGATTGTACTGTGAATGCGCTTAACAAGTGAATTTGAATATGAAGATAAACTACTCTTTGCATTGGTTTGAATTTCTGGAGAAAATTGTTTGTTGCATGAAGTTGAATCCAAACAGTTTCTTTTCGGTGAGGAATCAATAGTTGGGGGAGTACATGAACTTGCCGGTGACAGTAGTTGCGGTGTTTTTGCTTGTAACGTATTAGAAACAAAAGAACTTTCAATGGAAGAAGCATTGCTCAATCTTGTCTTTGAAGGTTTTGGTGTCAGAAGTTTTGGAATGTTCGAAGTAGCAGAACGTATTTGAAACTGTTTTTGTTGTCTTTGCCGTTGCTTCCTATCGCTTTGCAGCATACTCAGAAGTGTCTCGCTCCTTTCTCGCTTGTGCGTGGACAGATAATGAAGAAATAGGCCTAACCCAATTCTTGTTGCATTGTGATTCCTTTCATCTTCGGTCTTCCTTTTGGAAGAAAATGAAGAGTCAGATGGACCAGTTGAACGAGCAGAAAAGGAAGATGGTTGAGCAAAGCTTGGCGATGATGAAGGTGACAGCAAATAGTGATGCCATAATGCAATAATCAGCACAACAAATGGAGGATGCAACACGCAGACACCAATCAAAGTTTGAAGATGAATGAGAAGAACGAGAAAGGGCAGATTGTGCAGCAGCATTATTTTCACTGGATCAAACGTCAATATCTGTTTATTCTCCAAATATGAGCACTCAGATTTGTCGAGTTGAGAATCAATTCCTTGTTTGTACTTTTTGATCCCATGTTCGTCTTCAGAAAACTGTTTGTCTTCATCGGACATTCTTCCGGATTGAGTTAAAACGTAATCGATTTCCTTGTTGCTGTGCGAAAACTGATGAAGTAATGATAGACTTTCATCTTTCGTATCATCGTGTTGGCTTGCAGCTGTGTTTGAAAGCTTTCTTTTCGGTCGCGTTCTTTCATCCTTTTTTGATGCGTCGCAAGAAGTGTTTACACCGCCAACGATTTCAGAGTCAAATGACTCAAACACTTCGTCCAGAAGCGAGAGAACAGACAGACAGTGGCGATAGTTCACAAATGTGTAGCCAGATATGATGCCGATGATGTGGTGTATTTCGTGCTTCACAAGTGTGGTGAACAAAGAAGATGAAGAAACCGCAGCAGTAGTGAGTGGAATATCTTCTGGTATAAATGCACTTGAATTGCTGTTCTCATTCTCAAAGATGTTGCTGCAACGAACCTGTTGATCAGCAAGCTGCTCCTGGAAATAAAGGCAGACAAGAGCAAAGGCACGTACTTGTGGTGGGAATCCAAGTTGTGCAATGTAATCTGGCTGAGAGAGCACAAGTGTCGATGGAGTATAACACGATTGGAATTGCTTCGATGAATCTTCATTGGTTCCTTTGTTCAGAGCAGCAAAACGAGAAGATGATTTTAACGAGGAACGGGAATTGGAAGAAGGCTCGAATGACTCTTCCATCATTGAGGAGGCCTTTTTCAAAATTGTGTGAGAAACACCAAACACATATAATGTTTTCAGCGAGTTGAAGCACATGCAACCGGAAGGCTGAACAAACGATCCAAAAGTTGTGCTTTCACCAGTTGCATCTTCATATCTTTTCTTCCTTTTATTTGCATAATCCTTCCAATCTTCTTTTTCATTTTCATTTTCTCTTTCAATCAACGGAAATGGAGTTGTGTCTTTGCTCTCTCCACCGCTCCATTTTTGTCCGCATCCCAGTGCTTTCTCGTGACTTCGATAAAAAGGATCAACACATTCACCAAAACAGCATGGTGAATGATCAAGCTCAAGAGCTGTTTTGATTGTGGCTCCTGTTTTGACAGCCTTAGGAAATTCAAGAACATACTTAATCAGAGAAAACAGATCAGAAGTATCTGACAAGTCGCTTTTATTGCGAGAGCACGAAGATGCAGAAGGATATCTCGAAGATGATTCGTCAGATGTTGAAAATTGCGTCGAGTGTGGAAAAGCTTCAAAAAAAGAAGTGTTATCAGTTCCTGTTTGAGTTACTCCTCTCTTTGAAGCATCACTTTGATCAATTCCCGTATTATTCCGTGTTTGTACTTCAAGATTATTTAAAGTAATTTCCCTGAAAAATAATAGCAGAAAGCAAACAAAAGGGTCACCTGAAGCAACTGAAGATATGCACCACCACCGTTTCAGCTGGTTTACAAGAACGAAGTGATCACACACGAAAGACAAATCCGTCAAGCTAACTGGCATCTGCGAATTGATGCAGTCTGCTGAAGAATATGTAAAATCAGCAGTGGAAACAGAAGCTGAAGCTGATGAAGGAGAAGGAGATAAATGTGGCTGCGATATAAAGTTTGATGATGAAAGGCAATTAATCTGTGAACTCGTGCCTTTGTTCTCTGAAATAAATCGTTTCCGGATGGTTCGTTGTCTTTTTGACAGCTCATGAAGCGAGGAGAGCGAAATTCCCAGTGTATTTAGTTCAAATAAGTGGCATTCAACGAATGGTAATATCATCTCTGAGCTAAAAGGAACAAAGCGGCCCATCACATTTTGAACGCGGTGGAGGTGTAAAGCACGCCAAAATAATTTAAAAAATGATTCCAATTTTAACCAAGAAAATGATAAAAATGGCATCTTTCGCTGAGTTTCTTGATTTGTTTGAACTGCTCGATGATTATTCCCAAAATTGGATGTTTGTCTCGATTCGATGGAAGTGGATTGCTTGCGTGATAAATTATTGAGTAATTTTAGTTTATCTCGTTCAACAAATTTTTCGTCTCTCTTTTTAACAACATTACTTGAGGTCATCGAATTTTGACTTTTTTGATTCTGAATGCTTCTTAGGTATTTAGCAAATTGGTTAATAATGGAAAACAAGCTTTCATGAATAAAACCATCTTGATATTCTTTTCGGATGAATTTACTAAGCAATTTCATAACTAAATTTGAAAGCCATTCTGTTGAAGAGTTCCATAAAGAAAGCATCTGTTGTCCTGATTGCGTTGAATCGTTAGAGTGTGTTTCAAGTTCAGTTTGAACAAAAGTTGCAGTCCGACCACAGCATGTCAATCTCACTGCAAAGTGAAGGAGTATCTCCCATGTTGGATCAGTTTCAGAACTCTATAAATTAAGTTTCGTAAAGAAAATTATATATGAATTTTCTGTAATAATATGATCCAAACAAAACGAATTAATAAAGAAGAGATATCAGAAGGTAAAGAAGGATATGCAGGTAAAATTGTTTTTAATAAGGTAAATGGGTTGTTAAGTTCCTTTAAATTTTATTGTTGAAATTAATAAAAAATGAAAAATAAAGAATAATAACAATAATAAAGGCGTACAATACATATTAAATCAAATGATTCGTTCAACAAATCTACGTCATTTTTTGTAATCTTCTCTTTTTTCGAAATTGAAGAGAGAAGTCTGCATTCTATCATTCATATATTTTCATTATGCGAAACTTTGATCAGTGAAGTTTTATTTTTCGTTTTTTCTTCATGACACTTTTACCGAAGGATGGAATTCTTACACTAAAACTTCTTGATGATTGTGGCGTTGCAAAGTGCGAACCTAAAGTTATTCCTCAACTTTTAGAATTGAATTATCGTATATGCTTATTCTTTTTCTTTTTAAAAACTAAATATTGATTTCAATCTTTCATAATTTCCATCTTGCAATTTAAAAATTACGATTAAAAAGGAATGTTGAGGTCCATATTGAAGGAAAGTTGCCTTCATGCTGCAAGATTACAAAAAACTCAAGTGACTTCTGCAGAAGTTCTTTTAACTTTACAACTGCAAAATATCACGAAAAATCTTAAACATTCTGATGAGCAACGAATTTCTGCAATTGCAAATTGCGCAAATGCTATTCCGTTGGATGAAGCTATGCAACAATCTGAGGAGAAAATGAAACCATTGTTATCTTCACAGCTTCAAATAATACCTGTTGAAGCAACTGTCGAGCAAATTCCAACATCTTCGTCAAGTGAAGCACCTCCATTTACCCAATTTGCACCTCGAACTCTTCAGGAGAACGCTCCTCAGGATGATTCTTCATTTAAAATTCCTCCTCCAAGTGTTGAACCTTCTGTTCCATCTCTCGAAGAATTTATGAAAGAGGGTCAAATAGATGATAATCAACAAGCATCAACTGATATGAAAACTGAACCAGAAACAGGGAAAAGCATTTCTTATCCAGAAGATGACGAATATGATTAAACCAGAAGTGCTAATTTACTCAAAATAAAACACTTCACCCCACTTCAATTTGGTGATTTTTATGTTGTACGTTTTTTTTTAATTGATATTTTTCAATTTTTTTAATTTGTTTTTTGTAAATTAATAATTGTGATTATTGGTGAAGTGTGTATTTTGTTTTAATCAAAAGATAGATAAATATCTGAATTTGTTTTAATTATTAAGAAAAAAAGTTTGTGTGGAGTTGTATGAGGAAATTTTGAAAGAAATTGTAAAATAGAGCTGGAAATGAATGAAGAAAAAGCAGACAACATATCAATTATCATTGTTTACACATGTGAATGTGCTTAATAATGTTCAAATAAAAACACTTCAACAAATAAAGATAAATGAAAAGAGAAAACAAAAATAGTATTTGCATATTATTTTAAATCATTTATATCAGAGAAGAATCAAAAGAAATAAAAAAAAAGTTGATCAGAATGCAGAGTTTAAATACTCACAGATTAAGAGTAAGAATGAGAAAAATCATAAGGCTTCACATCACTGGGATTGTTAAGCTTAACTGGTGTTCCTGTCGCCAAAGCTTTGGACTTTCTCATCACGCGTCCGTCCATCGTAACGACATAGTTCGAGAAATGAGAAGGAGGATAGAAATGTTTGCAGTCTCTGCATTCGATTTCAATTTCCTCCTCCTTTTTCGGTGGCGGTGGGGCATACATTCGATCCCTTTCTGCCTCTTCCTCTTTCTGTCTCTTCCGCTCCTCCACCTGCTGTTGGATGGCCTGTTGGATCTCATCAAGCTGCTTCTTCTTCCTCTCATATTCTTTCTCTCTCTCTTCTGCTTCCTCCTTCGCAGCCTTTGCGCGGATTGCTTCTGCAAGTGCTGCTTCTTCTGCTTTCTTCTGCTCCCTTTCTTTTCGCCGAGCTTCAACTTGTTCGTTATATCCATCCAAAAGATCCTGTTTTTGCTTCGCATTTGCTTCTTCAATCAATATTGCTTCTGCTCTTTGCTCCGCTTCGTCCTTTTCGGCCTAAGGAATCAGAGAATAATTTTTGAAATAAACAGATTTGTGAAAGAAAATCACATAAATACATAAGTATAATTATCATATTCAGAAATAAATACAATTTAAATCAAAAAGTCATGGGAATTCAAAAGTTTTCAAAAAAAAAAAAAAGGCAAACTTTCTCTCTTGCCATTCGCTCGTCTTCTGCTTTCTCTTGCTGTGCCTTTGCTTTCTTTTCTTTTATCTGTTGAGATAATTCCTTGAGAATCTCTTCTTTATCTGCATCTCTCTTTTTCTTTCTTTCCTCCTCAGCGTCCACAAAAGACAGTGAAAAGCGCTTGTCGTTCATTTCTTCTTCTTTTCTCCGGGCATTTTCTGCTTGCTTGCTGTCGATTTGATCCTGAAGCTCTTTTAAATACTCTCTGTTCCGAGCCTAAAAAGATAATGAATTTTTTTTTATTTTTTTGAGTGTAAAGCGAATGAAGGAGGTGGTTGAATGTGTGTAATTCAAAAATAAATTTTTCATTATTTAAAAAATAATAAATAAATAAAAGAAAGAAAAAAGAAAAAAAAGGTAATTAAGTTAAAAGATAAAAGAAACTGTTTGCAAACTCTCGCTTTTTCTTCGAAATCATCTTTCACTGCATCTGCCTTTGCATATGCTTCGGCAAGCGCTCGTTCTTCGTCTCTTTCTTTTTCTTTCTCTTTTTGGACTGCTTCCTTGTGTGCTTCCATTGCTTTTTTCTCTTCTTCAATTTGTTCTTTCTTTCTTAAAAGTTCCGCCATTTTTTCTTTATGCTCTTCTTCCTTCAATCGCTCTGCCTCTTCTTTTGCTTCCCGCTCTTCTTGTTCTTTAGCCAACTTTTTTGCAAGCGCTTTTGCACGTCTGCGTGCTGCTTCTTCGCATCCATCACATTGTGGTCCTTCTTTTTCTGTTAAGCTTGTAGATGTAGAACTTTTTGAGCAGACGGAATTTGTTTCATCGCATGTGTCTCTTTTTGGTCTTCGATTTGATTGTGGTGTAGACATGGGAGTATATGTCATCTGATATGTTGATTTTGGAAAAGCTTTATTCAATTTAAAATTAATAAATATGTTATTCAAAAATATTCATTTGCAAACAAGAAGGATTCCTTGGTGTCTTTAAATTTTGAAAGCACGTGTTCATAACAAATTGATAAAAAATAATATGAATGTTTGTAAATGAAACAAAAAATGTTGCAATAAAAAATAAATCATACAGGATGTTTGCTGGAATCAAGTTCGTGTGCCTTTATGGTTGGCTAAATAAATATGAGATATTATGCATTCATTTTAAATAATAAAATATAATGCAACTAAATTATCTTCACGAGCATACAGTGAGAATACGCGCTGTTTGCCTTGTTTGAGGGGTTATTGGAGTAAGCGGTTCATTAGGAATGCTCACCTTTAAAAAACTTAAAAAGAATTCATATCATTCAAATTGTATCAATATCATTTGATTTAAAATACCTCAACAAATCAAATTCAGCCATTAAAAATTATTTTATTATTAAAGAAAATAGAATTTATAAAGTATGGACATTCTGATCAATATTTTTTATTTTGACTTTCAAGATTGAATAAAAAAGGTTTGCAATTAAACTATTCATAAAAGAGATTTTTCTGAAGTTATTATTTAAATATATTTCAACCAATTTTTTTTTAAAAAAAAAGAATCCTTTTTTTTATATGAATGAAAAAAAAAAAACTCCATTCATTCTTCAACAATGACCGACTGAACATAAAATCATTCAAGGTCATAAATAATAATGACAAAATGGATAACTTTTAACAACATCTTTTTAGAAAATTTTTAAATAGAAAATGAAACTTATAAATCCGGCATAGGTGTAACTGTCTACCTTTTGTAATTCTGGATTTTAACTATTAATTTTGTGATGTTTCAAAAGCAAAAATTATTTAAAAACTTTTGTATGGACCGATTTTTCGCAAAAATTTTTGTTTCTTGTGAAAAAACTATTTTTAAAAATGACCCATAAATATGAGTATTTTTTCAAAAAATATATAAAATAAGATAATAATGAAATAAAAAGTGGATAAAAGGTCATTAATTATTACATTGTCCTATTTTAATAATAATAATTTGAGAAATAAAACATAAAAAAAAAATAAATTAAAAAATTAAAATATTTTGATCAATCCCACAATTATATTTTTAATATCCAAAAATTTAGAATTTGCTTTCTTTCGCCAAGAATTGAACCCTCGTTTGAGATCATATAACAAATCATATATATAAATGAAGTTTAAAAGTGTGCGATGAATTGTTATCAATATATCGTTCAAATTTTTATGAATTTTGTTAATGAATTTTTAGCTGATCAATTTTGTGCAGTTGTAGGATATTAATGTTATGCCATGTTGATAATGAATATAGAAGAACAAACAAATCGCGTGAAACATTCTTTTTAATTATTAACATTGTTTTATTAAAATTTTTCGCAAAACATATTAAATATCATTTATTTTATTCTGAAAAAGATAGATATTAAATGATATAGCCGATTTGAGTGAAAATTGAACAAAAATAGCGCAAGGTTAAAAAGAAATGAAGTTCGTTGGGAATATTATTCCACCAAGTTTTAGCAGAACAATCACATCAGTGATCGAATCAAACACTCAAAATGGGGAATTGCATATGAAGAACTGTGCAATAAGCGCGATTGGAGGGAAGCAGAACACGATTGGATTTTCTCTTATCAAATCAATTGGGAAAATAGTTGAATTGGAGTTTGTCACGATTTCAGATGTGAAATCAACCGTTTCGTTATTTTCAATTTCACTTTCCTCATCAAATATTAATGGACTGGAATACAAAGTGAAGCTGTCGAATTGCACACTGGAAGGATTGGAGATTGATGGAAGTGAAGAGGCAGCAGTGTTTGGAGGGAACGTGGGAGTTGGGATGGCGATGAATGGAAGCAAGATAGAAAGGGCATTGTCGGAGAAGAGCAAAGAAGGAGGAGCACTGAAGATAGTACTGAATGAAGGAGGATTTATTGCAATTGAAGAGAGTTCATTAACTGGATGTATTTGCGAGAATGTGAGTGAGGGAGGAAAAGGAGGAGGGATATATTTGGATTGCAGTTTGATCGAAGAAGCATTTCAGCTCTCATCGATATCATTTTCTGGATGCTCAGCAACAGTGGGGAAGAACATGTTTGTGAAGAGTGGGAATCTGGTGAACAGTGTGAATATTGTGCGGTTTGCATTTGATTGCTCAGATTACAGAGAAGATGGGAATGCATTTATTCGAGAAGATGAGAAATATGGAGAAATGGATCTTCGAGTGTTTCTTGTTTCTTTGAAGTGGGTGGAGGTGTCTGTATCGACTGGTGGGCATGACACATTAGGGTGTGGAAGTGGAAAATTACCATGCAAATCACTGAAAAGTGGAATTGACCACATTGACAGAAGTGGGACAGAAGGAGAAAGGAAGGTGAATGTGAAGGATGAAGGGACAATTGAGAATATTTATTCCTTTACAGATGCACTTGTGATAGAAGGATGTGTGAATAAGGGAGATGAAGAACAATATAAGACTGTTCAATTTTATGAAAAAACCAATGGGGATTCTGCGACAACTGTGATTTCATCAACTGCTTCACTAGGCTTATTATCTTTGAAGCTGCAGATTCCAAATCAATTCACACCAAGTTTGAATTCTTTGATCTCATCGAGTGGAGATCTTCAACTCGAAAACTGTTTATTTGAGATCCGATCAACAGATATTATTCAATTCTCATTGATAACAACAACAAGTGGAAGTTGCACATTGAAGGGATGCAGTTTGTCGGATTGTTCGTTTGTCGAATCACCATTGGTGATGGCTTCTTCTGTTTTATTTGAGAGCAACAACTTTTCAAATATTGTGAACAAGGGCAGCGGTGAAGAAGGAGGCGTTGAAAAAGTGACATTGCAAGGGAATGAAAAACTGGAAATAAAATCAACAAATGCATCATTTTGTTCACTTTCTTCAAACAATGGAAAAGGAGGATTTTTATATTAGGATTGTCAAAATTGTTTGATTGAATACCCATTTGTTTTTGATGCTGACGTAACTTTTAAGAATAACAATGCGGCCATTGGAAAGAACTTGTTCATTTTAGGAAAGGATTTTAATTCTTCTGTTACGACTGTGGCATTCAGATATGATTACTCATCAATGATTAATGATGGAAATTTATTTGTGGGAAGTGATAACTTTCATTCAAACAAAGATTTGTTCATGTTCCTCGTTCCATTCAGCTCATTCGAGATATTTATTTCATCGAGCGGATTTGATGTGAGAAGATGTGGAAATAAAGGAGAGGCAAGGCTTGCGGTTTATAAGCTTGCTGTTCTGCTGACAGCATAGCAAGAGAAAAAGTAGTTGCTGGAAAGAGCGTTGGGGTTTTCATTATTGTTAACAAAAAGTTTTGTTGGGAGGAAATCGAGGAAGGAAGTAAATTTTTGGTGGCTAATGATTGCGTATGGATAGCGAACGGATGAGAGATGGAGAAGGAGAGTGTTTTTGTGAGAGAGATTGAGTTTGGCGAAGTCGGAATTATAAAGGTGGTATGAAGGAAGAGTGGAGCAGGGATTTCTCGTAGTGGAGTATGTGAAGACAGACGGAATAGTTGTAATAGACAGGTTATAGAAATAGGAAAAAAAATGAGGATGATGATGAAAAAGAAGAAACAAAATGCGAATTATATGAGGAGTTGTTGTTAACATCAAATTTGAAAGGTTTTTGGACAATGAAAGCATAGAAAAAGAAAAATAGATTTGTTTGATCATAATAGAAGTAAACTGAGAAAGCTTGTGTTGGTTGGAGTGATGAGTGCTTATGTGGAATAGAATTGGGAAAAAGGATTAAATGTGCATGCGATTTGTGCGAATTTGCGTGAAACATAAATTCAAAAACAATTTGAGATGGAGTTTGTGGATGACGATAAGAAGAACAAGGCTGAGCTGAGGAAAAGAAGATAACAACAAGTCTGAAAGGAATTCAACGGATTAACTTCTTCCTGTCATGAAGTTTGATGGAGATGTTGCTTTCTTATGTTAGCTGAAGAGAAATAAATACGAAACAGAAAGAAGAGCGGTGAATGTCTGAGTGCAAAGATGTCTGAGATGAGACTTCTTCATAACTTTTGAATTGTTGAAAGCATGGTTCTGTGAACAGAAGCCGGGAAAGTGAATGAGTCGAATGTGGGATTTGAGTTGGGATGGAGCAAGATTGTCGAACACAGGATTATGTAAATGCAAAGGGGGATTAAGGATAAACAGAATCGCTCTTCTGGAAGAGTATCATTTGAGAATGTGATGTTGTCTGTGCATCTGAGTTTGATTGTCGAAGGATTGAATGTGGAATGCATTGTGAATCAGAGGAACAAAGAAGTGGTTGCGATGAGAATTGTGCTGAAAGGAGAAGAGAATGACGTATTGAGATGCAGGAGTGGAGCGAAATGAATTCACTCTGTGAGGAAAGGAAGCATGAAGTTCAAGCATTCTTGAGGAAGTGAGAAGACGATTTCTGCTCTATTGAAGCGGAAGTGGGTTATATTTGTGGATAATTACATTAGAAAGTGAAAGAATGCGGATTTGGAAAGCACAGATTTTAATAGGAGATTTTGTGAAGAGATATTTGCGTTTCAATTTCGAAAGATGGAAATTTCAACTATCTGCATTGTGGGATTGATTGAATTATTAAGTGGAAAAATTTGTTTTTGTTCTTTGTTGGATAAGAAAATTGCACAATATGCGTTTGTCGAATCTGGAGAAATGTTATGTGATTGATTAAAGAGGCAGATTTGTCCCACCTATTCTGGAAGGGTGCGAGCAAATGAATGTGGGGCTGAGGATGAGGAAAATTATGATTGGAAATATTAGCAATATAAGGGGAAAACATATTTAAAAAAGCTGTTCTTTGTCAATTCAAGTGAATTAAATTGGAGTGAATTTGTGCAACATTAATTCAAGGAGTGTTTTTGAGATATTTGTTTCATTGATATAAACGGAAGCTCGAATATGCATTGGATCTGAAACAGAAGAGGCAAAGCTGCACAGGACAGAATCTGCAAAGGATTTGAAAGGATAGTGAATTGAACAGAGTTTCTGGTTGTGAAAAGAACATTGAATGAAAGAATGGTTGCGAACTATCAGGATTGTATTGTGAAGGGACTAGAGTTGATGTGTCACGTTTTTCGCTGCGAAAGAGGAAGGGAATGAGAGATGATGTGAAATGCATGATGATAGAAAAAAAGATGTACCATAACATTAAACTGTTAATATTGGATGATGATGATTATTGGGAGAATTTGATATATCATTTGTTTTTCTGACATAGCCACATGATTATCGTTTGAGAGTTTGAATGCGTGAAAAATGTTGTCTTGTGAAAATAATCAATCTGATTGTTATTTCAATATTGTTATTCAAATGGAATTAAATTATAATCGTGAAATCAACGAGATAATTACAAATGGCACGTTGACAATACTTGTGTTTTGTTTTTGTTTGAAATTCATATGCCATCATTTGTATTAATTGGATTTTCTTATTGCAAAGTGATCAAAATGTGATGCGATAAATAGTGATGTGAAATAAAAATTCATAAATTTATTGGAGACTGTTCTGTTCCAATATTTGTTGATTTTATAAAGCTTCTGAGTATTTTTCGATTGAGAATTGCATTTGTTTTTTCTTTTTCTTTTTTCTCCATTTCTTCTATTTTTCTCTCTTTTTTTTCGCAAAACTTAAGAGTTTCAAACTCCAACGTTTTCAACTGTTGGCTATCGTTATTTTTCAGAAATCTTCCGTCACATGATCTATATCTTATCTTTTTCTTCTTTCTTGCAGTATTGCAATCTGAGTCTGATGAGTATATATCATCTCCAGTTTCATCTTTTGTTTCTGTTTCTTTCTCTTCTTTCTCTTCTTTCTCTTCTTTCTCTTCTTTCTCTTCTTCCTCATCTATTTTTCTTCTTTTTGAATTTGTAGATACTTTTGTTTCTGATATTGGCTTTGATGATCTTTTTTTCTTTAACATTTCATCAAGTTCATTTTCATCACACATTTCATAGTAATTTCTTTTTCTCAATTCATCTTTCTTTAACGAATAAGAAGATAATTTGAATTTTCTCTCTTTCAAAAGAATGCTTTTTAAACTTGCAACGCTTTCGCTGTAAGCTCTCAAGAAAATATCCAAATTTTTCTTACTGATTTTTGAAAGTTCCTTAATGTATGCTGTCGGTGTGAGTCTATTGTTGAACCGATATTGAAACTCATACACATATTCTTTTGTCTTTATAAAAGTTCTTCCTCTTTTTGGTATGTGGTTTTTCAGATGAGACCACACACTTTCTATTGTTTGAGTGTAAACTTTTGGATTTTCGGGTTTGACAAAATTGAGTGAATGATTGACACTGTCAATGGTGAAGCCGTTTTCACTTATGCAGTTATATGCTGACCATTTGTCAGACATAATTGTTGATGATTTATCTATGTTCTTTTTCACAAAATACAATATTGTGTCTGCTTTTCGATCTGGAAGAAATTCGACTATCAATTTTTGTGGCTTTCCAATTTCTTTTCTCTCAACAACCCCCCATAACCATTGCTGTTCTCTGCATCTCCCAACACCGTTCTTTCTTTTATGAATTAAAGTTTCATCTATTTCCACTATTCGATCTTTTCCTATTTTTTCCATTTCGAATGTTTCAAAATAACAACATATTCTTCTCAACTTTTCAAATAATTTCACAACAGTTTTGTTTGATATTTTTGTTTTAAAAGTGACTTCCTTTATTGGGTGTTTATACCAAAAATGATACAACAATGATGTTAGTTTGAATGGTGAAAGGTGAAATTCCATAAAAATTGAGTTATGATTCCAGCTGTAGTTTTTCCCTATTTTTTTGAACATTTGTAAATATAGTAATCACAATCTTTTTTTTGCGTCCTTAATTCCATCAGTTTTTCGCACTTCCAACATGTTCGATTTTTTTTTATAATCCCAAATTTGGACAGCAGTTCAATAGCCATGTGATTTTTGTTGTTTGATCGCTTCAAAAACTCACTGAAAGTTAATTCTTTATCTATTAATTCGGTCTCAACCATGTGTTTGATAGAATAATTTCGAAAATGATCAAAAATTTGAAAAGTTAAATAATTATTATGGCTTATTTTGAGAATCAAAAGCTAATGTTTGTCTATGTATTTTGAAATTTGAATTTTGGAAAAATGATAATAAAATCTGCTTTTCAAAATAATCAGCACAATTTGTTAAGCAGTTTCAACACAAAACAACATAAACAAAAAAAATGAATGCAATTCAAACATTGAATTAATTAGATTTTTCAATATATTCATAAATCAAGAGTTAGTCCTTTAAAACAATTTTTTCAATTCAAAACAAAAATAAACTTTATTTCCTTTAAATTAAATTTGAAGCATATATTAACATGCAAAAATCCATGCATCAATGTATTCACACATACACATTTCATTTATTTCAAAATTGTCTTCAATTTCTATCGCTTTTGTTGTTTGTGCTGTTCACATTACGTACAACAATAATGTCTTTGTGCTCATCTATCAGAACATACTCCACTATTCTGCTGCTTCTTCGAACACAGTTTTCGTATCTCGCCTCGCTGTTTCTGCCTGCAAAGCACATCTCATTTGACACTATCAGCATTGCTGCCTTCGCACGTGATTACCAAATAAATTCTCCTTTCATTTCTGAAAATGATACTCTGTCTGGCATCTGAACCAGAACACATTTTCCCACCATTCCTTTCAGTCGAAACCGATCGACTTTTTTCACATTCGATCTCTCCCCATTCACAATCATCTGCCCCGCTGCTTATGTCGAATCCTCCCCAAACGGAACTTTGAGTGTCAGACACTCCAACAGCATCATTCCAATCGAAAAAGCAACAGATTCCTTTGTTGCTCCCATCTTCTTGTTGATCAACAGCTCAGGTGCCTTCCACCTCAGGCACTCTTTTTTGAAGCTATCTTCATCCTCAAAGGCGGATGAGGGCAGAGAGTCATCATCATCATCGCTGGCAGAAGTTACAACAGTTGATGAAGAGATGGAAGACGAGTCTGAATCATCATCTGACAAGAAGTCAGAGTGCATCACAATGCAGATCACCATGTGTTCGGAGAAGAGAACAATGTGAGGGCACAGAGTGGAAAGAGAGGAAAGAGGGTTTTCCATTTCATCAAAGGAGTGGAGAGCAAGGTTGGCCACCCAGAACAGGATCTGAGCAGCTGTCATCTCTCTCTCCTTCAAAGAGCCAATCGGCATCTCCTTCTTCTCGTTCCTTCCATGCAACAACATGAACAGTGAATCTCTCAGATCCACAATCAGCTTCTCATGAGGTGATGAACAGGCCATTGCATCCACTAGATTAGACATGGATGAGGTTGTTGGACACAGATCCTCCCCTCGAACAAATGTTGAATCTGAATCAGTTGAACATGTCGAAGAAATTGACGGTGATGGAGTCTGTTTTCTAATTTCCTCTTCCTCAATCTTCTCCACCTTCTCCAATGCCCAATCAGGAATCTTATCGGAGTCCCTCCCCAAAATGTATTCTGTTGAGTCACTCTCGGCCAGCAAATACTCTTCAGATTCCGAATGCACCATCTCCTTTCCATTTATTCTCTTCTTCATCCTCTCTTCATTTTTCTTCTCTGCCTCTCTTTCTGCTCTCCTCCACTGCGCCTCTGGTGACATCTCCATCGTCACCATCTCAAATGCCTTCGGATCCTTTCTGATGTTGTCATTCACAATCTCTCTCAGATCTTCTGCTTCATTCTTTGCCTTCTTCCACCGAACAACAAATAAAATAAATCCAATCAGAACAATCAACAATATCACAACAAGCGCAATCACGATCAACAACCAATAAGATTTTCCTTCTTTTCCTCCTTCAACGAGTTTTTCATCTTTCTTTGGATCAGACTCACTTCTGTTCTTCAGGATAAATGAATCAGTCGATGAAGGAGATTCTTTCTTTCCAAACAGAACACTCACGCTCACTTCCGCTTCTTCTCCTGCATTGTTTATTGTTTCAATGGGGACTTTTCCATCCACTTCATTTTCTGATACGCATCCTTCTTCATTGAATTCATATCTTTCCACAACATCTTCATCAACAACTTGTTTCACAATCTTGAACGATATGTTGCATGGAAGCAACAGCTTTCCTTTGAACCTCAGAAGAAGTTCTGCTCCCATCTCTTCTATTTCGACTATTCCCAACTCTGGAATGAAGAAGGATGACAATCTCTCAGAAACAATCCCGCTTATCTCACATCCTTCATTCGACATCCAAAGTGAAGAGTCATCCTTTAATCCATCTCCTCCTTTCAAACTCATCACATTCAATGTTCCGGAATCGGAACAGATGATGTTCCTTCTCAATGATGAATATCCTTCAATAAATAGATTATTAATCAAAAATTCTCCCTTCTCAATCTTCACACTTCTTCCACTCAAAGTTATTACACAATCTGGTGAATTCAAGATTGTTGTATCTTTCATCATCACAGAACTCTTCACAACATCCACAATAGATCCATCCCATCTGCACATCTCCTCTCACTCATTTAAAGTCTGCTCATTTCTTTCATTTGAACTCCCATCAAAAATGCAACTGTCCATTTTCATATCTGTGCAATCTTCCATTTTCATCAATTTACCTTTTGTAATCTGTGAATTGACTCCACCAATTGTGCAATTTGTCAACTGGATTGTCTTTTTCATTGACAAGCAAGATATCAATGATTCTTCATTTCCTTCAACTGTGATATTTTCTGTATTGAAATCTTTTATTGTTTATTGCCCACATTCATGAATCTCAATCAGAGAAGATTTAGCTGTTGAATTGCAAATCGTTAATAAATAAATCACTGATGAAAGTGATGATGAAAGATGCAATGCAGATTCATGAAGCACAAGATTTGACGCTGTGCATTTATCAAGTTGCAATTCTCCTTTTTCCATATTGATAATGTAAAATGGAATGTTTGCAAATTCAGCATTTTCACCTTCCACCAGTAGTTTTGAACTGAATGAACAATTCATTATCTCAAGAATCCCTCCTTCTGGAGATATCAGTGATTCATGAGAAGAGATGAAATTCGAATCAAATACAAAGTTCACTCTCAATAATGAGACTGTTCTAGTTGTTGTCACCAATGCATCCTTTCTTTTTTCAATCCCTTTTTCACTTCAACTTTGCATATATCTCTGTTCTTCGAGCTTAAATTCAATTCTTCCAGATTTGTCTCTCCTTCAATCATGCTCTTTTCCACAATGAACATCAGACGAACAAGTTTTGATGTCAGAGTCAATTCCACTTTTCAGTGATTTGCATGGTAATTTTCCACTTCCACACCCTAATGTGTCATGCCCACCAGTCGATACAGACACCTCCACCCACTTCAAAGAAACAAGAAACACTCGAAGATCCATTTCTCCATATTTCTCATCTTCTCGAATAAATGCATTCCCATCTTCTCTGTAATCTGAGCAATCAAATGCAAACCGCACAATATTCACACTGTTCACCAGATTCCCACTCTTCACAAACATGTTCTTCCCCACTGTTGCTGAGCATCCAGAAAATGATATCGATGAGAGCTGAAATGCTTCTTCGATCAAACTGCAATCCAAATATATCCCTCCTCCTTTTCCTCCCTCACTCACATTCTCGCAAATACATCCAGTTAATGAACTCTCTTCAATTGCAATAAATCCTCCTTCATTCAGTACTATCTTCAGTGCTCCTCCTTCTTTGCTCTTCTCCGACAATGCCCTTTCTATCTTGCTTCCATTCATCGCCATCCCAACTCCCACGTTCCCTCCAAACACTGCTGCCTCTTCACTTCCATCAATCTCCAATCCTTCCAGTGTGCAATTCGACAGCTTCACTTTGTATTCCAGTCCATTAATATTTGATGAGGAAAGTGAAATTGAAAATAACGAAACGGTTGATTTCACATCTGAAATCGTGACAAACTCCAATTCAACTATTTTCCCAATTGATTTGATAAGAGAAAATCCAATCGTGTTCTGCTTCCCTCCAATCGCGCTTATTGCACAGTTCTTCATATGCAATTCCCCATTTTGAGTGTTTGATTCGATCACTGATGTGATTGTTCTGCTAAAACTTGGTGGAATAATATTCCCAACGAACTTCATTTCTTTTTAACCTTGCGCTATTTTTGTTCAATTTTCACTCAAATCGGCTATATCATTTAATATCTATCTTTTTTCAGAATAAAATAAATGATATTTAATATGTTTTGCGAAAAATTTTAATAAAACAATGTTAATAATTAAAAAGAATGTTTCACGCGATTTGTTTGTTCTTCTATATTCATTATCAACATGGCATAACATTAATATCCTACAACTGCACAAAATTGATCAGCTAAAAATTCATTAACAAAATTCATAAAAATTTGAACGATATATTGATAACAATTCATCGCACACTTTTAAACTTCATTTATATATATGATTTGTTATATGATCTCAAACGAGGGTTCAATTCTTGGCGAAAGAAAGCAAATTCTAAATTTTTGGATATTAAAAATATAATTGTGGGATTGATCAAAATATTTTAATTTTTTAATTTATTTTTTTTTATGTTTTATTTCTCAAATTATTATTATTAAAATAGGACAATGTAATAATTAATGACCTTTTATCCACTTTTTATTTCATTATTATCTTATTTTATATATTTTTTGAAAAAATACTCATATTTATGGGTCATTTTTAAAAATAGTTTTTTCACAAGAAACAAAAATTTTTGCGAAAAATCGGTCCATACAAAAGTTTTTAAATAATTTTTGCTTTTGAAACATCACAAAATTAATAGTTAAAATCCAGAATTACAAAAGGTAGACAGTTACACCTATGCCATAAATCCATAACCACATGACAAAATTTTTTTGAAAAGTTCTTTTATTTTAATTTTCAAATAAAATAATAATTTCATATTTCGATCAAATTTCTGTTTTCACTTACGAAATCACGCCTTAACGGATAAAATAACGTTGTCAAGGATTTGTTTCAATGGAAGCAAAATTTGGTGAGTGGGAATGGAAATTTGATCGAAATATGAAATTTTATCTTTATTTGAAAATTAAATAAAAAGAACTTTTCAAAAAAATTTATACACATCAAATAAAACTTTCTTGAATAATTAATTGTTCAAATGATGATTATTGGAATTGTTTTTTCATAGAGAATTTCTTCATAAAATTCCACAGATTATTTCAATTTTTTAAATGATATTTGTTCAACATTTTTTCATTTCAATAATTATAATGAATTTATTTGTGATGTTTCAGTTTCAACGAATAATAAATGAATAACTTCATTTAATATTGAGGCGATTATTTGTGATATCATCATATTTTTCGTGGTGTTAATTATTAATATGTTTTTCTCAATTTTCCAAGTCATTCTCATCCAAATGAAAAATGCATAAGAATGATAACAGTGGCAATATTTTAATAAAAAAGTGAAAAAAGAAATGTTGATTAACAATGTTTTCACTTTTCTATGTGATTATCGATGATTTTTTCCTAATATTCAAACCGAAATTTTTAACATAAAAGATGTTTGATTTCAAAAATAATTACACAAATTATTTATTTATACATTTCTGAATTCTATTCAATTCATTTTCAATACAAACAAAATTTGTTTTCTTCATCCAAAATAAAAAGAAATTTCATTTTTTAACAAAAACATGAAATCTTGAAATTTTTCACGTATTTTTGAGTTACTCTATCGAATTCAATCACGATAATTTTTCTCAAAAGAATCGAACTTACGATTTCTTTTTCTCAAATTATGCAAATTGGAATAAAAGTTCTCTTCCTTTTTCGTGAAGAAATATCTATCGTTTACATATCTTTATTAAGGGAGTGTTCTTGGTTGGGCAAATCTTTGCTTTCACATATCTCAATACTTATATTCGTTCTTTCAGTCTCTGGTTCTTCTCTGATCTTCTCTGGTTCCTTCCTCTTTCCAGTATTATAGTCCTCTGGTTCTTCAATACTCGTTGTAAGAATTATCGTTTGACCAGGCCGTTTCGCGGGAATTGTTTGCTGTGATAGAAGCTTTGTGGAAGGAGCTTGTGTCGTGAAAGGTTCGGTTGCAACATTCGCGTGACAAAGTGACTTAAGTGACGGAAGACCAAACGTCATGGTGGTTGTTTGCTGTGTAGCAAAGATAAGTTTGCCCTTTATTTGCTTTGGAATGTGGCTCTTCTTCACAACTGTGTTTTCTTCCTATTGTGAACTATCTTTGTCTGGGACAAGGAGCGCGCTGGCCATCCTGTTTGCCAGGTTAGCTTTATAGCATGATCTGGACGGTGTGTGAGCAGTTTTTGATGGTCGTCCGTGCTTGGCGATTCACACTTCCGGGATCCCATTTGACGCTAGCTTGGATATCGATGCATACTTAATTGTGGATGTCCGATATTCCTCAAGAACTTTTGCTTTCAACATCCCCATTCAAGCAAGCGTCCTTATTCCCTTTGGGGTTAGTGGTGAATGGTGCGTTGTGTTGAGAAGGATTGCATCTCTATTTTCATACGTTGCTTTGACTCTCTCCCAAAGCGTGTTTATAGCTCTTGCCGGACATAATAGTTTGTGATCCTCCTCTTTGAATAAAATTGTAATGGATTCCCTGGATCTGGAAGTCTTGAGTTTTGTGGACTAATAAATCGCATCATTTTCAAATATGGATTTGGCCATTGATATCTGCTCGAGCTTATGGAATCAACAGGAACTGAACAACATAACCAGCAAAATGTACTTCACCGTCAGGTCTAAAAAAGAAAGATATTCGTTAAGCCAGATGTTCTCGTTACATAACAGCGCGATGTCTGGGCTCCGCATCTTTGCGTCCTTTTTTCTATGTGGGTAATTATTTTTGAAATCATAAAATTTTTCAGAGTGTTGATTTTTTTAAAGGTTGTTCGACATTGAATTGAGATTTAATATTCAAATGTTAAAATTATCACAACTGTCTTTTAAACATATGTTTAAACCAAATGGGGCTAAACATTTTTCTTCAGGCACTTTCATTGGATAATTATGCACCTTTGATAAACTTTTTGAGATCAAAAAACACAATAAAAATGTGTCCATTTTTTGACATAAGTGAAATGTCGCAAAACATTTTGTTGTCATTTCAATGGAGTTTGTTTATGGATATGAAAATCAAATTTTTAATGAAATCTGACAGTGTTTAATAATGTTATGAGTGAAGAAAATTTTTTTCACTATACGCAAAAAATGCTTGAAAGTCCGTATTTTCACCCACTTGGACTTTGCGATGCTCTCCTTCGTCACGGAAATGATCCTGTCTGGAACTCCGCAGAGCCTGAGGCTTCTGCACCACCATTCTTCTCCAACTTCTCTTTCCAATTGAGTGTTGCTGCTCTATTTCCCACGGGATGCAGCACTGCACCAGTTCTCATCAATCCTGCTCCTAGGATTAAAACTGTTTTCGAGTTCCTCCAAACGAAATATTGAGACATCGTTTCTTCCAGTAATATGCTCCATATCTGATTCCTCCATGCTGGAAGAAGAATGATTGCTCTCGCTATCATTGCTTTTGCTTTCTTGAGACTCGGAAGAATCAACGGAATCGGGGGATGAATGAGCATTGTGTTCATTATCCAATCTGCGGTAAGACCATCTTGAGCGAATGAACTTCCTGGACCATGCCATGTATCCTTCCTCTTGTTTCCTTCGTATGCGAACTCGTCTATCTCTGCTGTCACTCCTAGAGTTCTGTCCGCTTCTTTCGAACATTGACTCCTTATCATATAATCTCCTGCAGCATCTAACCTGGATAATGCGTCTGCGTTTGTATTTTTCTCCCTGGAATGTGCATTGCTGTCATCATCAATTTCATCGACTGACATGTGGCCCTAATCTTTCTCAATAAAGGCAGGAGGTTGGGTCCCGCACCCCACCTGTTGATGTTGAATACCACACTGATGTTGTCGAAACGGAGAAGGATCTTTCTCACATGATTGAGATTGATTTGAAATGAAAAATTGTTGAAAGGCAATTAAACTCTCAGGAGCTCCTTGAAACTGGATGTTTGGAGCTTTATGCTGCTGTTGAGCTATTTGTCAAAAAGAAATCATTCTCCTCCAACAACAAAGATTTCTCCACAAGCACATGAAGAAGCATCTGTTGAAAAAATTGCATCGGGCTTCGAGAAGTCCACCAGCTCTCTACTGTGATTCTCCTTGAGTCTTTAAATCCAGAAGTCCAGTTATTTCTTAATACTGCTGTTCAAGTGTACAGCTCCTTCTCAACGAATTTTATTTTACCTCCTTGTTGATGAAATGGAACGTTTTGTTCATGTGCAACGAGGCACCTTTGAACACGAACTGTCCAGTACTGAGCTGTCCTGTGAAAGAAGCGAACTCTCTTATCTTTGCAGAGCTGTTCTTCCTCACCCTCTTCATCCATTTGATACATTCCTGCCTCAGTTCCCTGCGTGTCTATTGTTCCACTGAGATAATCATCCGGTTCGAACTCCACGTCCATCCGAGAGAGTCAAAGTTCTTCTTGGGACTCAACTCGCTCTTCTCCGTGTTGATGATTAGCCCCAACTTTTGAAACAACTTTTCAATTTCTTGAGTTGCGGTCTTCAGCTTGACTTGATCTGGATCCAGCAATGGGACATCGTCCAAGTGGGAAATGCATCTCACCTTCCATCTTCTTCGGATTTCTTTCGAAACTTTTCTCATAACCTTCGTGAAAATTCGCGGTGCGTCTTTGAATCCGAAGGGCATGCCTTTGAACCCGCAGAATCTTTCTTCGAACTTAAATGCAAGGAATGTGGTGAAGCTCTTGTGAATTGGTGTCAGGAAATAAGCCTGAGAAAGATCTCTCGTTCTGTTGGAAGAACTCCCTTTTGGATCAGCCTCTCCACAGTGATAATCTTCCATTAAAAAATAATATCTTTCAGTGCAAAAAAAAGGAGACAGTAATCGAGGATCTGACGGAATGTCCCTGTCTTCTTCTTTATGAAAAATATGTTGTTCAAGCAACAGACCTCTCCTTCTTTTAACAGTGTTAATATATCTGTCTTGAGTTCTTCTTGAATCCATTCTGGACTGGACTCTTTCTCCTCTCTGCAGCCCAGGAAGCCTCCACCTTTCTCCTTTTCCTGTTTCAACTTGTCCCTTGCAGCTCTCCCCTTCCTTATCGGATTTATCCCGTCTTCTATCGAATTGGCCACTCCTGTCTTCTTCCATTCATAGGCAAAGGCTTGTGTGCAACCCCCGATATTTCTTCGATAAAAATTGCTTCTTGAGGCTGAATGTGTTGATCTTCCAGTTTCAGAGCTTGTGGATCTCGCTCTCCATGAACCAATTCTCCTTGTTCTTAGTGACAAGTGCGAAACAGCGCTAACTTGTCTCCGCTCTGTTCAAGGCTGCAAAATGGGCTTTATCCTCCCCAACTGCTATGTTTTCAATAACGAGTTCTTTTTTCTTCCTGAAGTGTTTTTGAAGTACTGAATCCGAATTTGGATTGAATATGCATGTGGCGTGCAGCTTGGATAGCTACGACTGTAAGCATCATTGCATCTCCCTGGATTTTTTGTGCTTTTTCTGTCATCCCTCGTGTTGCCATCAACATCGCTTTTGAAGCGTGAATCAATAGGGATTCCACATTGAACGCTCATTCATCACAAGCACTGGAAAAACAACTGTGCGATTGCGAATGTAGATGGGTCGTCGCAAGCAGGAACGTGAAAACCGATAAGGATTAATAATCTTGAAATGTCTGGAATAGATCTCCTTGATCCACATGATAAGCAAATACTGGACTCTAGAATTTTCCACAAAGAACAATAAAGCTGCCTCTCATAGAGGTTGCTATAGTGAGTGAGATGCGCAAAATGAACTGGTTGATGATGAGGTTTTTAAGGTAGTTAAGGAGATAGCTGACATTGCTGTGAATTGGGTGTCGGGAGCATCTGAAGTTGGAATGGAGATGGCGGGCGCCATTCTAATTCCGCCTGTATATCCGCTTTAAGGAAATATCCTGCTCGGTCCCGACGCAGGTCCTTCCAATAAAGTTGTCATCTTTCGAATTATGTGATCGGTTGAGCCCATAATGCAGGGCTCACTCCCTTAAAAAAAGAGGTGTTGAAGAGAACGATTTTTCTCTTGAATTAATGAACTCTGCACTTTAATAATGAATAATGACAAAAAAAAAACCTTTATTTGAGTGATGAACGAAAAATGATACAAAAGGGAAAAATTCTTAAATTTTTCTTGATTTCACAAAAAAGAAAAACTGAAATTTCACAAAAAAAAAAAAAAAAATGATGAAAAGAACTTAAATACTAAAATATTCGATTGTGGATGAGTAACAGACGACTATTATGCATATTTTTGAACATAAATGTTGTTAACAAGAATTATTTCACACGATTATTCGTTGAGAGCAAGAAAATTATTTTTTCTCCTTCTGTTTGCAAAGTGTCCAAAAATTTGGTTAGTATAAAAATATAAATTTCAAAAAAATTTTTTTCCAGCTTGTCAAACTGTTAAAAAGTAATTATGAACTGTGATGTGATGAATGCGGTCACAAATAATACATAAACGTATCTAATCAAACAGATGTAATGGAAGGGTAGTTAGAATTATGCGAAATGAATTGTGATCTCTCTTTGAACTACAAATAAAACAAAACAGTAATGATATGAACGCCATGTAATGACATTGAGAACAAGAAAATAAAATAATACACTCAAAAAATTGTTTTGAAGAAAAAGATTAACAGTCCTATCAAAATGATTAATAAAATCAAGATCAAGCAACACTTTCCTTTATCTAAAGATTGAATAGCAAAATAAAAAATTTAAAGGTTAATATTCAAATTATTAAAATATATCAGAAACACAAACTTTGGCTCTTCCTTAATTTGTCAATTGCCTTATTAAGAACCCCAATTTTTCTTTCATTTTGCTCAACATCTCTTGTTGCTTTTTCAATTTCTCTGATCATATTTTGGAATAATCAAGTTTAAGTATTATTAAAATAATAATTACAACAGTTAAAAAGAATCAAAAAGGACATACTGATTTGAATTATCAAGCTCATGGCCCATTTCAACAGTCATTTCTGTCAAACGACCTGTTACTTGATGCAGCGCATCTAATCTGTCGTCTTGTTGCCTCGTAATCATCTTGAAAAAAAAATTCAAAACAAAAGAATGCTTTCATCGTTCATACTTCTTGCTCTTGATTTTGCTCCTCAATGCTTCTTTGATTATATGAAACTAATTCTTCGTCCAATTTACTCATTTTGTTTCTGCGTTCTGTTTGAAGAAGACTCTAAAATTTTCAATTTTTTGAAACAGTTAAAATTTTCGAAACAGTTCAAACCTCTTTTTGCTTTTTCATGTTTTTCTCTTTAACACTTGCAGATTCCATGGATTTTTCTATTTTTTTAGATTTCATTTGTATCGAACGAACAAACGCTCTTCTCTTTTCTATCTCTTCATGAGACACATTATATCTCAGCGGATTAGCTTCAGTAACGTCTATGAAATTAAAAGAATATTCATTGGTTATGCAATGTTTTTATAAAAAAGAAATGATTACCAATTGATTCAGAAAGCATCTGTAAATCTCGCAACAATGTTTCAATCGATTCTTTCAGATCATATGTAGCATATTGATAATCATCTTGATTTCCATTATCTAAAAGACTATTCCATTTTTCATATTTTTCATTTAATATACTGACACTCTCCTCAATTTCTCTTAAAAAGAAAATAATTAATATTAATCCGAAATATTAATTTATAGAAAATATACGAACAAATAAAAGCTGAAATATAGCAAGCAATAAAAATGTCAAACCCTTTTATTAGGAAAAACGGATCCATTGAAGAAGAATCACTTGCCATTAAAGTAAAAATAATACCAAATGTATAATATAATGGTTAAGAAAATTGTTGTGTAAATTATTAACATCTTTCTTTACAATCAACAATAATTCTTCAATACTAAAAATATTTAATTTTATCTAAAGGAGGAATGATTTGTTGAGTTGAAAGCTTCCAAATTTATTCAACATATACAATTCAATAAAAAAATAAAATAAAACAGAACTTTCACAAAACAATTGCTCAATATTTCATCATTTTTGGAAACTCAAGTTATCCATTTTGCAAGATGTTTTCTTTTTTATGACAATCATTATTGATAACATTTTCATTTTTAATAGAAAACACTTTTGAATAAAAAAACAAACCAAAATCATTGATATTTTTTATCTATTTTTTAAAGAAAGTTTTGTGAAAAAGAATATTATGAAAAGGAGCGGAGGTGTATGACCAATTGATCAAAACGCCTCAAGACACATCAACTTCAACATAATACCATTTAACACAAACAAAAAAATAAATGGCGTTTATTTATTTAATACAACAACAAAATATTCTTGCATTTAATATCTGTATTCTTCCTTCTTGTATGGTCCTTCAATTTTGACACCAATGTATTCTGCTTGGGCTGGCGTAAGAACTGTCAATTTTGCTCCCAATTTTGGAAGATGAAGGCGTGCTACTTCTTCGTCAAGAATCTTTGGAAGTGTGTAGACATCAACAGCTTTGAATTCACCACGGGCAATTCCAATTTGAGCAAGAGTCTGATTTGTGAAGGAGTTGGACATCACAAACGATGGATGGCCATTGGCGCATCCCAAATTCATCAAACGACCTTCTGCAAGGAGAATGATTGAATGTCCATCAGGGAATGTGAATTTGTCAACCTGAGGTTTGATGGTTTCTCTCTTGACACCTGGCCATGCAATAAGCTTTCCAACTTCAATTTCGTTATCAAAATGACCAATGTTTCCAACGATGGCCATGTGCTTCATTTTAGACATATGTTCAGCTGTGATGATGTCTCTGTTTCCAGTGCAGGTCACATACACTTCTGCAATTGGCAAGGCATCTTCAACTGTCATCACTTGGTATCCGCTCATGCATGCTTGCAGTGCGCAAATTGGATCAATTTCTGTAACAATAACGCGTGCTCCTTGTCCGCGCAATGACTCTGCGCATCCCTTTCCAACATCACCATATCCACACACGCATGCAACTTTTCCTGCGAGCATCACATCAGTAGCACGCAAGATTCCATCAACACATGAGTGACGGCATCCGTAAACGTTGTCGAATTTTGATTTAGTAACAGAATCATTCACATTGACGCATGGGATCAACAATGATTTTGCAGCTTTCATTGCATATAATCTGTTAACACCTGTTGTTGTTTCCTCACTGATACCGCGAACTTCTGGAACAACTTTATGGAACCATCCTTTTCCGTTTTTGTCCCAAACCATTCTGATGGCTTTGAACAGGCATTCTTCTTCTTCGTTTTCTGGTTTTGAAAGTGTTGATTCGTCATCTTCGGCTCTGAATCCTTTGTGGAGGAAAAGGGTCATGTCACCACCATCATCGACAATTTGCTGTGGTCCAAGACCTCCTGGGAACATTGCAGCACTTGCGGTGTATTGCCAGTATTCTTCCAGAGATTCGCCTTTACGTGCAAATACATTCACACCTTTAGATGCAACATATGCTGCTGCTGCATCGGTTGTGGAGAAGATATTGCATGAGCACCAACGGACAGTTGCTCCAAGTGCTTTAAGTGTATCGATCAAAACGGCTGTTTGAACTGTCATGTGAAGACTTCCGCTCAATCTAACGCCTTTCAATGGTTGATCCTTGGCATATTTCTCACGTGTTTGCATAAGTCCTGGCATTTCATGTTCTGCAATTGTAACAATGCGCTGTCCAAGATCTGCAAGTCCGATATCAGCAACAACAAAATCACTCATGTTTTTTCCACGTATGATCTGTCCCAATTCTGCTAAAAAATTTAATTCCGATTGCGCAAAGTCAGATCACTTAACATCATTCAATATGGCCACAAAAGAAGAACTTGCATGTGTATACGCTGCTCTTATTCTCCACGATGACAAAATTGCAATCACAAAAGACGCAATCCAAGCAATTTTAACAGCAGCCAATGTTAAAGTTCCAGCATATCTTCCAGTGTTGTTTGCAAAGATGCTGGCAAACAAGAACATTGAGGACCTTTTGTTCTCAGGAGGAGCTGTTGCTGCTCCAGCGCCAGTTGCAGCAGCTGCATCCTCAGAACCATCTCACAAGGATGACAAGAAGAAGGGAGATGACAAAAAGAAGAAGGAGGAAGAAAAGAAGAAAGTTGAAGAAGAAGAAGAACAGGATTTAGGAGGGTTATTTGACTTCTGTATGCCAATTATTTTTATTTCGATTTTTTGCAATTTCTTTTTTATTTTCTTTGTTATTATTTCTCATTTTCAGAAAAACTCTCATAATTTCCTTTTCTCTTCGTCCACTTCGTTTATTTGCACGAAATTCCGTGCAAATATTTCAAACAAAGCGGCAAATTACTCTTATTAAAAGAAAATTTCTTTCAAAGAAATATTAACATGTATTTTCAAAATAAATATTTTTATTTAACGAATGAAGGCGAATGGTTGTGAAAAAAACTAAAAAACCAAACAGAAAAGTTAAATTTTAACTTAATAATAAAAAAATTAAAAATTATAAATTAAAAATGTTCAGATTCCGCATTTTTAAAATTTCTAAGAATAAAAAGCATATTAACATAATCATTCTTTTCAACATTAACTGAATAATCAATCTTTGATAAGAGCACAGTTTCTGATTGATTTAACACATCCAAAGGTATTCCAAATATTTTTGACCACCAGCTGTTGCGATATGGATGATCTCTTTCCACTTTTTGCGTTAATAGAATTGAGCACAAAAGAAGGGTTCCCAAGTTTCCTTCTGAAATGATGCTGTGATGCCCCCTTTCCATTCTTTTTTCTTCAGAACTGCAAAGTCTTGAAATGATTATTATGCTATGAGCCATCTCTGCTGTTGTCATCTGGGCATATTGCCGTGCAAATCTATAAAAATTTATTATTTTATCAAGCATTGCATTCCCTGCCTCTGAATATCTGAAGCATTCGACTCCGTTTTGATCTATCGATGGTTCAATTTTAAACAAGTCTGGCATATGGGCAGAAAGAAGAAGAGAGATCACTTTTGATCCTGCATCAATCCATTCATCTGATGCTAATTCAACCGAAAGATCATACAATTCTTTTTCATTAGCCTGCGAAAATTCATGATTCTCGAAATGGCTATCCTCTGATTCATATTTGGAATATGTTTCAGCCAAATTGGGGTAATCACTATGCTCTTCTTTTGCATCCTTTCCAGATTCCATAAAAGAAGCCAAACAACAAGCGGGCTCAACGCACTGAAGGAACTTAGAAAGTTTCAAACTTGGATCAACAGCGGATAATTCTTTGTTTATCATAATTTTAAAACTAATGAATAAAATGATCGAAAGACAATTATAATTAACTATGGGTCAATCACCATTTTCGCACTGCTTGAAATTAGTATTTTTAACAGCATTACTCGAAAATTTTAATAACTTCTTGAAAACTGTCACAAAATGAATTTATTCATTTGCCAATTGTGATTTATCTAATTTTTTTTCAAAATTAAAATTTTGTAACTTTAACTTTAATTGAAAAGTTTTTTGGCAAGATGCTTCTTTAAGGGTACCCGATTTTTTCGATAAATCCATGAATAAATAGCTAAAAAATGCAATGTTAAGATATTATAAATACATTAGGGAAATAATAACCAATTGATCAAAACTGAAAATGATTGAATGTTTTTTTTATTCAAATCTTAAGTTTTACGAGACTTTTTTCAAACTTCATTTGAATACTTAAATTGAGTTATTATCAGCCCTGACGTTCACAAATAGCCCTTTAAAACTAATTGTATAACCTGAAAATGTCTTTTTCTTGTTATTTAATGAATTTCACAAAAAAGTCATTCAAAATATCAATTAGGGGTCAGTTGTGTTTGAGAACGAAAACACTAAAAAAATTAGATGATTAATAAAACATATTGTCAACGCCAAAGAGTGTTGATGAAAGTTCACTCGAAAACATTTTGCCTTTTCATGAAGCTAATTTTAAATTTTTTTTAGGTACCCTTAAAGTTGCCCTTTGCCAGTTTTTTTAATTCTTGAAATTCCAAGATTATTTTAAAATATTAAGAACTATCTTTCATTTTTGTTAGTTTTTTTTTTGATACCATTTGTGACATGTATTTAAAAAAAAAATAATAAGAAATTAATTTACCTCCTCATAAAAACTTCATTTGGATCTTCCAAAGCGCTGTCATCAAGCAACGGATGCTTTGACGAATAAAAGTCATCTTCACTTTTATCCTTCCAGCTTTTCTCATCACTTTGCTCTCCTTTTCCTTCTCTCCTTTCGCTTCTGCTTCTGTGCCTGTGATTCCAGTCATCCTCATCCTCGTCATCATGACTCCTATGGCTTCTTCCTCTCCTTCTTCCTTTTCTTCTCGATGCTTCTTCTTCATCATCCTCCTCATCCTCATACTCACTGTCATTCCTCTCTGTTCTGCTTCTCCTTCTGTCTCCGTTACGGCCACGCCCTTCTTCTTCGATGTCTTTCTCCTTCTGCACATCCTTCCCAAAACGACTCCGTCTCTTCCCAATCTCTTCTTCTGTTCTGTGATATGCTTCCTCGCTGTGTCTGTCTCCTTTGTCTTTTCCACTCATACCATCGCTGTCTTTGCCTTGTTCTCCATCATTCCATCCTGATGTTGCTGATTGTGAGACAGGAGGCCCCCACAAACTGTGTCTCGATGAAGACTGCTGCTGCTGCATCTGTTGTGATTGTTGTGATTGTTGTGATTGTTGCGAAGAAGCTGATTGGCTTCCAGCTGACTGCGCAGCCAGTGCCTCTTTGATGCGGAGTGCCTTCAGCTTCGCCTGCTGAATGGCATCTGTTACGCTTTCCTTTGACATGGTGGGTGTAGTGAAAGAGGTGGAAGAGTAAGACGAGGCTGATGACGAAGGAGAGGATGATGAGTTGTGAGATGGGTATGATGACTGCTGTTGTGATTGATAGGCTGCAGCTGTGGCAGCGCCTTGAGAAGGTTTTTTCTCGCCCAGCTTCTTCTTCACCAGCTTGATGACTGAGTCGAGCTCCTTCTCGCTCTCCACCGAGCGCACTGTCCGCATCCACTCCACAATCTCCAGCACTCTCTTCCTCTGCTGCGGCACCAGCGTCGAGTGGTACGTCTCATGCAGCGTCCACACGAAGTCTGCCCGCACACTCCCCCTCAGCCCCGGGTTGACTGACGAGTACAGATACGCAATGAGCGTGGCCAGGTTGATGCGCGCCTCAGACTCTTCCTCCTGCTTCCTCCACTCCTCCACAGCCACCCGCGCCATCAGCGGCAGCACAGCCGTCGTCAGGTTCTGCTTCTCGTCCAGCGTCGGCAGCAGAATCGACATCGCCTTCTCAGAATCCACCTCCCCAACAGCCACCTTGTGTACTATCACATCCCACCCGGGGCACAGGCTGTTCGCTGCCTCCACCACCTCTTTCCCTCCCATCACTTTTACTGTCTCGGAGGGCAGCTCATGGAGAGAGGCACAATGCAACTTCGCCTCCTGTTTCGCCCTTGCTCTCGCCTCTTCCTCGCTGATGTGGTTCTGCTGGCAGTACATCTTCCACTGGAAGTAGTCAAATCCTTCGCTCCCTTCCACCAGGAACGAGTGCTGGTTGCCTCTCCGCTTCTCTTCAGGAGTCATCGCGCTGAGCATCGCCTCTGCTGCCTGCTGCTTCTCTTTGAGGGCAGAAATGTCTCTTGTCGCATACTCACTCACAAACTGGTCGATGAATGCTGTCAGCTGCTCTGAGGGTGGAGGGCCAGAAGGAATATCAGAGACAAATGGATTGGATGGTGGAATAGACAAAGAAGAAGAGGAAGAAGGGAAGAAAGAAGAAGAGCGAGGCTTGCCAAGAGGAATGGCGTTGGCGTGTGTACCGAATGCACGGCCTGAGGAGGATGTAGATGTGGAGGTAGATGATTGGGTGTCTGTTTGGTTGAGAATGGTTGAAAGACGAAGAGGAGTATTCGATGGAGTTGGCTGGGGCTGAAAGGAAAAAAAAAAGAAAGAACAAAATTGAGATTAAATAATAAATAAATAAATAAAGAGAATATATTTTTATTTCATTTTTATCCAAAATGGACACAAATGCAGCATTAGAAGAACAACAAGAATTTCAAAGAAAAATAAACATTAAAAAAAAACGTGATAAAAACAGAAATATCACAAACCTTTCCGAAATTGACTTTTAAAGGTGCTCCATTAAAAAGTGTCTGATGCATAGCAATCTTTGCATCTACAGCTTCCTCTTTTGATGAAAATGTAATGAAGGCGCAACTCTAACATTCATAAACATGAATTAAAGAAAAATCAAATAATAATATTTATTGAAAAAAAAATATTTTTTTACAACTCAAAATTCTTAGTCAAGTAAAAAATATAGTCACAAAGAATAAAGCTTTAATTCACATAAACACATTTCACTCTTCCAATTCAAATCATCTCTCTTTCGTTCTCTTCGCACACTTTTGCCAAATACATCTTGATTGTCTCGACTTTTCCGAATGGAGAAAAGGCCTCTCTCAATGCTGCCTCTTGTCCAGCGATGTTTGGCGTGCTCACCCAAAGTGTAGCACAACTCGCTGGATTTGCCAGTTCTCTTTCTCGTTGGGTCATCGCTGGTGCAGATGCTGTGAATAATGAGGAGATATTGCATAACATAGTGAAAGAGTTATTAAAATATATCAAAATGATATAAAATTAATTTCAGTATATATAAATATCAAAAAATCATAAGGCAATGTCAAAATCCAACTTCATATTTCAAAGATAGTTCCAAAAAAATTGCATCAACAGCGAATCAAGATATCAACACACATTGAGATTGGTTATAAGGATTAAAAGCGAATGAAGAAGTGCCCGAAGAAGGGAACGAAGAGGAAGAAGAAGAATTAGCTGATGTACCTGAGCCAGCAGAGTTGTATGAGCTTGCAGAAGATCCAGATGATGAAGAACTTCCAGACGAAGATGCCGATCCCAATGGAAGAAGCGATGAAATGAATGATGCTGTCGAAGTGACCGAAGAACCGCTTCCGGCTGCCCCGCCTGCTCCAGCATTCGAATAGCCAGGCTTTCCATCGTCTCTCCTTCTTCTGAAGTTCAGCTTCAGGCTGGCTCCTCTAATCTGATGGTGCGCCCCTTCCGCAACGACATGTATTGCTTGACTTGACTCAGCAAACGTGACAAAAGCACATCGCCTATTTAGAAGCAGGTCAATGTTTTCAATCGTTCCATAGCTTTGAAACACGTTCTGCACGTCTTCCTTTGTTGTGTCTTCCGGTAAATTTCCAACATACACAACTTTTTCGCCAGCGTATTGTTCTGTCAGTAGTTGCTCCTTTGTCTTTTGTGGAGCCGACGAAGAAGGAGAAGATACGGCCATTGGATTTGTTGCTACAGTTCCTAATGGTCCTCCAACTCCCATTCCAACTCCCATTCCCATTCCCATTCCCATCCCAGGAGCCCCAAATCCTCCATACATCATCATCTGTTGCTCTGGTGTCATCCCTGCTCCAAACATAGGAGCTCCAAATCCGCCCATTGATGCTCCTGGTTGGCCATATCCAGGATAGCCTCCTGGATATCCCATAAGCATTCCTTGGGGCATAAAACCTCCATAATATTGTTGCCCCATGACCCCTCCTGCTCCTCCAGTCATGGTTTCTGCACTCTTGTCAGCTGACTGTTCTGAACCACTTTGAGCAGAAGTGTTAGCTTCCGTCTTTTGTTCGTGTGAAGATTCAGATTGATCGGAAGAGGATGTTGTTTGCGCGTCTTGGCCATTATTAGAAGGATTTTGAGCATTACCCTGAGAAGATGGTTGCATATAACCCATATAATACGGATAGCCTTAAAAAGTTTGATGATTTCAAATGTTAAAAATGTGAGATGAAATAAATTTGAAATAGTAAAGTACTCAAAATATTGTACCGTATCCCTGCTGAAATCCCATTCCTCCAGGCTGTTGCTGGAACTGATTTAGCTGCTGTTGATATATAGCTCCAGTTGCATCTGACATTGCTCCAGAAGCGTCAAATTGAGAACTCGATGTTTGTTGCTGGTTTTGACTTCCTTCTCCTTCATCTATAAGATATTAAGAAATTAATTTCAAAAAAATATTTACAAATATTCTCAACAATTCCGTTTAACATACTTGTATCTTTTTTGTTTGAGTCCATTTGTTGAAAAAAAGTGATCTCAAAAAAGGAAAATTTTGATCTTAAATTGGGGTTTTGATCTAACTGAAATGAGAAAAAGAATTGAGAATAACGGTTAAAAAACGCAAATAGAGAATGTTTCTCTTATTTCAGTATCATCATCATCACAAGTTAAAAACTTTAAACCTGCTATATCATTGACTAAAGAATGAAATGAACAATGAACATCTCTAAAACAATTCGGAGAGAATAACCACAACGAAAAAGCTTTAACCAGATTAATGCTACAAAACAAATAAATAAGAACATCGCAAACAAGCAAAATCATAATTTAAATATGAAGTCACTTGAAAAGTGAAACAGAAGCAAGAGAAAGATTATTATCAAATGATTGCTATAATTCTAATAACTACGAAATTTGACAGCAATCCTTAACGAAAATTAAAAACTTGTACATAACATTTTAAAAAAAAATCGTAATAAAACAGAAATGATGAATTGAGCAATGGAGTAATTTAGAAGAAAACGATTGCTTTGTGAATTATTTCAGAAAAAAGATAACCGAAAGAGATAAAACAAGTGAATTGAAAAAAAACTTACAAATGCATGTAAACATTATGACAAACTAATTTCAATAATTAAATAAATTAAGAAATAAATTGTCGTATTTCTTTAAAAAAAAGTTTAGAAAAAAAAAATAAAATAAACACAACGCAATAGAGAATTGCAAATTGAAATGGCAAATTGAAGTGATTCTAGATAATTATGCCAATCCTTGTGAAATGAGTCCAACATTCAAGAAATAGCTTCAGATGATTGTTTCAGTGCACCGCTGGATTCCTCGGGCGATTCCTCCAGCACTGGCAACACTGTCACATCTGCAGCCTCCATCTCAGCCATCTTCTTCTTCTTCTTCTTTTTCTTTTTCTTCATCATCAGCATCTTCTTCCTCTTCTCCTTCTCCTCTTCTTCCAGCTCCGCCAGTAGCGCCAGCTCCTCATTCAGCTTCTTCTGCCTCTCTGCCTCTTCCCTCAGCTGCCTCTGCAGAATCTGCAGCTGCGACTGAAAACGCGCTTTCCTCTGCAGCCGCATCAGCATCGTCGCCTGCAGCGCCACTGATGCAATTGACATCGACGACTCCGACCGGATGATCGGCGAGGGACTCATCTTCGCCCTGAACGGATTCCACCCTTTGGCTGCCCCAAACAGCTCGCTGCTTTTTGAGGCATTCCCATTCCCAATCAGCCCATTCGATGGCTGTGTTGAACTGCCCAGCTGTTTTTCGTCTGACTGCCGCAGCTGCTCAATCTTGTTCAGCAGATCAACAATAGTTGCATTGTCCTCTTCATCATCATCATTATCATCATCATCTGCACCACACCCTTTTGCTGCCTTTCTCTCTTCCATCAGTTCTCTTTCTCTCTCCTCCTCCTCCTTTTTCCTTATCCTCTCCATCTCCTCCATCTGCATCTCTTGATGTATTCTATCGTCTTCCTCCTTCATCAGCACCTTCTCTTCCTCCTCCCTCGCCTTCCTCGCGTCTTCCTCCAGCTTCTTCACCCGCTGTGCTTCAGTCATCTCTTCCCATCTCTTCTTCTCCTCCTCTTCTTTCCTCTTCCTCTCTGCCTCTTCCCTCCTTTGCCTTTCAGCTTCTTTCACTTTCTGCTCCAACTCTGCTGCCACCCTCGCCAGCTCCTCTTCCTGCGCCTTCCTTTCTGCCTCTTCCTCTCTCCTCAGCCTCTCCTCCTCTTCTTTGATCTTCTCCAGCGCCTCCTTCTCATGTTGTGCAGCTTCTGCAAGTGCATCATCCAACTCATCAATGTGTGCTGCCTCTGCCTCAATCCTCCTCTCTTCCTCTTCTGGATCTTCCTCCATCTTCGTCAGCGTGTCGATAACTGCCTGCAGCCCTCCCCTCTTCTTCTTCTTTTCTCCTCCTCCACCACCTCCTTCTTCATTGTTATTCCCTGACTCCCCTTCTCCTCCATTTTGAGACTGAAACTCGTCTTCATCTTCATCTGCTGTCTGCACTTTGGACACAGCCGAAAGAGCTGTCAGCATTTGACTCTGCATCATCGCCTTCTTATTCTTCGGCTTCTTCTTCCTCTTCAGCGCCCTCAGCTCATCCTTCGAAATAGCTTCGTCTCCACCATCCACTCCTGCCTCTGCCATCAACAGCGCAAACTCTTCTTCCAAATTGTCTTCCTCTCCTTCAAAATCTTCCTCTCCATTCTCTTCTCCTTCCCCTGCCCCAGCCACTGCCTTCTCATCCCCCAAAAACAGCTCTTCTTCTTCTTCTGCTTCTGCTTCTCCAAATATTCCCTTTTTAATCAACGAGGCGTTGCTGACATCAGCTGTAATGCTGAATCCGAACTCATCCACCGACGGAGAAGGAGAAGGTTTAACCAGCCAGCTTCCGTCTTTCTTCACATTTGGATTTCCTTTCAGAGGCTTAAAGAAGGCATTCACTACAATTGGTGCATAGACATTGGGGTCGAGTGAGTTTACTGGTAGCTTGTCGAAAGAGAGAGAGAAGCTGCGGATGGTGCGGCGGGTCTTCATGTCTTTGTACTGCTCATGGGAAGAGGAAGAAGAAGAAATAGAAGAAGAAATAGAAGAAGAAATAGAAGAAGAAGAAGAGAATTGAGAATGCACATTATTATTTTTGGAAAAAATAAAATAAAATGAAACAAAATGAAACAATAACAATCATAACAATAATTAGAAAACAATAAATGCACATCCACTCTCAAAACATACAGCTTCAGACATTTCTTCCACAATGGGCATAAATGCCATGGCCTTCAGAGTCAAAAAAGTGGGAATGTTATGTTTCTTCTTCCCATCCGTGTTTCCATCACTTCCTGTTTTGTCACCTAAACCATCTCCTTCTCCTCCTTTTTCTCCTTCTTCTTTCACTAACATCTCCCCGCTTCCCTTTTCTCCCCCTCCTTCCTCCCCCTTCCTCCTCCTCTCCTCGTCCAATAGTCCCATTGCCATCTTCTTCAGCAGCCCATCTTTCGTCTCCTGGTTGACAATCGGCGCATAAAACTCCACGCACACTGCGCTCTCCACACTCAGCGCCATCAGCGGATCAACCACCCCGCTGAACACACAGCCCCAGCCAGGGCAGCTGATGAAGGAGAGGCCCAGAAGAGGAGAAGGATCGGGAAGAGGAGTGAGATAAAGAGACTCAATCACATCGGGCGGTGGGAGGGAGAGTTTCGGGCGGCGGTGGAAGCCGGTGGAGTCGGTGCGGCTGGTGGAGAAGAAGGAGGAGGCAAAAGAAGAAGAGGAAGAAGAAGAAGATGATGAAGATGAACTTTTTTGTTTGGATGAAGCAGATGAGCTCAAAACAGATAGAGGAATCTCTTCGTATTCATTTGAGATGGGAAGTATGAGTGAATAAGAGGCAAAGTCAGGGTATTTGCTGGTGTTGATCAGCGCCTCATACTTTTCATTGTCAAAATTAGCATCTTCTTTCTCTTCTTTTGCTTCATCTTTCTCTTTCTCTTTCTCTTTCACCTCTTCCTTCTCTATCTTTTTCGTTTCTTCCTCTCTTTTCTCTTCCTTCTCTCCCTCTCCCTCTTTCTCTTTCTCTTTCTCTTCTTCTTCCTTTTCTTCCTTCTCTTCCTTCTCTTCTTCTTTTTCTTCCTCTTCCTCTTCTTCTTCTTCCTCCTCCAACAGCAACTCCAACACCCTCTCTTCTTTCTCCTTTTCTTCTCTCAATTTCACCAAATACCCTTCCACTTCATCCAGCATTGCCTTATACACATCACAGCCCTCCTTCGAAGAAGAACTAAAACTCAACGAAGATTGCAATTTATTCGAAGAAGAAGAAGAAGAAGATGCTGATGATGCTGATGATGATGAAATATCTTCATTTCCTTCAATCAGCTTCTCTTTGATTAATCCATCTTCTTCTTCTTCTTCTTCCTCTTTGATTTTTTCGTCTTCATTGTCAGACGTCTTTAACACAATTGGCTTATCCTTTTCATTCGCTTCTTCTTTCCCTCCTTCCTTCAGCTTTGCCTCAATCTCTTTTTTCTTCTCTTCCTGCTCTTCTATTTTGATAGAGAACAACTTTATCTTTTCCCTCGCCCTCTCCTTCTCTCCCTCTCTTTCCTCCCTCCTCCTCTCCCTCCTCTCCTCTCCCTCTCTCCTCACCTTCTCCCTCACTCTCCTCCTCCACCCTCCCTCTCCTTTCTCTCCTTCTCTCTCTCTCTCCTCCTCTGCCTCCTGCCTCACCTCCACACACACAAACGGCAGCATCTCCTGCGGATACCCCTCTTCATACACAGGCACCTCCAACCCTGTCGGATCCATCTTCGCCGTCGCTGCTTCCCAATGGAGAGCCATCTTGTTCACTGCCCTCACTGCCACCACGGGTGGATAAGGCGAACAGATGCCTAAATAGGCAGGCGTCGAAACACGCAAGAAGGTGGAGAGCTTGTGGTGCATGAAGCAGCGGTTGATGGGCTTCTGGTGAGACACACGCAAGCCAGCGCACAGGGCAAAACCTTGTTTTGGCTCCACGAAACGCACGAGAAATACCTCGTTTGCCTTCGCAGCAGCCTGCCGGAGGGAGATGGCGAAGGTCATCAGAGGATTGTCTTTGTATTTGATGTTCTCATCTGCTTCATTCACTTTGGATGAAGAAGAAGAAGAAGACATCACAGAAGGTGCTGTTGATGGGCGGGCAGAGGAATTTCCTTCGTTTGGCTGGCTTTTGGGGGGAATTGGCTTCTGACTGATGACAGACAGAACAAGCTGGCTCCTCTGGTCAGACACAAGATGGAACTCCTCAAACAAGAAACTGAAGAGAATGAGAAGAAGAAAGAAGAATTGAATAAGAAATGAGTCAATATAAATTATTAAAAAAATATTGAAAGAACAAAAATATAAAGAAAAATAAACCAAATCAAAATAAATATTTCTAAACAGAACAAATAAACATTCTTCACATTAACTCCGTTCATCTCCTTCATCTCCTTCCACATCTGCTCATTCATTCATTCATTCATTTAACACACGCACACCCTCTTTCTCTGAACTCCTTCACGTATCCATTTCTGATGGGGTCTTCGGCTGTCTCAAACACTGCTGGCTGTGTCTCGCACATCTCCGACTTCACATCAGTCGTCCTCACCCGCACAATCACCCTCTTCGGCAGGAGAAAGTTGAATGCTGCTTTCTCCACTGCCTTCTTCTTCTTGTTCTTCTCCTCTTCCTCCTCTATCTGCTCCAGCCTCCTCATCACTTCCTCCTCCATCGCCTCTTTTTCCCCTTTCTTCCCTTTCTTCATCATCAGCATCTTGTTCCTCTCCTCCAGCTTCCTCTTCTCCTCCAGCGCTTTCTGCACCTCTGCCAGCCTGTCTACCGGAGGGTGCACAACTTCTGCCCCTGCTTCGACCCAAAAGAGAAGCAGCTGAATGTTCAGCGGACGATTCAGAGCAGCCATCTTCCGCTCTTCTTCCACATACTCCACTGCGTTGGCACATTGCTCTTCTTTTGTTTCTTCTGGTGCTGTTGAATGCTCTGTTATTTGATCTGTTGCGCTCAAAGGTTCCATTTGTGATGTCTGCTTGTTTTCTTCTCTATCCATCCCCTTCTCACTCCCTGACTCATCCACCTTCTTCATCTGATCTCTTTCTTCTTCCTCCTCTCCTCCTCCTCTTCTCTCTTCCTCATTCTTCTCCAGACAATCCACCGTCACATGTGCTTTCCCCAGCAAATGCTGCATTCCACCTGCTGTGTTGCATCTTGTGTCTGACTGTGCAATCATTGGCTGTGTCATCTCCTCATCCAAATCATAAGTCCGAAGAGAAGAAGAAGAAGAAGAGGAAGAGGAAGAAGAAGAGGAAGAGGAAGAAGAAGCAGCAGCAGAATAAGGAGAAATAGACAATGAAGCACTAATAGATCGACAAGAGTCGTGTGCAAGCAGCGGTGTCAGAGAAGAAGTAGATGCCTCTCTGCAGAGTGGAAGCGCAGTGTGGCAGAGGTCAGGGAGAGGGCGGGGTGTTTGGGAGCTGTTTTGAGGGCGCTGGAGAGGCAAGAGGGCATCTGTGGAAGAGGCAGGCGAGGCGGTGGGGGTGTCGAGGATGTATGGAGAGTACAGGGCAGATGAGAGAGACGGCTGGTGGGAGACAAAGGAGGTGGAGATGGAAGGGGTGATAGAGGAAGAGAGAGGAGAAGAGGAGGGAGAGGAATCAGCAGTGAAGGAAGAAGATGAAGGAGTGAATGGAGCATCAGAAGAGTCTGCATTTCCTGTTGTTGCATACTCAGAAAACACTTCCGAATGCTTCATCTTCAGCGCCCTTGCCTCTGGTCTGCTGAACGCCAGCTCATCTGTTTTGGGCTCTGTTTCTCTGCCTTTCTCATTTCCATCAGAAATTTGCTCGTTTTGCTCGTTTGCCTGCTCTGTTGCATTCATCTGGCAGACTTCGAGTGTTTCTCCTTCTCCCTTCGCTTCTGTGCTTTCATTCTGCAGCATCTGCATCTCGCTCCCCTCTTTCCTCTTCACAGGAACCTTCACAACATAACTCACTTCTGGCGGGATTGAATATATCGATGGGAATATTGGGAATATCTGCAGCTCAATCCTCAGCACAGCTGTGACTGCGCTGTCGATCCCCAACTCGGGAAGGCAAGAAGAGCTGAAGGCAGCAGAAGAAGGAGAGGGAGAGAAAGAGGGAAAGGAAGAGGCTTTGTTCTGTTTACTCAGCGAAGACAGCGCAGACACCAAGCTTGTTGACGGGAAAGGCGGAGGAGAGGAAGAAATTGGGGTGTTCACAGAAAGTGTGGAAGTGCTCGAGGCAGCAGACGACGGAAGAAGTGAAGCAAGAGAGGAGTAGCCAGAAATCAGAGGCGTCGGCTGCTCAGGAGACATGCTACTGAAAGCTGAAGAGCAGTCTGGTGATTTTGCAGGCGGGAGCATCAGCCGACAGTTGCCAACAGAGTCGAAATTTGACTGTGATGCATAACCTTCTCTGCCCCCTTTCCCTTCCTTCAGCCTCAGACTGCTTTTTGTCAGTGACTGCACCGGCCGCCCTGCTTCGAGTGTGCTGATTGCCGTCTTGCGCCCGGGGATCAGAAGTTTGTATGACACCGAGTGGAAGAAGGCAGAAATCGAAGGGACACGCGAAGTGGCCAGCTTTCTGTACATAATCGGCGCCAGCGATGCTCTGCTCGACAAACTCTGCTCTGCTCCTGACGCACCTCTGCTTTCAGCCGTGCTGCCTCTGCCTTCAATTCTCCTTCCATTGGCCCTGACAGCTCCTTCGTCTTGTGTGCTGAATGACCCGTCGTTCGCCATCACCAGCTGCATTTGCCTCTGAATGAACTGCACCTGCTTCACCCCGCCGTGCGTCCAGCACTGCATCGTGGATGGCAGGATCTTTGTTTTATACTTCCGGCGGTTGCTCATCGGCACCATAAGATGCAGCTTCCTTCCAGTCATCAATGTTGGGATGAGCTCTGTGATGTTGAGCTGAGCCACTCCAAGAACGGAATATACTATTTCTTCTAATTTCGCTTGTGTGGAGTCACTTTCATCGCTTTCACAGTTCTTCGTTGGCTGCTCTTTTTCTGCAGTTTCGGGTCTTTGGCTTGCATTTTCACTTGCTTTCAAGTTGTCTGCTGCTTTGCGCGCTTCTGAATCAACTTCGCTTGTTTGGACTTCTTTGCCATTTGAAGGCTGTTCTTCAGTAGTTTGCATTGATGATTGATAAATTGCAGAATCATATGGTTTTTTGACAACATCATCATCGCAATTGCTAATCTGCACATTTTCCCTTGATTCTTGTGGTGCTTCAGCAAGAAATTTTTTATTTTCTTTCGTAGTAGATTCGTTAACTAAATCCTGAGATTGTTCGACAACTGTTGAACTCGGATTGTCACTTTTTTCGTCACACGTATCCTGCTTTGTAGAGTTTGTTTCATGCTTTTCAATCCTCACAATCATTAGATTTAGTCTGGGGTTGAACTTTTTTATTGTAAATGGAAGTACTTAAAAGCAATAAATATCAGTAAGAAAAGAATCAAATCACACAAAAGTCTAAATTATTTTGTTTGTATTGTGGCGCATTGGAATTTTGAACGGCATCAGTTCGAAGCTGTTTTATCCGAGTTTGTCCCCTTTTTAAGGTAAAAATCAAAAAGTTTGAACAACATTCCTTTGTAATGAAAAGTGCACATAAAAATTTCAAGAAATTATTGGCATTAATTTTTATTTATGCATACCTGCAAATCGACCCTCGATATGTGAACGCGGAGTACACATAAGGGAACTCTATTAAAAAAGGTACCAAACGACAGTGCATCAATGACATTAGTATTAACGCATTTGAACATTTGTTGAATTATATTCGAAAATGTTCTCATGGTTAATTATTGTTAATACAGTCCACGAAACCAGTAATAAAGTGTCTAAATATTTTTGCACTTGTGTGAGAATTTATTATGGGCAGAAAAAGAAGTTATCAACTCAGTCTTAAGTTTTCAAGTTTTCGCAGAATTGACGAAGGATTGTTATATGAAGTGTTGAATACGGTTCATATTTTTATGCATTATCGAAAGAGTTCTGTCAAAATCATTTTCTCATTTTTTAATTTTTAACAAAAGAGGATGAAAAAGATGCACGCGATAAACACATTTTATCATTGAATCAGTTGATAAATAAGATTTAATTCTGTCTCTTTCTCTTCATTTTTGTGTGTTTTCTTCAAATGCCATTGAAAAAAAAAATAAAATAAAATAAAATAAAAGCGAGTGAATTGAATTGCAATATTTATCTTGCATTTTCATTCATTCATCAGAATTATTAAAAAATAAAATAAATTAAAATAAATAAATGTGCTCAAATGAAATGCAAAAGCTGTGCTGATGAATGACACGCAGGCAGCTTTTCTAGCTGCAGCTCTGACAAAGAAGAAGGCAGGAAAAGAAGCAGAGCAAGTCCTGCTTGCTTCGTGTTGCCCAGAAGCCGAAACTCAAGCCCTATCCAAAGCCACTCGGCTTATTATTTTGTTTCTCGAGTTGTCGCTGCACACCCAGCACGGCAGGCACAAAAACAGAATCAGCAAAGACGAAAAAAAAAAGGCGAAAAGAAAGATGCTTCATGGCTTGCCCTGAACAATCGTATTTTATCTTCCCAAAGAAAGTGCATGCCACAGATATGTTTGTCCAACAGCAGGAGACGCAGCTGGCCTGCAGGCGGCGGAGACAGTCCATTCACAGCGCGTCGTGCAGCGACTGCTCAAAGCAAGCAGATGGCTGGCAATCAGAAGAGGAAGGCATAGAAGCCCTGCCTGAACGCCTCGTTCGCTGTGCTTTTCGCTCACGCGATCCCAGAAGAGGGAAAAAGGCAAGGGAGTTCGCCTTTTCGCCACATGCACTCTCCAAAAGAAGATCCAGCGATGCTGCTGTTGATCTGCGAAAGTCTTTAATCCTGCGACTTCTGGCCCCTTGGGAGGCAAAGAGAGAATCTGCATGTTGGCTGTGCAATTGCCTGCTGCCGCTTTGCATCCAGCCACGACAGTCGCACAAGTCTTGGCCAGACTCACACAAGCAAGGAGACAATGTTGAAGATGAATGTGGCATCAACCGCTGAAGCGGTGCCGGAAAGTAGGAAAAGGCATCGAAAAGAGCGAGCTGCATGTGCCTGCTGGGATTATTGGTATTGCTGGTATTGCTGGCATTGCTGGTGTTGCTGGGAAGCTGAGTCTTGTGGCAGTCGAGCAGAGAGGGCAGCTGCGTGAGGCGTGAGCGCCAACGCCCATGTGCAAGGAATGGAAGCACCAAAACCTCGCTCTCCTGCATCTCTTGCAGCAGCTCCGCGTTGTGTGCCTGTTCGGCTAGTGCAGCCCTCGCAAGACGCTTGCGCTGCATCCGCTCCTGCCGCGTGCCCCGTTTGGGGATCTCTCTTTTCGTCTTTTCGTCTTTCTCTATCAAGCACCGCTTGCCGTGCACATGCGCCAGCCCATCTGCGGCAGCTGCTTCCAGAACAGAGGTGGGCATAATGCTGTCTGAGGAAGAAGGCAGCGCCGAAAAGTTGCAGGAGAGTGGCAATTTATTGTGGAGCGGAGCGCAGAGAGACGACCCAGGAGAGCGCCGAGAGCCAGAAAAGCAGCGGAAGTGGGGCAATGCGCCAGATGCAGGTGGCGAAGAGCCTTGGCTCCGAATCCCGCATCCAGCACTTTCCCAGTCAACTCTGATGTGTGTCTTGCTGCCATCTGCTTCGTCTTTTTCCTTCGCTTGACTTTCACAGATTGTATTTTCGCGTTCTGCTGTTTCTTTTCTTTTTCTTTGCTTTCTTTTAGCCTTCTCTCGCCTTCGTGCTTTTTCCTTCATTAGCCTTTCTTTTTCTTCTTCGTCATATTCTTGGTCTTCGTCTATATTGCTTCCTCCATCACTTTTCTCGCAGTGAATTCGTGTTGCAAGGTCAGCTGTCTTCCATTTCTTGTCCACTCCTTCATTTGCGTCGACCTCCTCCTCCAGCAATCTCCTGTTCAGCTTCAGATGAAGGATACGACGCTTTCCCAGATTTGACATCAGCTGATCGTCTATAGACACGGAAGACAATGAAGATGTGTCTTTCAATATGAAGGCATCAGCTTCGGATAATTCTTCTTCCAGTTCGTTGCCTTCTTCACTCTTTTTCATTGATTTCAAAGAATCAGAGTAAATAGACGAAGGATCACAGGGAAAGAAGGATGTGAAGCTGGAAGAGTGCCAAAAAGGAGTTTTTTGTGTAGCCTTTGGAAAACTCATTTGCAAATAGTTTTCAGAGTACGATGGTGTTTGAGTCCCTGAAATTTCCGCAGAATTTGAAAAAGCAGGCAAAGCGGAAGATTCTGCTATTATTGAATGATGTAGTTGTTGATAGAATGATAATAAAGATAAATATATTGAGTTATGCCCGAAACATTGCTCGGAACGAAGGCTTTGACTTGGAATTTCAGGAAGTGGACGTCGAACGTCCAATAATTGAGAAGTAGAAAAGAATGTTTGCGAAGCATTGCCATTTTGCGAAGAACATTGAAAATGCTCGAGCATATTGTCAAAGAATAAGTATCCTTGCTTTGACGGGTGTTCGTTGCAATCCTTTGCTTTTATAATCTGAAATGGGAAAGATGAGTTTGAAGCTTTTATTTGTGATTGATCAAAAGAATTCACAATAAAATTTTTGCCTCTCAAAGCGGAAGTGACTATTTTCTCCACTTGAGCAGAATTTGAAGGTACGTCGGGGAATGAAAGAAATGAAGCCATTCCTGTTATTGTTTCAAAGATGATTGTAAAAGATTGAACAAGTTCTATCTTTATTTTAGTATTAAAGTTTTGTTCATAAAACACAATTGCACCAAATAAAAAAAGAAGGGTAAATTAATGTCAACAAATCAAGGAACGATAAAATTATTCTCAATAAAAAATATACAACAAACAATAATAATGGTTAAATAATTGAATATTCATTTGTTTCCAAAAATATTTGAAAAAGTCAAAATTTCCTATAAACTTTAATAACAAAAATAATTAAATGAATAAAACTTCATAAAAAACTATATTTGAATAAAAAAACAAAAATTTCGGCCCGAGGCGGGCTCGAACCGCCGACCTTGTGGTTAACAGCCACACGCTCTGCCGACTGAGCCATCAGGCCTATATAAGAAAGGTGTTGCTGCTAAATATCTGAAAACAACTCTATTCCGAAATAAAGTTTTTGAAATTTTGAGTTGTGTTTGATGAAATTGTATTGAAATTTATCCAATGTTGACGTTCTTAATGTGCCATTCCACTTTGATACCGTTTTTTATTATGTGTGCAACATTTTGACATTCGCTACTTTTATTTATTTGTTAAAATAATGTGGATTTTAGGTATAACGTTTCTTTGAGGGTTCACGTGCGATTGGTTATTCGCATAATAAAAAGGCTTCATATTTTTGACTAAACTAAGCCTTTGTGACTTAGAATGAAATTTTGTTTCAAGTCAGTCAGTGACTTATAGATAATTGATCAAAATATTATGATCATTCCGGTACCATAACATAGAGAGAAAAAATATAAAGAAGATTTCTCTTCGCTAATACTGTGATATTAATACAAAATTGGCATTTTAACATATTCAATTTTAACTTTTTTGTCTTTTTAACTTCTTAAAACAGTTGATTTCTAGCCATTTTGGACAAACAAACAATTTGTTTTTATTTCATTGTTTTCATTTCATCCGTTTGATTTTTCATTCTGATTTTTCAAATGCTTTCTTTTTTTAAAACAAACTTCTTTGTTGTGTGACATTAGAAAAAACTGCTTATTTTGGAATACTTTTTTTATGATATTTCAGATTGTGAAAAAAATTTAACATTTCATTGCTCATATTTATTGAACAACATTCAAAATGAACAACATATGGAATAATAAAAAAGTTTATAATTTTCAAATTAAATGTTTCATCCATTTTTTCCAGAAATGCACTTTCATTAACAATTCAAAATAGCACTTCCATCTTTTTCGATGTATTCCAGCTGTCTGTTTGCAGTCTTCCATTGCTTGCTTTGGTGCTGGATGTGAGTCAGCGTAAATACTTCTTCAAAATGTACTTGAGCCAACAGGATGAACACAATGTGGCTGATTGGAAGGTGCTTTACATGTTGTTTGATTCCAGAGCGATTTGATAAGACAGCGAGTTGGCGCTGGATGAAGCGGTGAGCTAGAAATTTTCGGAGGTATCGTATGTGGAGTTGTACAGGGGAATTGAGGTTGGACTAAAGCTGAGAGTGGATGCTGTGAAATCGCAAGTTGAGAAGAAAAAAAGTGTCGGATGCAATGTTCTGGATAGTACAACTGCTAATGTGGCAATAAGGGCTGCATATGAATTGGAATTAAGTGGAAGATGCGATATGAATTGCGCTGCCACTTGAGGATAACGCGTGTGTGCAATTTTGTTTTGAGACAGATTAACAGATGAAGAGGGAGAAAAGGCCAATGCCTTGTCAAGCTTCATCAAGATCTTCTTTTCTTCTTCTTCTTCTTCATCTTTTGCTTCTCCAAATATTTTCAATCATTATCCATATTATTCTTTTTTCCTCTTCCTTTTCCTCTTCCTCTTCTTCCTCTTCCTCCTCTTCAAATTCATCATTATCAAATTCTTCTTCTTCATTAAATTCTTCCTCTTCTTCCTCTTCCTCTCTTCTCCCCCTCATTCGCAACTAACAACCTTCCGGTCTTCTTTTTACTTCAATAAATCTTTTCATTTCAAACAAAATGACATGCAAATGGAAAAAAATTTTCTTCTTCTTCTTCTTCTTCTTCTTCTTCTTCTTCTTCTTATTCTTCTTCTTCTTCTTTTCCTTCTTCTTTTTCTACTTCTTTTTCCACATTTTTCAATGAAAACAAGCCAATTTCTTTGAAACATCAGCAAATCGACAATCAAAACGGAATGAAAATCGAACTGAAGAATTATGAGCCAAAAAATGAAGAGAAAAAAATTATTTTAAAAATAAGAAGAAAAAGAAGGAAAAAATGATGAAGAAAGATAAAAAGGAGAAGAAGGAGAAGAAAGAGAAGAGATTTTTAAGAAGAAGAAAAAAAAACAAGAAGAAGAAGAAGAGGAGGAGGAGGAGGAGGAGGAGAAGGAGGAAGAGGAAGAAGAGGGAGAAGAGGAGGAGGAAGAAGAAGAAGAAGAAGAGGAGGAGAAGGAAGAAAAAGAAGAAGATGAATTAGCTTGAGCCGCATCATCCACCACCGCATTGACCATTGTTTTTTAATATTCAAACACTTTGTTGATGACTAGACTCGCTGGCTGTTTCGAAGAAGAAGGAATCTCATCATTGAATGCCGCATCACAAGGGAGAAGGGTTGGGGCGAGGAGAAAAGCTACTGAAACGTCAGAGGAGAGGGATAAGAGGAACCAGAATACGAAGCTGAGACGCGATTTCACAAAGGAATTGAAAGAGAGAGAGATGAATTTGAAGGACAAGTCTGTTGTTGCTTCGAAGAGATCGGTGCGAGTGGCTGGGAAGTTGTGGGGGAGGGGGTGATTGTTGAAAGAGGAAGAGGAAGAAGAAGAGGAGGAGAAAGAAGAAGAAGAGGAAGATGAAAGTGTCAATGCCAACAGAGGAGCATGCTTCGCAAGCAAAGGCAAATGGAGAATGCTGCTCAGTCTTAGCAATTGCTTCATTTGGTTTGGGGGTGCTCTTATCAATTGATGCTGTGAATTCATCTCAAACACGACACTCACTGGAGACACAGGATGATGCAGAACTTTCATCATATGAAAGAACAAGTGCACAAGAAGCTCAGAAAACAAGCCACACTCCATCGATGTTGAAAAGGTGAAAGAAATTTCTTCTCTTTCAGCTTCTTCCCAGAGAAGATCGAGCTGTGACTTGAACTCCACACTCAGTTCCTGTTTGTTGTATTCGATCTGCATATTCAGGGGGGACGTGCAGTTGCTTCCACACGAAATCTTCACATCCACTTTCTCAGGGACGATGTTGTTGAGCTGCTGAAGTAGAAGCATCACACTCTCTGCGCTTTCTCGGCTTGCTTCTTCTTTTGATTGCATTTTGTTGAAAGAGAAATTGTTGAGTTGCTCCAAAATGAAGAAGAAAGCAGATTTGAGCTCCTAAAGACTCGATGTGGAAGGAGGTTCGCTAAGTGGAAGGGGCTGGAGGGAAAAAAAAGGAAAAGGAGGAGGAAGAGTTGAATGAGATTAATTGTTGAGAGGGTGAAAGGAGAAGAGAAGGGAAGATGAGAAAGAAAAAAAAGGAGATTAAGAAGGAGAAGAAGGAAGAAGAGAAGAGGATTGTGAAGAAGGAGAGGGAAGGCTTTTTGGTGGATGTGAGAGGACAATTTTGAAGTTGTTATTGTTATTGTTGTTTTTGTTGTTGTTGGACATTTGAGAGGATGAAGAAGAGGAACTGTCGGATGATGAATGAGATAAAAAAGAGAATAAAGAAGAAGATGAAGAAGAGGAAGAGGAGGAGGAAGATGATGATGAATCAGTTAATGATTTCGTTTTTAATACGTTTTTGTAAGTATTATTGTTGTTGTTATTTGCATTCACAATGAAATAAACGTCACTTTCAGATCGATTGTTCCACATTTCTTCTGAACACATTTCAAACAACATTTCATTTTCTGCTTCAAATATTGTGATGTGTTGGAGACGAGGAAGAATAAATGAAGAAGAAGAAGAGGAGGAGGAGGAGGGAGATGATGATGATGAAGGAGATAGAGAAGAAGAAGATGATGCTGATGATGTTTTTGAAGCAGCAGCAGCAGAAGAAAAAGAAGATAAAGAAGAAGAAGAAGAAGAAGAAGAAACATCAGAAAAATCACCAAAAACTGAGCAGTTCTTCTTCAGAACCCAGAGGAAGCTATGCACATATGAAGAGAGATTCAAACACACGAGCTAAGATAAGCAAAGAAGAAGGCAAGTATTTTGAGAGCAAATGACTTTGCCTGCCAATAGTGAGGATGTCAAAGAGAAGGGGATATTGCGACAAGCTGCGCTTGTGTGAGAGGAAAAGAGAGGAAGCTGTTCTTTCTCTGCAGAAGGAGCGGAGGACGATGCTGATTTGGGAGGCGCAGAAGACGAGGGAGGAGAGAGCATCACTAACAGCGCTGGAGGCAGAGGTGTGGAAGGGGTGGAAGGGGTGGGAGAAAGAAGAGGGTTTCAATAGAGAAGAAGAAGAAGAAGAGGAAGAGGAAGAGGAAGAAGAAAGAGAAAAGTTATTATTATTGCTGCAACCACTCAAACACAACACGGCATAATCTCTGAGAGTTTTGTGTGATTGATCAAACATCTGCACAAAGGATGAATGAAAAACTTTTTCATCTTCTGTCTCATTTGCTACAGACAACACGAATGGCAGCAGAGCCACGTAACTTCTTTCAACTTCAGCTACATCTGCGTGTTTCTGTGTGGACAATGCTTCGATTGTCTGAAGAGAAAAAGTGAGGAAAGTGATGGAGGAATCAACAGCTTTTGCTGAATGGACGAAGGAATCAGCATCCACATTTAGTGAAGATGTGCTGCTTCATTTGCTCTTCTTTTTCTTCTTCGCATTGGAAGAAGAAGAAGAGAAAAGAGAAGGAGAAGGAGAAGGAGAAGGAGAATGAGAAGGAGAAAAAGGAGGAGGAGGAGGAGAAAAAGAGGAGGAGGAGGAGAACATGCTGCAGACAAGAAGCCAGGAAGCGGTGTTGTGGGAGGGCAGAGATACAGTGGAAGAATAACACCGAAGAGGCATTTGGCTCTGGAGTGTTTAAAAATTTTTGTTATGCATGAGATAAGGAATGGTGCAAATATAAAGAAGGCAAAAAAAGAGACTTGTGTGATAAGTTCTGCACGGTTGTCGAAGGCATCGAAGAAAAGCTGAGAAGTACGACTTTGATTACTGCATATGAAGAGGAAGGAAGGAGGTGATATGTTATGCGAACACACATATCCAGTTTCATCTTCGGAAGCTGTGCTGTGAAGTGGCAGCATCTGTCGTGATGGAGCACAGATGATTCTGTGAAGGTGAAGTCAACAACGGAGTGGGAAATTTACGCTACAAGCAGAGCAGAGAAAAAGCGGAAGCAGACAATGTGAAGAAGATTCTGACAAATTGTTCAGTGATGACATGAGTACATGCGTTCGGGAGTGTGTTTGATGGGGCACCTGATCAGGAGACGCTACTGACGGGTTTGGAGGAGGGAAGACAAACAGAAGAATGACGAGTGAAGACAGTCAGCCCATTCTTTTTGTAAGACAACAAATCGTACTTGGAAGAATTGATTGCTCAGAGATGGTGGAAAAATGCTGTGAAGATGGTGATCAATGCGTCTGCGAAACCTTGTCGGTCATTTCAGAGAGTCTGTGCATTTTCAGAGTTTATTCCGATGAGTGTTCCGAAGGCGTTGAGATTTGTAGATGAGAATAAATGTAATGATTCGTTTCTTCTAATTCCTCTTCTTCCTCTTCTTCTCTTTCCTCTTCTTCCTCTTCTTCCTCTTCTTCCTCTTCCTCCTCTTCCTCCTCTTCTTCCTCTTCTTCCTCTTCTTCCTCTTCTTCCTCTTCTTTTGCATTTTCCTCTTCAGAAATAATGATTGAAGTGGATTGTTCAACGAAGATAGTTTTATTGTCATTTCTTTTTATTGTGTTCATTTCATAATTGTTCATATGAAAGAGATAATGCATTTTTATCCCTTGTTTATTGAGATATATTTGAAGGTTTCAAAAAATGAAATGTGTCAAAAAAAACTTAGCTGAACAAAATTGCAAAAAATGAATAAAGAAAAACTATATTAAAAGCAATGCATTGAGAGTGTTGAATGAAAGAGAGTGTCTGTTATCTCCAGTGATTCTTTTCATCCTCGAGAAAATTCGTTCACAGCTTGCTTCGCTGCATGGTGATGAAACAATAGAAAAACAAATATTCGAATATATGGTGTGATCGAAACTTTTCTTAGATAAGTTAATGTAATAGATTTGAGCATTATCTTCAATAACAGAACTTGGCGATGCACTCAGCTCACTTTGGTATATCTTCATACATAATTCTTTCAGCCTATGATCTTCTTGAAATAAAACTGAATTTATTAATATTTCAAACCTTCGCTCCATCCGATTGTTCCAATCTGACGTGATACAAGAAGATATATTGATGCACATTTCGTCTTCTTTGTCAGTCGAATGTGGAGAGATGATATCAAAAACTTTGCTTGCAAAAAGCAATTCAACTTCATCCTCTTCCGATTCAATTTCAACACCTAAAGATTCATTCGTATCTGAAAATGAATCAGAGGATCTTGATGATGATGTAAAAAAAGATGATGAACAAGACGAAGATGATGGTGGAGACGAAGACGATGAAGATGATGAAGATGAAGATGGAGATCTTGTTACTGAATCAAAAATATTAGCTGTTTGAAAATCAGGATCTTTCATATCTTTTTCTGCCATTAAAATTCCAAGAGGATCTTCTTCTAAATCATCCGAATCGTTTTCATATTCCTCTTTTGTCTTTGGTTCTTCTGGCTGTGGTGCTTCACCCCTTTCGACAGTATCTGCAATTCGAAGAAGTTTGATGATTTCTGCACAGATGTTATCAAGTTTCTTTTCTTCATAAATATCATCAAAGCAATTGAGGGACTGAGACATTGTGAAAAAGCTGACCTGTTCATCTCTAACAGATGAATGAAATCTTTCCAAAGCAAGATTGAAACTATCATTTGATAAATAGAAATTATGTGTCATAGAATATGGAGAGAAAGTATTAATTGGAAAAGGAGAAGAAATATCACTAAGTTGATTTTTATCCAAACTGGAAAAAGAACAATTGGATAAATTTGATTGCAATAAAGATGAAAAAGATGAATTTGTCGAGTTAAAAAAATCTGAGTGTGATGAAATATCCCTTGGTTGTGAAAACGAGGAAGATCTAATTCGAACGAATCTATTGTCTTCATTAATTTGACCTTGTTTATCAATAGTTTTTTCCGAATTTGAATGCTCACTGATTGAATTGAGAAGATGTGCTGTTCCTCCTTTTGAATCCAACTTTTCTATCACGTGTTTTGCTTCAATAAATGAATTTGAAAATTCATTTCTAATGAACCTTTGCATTCCAACTGGTGTTAAAACGTGTGCCAGTGATATCATTTCACCTGTTTTTTCCAAATAAAAAATGGTTATGCATCAGAACAAGAATATTAGTAATTGCATTTTGCCAATTTGAAGATCTGAATCTTTGGAAGCATTTAATTCCATATAATATTCCAATTGTTTGAAGGATCATGGGGAAAATTTCACCAAGTTTTGTGTGATCGTTTTCCAAAAAAAGTTGCAGCCTATGAATAGGAAATAACAGTAATTCCATCAATAATGAATTTAACACTTTATCTGTAGAAATCAAAGAATGTTTTAAAATATCCTCGCTGTTTTTCCTTATAAATGAGCAAATTGGGTACAAACAAAGCCATCTCGTTTGAACAAATGAAGGACATTTTTGCTTTAGCAACTTCCTGATTGCCGAAGAATGGGCAAATTTTGCAAAAAATGTCAGATCAATCAATATTTGTCTAAGAAAATCAATTTTTGTGAAAGCTTTTGTAATAACTAAATTTAAAAGATGGTTGGAACAATAAATAAAAAATGGAGCAACTTTAATTTTTGATAGCAAAGATTCTTCATATTCTTCAAGTGATGTAGTGAAGTTTTCCAGAGCTTTTTTCTGAGGTTTTAAACCATCTGAACAGAAACACCTAACACTTGCATGAAATGACTCCAATTCTTTTATTATGATCCAGGCTTGTTTTCTATAATGACTAGCATTGAAACAAGGAGGATAAACTTTCCAAAAAAAAGTTGTAGTTTCTAGTGACAGAGGAGCAATTGTAACAACTGTGCATTTTTGTCCTCCAACTATTCCACCATCCATCATGACACAAATGCATTTTCCGTATAATTCTTTCGCCCTCTTTTCTTTTGCGATTTCACTTTGAGAAATAATTAAGCTGCTTAATTTTCAACTTGTTAAATATGGGAATATTTTTGTAGGATGTTTGTCTGGATTTTCTTGAGAAATTTTAATTAAGGCAGTAATGAAATTGTTAAATTCTTTCGACGATGCAGAAGCTATGGAAATATTGCAATGACTAACAATTTGCGCAAACAGAAATTCCAAATTAGTGCTTGTGTAGTTTACTGAATTGTCAAATTTTTTGGTTGGATCATCACGATTATTAATAACAGAAGAAAATTGCTTGAAACTTGTGATATTTTGTGTTAATAAAATTGAGCAATGATGATTTTTGATTCCAGCATAATTCTTCCTTCCACTGACACCGCAAACTGCATCTCCTCTTGCATTTGGACAAAGGAATTGTTTGTGATATTCCCTAACTGGCGATCCGCATTCGTTTGATGGGATGTAAGATATCCATAATTTTTCGTTAACAACTTCCAACGTGACTTTTGTTAAAAACTCTTTTGCTTTAATAGGATGTTTGTAGACTTTGAATAATTTTTATTGCGAATCAAAATAAAAGATATCCACAAGCAAACCTGCTCCTTTTTCATTTCGTTCCACCAGAGCGAGATTCAAAAAGTTGCATCCGTATTTTTTTAATTCATCGAGTTTTCTCAAATAACTCATTGCCTAATTAAAAAAAAATGTTTTTACAAAAAAATGCAAGATGAAAAACAATAAAACTATTTTCGAATCTATTAGTGCATCTTGAAACTCTTTGATTAGTGAATCTTTGTTTAAAATGATGGGCCCTGACATGACTTTTTTGACTGAGACACAAAAAGATCAACAAGTCACTGACTTGGAAATTCCCTAATTGTTGATCTGGTCATTTCCCATCATTAACAAAATATTCAAATTGATTTTTTTTTTGAAGTTATGATTTGAATATTTGAAATTCATGAAAATGATATGAGTGAATAAATTTCCTAACTGAATGAAAAATATTCCAAATTGAAAAATATTGTTTTGACTTAAAAAAATGAAAAAGTCAGTCAAAATCGTAATTTTTATCATTGAAAGTCAGTAAGTCACAAAGGCTTAGACTAAACTTTCATCATCACTCTTTAATATTGAATATAAGTTTTCATTATCAATTTGCTTTTTTTTTTTTTTTTTTTTTTTTTTTTTGGTTTTCGTTGAAAAAAAAAATATAATTATCCCTTCATGTTTATTTATCCTTTTTTAGGAAAATTATTTTTACAATTATAAAAAGATATTTTTAACATGCTTTATTGGAACGTAAGGATTATTTGAATTAATAGGGTTTATAATTGCTCCATTCAAGTATTTAAATGAAAGTTGAAAAAATAGTCCAATTATGGTTTTATTTTGAATTATGAAGTGTTCAAATTTTAATAGTTATGTCAAAAAAAATACCGGACATCGCAAAAAACACCGGACAAGATCGATATCTCAATAACAGCAAGAAGAAAAATTCTGTTAAATTTCCTCAAAATATATCTCATCAATACAAACTCACATGACATACGAGACTTTCAAAATAGCTTCATTTGTGCTCAGAAAATATTATTATAAAATTCTCGTAGAAACTCAAAATCCAATTTCTCCGAATTTTTAAAAATAATTTTTTCTGAGCACAAATATAGTTGTTTTGAAAGTACCATGTATCAATTGAGTTTGTATTGATGAGATATATTTTGAGGAAATTTAACAGAATTTTTCTTCTTGCTGTTATTGAGATATCGATCTTGTCCGGTGTTTTTTGCGATGTCCGGTATTTTTTTTGACATAACTATTAAAATTTGAACACTTCATAATTCAAAATAAAACCATAATTGGACTATTTTTTCAACTTTCATTTAAATACTTGAATGGAGCAATTATAAACCCTATTAATTCAAATAATCCTTACGTTCCAATAAAGCATGTTAAAAATATCTTTTTATAATTGTAAAAATAATTTTCCTAAAAAAGGATAAATAAACATGAAGGGATAATTATATTTTTTCAACGAAAACCATAAAAAAAAAAAAAAAAAAAAGCAAATTGATAATGAAAACTTATATTCAATATTAAAGAGTGATGATGAAAGTTTAGTCAAAAATATGAAGCCTTTTTATTATGCGAATAACCAATCGCACGTGAACCCTCAAAGAAACGTTATACCTAAAATCCACATTATTTTAACAAATAAATAAAAGTAGCGAATGTCAAAATGTTGCACACATAATAAAAAACGGTATCAAAGTGGAATGGCACATTAAGAACGTCAACATTGGATAAATTTCAATACAATTTCATCAAACACAACTCAAAATTTCAAAAACTTTATTTCGGAATAGAGTTGTTTTCAGATATTTAGCAGCAACACCTTTCTTATATAGGCCTGATGGCTCAGTCGGCAGAGCGTGTGGCTGTTAACCACAAGGTCGGCGGTTCGAGCCCGCCTCGGGCCGAAATTTTTGTTTTTTTATTCAAATATAGTTTTTTATGAAGTTTTATTCATTTAATTATTTTTGTTATTAAAGTTTATAGGAAATTTTGACTTTTTCAAATATTTTTGGAAACAAATGAATATTCAATTATTTAACCATTATTATTGTTTGTTGTATATTTTTTATTGAGAATAATTTTATCGTTCCTTGATTTGTTGACATTAATTTACCCTTCTTTTTTTATTTGGTGCAATTGTGTTTTATGAACAAAACTTTAATACTAAAATAAAGATAGAACTTGTTCAATCTTTTACAATCATCTTTGAAACAATAACAGGAATGGCTTCATTTCTTTCATTCCCCGACGTACCTTCAAATTCTGCTCAAGTGGAGAAAATAGTCACTTCCGCTTTGAGAGGCAAAAATTTTATTGTGAATTCTTTTGATCAATCACAAATAAAAGCTTCAAACTCATCTTTCCCATTTCAGATTATAAAAGCAAAGGATTGCAACGAACACCCGTCAAAGCAAGGATACTTATTCTTTGACAATATGCTCGAGCATTTTCAATGTTCTTCGCAAAATGGCAATGCTTCGCAAACATTCTTTTCTACTTCTCAATTATTGGACGTTCGACGTCCACTTCCTGAAATTCCAAGTCAAAGCCTTCGTTCCGAGCAATGTTTCGGGCATAACTCAATATATTTATCTTTATTATCATTCTATCAACAACTACATCATTCAATAATAGCAGAATCTTCCGCTTTGCCTGCTTTTTCAAATTCTGCGGAAATTTCAGGGACTCAAACACCATCGTACTCTGAAAACTATTTGCAAATGAGTTTTCCAAAGGCTACACAAAAAACTCCTTTTTGGCACTCTTCCAGCTTCACATCCTTCTTTCCCTGTGATCCTTCGTCTATTTACTCTGATTCTTTGAAATCAATGAAAAAGAGTGAAGAAGGCAACGAACTGGAAGAAGAATTATCCGAAGCTGATGCCTTCATATTGAAAGACACATCTTCATTGTCTTCCGTGTCTATAGACGATCAGCTGATGTCAAATCTGGGAAAGCGTCGTATCCTTCATCTGAAGCTGAACAGGAGATTGCTGGAGGAGGAGGTCGACGCAAATGAAGGAGTGGACAAGAAATGGAAGACAGCTGACCTTGCAACACGAATTCACTGCGAGAAAAGTGATGGAGGAAGCAATATAGACGAAGACCAAGAATATGACGAAGAAGAAAAAGAAAAGGCTAATGAAGGAAAAAGCACGAAGGCGAGAGAAGGCTAAAAGAAAGCAAAGAAAAAGAAAAGAAACAGCAGAACGCGAAAATACAATCTGTGAAAGTCAAGCGAAGGAAAAAGACGAAGCAGATGGCAGCAAGACACACATCAGAGTTGACTGGGAAAGTGCTGGATGCGGGATTCGGAGCCAAGGCTCTTCGCCACCTGCATCTGGCGCATTGCCCCACTTCCGCTGCTTTTCTGGCTCTCGGCGCTCTCCTGGGTCGTCTCTCTGCGCTCCGCTCCACAATAAATTGCCACTCTCCTGCAACTTTTCGGCGCTGCCTTCTTCCTCAGACAGCATTATGCCCACCTCTGTTCTGGAAGCAGCTGCCGCAGATGGGCTGGCGCATGTGCACGGCAAGCGGTGCTTGATAGAGAAAGACGAAAAGACGAAAAGAGAGATCCCCAAACGGGGCACGCGGCAGGAGCGGATGCAGCGCAAGCGTCTTGCGAGGGCTGCACTAGCCGAACAGGCACACAACGCGGAGCTGCTGCAAGAGATGCAGGAGAGCGAGGTTTTGGTGCTTCCATTCCTTGCACATGGGCGTTGGCGCTCACGCCTCACGCAGCTGCCCTCTCTGCTCGACTGCCACAAGACTCAGCTTCCCAGCAACACCAGCAATGCCAGCAATACCAGCAATACCAATAATCCCAGCAGGCACATGCAGCTCGCTCTTTTCGATGCCTTTTCCTACTTTCCGGCACCGCTTCAGCGGTTGATGCCACATTCATCTTCAACATTGTCTCCTTGCTTGTGTGAGTCTGGCCAAGACTTGTGCGACTGTCGTGGCTGGATGCAAAGCGGCAGCAGGCAATTGCACAGCCAACATGCAGATTCTCTCTTTGCCTCCCAAGGGGCCAGAAGTCGCAGGATTAAAGACTTTCGCAGATCAACAGCAGCATCGCTGGATCTTCTTTTGGAGAGTGCATGTGGCGAAAAGGCGAACTCCCTTGCCTTTTTCCCTCTTCTGGGATCGCGTGAGCGAAAAAGCACAGCGAACGAGGCGTTCAGGCAGGGCTTCTATGCCTTCCTCTTCTGATTGCCAGCCATCTGCTTGCTTTGAGCAGTCGCTGCACGACGCGCTGTGAATGGACTGTCTCCGCCGCCTGCAGGCCAGCTGCGTCTCCTGCTGTTGGACAAACATATCTGTGGCATGCACTTTCTTTGGGAAGATAAAATACGATTGTTCAGGGCAAGCCATGAAGCATCTTTCTTTTCGCCTTTTTTTTTTCGTCTTTGCTGATTCTGTTTTTGTGCCTGCCGTGCTGGGTGTGCAGCGACAACTCGAGAAACAAAATAATAAGCCGAGTGGCTTTGGATAGGGCTTGAGTTTCGGCTTCTGGGCAACACGAAGCAAGCAGGACTTGCTCTGCTTCTTTTCCTGCCTTCTTCTTTGTCAGAGCTGCAGCTAGAAAAGCTGCCTGCGTGTCATTCATCAGCACAGCTTTTGCATTTCATTTGAGCACATTTATTTATTTTAATTTATTTTATTTTTTAATAATTCTGATGAATGAATGAAAATGCAAGATAAATATTGCAATTCAATTCACTCGCTTTTATTTTATTTTATTTTATTTTTTTTTTCAATGGCATTTGAAGAAAACACACAAAACCACTTTGCACATGCGTGTACGTGCGTGCTTTGCAAAAAACAGAAAAATGATCGAACAGAGGAGTAATAAAAAACTTCAGGCAACTTCAATTGGCTTTGAATTCCTTTGTGCCTCTGCCTCCACACATCTAACTCTGCACCTCGCTGCTTCACGCATAGAATTTTTTGTTCTGCATTCTGGTTAGGCGCAAAAGAAAGAAAGAAAGAAAGAAAAAGTGTTTTATTCCTCGAGAACTGGCTGTTTCAATCAAAATCTGTTTTTGTGCAAATAGCACAATTGTCTGTCAGATTATTTGCAATCCACGACAATGGGTATGAATTTGTGTTTTGGGTATTTTATTATTTGCGATTGGATTATCTCGGATTTCCTTTTTCTTTCTTTTTTTCCTTCATTTTTCCCTCTCCATCATTCAGAATCTTTTCGATTTACGCCTTCGACTCATTTTATCTGCGAATTCAAGCAGGCACCAGATTTGCAGAAAAACGTGAGAGATGAAAGAGAAGTGTTTGTGCTTTTTTTCTATTTTTTGTCTGGTGCGCGAAGGATGAAATTCTGCTTCTTTTCCTTTTGCTATTTTTTTGTGTGTTTGTTTGTTTGCTATTCAATTCACAGAGGCTTGCATCCCGAGCAGAGAGGGGAAGAGGAGCAGGACGATGTGCATCCGCCAATGCTCCCATTTGCAGCACGCGGCTGTGGGCAAAAGGCGGCTGTAGCAGAGCCACAAGTGGAGCAGTGCTCCGAAGAATCAGCTTCGAATCTGGTTAGTGCATCACCAACTGCAAAGCCGTCACTTTCCTATTTTCTGCCATCGTCTTCATTGCCATCCTCCGATTCGCTCCAGTCATCCTTGCCGTTCGACCAGCCCTCTTCTCAACTCTCGTTGCCTTCAGCCAAGTTTTCGGTCTCGAGGCTTGGTAGCTGCACCGATGGAGGATTTTCATCCAATTTCGGTTCTTCTCATAAATTTCGATATTCTACTTCTGTGACATCGTCATCATCATCATCTTCTTCTTCTTCATCTTCTTGCGTTTCAGCACAAAAAAGCAATCAGATATCTTTTCAGAGTAACAGTTACACCTTTGACCTCGAAAGGCATCAGCAACCGTCTGCAATCAGTCGTCTTCCATCTACCGATACAAAAGCAGGAGAGTTTGAAGCACAGCATTCTGTTCAGTACGGGACGATACACGAGCTGGGGAGACAGTTGGCTGCAACAAAATTGCATAGACAACTTAACGAGAAGGATCAGCATGAAACGTACAAAAACGAGAAGATGCACAATAAAATGAAGAGTAAGGTAAAATGCAACAGTTTATTTAATGACTATGAAGAGAGAGATCCAACAACATTAAAAGCTTCTGAGATTAACACGATCGGGAAAAGGATGATTTGTACATCTGATTTTGATGAGCATTCTGATCTTGATCATTCCAGAAATGCTTCTTCCTGTTTGTTGCAATCGTCTTCACATCTTTCTTCTATTTCTCTTTCGATGAGGAAAAGTTCTCAGGCAAGAAAAGAAAGCTTCTTACCTAATTTTTCGAATTCACCACAATTATCCCCTCCTTCTCCTCCCTCGTCAACACCGCCATCATCTCCGTCATCCAACTCTGTGTACTTCTGCTCGGACTGTGCTTCGGAATGCTCGCTGGATTCGCTCCTGTTTGAAAACATCACACGATGGAAGCCGTCGAAGCGGGAGACAAGCAACATGGATGCAACGGTTGTTGTGGTGGAAGGAGCTGAAGGGGAGGCAGGGTCGACGATGCAGGAAAGAGAGAGGAAGAAAATGGAGGAGCAGTGGAGGAAGGAAGACGAGAAGTGGATTGCGCGGAGGATGTACGGAAGAGAATGTGAAGATTTTGGGAAGCAAAGGATCGAGAAGATAACTGGCATGAAGGAAATTAGAGAAAAGAAGAAAGAAGAAAGTTTTGGTGAAAAGAGAATTGAGCAAATGACAGGAAAAGAAAAAGAGAGGGAAGCAAGAGCCAAACAGAAGGAAAGAGAGAAGATTGTAAAGAAGCAGATTGGAGATGCTAAGAGGCTGAAGCGTGTTTTGGGGGTGTGGGTGAGGAAAGGATGGGTTCTGGACGAGTGGGAAGGAGAGATGTGGGACGAGGCCGAGAGGAAGATGGCTGAGAAACAGGTGATGAAGATGGTGGGAAGGATAGGAGAGGACGGAGAAAGCAGAGGAGAACAAGAATGTGGAATGAAAGAGAGGAAGAGGAAAGGGAATGAGGAAGGGGATGCGAATTATGATAGAGTCATTGCAAATTGTGAAAAGGCGAACGAAGATTTGCGAAATAACGAATACCGTGGGATGACAATTGAAGAACTAAAGCGTATATTTGAGGAGAAGGGAGCGGAAATGGAAGAAGAGAAAAGAGAGGAGTTGAAGAGGATAATACGACAAAAAGAAGCAAAAGAGGCAGAGAAGATTGAAAAGCGAATGTTGAGCGATGCCGAGCGGTTGCTTGCAGAGAAAGAGAAGAAAGCAAAGAAAAGACAAAAGAAGGAACAAAAATTCAGGGAAAAAGAAAGAAGCGAAGGAACTGCTAGAAAAGAGGGAAACAGAACAAATGGATTTTATAAAAGCGATGCAGATGGAAGCGAAGAAGAAATTAGAGAAGAAAGGATCAGAGAACACAATTTTCAGGGCAGAGACAAACAGAGAGACAGCAATTCGCCTTTATCTTTCTCTTCTTCAGCGAAAAAAGGAGCTGAACAATCACCAACGTTATTTCAGCCATTATCTTCCTGCTTTCCCTCGACTTTGGACAATGCTTTCCAGCAGATACAGTTTGATTGCTCAGCAGCAAATGATGTTATTCAATTGCAGCCGCAATCAGAGTTTCCATTGTCATTTCCATTGCCTTCTTTCCCGCTTGATTATGCGGAAAATGACGAACTTGGCAGTTTTCCTTATTCTTATTCGGAGCTCCCACCTTATCCTCTCCTTCAAACAAACATTCTGCCTTCCTCTTTCTTACCAATTTATCCAGTTTTTTATCCACCGCCTCCATCTTTGGAGCCATTGCCATTTCCGTCTGAAGAATCATTCCAGAATGTGAAAGCACATGCACCTTTGTCATCTGAATGGGAAGGACTTCCAACACAGCAAAAAACAAACAACAGCAGAGATGGTTCGCATCAAGTGCAGCATTTGGGGCACTTGGAGAAGAAGGAGAAGAAGGAGAAGGAAAAGGAAAAGATGGAGCAGAAAGTTCCGAAAGGGAAGCCCAGAAACCCGTTTGCATCTCCAGTTGAGCTCCAGCAGCAAGCAAGCACTGTTTATGTGCAGCCAAAAGCGCTGCCACCGCTGCTGGCTCTGCCAAATGCAGGAAAAGCTGCTGAATCAATTGGCGGAAGTGGGATGATGATGATGAATAATCCGAGTGCGAAGTTTGGAGTGGGGCAGTTTATGGACGGTTGGGGCGGATGAGTTTCTGTTTGGCGTTCTTGCAAAGGAATATGAGAAAAATAATTGATGCTTCAATGTTTCTGATCAGAAGCAGATGATTCGCGTTTGAGTCAATTGGAAATCAGCTGAGCTTCTGCTGGATACATTTCAATATGAGACAAAATTTCAATTCTTCAAACCTTGCAACATTTGTTCAAGTTAACATGTGTATGACTCGAAAAATGTGCATAATGTTGTATGAACTGATCAAAATTTGATAAATAAACAAAAAGCGATGAAGGCTAATTTGGCGATGAACAAAAAATGTTGGTTAACTGCTCAATGTTCCTTCGTCATGATTTTATTTACTATTTCATCTCTCTTTCTCAGACTCGAAATTGTTTATTTACTAGTTTGAATTTATCAGGAATACACCAGCAATTAGTTTAAATGCTAATATTTGGATTCAATCGTTTATATTTTGAGCTCAAAATCGTTAAATTGCAATCAGTGCAATTTCTATTATATTCAAATTCATTTTTTTGCTAAAAAGACAAAATAATTATTCAATTAAAAACACAAAATAGGAAAAAATTTTTTTCTTAAGGTATGTTTAAATATTACTATTTTTTTGAAAAATTTTAGGAAAAAATATTTCGATTTTCTTATCAGGATTCTGTATTATTTTAAAAAATCTCTTGTTTGATTGAAACGAAATATTCTGTGTGAATATAGGTTTCTTTTGCTAATAACTGCATAAATCCTAAGGGTTTTTTAATAATTGATAGATTTCTGAAAAAATGAAGTAGTTATGCATTGGATCAAAATGATTTTGCTGTTTTTAATTTTGTTTTGCATTGAATTTGCTAGTTGTCTAACTAAGAGGCAAATCGTAAAATCAATAACAACATTCCCACCTTATGGTTCCCAAATAAATCCTAGATATTCCCCTTTTTTTCAATGTTTTGTAAATGAAGGCGTTCCATGCTTGTTCGTTTATGGCGGAACAACATATAATAATCGCATAACATCCGACGGATATTTAGTAAAAACAGATAATATTCAAATATCACCAGTGCAAATACCGCTGGAAAGCAAAAAACCATTAGTAAGATTTTGCGCTCAGTTCAGAGTTGGTGAAACATTTTATATTTGGGGTGGATGGCAAGACACAGGAATTTCAAATACCTTGTGGTCATTTGACTTTTCAACTTGCATTTGGAAGGAAGTGGATCAAGGAGATTCAATTCCTGAAGCAAGACATTCAATGGCATATGCATCAAACGGGGACAAGTTGTATATTTTTGGAGGAATAAGTGCTTCTGGGCTTATGAAAGATCTATGGGAGTTTGATTCCCAAGCGAAACAGTGGAGAGAATTGAAGATTAATTCTGGAGAGAATGATCCTGAACCATGCAGCGGAGCGGGAATGTTAGTTTCAAATGGATATGCTGTTGTGTATGGCGGAGATAATGGTGGTGACGTCGTTCCAAAGCTCAAATTGTTTAGGGTGAAGATCGATACCGCTTCTTCTCAATCTTGGGAAAAAATGAAAATAACAGATATAAATGGGAATGAGAGCAATGTTCCAGATTCTCGAGCCAATTTTGGACACGCCACATTCATCAGCTCAAGCAAAGCACATTCATACATTTTTGGTGGTTGGCAAGCAAATAACCTATTTACTGAATTAAATTCGTTACTTATTCTTGATTGCAGTCAAGTTGTAAGCAGTGGAAGCGGTGAAAAAACAGCTAGATTCAAAGAGCTGGTATTTGACCACCCTCCAAATGAATATTATGCACTACAACGAGGAGATTGTGGATGTGCAACAGATGAAGAAGGAAACCTTTTCATTTTCGGAGGAAGAATGAGCACTAGAATAAATTCTGACATTTTAGCTGTAATGAAAGAGGATTTATCATTTGATCAAACGGACACAGGAACTTATTCGCAAGAAGCAAACGAGCGAAGAAGAGAATTTAGAAGGAAATCTTGTAATCATAATGGCTTGGAAACACTTTTTGGTGAGAATAAAAATGTGAATTCCGATGAAGCATCCGCCTCTAATTCTTCCTCTTCAAAGAAGAAAGTTTGGATGGGCATTGAATTGAATAATACAAACTCTGCACCAATATTCGACCCCATTTCATCTCCAAGAAATGCAAACTCTCCCTTCCAGCTTTTAATTTTTGTTAATGACTTTGCGCCTTCTCCTCGTGTTAATCCAATTATTGGTACGATCAATGGATCGCTTTATGTGTATGGAGGCCGTGATCCTATTACTGGAGATATTTTTAGTGACATTCACATTCTAATGCCTCTTTACAGTTTATGGTTGAAAATTAATGTTGGGGCATTATCAGAAAATCCTCCAGCGAGAGAATTGGCCTCATGCGTTGCAGACAATGGGCGCTTGCTGATGTTTGGAGGTTTGGGTCCAAATTCCCAAACAGGGAAAATCGAACCATCAAATGAGTTGTGGGAGTTCACTTTTGAAACAATGGGATGGAAGCAGTTGGGAAAAAATTCATTAATCAAGCCATTTCCTGTGTCTGGAGCAGCAATAGCGATTTATATGGATTACCTTATTGCATTGGGCGGACAATTGATAGATGGAACTCTGTGTGATGTGGGATTTATGTTTAATTTTGCGATTGACACGTGGGAATTTAGGTTACGCTCTGTTCAACTATTGAAGCCTTCGATTCTTGTGATGGACATGACTGTGGATAGTTTTGATCCAAATTATTATTTAGAACAAAGATATGAGATGAATGAACAATATTTAGCAAGCACATTTAATTCAACGAAACGCAACGAAGACGAAAGAAAATACAAGAAAAGAATTTCGATTTCAAATAATAACAAGCACAATAAAACAGCTGGACAAACAATTGACAACAACACAGCTATGCATCCCATACTAATTTTATTTGGCGGAACGAGGGGCACTCTACCATTTCGTGGTCTAGGGGTAAGTGACTTGGTTGACGAATTTATTAAAGCTAGAAAACAGAACAAAGATAGCACACAGCTGAATATGAACAATGCTTTGAAGTTTCCATCTTCAACCAGAAATGCAAATTTTGATGAAGATGAAACATATCAGATTTATCACTATCTCGATGGTGTATCCTTACCGCTTGATGATAAAGCGTTAATGTTTGGAGGAAGAAAGAGAGATCGAGCGATGGATACTTTTAAAGTTGTCAAATTCAATCAAAATGGAGGTTTTGATATTAAAGAAGATGATGGTTCAAGTTTTACAAATGGTTTACATCTTGATGTTGTAGAAGCCGGATGCACAGTTTATCATCGAAGTGTTATCTGCTTTGGTGGAAGACAAATTAGCAAAGGAAGGACTGTTACACCCGCTGCACTTGATACTTTTCGAATCATCAACCTTCACGAAGATTTGTTTTCTTGCACCCCTGGCTCTTATGAGGGCAAGAACGGAGAATGTGCTGATTGCCCAATGGGTTCATTCTCGAATGATTACGGAAGCAAGGAATGCAAAAAATGTCGAGCAGGAACTGTCGGATATTTGTACGGTGCTCAAGAGTTCGGATGCCTTGCTGTTCCAGAAGGCTATTATTCAGATACTGCTGGCTCAATTTCAACAAAAAATTGCTCTCATGAACAGTATTGCCCAATCGGCTCAGCAGCATTAAATAATAAGATACCAACAGCAGATCAGTCAAAAACGACACAGCCTTCGCCATATCTTTCACCCGTTCAGACAGAAAATTTTTTGATGGTAGGACTTTACATAGGATTCACCATTATTGGTGTTGTAGTTGCTTTGCTTCTTCTTTGCTTGCCAACAAGATCGTTTGTGTATAAGCTGGACAACTTTTCGAACAAGTATGTAGACACGCTTGATCCAGATACACATACCACAGTGAAACACATCAAAAAAACGACATTCGGAGGCTTTATTTCAATTGTTGCCATATTTTTTGTTTGTGGAGCAGCACTTTTGGTAATCTTGACATTTGCATTTCTGAACACAATTGAAACAAGAACAACAGTTGATGTTTCAATGGAAAAGGAGGCAGACTTGGTTACTTTCAAAAACAATAAGGTGCTCGCTGAAATAACTTTAATGGATTATACTGGAACATGCATTGGCCCCCCAGAGGATACTGCAAGCGAGTTATCTGGTAAATGCTCAGATAAATTGGGATTCGGGAAAACAACTTATGATCCATTTAGTATGCATCATTTTTTCCCCATTATCATTAACTTTTGATTGCTTTTTTTTTGAAATTAATTACTAAGATTGGTATAATAAAAAAGATTACTCCATGACTCCGAAGTGCACACAAATCCCTTCCACAAATCAGTTTCATTCTCCAACACATCACTGCAAGATAACACTTGAAGCAAAAAATGTGAAACTTCCAATTCAAAATTCCCTTGTGAACTTCTTTTCGATGCATTCATCTGAAAGAGAGGCATCATGCAGAGCAATAAAGGTGTTTGCATCCACAGATTCGGCGGTGCCTGTACAACATGACCTGAAATTTGGACCAGACACTGCATTATCTTCAACAGAGTCAATTTTTGTGAGCGACACAGCTCACATCCTGCGCGGCTCGAACCCCACAAATGTCACAGTTGAATTAATCCCTTCTGTCTATCGGAACGAAAAGAGCTCTAAGCCATCTGTAGGGAAGGGCCATCTTGTCAACTACATTTCATTTGACATTGGCTCCTATGCGGACTACATTCATCTCTCCAGCAGCATGGGATTTGGTATCAACATTCAATTGAAGTTGGACAAAACAGTCGCACTCACTCGCCACTCAATGAAAGTCACTTGGTCAATGCTTCTCACCTCACTCGGAGGGACGTTTGTGTATTTGGGATATTTTGGCAATATTTTACCAATATTCGAGACACTTTTGAATATCAACTGGCCCTGCGGGAGAAAAGTTCAGAAGAAAATTACCACAGTTTTTCATGACTCGTCAAAAAAAGGGCGCCAAACAAAAGTAAATCGTGAGTACGCGGAAGAGATGAAAAATATGATGGAAGAGCATCTTACATCAAACATTGCATGAGTTGTAATGTTTTTATAAGTTTTGAGAATTATCTTTTTATTTTTAAAACATCCACAGAGAATGTTGAAGAGCGAATGATTTGAAATAATTTAATTTTTGCAAATTTGTTTTTCACAACAGTTTTTTAAGAGGGATCTTTTATTAATGGTTCATGCATCTCGATAAAATTATACATTTTTAATTTTTGTCTTTTAGTTTTGTAAAGTTCCTTTTTTTCCTATTCATTTATTTTTGAATTTTTTGATTGAATTTCTAATGGAAAAAAGAAATTTTGTTGATTTTCTTCTGTGTTTTTGCATCTGTTCATGTTGTTGAAATTTTATTTCAAGATTTTTGTTTTCATTTTCATATCATTCGAAAGATAGGTTTAAAACAAACATTTGTAATAATCATTATTTTTTAAAATATTTCTTGGAAACTTTGTGTTAAATAAAAACATGACCAATCCAGAATCAATCATTATTTCATTCTGTCAACTTTTTCAAGATTTCATCGATGGATTAATGCATTTAAATACTTCAAAAAGAAAAAACAAGTGTTCTTCTCTTTTCCATTTTCAAGATAATAATATGAATGATTAATTCAACAAGTTTATTGGTCCCAGCAGTTTATTCACAAGCTTGAAAGTTAATTAATCGAAGATGCCAATATGGAGAGGATACGAGTCCATTTCCACAAGAAAAAAGTGTTGCGATATTTTATATTCTTGATTCCCCTCATGTTTCTCATTCTTAACTTTCTCTGCACACAAAAAGTTCGTCTCACTTACAAATCAGCCCTTTCAGACTTCTGAACACTAAAATTATTTTATTCATTTGAAATTCTTCAATATAAGTGCACTACAATAAAATATTCGAATTCATTAAAGTGTAATAATTTGTCATGTATTTTTTCAAATTGCAGTTGATGCAAAAGCAAACATGTAAAATAACATTGAAAAAGGATAAAAAAATGGAAAACTTAAAAAATATATTAGAATGAGCTACTTTATCTAGAAAAATGGCTTTGCGCTAACAATCATCAGGGTAAAGGGTCCAATTAGGCCCTTTTGACTGACATCTGTTAAACATGTTTTCATGTGGCAAAATAGAATTGAAATGTGGAATATCGATCCGATACGGACCTGAAATTTGACAAAACTGAGGAATAGTGGATGTTGAAGAATCCTCACAAATTGTTGGAAGGCGAGTGGGATCATATATTTTTAGCATCAACAAATTATTAATTGTTGCTTCAAGAGGATTAATATTTATTCCTTCATAAGTTTTTCTTCGCAATCGTTTTTGTCCATTGAACCATCTTTCAAAAAGAGGATCTTTTTTCTGATGCTCTTTTCTTTTTGTTTCAAATCTTATTTCATCTTTCGTGTGAGGAGAAAGAACAGATTGAGCATCGCTAAATGCACCAGCTTCCCTTAGCATGGCCATAACCAATGCAGCTGGATGCACCGACGTTCCCGTATCGTATTTCCATTCCTCTCTTTCTTCAAGATTCATAAGTGTGAAGATATCAACTCCAACACGCTGGCATTCCTCAAGGCAATCTCCAACTGTTGTGCAAGGACCCGCACCGAAATGATGATATAATCTCATTGACATTCCCTTCACAAACAAGCGATTAATCACATTAGGATATTTTTGTTCTAAGAACATCAACGACAAAACAACAACATTTGGAGAAAAATCTTGTGGAAGATTATTTTCCAGATCGTCAATATGCGCATATGGAAGAGATACATTCGTAAGCGCTTGTAGATTCTTCTCAAACCACTCAACGGCCTTCTCTTTTCCACTCACAAATCGCTGACTCACATCATTTGCAAGAGGAAGCCAAGCTATTGAGTAGTTCGCAGCAGAATATGAATCTATCCATTGCTTAAATTCTGTGCGCCTAAAGCCATTGCCCCATGGAGTTGGAGGGCCAGGGAAGAAATCGTTGGAGGTTGTTTCATAAATCATGACCCTACCCTTTTCATCGCCTGGCTCTTCGGCGTCTTCTCGCACAATTATTCCAACATGAGACACATGGCTTCCAGTAAAATACCAATGCAACTGTGACAAGCCGTCCAATTTGTGAAGAGCAAGAACATCTCCAGATTTTAAATAAGGCTCGATATCCATCAAAGGCTTTGGATCTTTTGGTATCAAGTGATAACCCAATTGTTCCTCAGTAAAAGATATAAGATCTTTTTCTTTGGATTTCATTATCTTCTTGAAAAATGAATTTAATTTCATAATATTTTTAATAGTTGGGAGTGCTCTATAAAATCAATAATTGAGTAAGAAAGCACAATGCATAATAAAAGAAAAGATTAAAATTTGCAAATATAAATTCAAATTCAATTTCAAACTTTCCGTCAAATGTGAAAATTCTCAATCCATTTTTAAGAAGTTCAGAATATTCTTCTGTTGAATCCCATTTCCGTTGTTTTATCGTATGATTTCCTTTTTTTCCGACGATATTAAACGACATGCCTTCAGAAGTCATGAGAACATACCAATCTTGACAATACCAATTTTTTGGTTCAGAAGTTTCCAAATGTAATTGAAATCCTTTCTTTTCAGTAATTTCGATTGTTGCTTTTGTTTGTTTAAAGCAGCTATTTTCCCAATTTGCCTCCTGATCAACTTTGACAGATGTCAGATACTTTGGCATTGCATCAAAAGGAGCCTGAGACTTCAATAAATCTTTTGTTGAATTATCTGGTGGAACTTTAGAAAACAATTCGTTGATGCTAAGTTTGTTCAAATAAATTTCATGAGTATAGACAGTTGTGCCATTCACTTCTGAAGAACTTGAAATAGTTGTCTGAAATGGAGGAAACTGCGTTACAATGCAGAAAGAACCTCGAAGAAAAGTTAACAAAAGCAGTATCATTACTATGTTCCAAGTAAAAATTGAAGTTTTCGACTGTAGAACATTTTAAAACAGTAAATAACATTCACATTTAAAAAATTATAGTTATGAATGTGATCAAAATTTTCAAACTGCCTCAAATCATGAAAACTCCATTTAGAATATTCAATTTTACGCACAACGACTTTAAGACAAAAGATAATTTTTAATTTCAATAAAAAAAGACTTTTATACTTCAATTATTTTTTAAAGGTTGAGGTATTTGTAATTTCAATTGAGAAATGGATGGTGGATTTGTCAATGATTTATATAAAAAATAATAATTATCAAAATAAAAAAATAATAATAATGAAAAGAAAGAAATGATAAGAAAAAAAAAATAAAACGAAAGCGGTGGCTAAAAGATTTTAAAACAAAGTGTAAAAAGAGACAAAATATCGTTAAAAATGCATTATCAACAGCCATATTAATGCACATGCAATGCTCATATTACCTCATGCATATATAATATCTATTAATTTTTAAGAAATTGCGTTCAGAAGAAGATTATTTGAAAATACAAGCGAATCTGTTCCATAGTCTCATTGCATCAAAATAAAGAAGATGTTGTAAAGGTAAAAATGATTGAGACGTGAAATAGGTTTATAAGCACTGCAAATGCATTGATTGAAATTCCAACTCTTCGATTCTTCAAGCCCGCTAATTGAAAAGATATTACCAAAACGAAAAATCATGGTGGGAGCGAATTCACAAGGAAAATAAAATTTCCTTCTAGTAAGAAATAAAAGCAGTTCCACTACTAATTCTCTCAATTATTAATCACTGGCAAAAAAACGCTTACCAATCCACTTTATCTGCAAGTGATGTATCAAATATAATAGCCATGGCTAACGAGAAGATGCCAAATACGATTCCACACCAGAATGTCAACCAGGCAAGGAATACTCCGCACGAGCACCCAACAACCTTCTTTTTCATTTGTGCTGTTCTCCTCAAAAACTCTTCAATTCCTTCTGGACGAGTTGTATTTGGATTTCTGTGTTCATTCACGAATCTTTCTGGAACAGTGATGATCCTCCAATACATCATAGATGGAATGAGAAAAGCAACTGCAACACCCGCCGTTGAACCGAGGAAATCAAACACAAAGTTCACCTGACTCAAGAAAATAGCAAGAACCACAGCCAATGCAACCATGCATGATCCAATTATTGAAAACAGCCATGTCTTTCCTGTGAGGCAGCCATATTTCTTCTTATACCAGTCTGGCTCGCGTTCTAAATCACCATTATCATGAGAATCTCCTCGCTTGTTTTGGAGCTCTCTTTGTTGCTTCAATGCCTCCTCATCGTCTTCAGGTGCATAATGCACGCTGGCTCCTTCAACGCTATCTGTGTTGATATGAGGTGAGCTTTCATACGATGCAACTACAACACGCCCAGAATCTGAGCTTGATTCGTTTTCACCCAACTCTTTGTCTGCTGCGCTCTGTTCATTCAAATTTTCGCTGTTGTTTTCTTTATCTCTTCTTTCTGCATCAGGATGTTCAACTAATTCCAATTGCATTGGACCAGTTTCTTTCACTTCTTCATATGTGGATACAACAGGCGTTCCAGTAGGTGACACAGTAGGATATGGGGATTGTGATCCCTCAGCCATAAGCTCCACTTGTGATGGTGGTCGTGTGCTGTCATAGTCAGCACTTTCTGGATATGGCCTTACGCGATTTGACTTTGGATGACTGTTGCGCTCTCTCCACAAACGCCTAACAGCATTGATAATGTTGAAGAGTGCAATACGAGCAGGAAGTGAATTCATTGGGCAGCAGAAGACAACAGTCACCAGAGATGCAATACGTGCTGCAAATACCAGCCAGTCTCTATCGTTGTAAAGAGTTAAAATATTTCCTGACGTATCTTTGTTATCGAAAAACATTTGAGTAAACTGGATATAGCCAAAAATCCCCGCCATCATATAAAAGAATCCAACAATTGAAACTGAAATTAGTGTAATTTTCAGCATCGATTTTGTAGATTTTTCATGAATTTCTCCTTGAATAATTGGTACATTCTGTTGGCACCCAAATGCAAAGCATAACGTTGAAAAAGTTTGAATCATCGAAGGACTTGGGCGAACGGCTTCAACATACTCATGATTAACTTGATCATCAAATGGAGAACAGAAACGAATAACAATAACAACAACGCAAAACATCATGGAAATCATCCCGAAGAATGAAGTGAAACGAAGTGAATTCAAAGACTGCAGCCATGAAAGCGGTTGTATAAGAATAAAGGCTATAATAATAATTATAAACCAACGCTGACAAAATATATTGTCGGCAGGGACGCCAACTCCTCGTAATACAGATGGTATGAAATCTCCAATCAAAATGCAATACGACCAAAGAGGACCAAAGGTGTAGCTGAAATTGCACACTTCGACAATGATTGTTCCCCACACCCCAAAAATATTTTCAGCAAGCTTACAAAATAACAAGTTTCAAAATAAGCGAAGATCATCGTCAAAACAAGATTTATAAAAAGGAACAAACATCTCCGTATGTATACATTCCCGTTGCCTCTGCCGCATATGTCAGAAAATAAAATGAGATCCAAGATAGGACACCCATCAAAAGATGTAAAATGATCGCAGGAACGAGCCCAGCCTTTGCATATGCAAGAGGAATCCCGAGCATACCGGCTCCAAGTGTTGAATTGACTAAACTAATAACAGCTGTTCCAAATGAAGCAGGCTTTTCTTCTTTTTTGTTTTCTACGTTTTGATCGACTTTAGTTTCATCAGTTTCACCCATGAATTCCGTTTCGAACAGGTGCTATTTGTAAGTTATGGGGAACAGATCAACGAATGTTGCTTTTCAAGTCATTTTCATAAATACCAATGCATAAGAAATTATCTCATTTATTCGATCCTTTTAGCAGAGTGATGATGTTGTCCAAGTTTTATTCCTCAATTTTTAATTATTGTTAAAAAATAAATAAAAATTATAAAAAATTATTTTTTATTTAACGAAAATAAATTTTAAATAATTAAAAAGAAAATACATGAAATACGATAACAAAAAAATTTGAAAAATATATTCTTTTGTATTTTAAAAAAATAATTAAAATAAAGTATCAATTCAGTTTTTAAAAATTCTCAAAGTTATCCTTAAAGAAACACAAAAAATAATTTCATATTTGCTGTAACGAAGAAGATACTCATTGAAGTTGAAGTAGATCTGCTTAACAATGTGAAATGTTAAAGAGATGAGTATCAGCTTAAAACAGAGTCTGACTTTGAAACGCAATTGGCGGAGTTAAACCGTTATTAGGAAGTTTGGGGAGAGTAAAAGGATTCCACCAACTAAGAGCATCCAAAAGATAAAAATAAAAATTGAGGAATGTATTAAAAATAACGAAAAAAAGAACGAACGAATGATAAAATGAGTATTTTCCAAAATAATTGACAATATCTTTTATTAGCAAACCTAATAACATTTGAGCCAAGATTAGCTTTACAATTCTTCCAAATGCCACCTTCGTCAAAATCACTGCAAAAAGGATCAGTGTTTGATTCAATTGTTGTGATATTGCGGGCAACAAGATAAATGTGAAAGATCAGAAGAAACAGTGAGGAGGCTGCAAGAGATATCACAAACACAACACTGGAAAATAGAAACATGGATGTTCTTGTCGTGCCAAGAGGAGCAGGATCCTAATGATGTGCGCGAAGGTGATAAGGGGGAATAAATGTGGAAGACATAAAGTGAAATGCAAAAAGAAATTTATTTTATACATATTCATTAAATAAAAAGAAAAAAAATGAATAATAATCAGAAGAAGAAGAAAAGTGTTTATTCCTTACTCAAACAAAAAACTTTTTCTTTTCCTTTTTCTAAACATTTACACACATCCCAAAGAACATTGCTTGTCAGCACAGAAAAGATTGAGCCTGCAACTGTGGTGTACAAAAGAAACAATATAAATGCTTTATGGTTCATTGCACCAATGCAATTTCCAACCCAAGGACCTGTTTTTAATGGAAATAAACAAAAAACAAAATTATTAATGAATTAATGAAAAAAATTAATGCAATTTATATTGGAAAAGGAAATTCAAAGATAAACAATAACAACAGAAAAGAATAAAAGAAAAGAAAACAATGCACATAACATGATAATACGCTCAAATTCTTCACAATAAATATAAGAATCTCCACAAAAGATGGCATACAATGATGATCCATTTTGAGAACGCATCTCTTGCATATTGAGCAGTGGTGCGCGCGAAATGGTCTGACCTTGTGACATATATCGCAAAATGTGATATTTGTGGGCAGGGCATTAGAGGAAAGCGTATGTGAATCTGAAGTTGGCGAAGTGATTTGCGAAGTGGATGAGGTTACTGCAGTCAAACTTTTTGTTTCTTCCGAAGAAAATGATAAATCTGAAGATGAACTGATTGAATTTTCATTATTCCGTGAATGAGAACTTTTATTCGCATCATAATTTGCTGCAGCTTTAGTAGGTATATGCAATTGTATTGAAGCTCCGATAAAAGGAGAGGAATATGTTGTTGAATCTCTAGGCTTTAATATTTCAGGCTTTGGGATCTCTTCATTAGAAAGAAGCGGATCTGTGTCAAATACATTTTCATCTCCGCTTGTTTCTAGAGTTTGAAGTTGCTCAATATTTTCAGAATTTTGTACAGCAGCATCTTTACAATTTGCCATTGAGTCAATCATTTTTTCTTCTGACAATTCTACAGCAATTTTGTTTGAAAATGGATGTCCAATGGGATATTGTTGACTTGCTTTTGTAATCCACCAATCTGGAATTGGACCAGGATCAATCCAACTTTTTGTCAAAAAAAAATCAAAAAATAAAAATGAATGAAAAATCACAAAATGCCAAACAAAGCAACATGGTATGCTCCAATTTCAAGAATCATAGCACAAGCGAAAATTGAAGTAATAATTATCTGTAGCAAAAGACCACATTGATGAAGGTACGGAAAAAGCTTCCAAAAGAAAATTATTATCACAGAAACTTGAAAATATCTTTTCATTTTTTTAAAAAAAAGAAAGGAAATGAGCATTTTTCAAATATGTTGAAAAATGCTTGTGAGTAAAGAATAAAACCAAAAAATAAGCAAACGTTACTAATATCATTGAAAAATATCCAGATAAATTACGACAACATTTTTCACGAGAACCGCAACGATAACAGCTGCCGCATAAAGAAGACATGATGCACCTACTTAAATACTCTCACCTTTTTATATCAAAAGCGGATTATGAAGGTTTATCACCCTCAAAATTACAAATAATAACGAAAAAAAATTATAACTCTTATCTAGATCTGAAAATAAACATTCTTTTAAAAAAGCACTTCTGAAAAAATAAAAATTAAAATAAAAAGTTAAAATTAAAGAAAATTGAAATTAAAAATACGCAAGAAAGAAAATACATACTTTTTGTGTATTACACACGAAGTATTTATTATCACACAACAAATCTAAAAATCAAAGCAGAGAAAAGATTTCTCAAAAATAAAACGGTAATAACGCTGCAATGAAAAATTGCTTGAGGTGAAATGAAATGATATTACTACAAAATGTTATTTTTTTCTAAAACAAAATTCAAGATCTCGTATCAATAATTCTGATGATATCTGAGCTTTCTTCACAACGTGATCGATGCCACGGCTGTTCGCCCGTCGCATATGTAAATGCATAGCACATATCAATCATACCTTCCCCTTCAATTGCATCGACAACCTGTCGCTGAAGTTCTTCACACACATCAACACCTTGCGAAGACTTCAGAATTCTTTGCTTTAATTTTTGTACATATGCAAATGTCTTTTTCAGCCAGTTTTGATTATCCTGTCTTCGAACTCCATCGATGCGTCCCACTCTGCCAACCAAGCATTTAACAGCGTGCATGCATTGCGAAAGTACTTCGTCGTCGTCTTCCATCATGTCGACAGTCTCATTCACACGCACAACCTCCTCTCCACACACTTTCCTCACCACAAATGCAACACATCCAGCATCCGCCATCGCTTTCAGATCTTCCAATGAGCCTTTCTCAAAGCAGCTGGCAATCAGCCTCGCTCCATAAAATCGCTGAGTCGGCTCCAAATGATTAGATACGGTGCTGGTCGTCTGACAAAACTGCCTGAGAGCAGAAGAGCTCATACACAACGAATGGGCAAAAGCACTGTCTTCTCGGATCATCGACTCCAGAAGCTGAATCTGCCCAATTATCGTCCACTCAACTTTCCTTTCAGAAAAACTGACTTCAACCTTCTTCGACTTCGATGCAGAGACGCTTTGCAATCTCCGATTTTTCTCTTCAATTGACTGCTTCTCTTTGCGCAGGCGTTCAATGGCACTCGCAAATATTGACGGTATTTTGAGTTGTGACACCTCCTTTTTCGTTGCGCTGTCGTATGAATTGTGAAGTTCATGCAAAGTTCTCCACACAACATAACGAGAAGTTGAATATGCATGGACTTGAAGCTCTGGACATTTGGATATCTCAAACAATTCGCTTATAATTTTTGTTGACTTCAAAACCTTATAAGTTCCTATTTATTTAAAAAAAAAATAAAACAAAAATATAAATTTAAAGAGAAAAATCAGAACGTTACAAAGTTTTAATTGATAATAAAAAAAATAACTTTATTACCCCATTCCTTTATCTGTCCAATTGCCATTATGAATGGCTCAGCTACATCACCCGTACGATCTTTTTTGAGAACTTGCTTAAACTTGCATATCAATTGAGGTACTGTGCGGGACAAGAAATCATTAGGAAATGTTGCCCAACAAGGATTTAGAAGATGATACGCTGCGTAAAGAAGGAAAACATCATGCCTATGAACACGCGGTGTTGTTCGAGTTTTTCTATTTTTTTGAGCTAAAATCAATTGCTCAAGCGTTTTACATAATTTTGATTCATGAAAGGGATGATCATGTTGCTTCCAAAAATCACAAATAACAAATTGCTTTCCAATTTGAATTAAAAGTGGTAAAACTACTCTCAATTTAAGTTTTTTTGTCGTAAGCATGGTGTCAATAGAATCAAAATGCTCTTTTCTAAATCTTCTGTCAAGATCATCAAAATCCATTTTCTTCACACAACTTATCATCAAGCTTACCAAAATTTTCTGAAATCTGCTTTTAAACGATGATAAAGAATTAAGATATACTTCAAAAACAACAAAATAGTTTGTAAATTTGATGAACAATCTTTGAGAAGCACGTTAAATGCATACCAAAAAAGTACTTTGGACCGATAGAAAGTCGACGTATAGGCTTCACATCCGGTAATGAGCATGGTGCCTGTTTAATATCTTTTTCAAAATCATGTATTTGGGTTTTTTTATTCTCAATCTCTGGTTCCATTGCCCAACTTACTAACAGAACCTTATAAATAACATCTTGTTAAGGGTTGGATCAGAAAATGTGTTAACTCAAGTTCATTATATGTGTTATTTGTAAATCTCAAGAAATACATACAAATATATTTGAGCAGCAGACGCTATCTATTTTATTAGAAATACAAAAAATAGCTTCATTTTCGAAAATTATTAATTTTTTTGTAGATCTTTTTTTTTCAAATTCGAACAAAATGAAAAGAAGAAAAAGAAACAATAATTAATTTCTTTTCATCAGATTCCGGTTGCGATTTTTAGTCAAAGAATGTTCAGTGCAGTTTTGATACATGAGCTTGTTTTTCGTTATCATTTTTCGCGAAAATATGTATTTTAACAATCTTGAATTTCAGATTTATTACGAAAATAGACAACTTGTAATAATTATCTTTTGATTTTTATTGCTTGGTGCTTTTATTTTCAACATTTGAGAAACCATTTCTGCACCAAATCATTCTATTTACAACTGTCTTTGGTGCATTGAGGCTTCCGATGCTTTGGTTGAGTAAAAGAATGATCGATCATTTGTACAGATAACTCATGAACTTCAATGGTTTTGGATTGAAATTCATCGTTTAAAACGTGAGAGTGAACATTATGCATGAAAGTGTATGGTCTCTCAAAAATTCAACACGGTGATAAGAATGGTACCACTTAAGAGTCATACGATTGCTCACTTTTTTATTCATATTTCGTCTTCAATCCGATTGATTATGAAAAAAAGAACTGAAACTGTCAAACAAAATCAGCAAATGACCTCACCATTTACTCATTGTAAATTCTTGCGAATCACAACACAACATATATGTGGAGAAATGTTGTATGATCATGTTTTATAATGAACAAATAAGGAGCAATCAAAATTGAGAAGTTTCCGTTTACAATTAGAAGATTTTCAATCAGCATAATGAGGATATTTTGGTCATCCTTCTGTTTGTAAATACTGTATCAGCAACAGTTTAATTCATATTCAATTCAAACCACAGTATTCTCTAATGAATGAAATATTTCATAATTATTTAAATTTTAACATTATTTTGTGAAATATTTGAATTTAAAAAACGTAAACGATGATAAAGGGGAGAAAAACGCTTAAAACACATAAATTTTACGCATTCAAAAAACGCAGATTTAACGTTCACGAAAAACATAACAAAAAATTGAAAGCAGAAAAGTAAATCTATGCTCTAAATCATTGATTGCAAATGCAACCAAAATCCTGGTCTCAGTCATATGATTTCCTTACAGCACATGCTTCAGTAACAATCTTCCAAATCTAATGCCCCATGATCAAATTCATAATTATGATTTATGAAATCAAAGTGCTCATCTGCAAAATCCAAGATGAATTCATCATCAATCGCTACAAAATAAATAATTATGTAAAAAAGAACATAAAATATGGAGTTGAAAAATGTGCAACATACTAGATTCCTCATTTGGTCCAACCACATCCTCAACCTTATCCATTTGTTCCGGTAAAGTTTTTATTTAGGTTTTTGTGATCCAAAAACGTTAAGGGAATAAAAATTGATTGATTGATTATTATTTTTATTTATATTTATTGTTCAAAACACAAAATATCTTTTGTTCCCAACAAGATCGAGTCTAATAATAAAAAGAGACATGCAATTATCTGTGTCAATTTCCAAGTTCTGTTATCTTTTAATTCTATATTTCGTTATTTGCGACTTTGGAGATTGAGCTTTAGCTAAACTTTTCGAAAGGAAAATTTCTTTTACCTTTCAAATAAATGTCAAAAACTTTCATCTATAGAGAAACAAATCAACTTTTGTTTCAAATAAATAGAAAAATATATTTTGTTTAACATGTTTTCTATGAAAATTCGGCCTTTGCCTTCAAGTAGTTAATTGTGAACTAACCTTACGAATAAACGAGAAACAAAATACCTTTCAATAAAATATTTTAATAGGATGAAACATAACTGTATCAATCAATTAGAACAATAATGCAAAAAAAAAGTTGAAAAATCAGAAAAATAAAAACATAAACCACAAAATAATAATAATCCTTTTTCTATGACCGCTTCTTCGTGCAATCACGAGAAATATGCCCCACCTGCCCGCACAAGAAGCAGACTCTGGTGTCTTCGAATGTGCATTCCTTTGACGTATGCCCCTTCCTCCCGCATCTGAAGCACGAATCTCTATCAACATCCATCCCTTGCTGTTTGTGTTTGGGGCAGTTCTTGAACTGATGCCCTCTTTCTCCACAATGATAGCACCTGTCAGCTGGGAAGGCAGAGAGAGAAACAGCAGCAGTCATTGAGGCAGAGGCAGAGGACAAAGAAGAAGAGGATGAAGGGTGGAGGGCGAAGGGAGGGTTGGCAGCAGACAGGACAGCGTCAGAGGAGACACCCATGTCAGAGAAGGGGCTGCCGTGCACGTTGGCAGCGAAGGTGGGGAGAGGAGGCTGAAGGGGAAGGGCAAGGAGAGGTGTTGAGGATACAGAACTGGAGGAAGAAGAAGAAGAAGAGGAAGTGGAAGAGGAAGAGGAAGAGGAGGCAGAAGAGGATGACAATGCGAAATGTGGTGTGGAAAGAAGAGCACTCTGATTGGAAGAGGAAGAAGAAGCAGATGAGACAGAAGAAGAAGAATGCTGATTGAAATGTAAGAAGCGCTGAGGGTTGATGAGAGGAGGCTGCAGAGGAAGAGGAAGGAGCGGGGCATCGTCACTGAGATTCTTAGAGCCAGCTTCTTGTTTGGAGGGAGGAGGACGAGAAAGTGAGGGAATAGGATTAGATATTGAAGAGGTGTTTGAAGAAGAAGAAGAAGAAGAAGAGGAAGAGGAAGAAGAATTATCATTTTGAGTTAGCTGATTGTGCAGTTGTGTCTGAGATGCCGCAGAAGAGATGGCTGAGCGGTGCATTCCATCATCAAAATGCTGAGTGGAAGAAGATTGAGACGAGGAAGGTGCAAATGGCGAAGTCTGATCAGAAAGAGCATTGCCTGCTGCTTCAGAAGAAGATGATGAGGGCATAAACGATGATGATATTTGTGGGTTTTGCTGACTGTTTGAGTGATTGGAAATGAAAGAGGAAGAAGAAGACAAAGAAGAAGAAGAAGATGCAAAAGCAACAGCAGCAGAAGAAGAAGGATTAGCAGAAGGAGAAGGCAGAATCGGCTGATTAGCAGAGAATTGGGAGATGTGCTTGGAGAAAGAGAAGACAGGAAAAGTTGGCTGGACAGAAGAGAAAGGAAGAGGAAGAGGAGCGCCTCCACCAGAGAAGGGCTGATGCATCGCAGAGGGGGCATTGGATGAGGGGAAAGGTAGATTAGAGGAAGAGGAAGAGGAAGAGGAAGAGGAAGGATTTACTGAAGAAAGAGAAGAAGATGAAGATGGTTGAAGAGAAGAAGGCGAGGAAGAAGAGAAGGAGAAGCTGAGAGATGGCTGACTAATCAAAGGATAAGAAGACATATTTGACTGAAGAAGAGGAGCAGATGGATTGATAGAATTAGAAGAAGAATTCAAAGAAGAAGAAGAAGATGATGATGATGACAATGCTGTTGAAGCAGAAGAAGATGAAACAGAATGAGAAGATGGCACAAATGGCTTTGCCTGCAGTCTAAAGGGGGTGCCATGTGAAGACAAAGAAGAAGTCAAGCTGTTTGCAGAAGCAGAAGAAGACTCAGCTGAAGGAGCAAGAGAAGAAGAATACATTGATTGCTGTGCAGTTGGGGCTAATGGCTGGAAAGAAGGAAGTTTTGAGAGCATGTTTGAACGCTCTTGTTCAGCTGCTGATGGCAAAGAGGAAGAAGAAGACGATTGCAATGGGAAAGATTCAGATGCATTTGGTCTGGTTTTCTTGTTGTTTGCTTCTGCTCCATTCACATTGACATTGACATCTGCATTGCTATTTGTATTAGTATTAGCATTTATTTCATTGTCATCTCCTGTTTTCTTTCTTTCAGCATCTGAAGAAGCAGCATTTCCCTCAGAGTCAGCCACAATTGAAGCACCTGAAGAAGAAGATGTGTTCAGATCAAGCTGTCCAATGTTGACAAATGTGGAGAGCTTTTCATTCTCCTCTGAAGTTTGATTGGATTCTTTCTTATTCGAAGAAGTGCTCTGAGAAGATGATGAAGAACCAGAAGAAGAAGAGGAAGAAGAGGAAGAGGAGGATGATGATGAAGCAGTTGTTGATGATTGCATTTGAGAAGAAGAAGAAGAAGAAGAATTTGATGTTTGATTAGAAGAAGAAGCAGCAGAAGAAGAAGAAGATTGCCAAGGGAGAGAGGTGGGAAGAGAAGGAGCAGCCTGTGTGGTTGTATTGAAATCGAGCAGATGGTCAGCTGAATTAGAGGAAGAATTAGCATTTGTGGATACGGTCGTTGTAGAAGTAGAAGCAGAAGCAGAAGAGGAGGAGGAGGAGGAGGAAGAAGAAGAAGAAGAAGAAGATGAGGAAGATGATGAAGCAGTAGCAGAAGAAGGAGAAGGAGAAGACATAAAGAGAGAAGAGCCGAATGTGATGGGCTTAGGGACAGATGAGGTGTTGGCGAATGGGGAAGCATAAGAAGTGCTCCATGTTGTTGAGAAAGGAGAAGTGGGAGAAGGAGAAAGAGAGAGAGAAGAAGAGAGAGAAGAAGAAGCAGCAGTCGAAGAAGAGGAAGAGGAAGAAGAAGAAGAAGAAGAGGAAGAAGAAGAAGAGAGTTGAACACCAGATGAAGCAGAAGCAAACGCAGAGGGTGTTTCAGGGGTGGAGGCAGAGAAGGAGGTGTAGTACGAAGGAGAAGCTAATGCCACGCCTACAGAAGGAGTGGAAGAGGAAGATATCGACTGGCCCAGTGGGAAAGGAGAGAGGGCGAAGGAGGAAGGGTAGGTGGGAGAGGAACCAGAGGGGAAAGAAGAAGGAAGGAAAGAAGAGCCGAGCATTGACGATGGAGCAAATGAGGAAGACAAAGCAGAAGCAGAAGAGGAAGAGGAGGAAGAGCCAGAGGAAGGCAGGCGGAACTGGTTCAGTGCGTTAGTGTTGCCCCATGAAGTAGGTCTGCCAGAGGAGAGGAAAGTGGGGGAGTCAGAAAGAAGGGAGCCCATAGGGGTGGTGGAGTGCATAGCAGGAGAGGTGGAAGGGAATGGCTGGGGAAAGAGAGTGGAGGAGGAGGAAGAGAGGGAGCCAGAGCTCATCTGCCGGCGGTGCTGGGTGGGAAGACGCTGGTTGGCTTGCTTGGAGGTGAGGGAAGAAGAAGGAGAGGCAGAAAGAGCAGAGTTTGCTTGAGAAGCTGACAGGAAAGAAGGCCCATTGAACAAAGAGCCGCTGCCACCAACAGAGGAAGGCAGGAAAGAGGAAGGGGTTGAGCCAAAGGAACTCATCCCATCTCTCCCCATCATCTCATTCCCCATCCTCCCATCTCCTCCAATGCCCCCGCTGTATCCATAGCTTGCTCCATATCCCATCCCATACGCAGCCACACCTGCCCCTGGGTGTTGGTGTTGGTGTTGGTGCGGATTAACATTCCAGCCACTCCCTGCTCCTTTGTTTGCCATGTGTGACTTGAGAAAAGAGGCTGCTGCTTGCTTTGTCTGGTTCGTGTCCTTCTCGTTGAGTGGAGTGGTGACAGCTGACAGTATCATCGATTGCAATGCCACATCGTTTTCTTCATCTGACTCATCAACTGCTTCATTGGAGCCAAAGTTTCCATTCTCTTTCTCTTCTTTCCCTCTTTTTGCCTTTGCCTTCATCTTCAGCTGTTGCTCATTCATTTGCTGTGTGCTTCCTCCAATTCCATCTCCCAAAAGAGAAGAAAACGGGGAGTATGCCAAAGATGTGTCTGTCTCTTCTGATGAGAAGTCAGATGTGTCTGATGAATCTGTCGTATCTTCACTCTCTTTCTCTTCTTCCTCTTCATCCTCCTCCTCCTCCTCATCATCATCATCTTCTTCTTCATCTTCCTCACTCTTCTCTGAATCATCAGCTGTTGACTCCAAATAGCTGCTCCCAGACAGAGAAGAAGACGCAGACGAGGTCAAAGCTGTGCTTCTTTCGTCTCTTCCATTCAGAGAGTCAGAAAAAGAAGAGCCAACAGACGATTGAAGAGAGGAAGCTATGGATCCTTTGAAGATTGGACGGCAGTTTCCTTCGAGTGAAGATATGAATTCTTTGCCACTGGTGGAATAAGAGCTGGATGAAGAAGAAGAAGAAGAGGAGGAGGAAGAAGAGGAAGAAGAGGAGGAAGAAGAAGAAGCAGAACGAGAATTCACTTTAGCATCAGAAGATGAATGAGAAACAAGTCTGAACTCCAAATTGTGAGTGCTGTCTAACAATTTTGAGCTGCCAATTTTGATTCCAGTTGTCTCTGCTGGTGCTGATTGAGAAGGGTTGATGAGAGAAGGAGAGAAGAGAGAGGAAGCAGAAGAAGAAGAAGCAGAAGCAGAAGAGGCAGAGGAAGAAGAGGTCGAAGCAGACGATGCAGGAGAGGAAGAGTCTGAGACAGCAGAAACAGACAGAGGAGAAGAAGAAGAGAGAGAAGAAGAAGGAACACACACAGAAGCTGGCTGGGAGACAGAGAATGAAGGTGACAAATGAGCCAAAGGAAGAATGCTGCTGCTATTTCCCAGTGGAGACGAAGACAAAGAAGAAGCAGAAGAACCGGGTGTAGCTGAGACAGAGGTGCGGTTCTCAGCAGACTCAGACATTCGGAGAAGACTTTCTGCTTCGTGTGTGTCTTCGCTGTTGTCAGAAGAATAGCAGTCAAATGATACCATCATCACTTCCTTCTGTTTGGGGTTGCCAATCATGAAGGAGGTGAATGGGGCTTTTGAGGACTTGTCTTTGTCTTTCTCTCTTTTATCGGATGATTTGTCATTCATTGCGCATTTGGAAGAAGAAGAGGTAGACGAAGAAGATCCATCTAACACAGCAGAAGTTGTTCCAATGGCAGACTCAATTGCAGCTGGCAGATCAGCCATTGAGTCAGCCAAGCTGTGCTTTCTCTTCCTCTTCTTCTGCTTCCTCTTCTTCTTGTTCTTGTTCTCCTTGTTGTGCTCTTCTCTTCTCTTTGCCCTTTCCATCTCTCTTTGCAATGCTGCTTCCTTTGCCAGTACATCAGGTGGAGGAAGAGAGAAAGAAGGAGCACACGGCGGATAAGCAGCAGCAGAAGAGGAAGAAGAAGAGGAAGAATTCGAAGAAGAAGAAGAAGAAGACGATGAACACATTAGATCCAACCCCATTGCTTGTACATGTCCATTGTCTGTCTCTGCATTCTCTGTATCCTCTGTCATCACAGAAGAAGGGAACAGAGAAGAAGAAGATGATGATGATGAAGACAATCCTTGTGAATTCCGCTGCAGGCTCTGAGTCTTCGGGAGGTTGCTGCTCCGATTCTCTGGCTCAGTTATGGCCATTGCTTTCAATGAGTCTATTTGTGAGAGTTTGAACAAAAGTGCATCTGTCTTCTGTTCTGAGTGTTTAGCTGTGCTGTCGGCAAAGTCAGCTGCCAAATGAGCAGACGACGCTGAAAGATTGGCTGGTGGCACAGAAGAGATGAGAAGAGGAGGCAGCTCAGCGGCAAAGTGGTCAGAGATGGAGGAAGGATTGGAGGAATAAGGAGACTTCTGTGAGTGTGGAGAAGAGATGCTGAGGGAGTGGTGCTGCTGGAGAGGAGTGCTGAAGGAGAGAGGAGGAGGAGCAGCGGGGGAAGGCAAGAGAGGACAGTCAGATGTGAGAGGAAGAGGGGAAAAGGGGGTGGATGAGGAAGGGGAAGTGGAGGAAGAAGAGTTAGTTGAAGAAGAGGAAGATGAAGATGAAGAGGAAGAAGAAGAAGAAGCATTCCAGTTATTATCAGGTGATGTCTTGTTTGCATACGGCAGGTCTCCTGATGTGAATGGTGCCTTAGTCTCCTGAGTGTGTGTGTCATGAACAGGAAGAGGGGATGAAAGCGACTGAACATGCGACGAAAAGTGTTTTTGAGGCAGTTCAGTTGTGAGTGAAGATTGATTGCTATGAGAATGCTGATGGTTATGTTGATGCTGATTATGTTGATGATGCTGATGATGATGATGGCTGTGTCTGCTGTGAGAGGACAGAGAAGCAAAGGAAGAGTCAAACAAAAGAGAGTTGTGGTCGCTTGGAGGAGAATACGAGTTGTGCTGGTGTTGAGAGTGTGAATGTCTGAGAGGCAAAGAAGTTAGCTGAGTGCCTGCCAGCTGCAGAGGATAAAGAAGAGAAGTATCTGAAGGCATAGAGGAGTTGTTCAAGTGACCAGAGCCAAAGGAAGGGAGGAGGGAAGAATTGGGAAGAAGAGAGGAAGGAGACGAGGAAGAGGAAGAGGAGGAAGGAGAATAAGAGGAAGAAGTAGGGAGTGAGTGTGGGTGAGAGCGAGGAGAGGAAGGCTGAGGAAGCAAAGGCAGATCAGATGAATGATGCGATGAATGTGAAGCGAACGAGATGAGGTTTGGCTTTGGTGGCTTTGCAGGCAGCGCACTTTGATGTCTGTTGGAAGAAGAAGAAGAGGAAGAAGAAGAAGATAAATTGAGAGAGGATGAATGGGAAACATTGTCTCTGTGTTGATAAAAGAGGGAAGATGAGTCAGCATCAGGAAGAAGTGGAATATTGGTTATTCGATTGTCAGCTGGAAATGGCCTTGGATTGGGAAGAAGTCCATCAACATTAGCAGAATAGGAGGAGGAAGAAGAAGAAGAAGAGGAAGAAGAAGGAAAAGCTACTTGATTGTCTAAGTGATTTCTTGAAGAAGTGCCTTCTTCAGAAGAGAATGGAGAGTGTTTGTCCAATTGGGAGGAAGAAGAGACAGAATGTTGTGAATGAGGCGAAGAATAAGACGTGTGGAGAGAAGAGCTTGGCATAGACAGATGCAGCCCAGCATTCTGAAGCAGAGAGGAAGAGGAAGAAGGGGAGGCGGTTGAGAAGGAAGTGGTTGTAGAAGGTGAAGAAGTCGAAGAAGAAGAGCGTGAATATGATTGAGGCTGTTTTTGAGTGGATGGCTGAAGCTGATAGTCAAACTCATCATTTTCTCCTTCGCCAAAGAGAAAGGAAGGGAAAGAGGAAGGCGCTGGTATGAAAGTGGAGGAAAGAGAGGAAGAATAAGAGGACGTGAGAGAGGTGGGTGCGTGTGGTGTTGAAGAAGGGCGCGAAATGGGTCGAGATGAATTAGTAGCAGAAGAAGCAGAGGAAGAGGAGGAGGAAGAGGAAGAATTTAATTGTGCAGACACAGTGGCAGTGGTAGTTAGAGAAGGAACAGCAAACATGGAATCGTAGGGAGAGTTAGTTTCTGCAGATGGGATTGGAAGAGGAGAGGGGAGAGAAGAGGAAGGAATGGAAGCAGAGGCAGGCGATGAGAAGGAAGGAGAAGAAGAAGCAGTCTGCCTGCAATGCGATGGGATTGAGAGGATTTGTGTGGAGTGTGGTGGCGGCGAGTGTGCTGGGTCCTGCTGCTTATAGCCAGGTGATAGGACAAATGGAGAAACAGGGGAATAAGCAGAAATTGAGTTGGCTGAATAAGAAGGAGAGGCAGAAGTATTTTGGGGAAGAGAAGTTGTTGATGAGTTCATCTTTGAACTCTCCAAAGAGAGCGAATCAAAACCTTTTAAAGTTGTGCTGCGGTTGTCAAACCCTTCAAAGTTTTGCTTTTGTTGCAAAGAATCAATCCGTTGGCTTTGCATTTGACTTGCATTTTGCAAGGTAGTTGATTGAGTTGGCTGTTGCAGATTTGTTGGCAATGAAGATGTTTGCTTATGTGGTGGTGCTGAAGATGTCAAGGAAAAAGAGGAGGAATTAATGCTTTGATGCGATGAAGGGGACATCTGCTTTAATCCTAAATTTTCAATTAATCCAGAATCAAAAATATCATTTTGAACGTTTTGGTCAAATAGCCCAGAACTTTCAAATGGAGACGATGGAAATGATGGGGATGCAAAAGATGATGAAAATGAAGAATGAGAAAGTGGAAACTCACTGATGAGAAGGGGTTTATCAGATGGCAAAGATGGAGGGATTCCACTCTTTGATTCAAGTTTAACTGGGATATTATTTTCTGTATCCATTGTTGTCAAAGAAGGAGTTGTTAACGGCTCGTTGCGAATTGATATCTCATGTGGAGTTGCTTCAGATGTCTTGTATAACTGGGATTTTGTTGGAGACATCGAGGTTGTTATATCGAATGATGGTTCAAGAAAAATACTGGATCCAAAAACTGGATCGAGCTGAGAATAAACTGCTTGAAAACTATCAGAAGGAGAAGCAATGCTGTCAACATTTGGAGGCGATAAATGAATCGGTAAATTTGCTGAAGGAAAAGGAGAAGAGGATGATGTTTCCAGTGATACAAGCTGAGGTTGAGGTTGCTCATCTTTACAAATATTTAAGAAGTTAATGTAATGAATAAATCGACGGATTTTATCATCATAATATGTTAAAAATTTATCAACAATAAATTCAATATCAAAAAATAAGTTCTTCACACTTGTGTCTTCCGTTTGGTTTTGAAGCTCAACTTGCTGGGAATTTGTAGAAAACTGTACGTCTACATTTTCCATCAAAATAAAATTTAATTTCTATCCCCTTGAAGTCCCAATAATAAAAAATTGATATTTGCTGAGATCTTTAACCCATCACTCCAAGGAATATTCCCACCATTTAAAATATAGACAAAGTTTTGGAAACTCATATTTCATTGTAAAAAAAACAATCATTTACATATTAAATGTATCAAAACACTCAAAGAATTAAAAAAGCTTTTTCAAAAAATAAAAAAAATTTTTATAAATGGAATATACACCAATTTACATCATTTCGATAAAACAAAATAATCTACAAACTCTTCAAAACCAGGATCAATACCCAATCTCCTCTCTCTCTCTCCTCTGTCAGCAGATCTATTCGATCTAATTAAAATAAGAGTTTTATCTTCCCAGCACAGCCTCGCCTCCATCAGCGTGAAACTGCCATCACCATTATTGTTTGACTGTTCTGTCTTCAGCTTCTTCACCCCCACGTCTCTCACTTTAAACACCTGTGTCGGCTTCTGTGCACTCACCAGCGACAAAAGCCCACCAAAGCCGACTTTCCAGACAGATATTTCGAACTCGTCTGCACAAAACGCAGCGCACAGCTTGCCATCGGGTGACATGGCGATGCAAGTGATGGGAGAAGAATGGTAGGTTAATGTCTTCTCTTTGTTGGCGTGTGAAAGCGACCACACTTCGATGCTGCCGTTTGCCAGCCCTATCACCACACGCTGCTCTCCTGTGCTTGCTTTCTTCTCATTCGATGCTTGTATTCTGTCTGAAACAGACTGAAACGATGAGAATTCATTTTGCCTATTGGAAGCATAACCAGAAGATGTGCTATTGGAAGCAGAGGATGAGGAAAGGTGTTGAGAAGAAGGAGAATACGACAAAAGAGACAAGGAAGCAGAAGAGTCACGTCTTGTAATAGAAGAAGATGTTGTTTGCGAAGGAGAGCTCGAACTATGTGGATAATTAGCAGCAGCAGAAGAAGAGGAAGAGAAGGAAGAGGAAGAAGAAGAAGCAGAAGAGCTTCCAGCAATTGCAATGGCAGATGAGCGTATAAGCAGAGCAGACAAGATAGCAGACACGTTGGAAGAGAGCGGAATACGAAATGAGGGGGACTCAGGAGACAGAAGAAGGCAGATGAGCTTCATGAACATGGGGAGAAGGAAATAGAGCTGAGAGGGAGAAGGTCCGTCTTCGATCCACAGGCAGACGATGTTGCTGACACGAGAGGCGACAGAAAGGGCGTCTGTGGGCGAGATGGAAGGAGGAGAGAAGAGGAAGAGGAGGACAGAGGAAGAGTGAGGAGAGGAAGGGCTGCTGTGGGTGGAGGGGGTGCAGAAGAGAGAGGATTGGGTGTGGGTGGAGGTGGAGAAGAGAGAAAGAGAAGAGGAAGAGGAAGAAGAAGAAGAAGAAGAAGAAGAAGTTGGGAAGAGAGGAGTGGCAGTTGAGGGATTTTTGATGTTTTCAACGATGCGAATGAGCGAAAGAAGCATAAATTGAGGGTCAGATGCAGCGACGGTGAAGAAAGCAGCGAGAGCAGAACGAGCAAGAGGTGTTTCTTCGAAGGAGATTTCTGTAACAACAGTTGAAGAAGAGGAAGAAGATGGAGGTTGCTGTGATTGCAGTGAAGCAGAGGCAGCAGCAGGAGAAGACGAAGCAGAAGAATTGGCATAAGCAGGAGAAGACAAGTGAGAGTGAGCAGGCGAAGGAGACGAAGAAGGATGTGGAGATCGACCAGAAGAAGACGCAGGAGAGACAGAGCTGTTTGACTTGACTGGGTCTTCCTCTGCATCAGCCACCATCTCAGCCTCAAAGGATGCATCTTCCTCTGTTGTTGAAGCAGAAGCAGCACTTGCTGATGATAATGATGGCATTGATGATGATATCGTTGATGAAGATGCATTTGCTGCTCCTTTCTGACTGTCTCCGAATGCAAATCCATCTTCGACTGAGTCATCATCCGTGTCAATGGCAGACTCAGAGAAAGAGACAACTTTTTTGAGCGAGTGGTGGAAGAGCCAAGTGAGCAGCGTCTGCACAAGAGAAGGAGAAAGAAGAGGGCGGAAGAAAGAATAGCCATCGCAGATGATGTCGATGGCACAGATGACTGTGGAATCGTCTGTGTGGTGGGCGATGATGAGAAGGAGAAGGAGCACGAAATGAGGGCGGAGAGGGTCGTTGCGAAGGAGAAGATGGGCCAAAGGAGAAAGAGAGGAGGAGGAGGAAGAATGGGCAGAGGAAAAGACAGTGGAGAAGAAGGAGGAAGAGGAAGAGGAGGAAGATGCTGAGTCGAGAGACGATGATGGAGATGATAAGAATGAAGCAGAATTCAATGAAGATGATGAAGAAGAAGAGGGCAAAGAAGAAGAAGCAGCAGCAAATGGAGCGTTAGCAGTGCGTTCAGTAAGTGCTAATCGAGTGATGATCTGCAGAACCATGATCTGCTCCTTAGCAATGAACGATACAATGCGGGAGGGATCGACAAGAGAGAGGATGGGGTCAGAGACAAAATACTGAGAGAGAGGGGAGAGAGAAGGAGAGGAGGAGAAGGAGGCAGGGTCAGGGTGGATAAGCACGAGGAACGTCTGCTGGATGAGAGAGAGGGAAATTTCAGCGATTTTCTGTCTGTCAGAAAGAGAGGCCCTTGACAGCAGAGAAAGAGAGACTGCACGCGAGGCATGATGGAGGAACAAGGCACCTGTGCGGTTGTTTGGAGTGGAAAGAGAGGAAGAGGAAGAGGAAGAAGAAGAAGAAGATGACGAGGATGATGATGATCCAGAAGAGTTCTGAAGAGAAGAAGCAGAGGAAGAGGAAGAAGAGGAAGAAGATCCATAGCTTCCTCCACTAATTGAGCCAAAACTTGCACACAAATGATTATCTGTGTAAAGCGAAGGGAGAAGCGAGTCAAGCACAGCCGTCTGCGAAAGAGAAGGCATCACAAAAGAAGGTGTCGAGGCAGCCATCAGCGAGTTGTACAGGATCTGCATTTGCCTCAGACAGAACCTGTTCCACTCACTCATCCACGCCTCGTTCTCGTTCTCTTCTGCTTCTCTCGCTGCATCGCTGATATACTCACCATCATCACTTTCAGCAATGCTGCCATCATAATTGCTATAGTTGCTGTTGTCCAACGAGCTGTCAGCTCCATCTCTCCTCATTTCTTTGCCCTCATACTCATCACAATACTCCAAATCATCTCCATCTCCCTTTCTGCTCTTCCCTTCTCCTCTCCTCTCCTCTCTCACTGCACAATCCTTCTCTCTTCCACACTCCACCTCCTTCTCTCCACACAGCATCGACGCCAGCAGTGCTGTCCCTCCTACAGTCAGCGCAGTTGACAAGGCAGGCGAGTGTGTGAATGCATTCACTCCATAAGATGCCCTGGGAAGAGTGATAGCAACACCTTGTGTAGTCACATTTCCGATGAGATAGCCAATGGCTGGGATGGGTCTGCCAGGCAGGTTGAAGTGGGAGAGGATGTCTGCATCGTTTGAGGGGGTGAAGCCAAAGGGCATAAAAGCAGGAAGAAGAGAAAGAGCACGCAGAAGAATAGAGTCGGCATAGGAAACAGAGAGTGGAATGGGATTGATGAGAAATGGAGGAGGATGAGGGGGTGGAGGTACTGAAAGATGCTCTTCTTTCTCTAAAAGAGCAGAAAAAGCAGATGAATAAGAGGAATCCGATAAAACACTGTGGATAGAAAATGGCGTTGTTGATTCTGAAACTCTGTTGGAAGGCTCCTTTGCCAGTGGAGGTGAGGACGTTTCAAACACAGATTTCAACTCAGATGATTTCTGTGACACATCAGATTGATTGGATGAAGCACTTGCAGATGCTGAAGAAGCAGAAGATGCATTTGAAGGGTATTTTGTGAGGAGGACGGTTGTGGAGTCCTGAATAGACGGACTTTGCTTCTCTTTATCTGAAATTTGTGTTCTTTTGTTTCTCTGTTTTGAATACTTGCTGTTCTGAGCATCTTTTATCTGCTTTCTTTTCTCCTTCAGTTGTTTGTGGCAGTAATTTCTGATTGAACGAGAGTGAATGAGCGATGAAAGATGGCCCTTCCACGAGTCAGCCGCAGCCGACGACTCCAATGAGACGAAGTCTGTGTCAAAGAACATCCGAATCTGCAGCGAAAGAGGAAGGGTCACTGTTTCTGGGTGTGCTGGATCGAACACCTGTGAAGATGCACTGAGATAGGGAGAGGACGAATGAGTAGCAGACGATGGAGAGTGTATTTCATGAGGCAAATAGTATGAAGGATGGTTGAAATAGAAGATGTGCTTGGTGGATGGATACAAATAAGGCAGTGTGTTCATCGAAATGAAGGAGTCTTTGTATTGTTTGGATGATGACAGAAATGGAACAGCTGAGAAATACGATGTGTTTTTCCTTTGGTGCATCTTCATATACACAGCTGACCCCACAACTCCTTTGTTAATCTGCTTTTGCTCTTCATATTTGTGTTTGTGTCTTCTTATTCTCCTTCTTTGAGCATCTTCTGAATCATATCCATCATATTCACATGGACTGAGAGAACCAAAACGCTTGCTGTGTCTGTCGCTGATGCTCTGACCTTTCAATGGCTGGAATGTGCTTTGAACTGACAGATTGTGAGTGGATCTTCCATTCATGTTGCCTTCACTTGCTTCACTCATCTTGTCTGTCTGTACCAAACGAGGAGTAACTGCATAGCTGCTAATCTCATTCACTTGTGGCTGGTATTGCTGACTCTGCACTTCCTCATTCAACAGCATCTGCTGCTGCTGCTGAGACAGAATCATATCCCATTCACTCATCGGTCTGTGCTTCTGCGAGGCAAACGAGGTGAAGGCAGAGTGCAGAAGAGAAGCAAGTGCTGTTACGTCGATGACGAACAGGGGGAGGACAGTGCGTGTTGTGTGTGTGAAGGAAGGGAGAGAGAGCTGAAGATGATGCAAAGGCAAGTTTGTGGTTGGAGTGATGCGGAGAGGGAATATACGAGAGGGTGGGTTGTATGAGAGAGAAAGAGAAGAGATGGGGGAGAGGATAAGAGACGTGAGGGGAGACATTATGTATTTTTGGTTGGCATTTGTTGAATGTGCAGAAGAATACGAAGAGGATGAGGAAGAGGAAGAAGATGATGACGAAGACGAATTTGAAGCAGATAGGGAAGCAGAAGAAGCAGACGAGATATTTGCCGAGTTTGGAGCAGAAACAGGAGTTCTTGTTGTGGATGAAGGAATAGGAGACAGGAAAAGGCGTTGGGGTGTTGAATAGGATGAGATGGTGATTGAATCAGAAGCATCAAGAGAGGCAGCAGAGACAAGAGAAGGCTTCAAGATCTGAGGGGAGTTGACAGAATATCGTGCCTGGGGCATCTTAAACAGCTGGTCTGAGGCAGATGATGGAGACTGGTCAGAAGATGAAGCAGACTGAGAAGATTGAGAAGATTGAGCAGAGATGAGAGAGGGAGATCTACCAAAGCCAGAGGAGGAAGGCACAGATGACAGCTGTTGTTGCGCTCCATTGGTATTTGTGTTTGTATTTGGAGTGGAAGAAGAGTTAGAAGAGGAAAGATCAATTGAATTGATCAGAGTTGCAGAAGATGGCATCAGTGGCTGAGGAGAAGAGAATGAGCTGTGTGTCATTGTTGAAAGTGTTGAGGCAGGTGCTGATTCTGGTGGCAGCTTCATCAGCAGACGCATTCCATCCTTTTCGAGCTTTTGCCCTTGTTTGTACTTTGTGAGGATGTAATGTTTGATTGCCTCGCTCTGCCTCTCCTCCTCTTTCTCCTCTTCCAGTGCATCTTCCACCTCAATCACATTCTCCTCATTCAGCAGCTGCACAATTGTCGACAGCAAATCGTGTTTTGTGGTTGAAGGTGAGGCACATGTGGGTTCAAAAGCAGATGCCCCGCCAAGTTCAGGCTGAGGAATAGAGGCAAGGAGAGGGGAATACACAGAGAGAGAATGAGCAAAGAGGCGATAGAGGAAGAAGGGAGAGATGAAAGGAGAGAAAAAGATCTGTGAGGCAGCAGGAGGAGGAGGCTTTGGATGAGAGGAAGAAGAAGAAGAAGAAGATGATGATGATGAGGAGGAGGAGGAAGAGGAAGAAGAAGAGGTAGAAGTGATAAGAGGAGAAAGGAGAGAAGCCAAAGCAGCAGTGGAAGAGTAAGGACGGCGGAGTGCTTGTATCAGTGCAGCAAACAGATTTGGAGAAGTGAGTGAAGAAGAAGAAGAAGAAGAAGAAGGAAATTGAATAGTCTGAGAGAATGGATTGAGAAGAGGAGAAAAGAAAGTGGAGAGGGAGACATCCAATGTGGCAAATTGTGGGTGCAGATGCGACAGAACAGCTGCAGAAGAGGCGATTCCAGTGAAATGGAATGGAGAGAGGCTGGTTGTGTCAATGTTCTTCAGCAGTTTTGAGTGAGGATTAAAAGAATCATCTGAAAAATAAGACTCAGCCGTTGTGTCGAAGGCAGCAAGCTCATTCAGAAGAGCAGCAACACCTGCATTGACTGCACCGGCAGAAGAGGAGGCATTCGAAAGAGAAGAAGAAAGAGCAACTGAAAGAGCAGTGGCTGCAGAGAGGATGATGCGGAAGAGGCGAGGTGAGTAAAGCTGGGCAGCGGAGCGAGGGGAGACAGTGAGATGTGACAGAAACAGCTCAAACAGTGTTTCTCTCTTCTCTTTGTCTCCACTGGGCATCAGCATCATGTTCAGAGAAGATTGCACAGAAGGCGCAGAAGAGGAAGATGTTGAGGCAGAAGAGGAAGCAGAAGAGGCAGACGAAGAGGCAGACGATGCAGCTGGCAATGCAACAGCACCTACTCCTTTCAAAGTGTCCTCTTTGACTGCCCTCATCTTTCCCTGTGCATCAACAGCCTTCCCATCAGCGCCTTGATTCAATCCCATCGCATGGATAAGCATGCTGAACTTGTTCGTGTCTGGAGTGCTGCTCCATGCTTCCTCTCTCTTCTTCTCCTTCTCGTTGGCTGCTCTGCCCACACCAGCACGCGAGGCATAGTTTGTTGAACTGGCTCCACCGGCATCAAAATCTCTGTCGTATCCAATTCCTGCTGCTCCCAAAAGACCAGCAGCTCCAAAATGATCATACAGATCATAATCTGATTGATGAAAGAAATTAATTGAATATTAAGCATTTCGATGAATAAAGAAAAATACATGTTGAAAATATATGTCAATAAAATAAATATATCCATATAAGATATTGTTATAAATTAAAATAACTTTAATCAATCCACACCATAAATCCCAGCTGGCTCAGCAGGCATCCAGCTGTTCTGGCTGTTTCTGCTAATCAGCCTTATGTCTCTTGTGAGGGATATTCTTGCGCTCTCTTCGACAGCCTTTGTTGAGGCAATGAGCACGTCTGCTTTCTGTCTGCGTGTCAGCTGGTGCGACTGGAGGGAGAAGAGGATGCCGGTTGAGCCGCAAGTGATCTGTGTGACAGTCGCCTGGGAGGAAGGAGTGGATGAGAGAGAGGCAGAGGAGGAGGCAGAGGAGAATGGGTAGATGAGAGGAGAGGAAGATGGCTGTGGGATGGATGAGGAAAGAGAAGAAGAAGAGGAGGAGGAGGAAGGCGTGTTGATGGCAGATGAAAGAGTAGAGGAAGACAAAGAGGCTGCAGTGGAAGACGAGGAAGGAGAGTTGATAGGCAGAAGATAAGAGCCAAAGGAAGAATTTGGTGAGAGAGAAAGAGGAAGAGAAGGAAGAGTAGGTGAAAGAGATGTGGTGAAGTGAATGAGAGAAGAGAGAACACGAGATGAGTGGACAGGTGTGGAGACAGAAGGAAGTGAAGACAGCTGAGCAGCAAGAGAAGCTGGTTGGTTGGATTTGTTGGAAAAGTTGTAAGAAGAAGAAGAAGAAGAAGAAGATGATGATGATGATGATGATGATGATGATGAAGTAGGTGATACTGGTGATGATGATTTCAGATGAGAATGTGGCAGAAGAACGACATTTGATCCAATCTCTCCGTATTTGTTGGGAATTCTGTACATCGAATTCGACGAGTTCAAGTTCAATAAGCAGCTGAGGGTTGATTGTCTTGCAGCAGCCGAAGGACGATCCATCGAAGACGAAGAATACAACGTGGAAGGAGGTGAAGAAGGAGAAAAATTGGAGGAAGAGGCAGAATTCTGAAGATACAAGAGACGAAGAGCAAGAGCTGTTGAGGCATTGCGTGTGGAGCGGAAGGAGAGATTGAAGAGAGAAGCGGAAGATCTTGAAGGAGCAGAAGAGGAGGAGGAAGAGGATGAAACAAGAGGAAGAGGTTTAGTTGACAAAGCACGGACAAGAAAAGAAGACAGAAATGAGATGTGTCTTGAAGATGAAATAGATTGTATGGATTGACTGAATGAAGAAGTCTTTTTCGAGTCTTTGGAAAACTGTTTCTTTGCTTCCTTTTTCACTTCTTTTGCATTTGCGTTTGAGACTGTTGGCGTTTTGATGGCTGACAAGGTTGCAGTTGTTATAGAAGGCAGTGGGGCTAACAAGAGATGAAGATTGGCTGATACATCTTCTGCACGAAGATCTAAATCAACTTCTGAATTTTCATCTTCTTGTTGACTTTCTTCTTCACTAGGTAAGCCTTCATTGCTCAAAGACAATTTTGATAGAATTGGAGAACGAGAAGCAGTGTAATCTTTGCCTTTTTGTGTCTTTTCATCAGCTTTTTCATTATTTTTCTCTGTTGAATAATCATTCTTTGAAAGAGTATGAGCATCAGTCAGAGAACGAGACAGTTTCACTTCAGGAGAATACAACGAAGGCGGTGGAATTGGGCGGAGCGAATGAGAAGAAGCATCAGATGAGAAGCTTCTTGTTAAAAATGGGGAAGACGAAGGATAAGGGTTATTGAGTGTTGGTGAGGCAGCAGTGGGGAAAGGTGACTTTGCTGTTTGCTCACTCGACAAATGATGACGATTGCTATCTCTGTCAACATCATGAGAAGATTCTCTGTTTTCATCAAGAACTTCTGGCTGCTCTGTTCTGTTTGATCTGTCTTTGAGACTAAACTTACTTCCCTCAGCACTCTCACTCTCTGACTTGTATGCAAATGAAGCATCAGCACTGGAAGAGCGAGAAGTGAAAGTTGATCCCATCTTCTGCGATGTGTCTGAGGCAACCATCGCATCGAGCATCTTGTTTGAGACAGAAGACATATCGCCCTGTGTCATCAGCAGCATCAGCGCCATGTCCATCTCTTTCTCTTTCTCTTCTTCAATGGCTTCTCTAAGATCATCCACAAACTCTTCTTCGTCGTCTTCTGCTTCTTCCTCCTCGCTTCCATCTTCTGATCCTTCTTTCTCATTCTCTGAATGAACATCCTTTTTGTTTGAAATTCGACTTTCAGCAGATTTTTGTGTATTTTCATCTTCTCCTTCATTTCTCTTCTCTTGTTTCATTTCTTCATCATCTGAATTCAATGTTTTATGTTTAGTTGATTGCGACTCAATAGCCAAATCAACAGAAGCAGGCGTATTTTTCTTTGCAGACGCCTCAGAAAATGAAGCACCAAGTTGAGAAGGTGAAACAGCAGCCGCTGCATCAGAAGAAGACGATGTTTTGTTGTAATTCAAGATTGCTGATAAATTGTGGTTTTGTTCTATTTCATTTCCTTCTCTGTCTCTCTTCTTTTTCTTCCCTTTCCTTTTTTCATCCCTTTTGTGATGCATCTTCTTTCCTTTCTCCTTCTTCTCCTTGCTATTCCTCCTCCTTCTCCTTTCTTTCCTCTCTCTCCTCTCTTCTCCTTTCCTCCTGGCAGCCATAATCCATCTCGTCACAGTGTCACTCACATCTGCTGACTCCATCCCCAATGCCACAATCATCATCTCATTCTCCCACTTGTTCCACCACAGCTCTCTCCCCACACTCTCCATCTGAAACGGCCGCAGCAGAAAGTTCCGCATCATCGTCCATCCTCCATTCACCATTGATTCTCTTGTGCTGCACATCCACAGAGGAAGAGGGTGGAGAGAGAGAAGAGGGACAAACAGATTGGACGGAAAGAGAGAGAAGAGAAACGACTGTGCAGGAGACACTGAAGAAGAGCCAAAGGCAAGACTGGAGGTAAATGAAGGAGGCAAAGATGAAATATACTCTGTGATCAGATTGCCTTTCTTCTTTGGATGAGAGCCAATGAAGCTTCGGGCGATTGCGTTGTTCAATGTGGAGCGGTGGAATAGCAACTCATCTGCATCCAATCCGTGTTCAGACACAAAGGAGAGGGTGTGTGTGGAGTGAGAGAAACGAGATGGGAAAGGCTGTTTGTGGTTTGGCCCAAGCAGAAAAGTGAGTGGAGAAATGGAGGGAGTGGAGGAGAGATTGGGGCTGATGGCAGCAGGAGTGTGGGGGACGATCAACGAGACAGTGTAGAGAGTGGTGAAGGGGACGTACATGGCAGTTGCTGGAAGAGATGTGGAAGAAGAAGATGAGGAAGAAGAAGAGGAGGAGGAAGAAGAAGAAGAAAATGATGCTGGCACATTCATAGAAGATCCAAGGGAAGTGGAGAGAGGGAATCTCTGTGGCATCGACAGAGCAGAGGGAGAAATGCTGACACCAGAAGGAGGAGAATGGAGGAAAGGGGCAGAAGGAGTGGGGAAGGAAATGGATGAAAGAGGAGATGCAAATGGAGAAGGAATAATCGGACGGGGGCTGGAAAGAGAAAAGCGAGTGGATGGCTTCAAAGGGAAAGAGGATTGAGCCAATGCAGAAGAAGAAGACGATGATGATGATGATGGTTCTTGCTTTGAGACAGAAGGTGGAGGAGATGTTGGATCAACTGCTGTTTCAGATGAAAAAGGATCCTTTTCCTTTTTCTCTTTCTCTTTCTTCTTCTCATCATCATTCTGTTCAGAGTTGTTCTCTTTGATCATTTCATCAACAAGCTTCTTCTGCGAAGACGGAATTGCAATCGACATCGCCCTCATCTTTGTGGCCTGTGTGATTGCCACGTTTATCTCCTGCCTCTGCCCAATCACTTGCTCTGCTGCTTTCTCTGCCTCCATCGCTGCACTGAACACAGCAAGTGCCGAGGCAGGCGAAGGAAGCAGAGGGTGCGTGACGATGATGAGACTGTCTGTGACAGAATCCCAGCTGATTGACTCGACAACTGGATGGTGGAATGTGGGGGAGAGAGAGGCCAATGAAGAGACAGAGCTTGAGAGAGAAGAAGGAGAAAGAGCAGAAGACGTGGCAGGCACCGAATCAGACAAGGATGTCATTGCAGGAAAGACGCGTGAGCCAGAAAATCCTCCAATGGCAGGAGAAAGTGAGTTGGAGGAGAAGTAGGAAGAGGCAGCAGCAAATGACAATTGGATGGAAGGAGAGAGGTGAGACGGAGTGATGACAGTCAGGCACTCCATTGTGTCTAATCTGATGAGTGAGACAGCGCCGTCAGAAGAGATCGATGCAAAGAGAGACGACCAGCGCTGAATGAGATCGTTCTGCGCAGCAAAAGCAGACGAGGCAGCAGAAGAAGACAAGCCAGTTGAATCTGAAAAGGCAACATCATCTCCCAATTGTGATGCACCCATCTGAGAGGAAGGTAAGGCGAATGAAGAGTGAGTTACCAAAGGAGAAGCAGCAGAGGAAGAGGAAGCGATCAAGAAAGAGCGGACAAACGACGAGAGAAGAGAGGAGCCGTGGTTCATCCGTGTCAGCCCACGAGCCCTCTTCCGATCGATGGAAGATGTGCTGTGTGCAGCAGGAGAGCGGAGAGAGTCTCTGATGGAAGACCAATACGACTTGGATGAAGAGGAAGAAGAGGAAGAAGAAGAAGAAGAGGCAGAAGCAACAGAAGAAGAAGAGGAAGAAGAGCGAGGAGAAGAGTAAGACTCCTTCAGCTTTGTGAGGAGATGTTTGATCTCTTTCAGGGCAGTTAAGTCGTATTGCCCTCTCCATCTCAGATTGAGTCTGCGCCCGCCACGTGATGCAACCACTGCATTCATCAGAAGAGAAGAAGAAGGAGAAGGAGATGTGGCTGGCATTGAAGAAGAAGAAGAAGTGGAAGAAGTGGAAGAAGAGAGAGAAGGAGAAGAGCCTGAAGAGTATGCACCAGCTGGGAAGGAAGAGAGATAGTTCACAGAAGGAGAAGGAGATGCGGAGCTTGTTCTTGGCGAGGATGAAGGTGATAAAGAGCGCTGAGGCGGGTTTATTCCATAAGACGCTGCCTGTATGTCTCCAAAGGGAGAAAGTGTTCGATTATTCTTCTTTGCAAATGCTGCAGATGCGAACGAAGAAGACGCGGAGACAGAGAAAAAGGGAGAGTGGTTGTGGATTCTCCCGCTGTGAGGCCTTCGAAATGCTCTTTCCCAGCCATCGACTGCAACATACAGTCTCTTTGCCTTCTTCTCTTCTTCTTCGCGAAGAAGCTTTTCTTGTCGCCTCACTTCTTTTAACAGCTGCTTCACCCCTTTTTTCTCCTCGTTCATCTCAAAATCACTCAGCCCACTCGACTCGCTGTCGTCTTGTTCATTCTCTCTTTCTCTCGCTCTATCGCCAAAGAAATCACCAAAGGCAGGCAAGCCAGCAGCAGACAACGATGACGAAGAAGATGAAGGGAAAGAAGAAGAAGAAGAATTTGAAGAAGAGCCATTCCATCCACTTCCTCTGTCCAGCAGGCGGTGTGTATTGCCATCGATGAACGAGATAGGCAGATCACCTTCAGGTGAAAGGGTCTCAAGCAGAGCAGAAGAAGAGAGTTGGTAGTCTTTCTGGAACAAGCGGAGGAAGCGTGCTTCAGAATGAGACAGAGAGAAAGGTAGAGGCTGGTGAATGTGTTGTATTTGAAGTTGTTGAGGGGGATTGGAAGAAGAAGAAGGCAATGAAAGATTCTTTGTTAGATAAGAAGGAGTCAAATTGTGTGAAGGATGCATAGAAACAGGAGGAAGGGAGCTGGTATCAGTCAATCCACGTGTAGGTGACAGACGAGAAGAAGGGAACAAATACATCGAATGCGAAGGGACATGCTTGAGACGGACATCCTTTGCAGTTATCTGAGCAGACATTTGTGTGGGCGTGGAGGATGTTGGGGTGGAAGAGAGAGATTGAGAGGAAGAGGAAGAGGAAGAAGAAGGGGTATGTGATGATATCATGCTGACTCCAGATGAAGAGAGAGGCCTGGGAGAAGTTGAAAGAGAAGGAAAACTCATCCCGATCTTCGATGCATCCGATGCAGGAGGTGGAAGATGGATGGAGGAAAGACCAGAAAACGAGGAAGAGGCAACAGGATTTGAAGAAGACAAAGAAGAAGAAGAGAAGACTTCGTTTTGTGCAGAAGCCAACTGCTGTTGCTGGAGCATGATGAGAGGAGGAGGGGTGGATAGATCTGAGTATTTGTCAGCTGATGTGTTCATTGAAGGATATGCATCGTATGCGAGTGAGGGAGACTGCGACAGAAAGACAGGAGAGCTGCGAGGGGAAGGAGGTGGCGGCGGAGAGAGAGAGAGAGGAGGAGAGAGTGAATACACAACGCCCACTTCTCTCTGTAGCTCGCCTGTCTCATCAGAACGAGATGGGTCTGATGAAAAAGAGGAGGACGCATTGGAAGAGGAAGCAGAGGAAGATGAGGATGAGGAAGATGAAGGAAGAATGGAGATGATCTGAGCTGTTGATAAGAAGTCTTCAGTGTCTTGTGTGTTCTTGTTATTCTCAGATGCTGAAGATGCATCAGAAAACTGAGCAGCTGAAGAAATAGAAGCAGACACATCTGAAGTGGCATTAGCCAATCCAGTTTGTTTCTCTCCTTTTTTATCTTCCTTCTCCTTCTCCTTCTCCTTTTTCTCCTTCTCCTTCTCCTTCTCTCTTCTCTTCTTCGCCTCCTCTTTGATCTTGTCCCACCAGCTCTTGTTCCTCATCCTCTCGTCCTCGTCCCAGATGAACCTGTCTCTCATATTCCTCAGCTCATATTCCTCTTCAAAGACAGGCGGAGAAGAAAAGGCAACCACAGGTGCTGAGTGCTGAGTAAAGACATGCAGACACACATTCACTCGGTGCAGCCACACAGACACACTGCAGGGAGGGAGAGAGTGGAGAGAGGTGGGGAGAGAAGAAGGAGAAGAGGAAGAAGAAGAGTTACTTGAATTTGACTGATTGGATGCTTGTGAAGGAGATCCACCTGTTCCAACGAGAAGGAGATGAGGATATTGAGGAGGGATGTACATGGCAGTCACTGGCACTCTGCTGTCCAATGGAAGAGAGAGATGGAACATCGATGAAGGTTCAGAAGAAGAAGGAGAGGAAGAAGAAGATGATGATGATGAGGAGGAGGAGGAGGATGGGATAATGTCATGATGAGATGTCTGAGAAACGTCCTTTTGTTGTGATGTTTCTGTCTTTGGAGTTGCAGATGAGATTTGTGGAGTCTGTGAAGAAGTAACTGAAGAAGTTGTTTGTTGTGGAGAAGAAGACAAGACAGTTGAATTTTCATCGGATTGAGCATCAGATTGTGGAATAGCACCAAACTGTAAGTTTTGTGTTTCTATCTTTGTTTTTTGCTCGGTCTTTTGAGTTCTGTTCTTGTTCTTGCTGATGTTGTTATGTCTGTGTATGTGTTTATGCTGATGCTGATGAGATGAATCATTTTTATGTGGTTGATGTTCATATTTCGTATTTCTCTTATCAAAATTTCTTGGGAGCAGTTCATATGAAGAATGCGATGTTACATTTGGCACTTGTTCAGAGTATCTATTGAACAATGTTGTGTTAGAGAAATGGTGGCTTTGCTGTTGAGGCAGAGAAAGTGAGTGGAAAAGAAGAGTGAAGTGATGATGGAGAGAATGAACCAGACGAACACGAGGAGCTGCTGGGTGATAGCTGTTTTGAGGAGAATAATCGGGCACAGTGAAATCTAATGTTTGAGAGTAAAATAGAGAAGATGATGCAGAAGAGGATGAGGAAGAAGAAGAAGAGGATGGTGAAGGTGAAGGTGAAGGTGATTGCTTAGATGGAAGAGCATTTGATGTAAGTGATGGATTAAATGGAGAAGATGTTGCAACAATTGAAGCAGAAGATGGAGAAATGGCAGTCTTTGCAGGATACATCATGTCAGACTTCGAGAACACAGACAGGTTAGTTCCTTGTGTGACAGCAGAGTTTGTGTCTGTTTGAGAAGCCAAATCAGAAGAAGACGAGGCAGACGAAGATGAAAGGGCAGACTGAATTTGTTGCTGAAGCAGATGTGACGCAGAGGCAGAGGAAGAAGCAGAGGAAGAGGCAGAAGCATTGGCAATGCTGGGAAATGAGAGTGAAGTGGCAACTGAAGCGAACGGTCTTTCTGGTTGAGTGAGTGTGCTGCTGCTCAAAACACCAGAGCCTGTAGAAGGAGCAATTGTGGGTGTGATTTCATCTAAAGAGGCAGGAAAATCAGAAGAGGAATGCTCCACTGGGTTCAAAGAGTGTCTTGTTGTGTTGTCTTTGCCTGTCTTGTGATGAAGCATCTGATCTGTTTGTGTGTTGTTTGCAGCTGATGTGATCATGATGAGTGGCTGAGGTGGCTCTTCTTGTGCAGACTCAGCGAATGAATGAGAGGAAGCATCAGACATGTTGCTCTGCTGCTTGGGTGAGACACTCACAAAGGCAGAAGTGCCATCCAAAGACAATGAACATGAAGATGGGGAAGAAGAAGATGTTGTTGTTGTTGTTGTGTTTGAAGGAGTAGCAGATAGCGAAAGAGGCACAGCAGACAGAGTGAAATCAGGTGAATTAGACGAATCAATAGAAGCAACAGATGGAACATTCTGAGTGACAGAATTAGACTCATCAGTCAATTGAATGCCTCCTTCAGCATAAGAAGGCACAGGATATGTTTTGTGTGGTGACACATTAAATTCTTCAGATGCAGCTGATGTGCTGTTAGCCAATGAAGATTGAGGCTGATGTTGATGTTGATTCTGCTCAACAGAAAGGACAGAGGTTCCGTTGGAGACAGAAGGAGAGGAAGGTAAATGAGGAGGAGATGGAGGAGGAGGAGGAGGAGGAGGAGGAGACGATACAATGGAAGGAGCAGTGCTGAACACGTTGAAAGGGAAAGGGACGGTGTGTGAGTGGAGAACAGACAAAGGTGAAGTGAGAGAGATCGATGGAGGCGAAGAGAAAGGAGGATGGGGCATGAATGGATTGGCTAGTAATTTGGCAGTTTCACGCTGCTCATTCAAGAACAGAGGGAAAGGTGAAATGTCAATTGAGGAAGAGATGTTTGTGTCTGGATTGTTGGTCACAGACAATAAAGAAGAAGAAGAAGAAGAAGATGATGATGATGATTCATTGTTTGAGCATATTCCTCTGTGAAGAAGATAATAAGGCGCATTGCGAGGGATCTGAAGAATGGAAGATGTTACACAAGCTGTATCATCAGAGGAAGAGGCAGATATCGATGAAGAGTGCTTCTTTGATGATGATGATGATGATGATGATGATGATGATGATGCATGAGATGGTGAAGAATTCGTAGATGGCTGCTCAGACGCTCCAAAAGCCGATGCAAAAGAGGAAGAAACCTGATTCACAAACTTATATGTCTTTCTCACTTTGGCCGGTTGCTGATGAGATTCCACCTCCTTCAGTGCAGATCCTTTCAACCGACCAGAATCGCTTCCAGCAACTGAAGTAAATGAAGAAGACAGAGACAGAAGAGTCGAAGGGGAAGAATGAGTCGAAGGCAACGGGTCAGAAATGTTGATGATTGAAGTGTGGTGGATGCGCCCGTCGAGAGAGGCAGCCAGAATGTCGCCTTCGTCAGTGATGGATATCGGCACTTCCAACATAGACACAGTCGCAGGCGACAGAAAAGGCAGTGGAAAGTCTGCTGCTTCGTTGGCGTGTGTGTCAAATGCTTCTCCACTTTGAAAGAAAGGAGCGAAATTTTTCTTGTTTGAGATTTGTTTGCTGGAATGAGAAGGAGGGAAGGCTGGAGTGCTGTTCATGGAGAGTGCAGAGCGGACAGAATAAGGTTCACGCGAGAAAAAAGTGATGTCAGTCAGCCGAGCAACCAGCTCGTCGCCACGAACAGAAGGAGAACACGAAGAAGAACCCTGCTTTGCAGTGGAAGAAGGTGATTTGTGTGATTCATTGTGGATCGGAGAATTATCAGTTGCTTGAGATTGCATCTGTTTTGCAGGCTGATTATCAGTTTTAGATGGCAATGAAGAGCTAATCAACGACGGAATACTCCTTTTCAGCCAGGCAGAGCTGTCGTCCACACAAATGCGCCGCTTTGATAAAGAGAACAAAAACATCATCGGATGGGATGTGTAGAGAACGATGCAGTTTCCGCATATGTGCCCACCTTTCCAGTAGATGTTATAAGTCTTTTTCGGTACGTTCTCACTGGATGAATCAGATTTGCTCTCCAAAGCTGACCTCGCTTTGTCATTTGGTTTTTGAAGCGCGTCATGTTTATCTGCCTTCTTGTCAATCCGAATTTTGCTGCTTTTTGTGAGGACCGATGCTTCATGGCGTTGCTTCCAGCCAAAAATGTCTTTCCATTTGACATTTTTCGGAGAATGGATTACAAGAACTGGTACATATAAAGCAGTATCATCAAAGTTTGAGCAAATTGACTTGTCCAAATTCATTGATGAAAATTGAGCTGTGGATAAAAGCAAAACTGCTTTCTGAGGCATTGTAAGAAGTAAAAATGTGGAATCTGCTGATGATGTTAGCGTCCCATCGCGTGTCAATGAAGATTCTGTTTCTGTCAGCGACTCATGTTTTGTCTCTTGATTCGCATTTGTTTCAATTATTCTGTCTGAAACTATATGATCAAGTGGATTTTCACTTATTACTTCAAAAGCCGAGCATAACGTAAGTGCCTTAGGAAGCATTATACCATTGCAAGGCATTATACGTTCAGGAACTCCTTCTCCAATCTGTTGTAACGAGAAAAATAATATCTGTTGGTCCAGCCCAAATGAAGCCAAAACTGTTTTTAAAAAATATCGGGAAAAACATGAGAAAGCGATGAAAAAATAAAAACGTATTTGTAGCACACGATTTTTACCATTTCCAGAAGTTAAGCATAAACTTCGCACCCAATCAGTGTGCCCAACGCAAACGCACGTAATTCGCAATAAAAAAGGATCTAAGACATATATTTCATTAAACCATCCAATAATTGCAACCAATCCAAAAGGAATTGAAAAAGCCTTTGATGGTTTTCCCCCTGAAAAAAAAATTTTTTTATTATTACCAAAAAACTTGGTCATTTTCAAACATGGAAATTGAATAGCACCAAAAAGAGATCCACTTTCTAGATCCCATATGTATATATCGGCGTTGTCATGAACTAATTTATAAAATCGCGAAATTTCAAAAGCGAACAATAATTGAAAACATTCATCTACAAACCACAGACAGAAAAACAATGCATTTTTGTGTTTGAAATGCATAATGATACAATAGGGGAGCATGAAGAAGCAATCATCACTGATTGAGGTGTGTACACAGTTTGTTGAAAAGGAGATTTTTCTTTTATCCAGCGGCATGCCATTCCAGTCAAGCACCCAGTCACAACTGCAGTTCCATCTATAGAACGAGCTATAGATGTAATTTTATGTGATGGAATTTGTGACCAGATGACAAAAGGAAGGCGAAGGGTCATCAAGAAAAAACAATACTGATCTGAAACATAAAAAAATAATTTGAAAAAATGATTTTTATTTTTTATATCAACTGAAAATATCCCCATGAGCTCATTATCAAATTTATTCAAAGTTAAAATAAATGGTTAATCACAACTTTAAGGAACATTCAGAAACTCGTTTTTTTTTTTTTTTTTTTTTTTTTTTTTTTTTTTGGATTTTTTTTTGGATTTTTTTTTGGATTTTTTTTTAATTTTTTTTGGATTATTTTTGGATTTTTTTGTGATGGAATGATTTAATAGGGAATGAGGGTACATAGCGACCGGTATAAAAATTGTGTTTGAGAAGAACAATTTACATTGAAAACCCTATTTACGGATGTTTAAATTCTCAAATAGGAAAAACATTCGAGAAAAAATAAAAAATTTTTTGTATTTATAAAGCAGGAGTTATTAAAAATCAATGATCGAACCCCATAGATATATTGGAGAAATAATTTTTTTTTGGTTTTTATTGGAAATAAGGATTTCTTCTTTGACAATGTGTTTATTAGGGTTATGTTTAACGAAAACATTTCAATTAATCAACTGATTAGGGTTTTTAATTAAAAGTGAGGAAGTTTTGTAAATAAATACTCCTGTTGGATTTTAAAGATAGCTTTTCTCAGTTTTTAATCACTATTATACGAAAATCACTTTCGAAATATCATAATTGCATTCATTAGCAATAGTATAAATTAATAAAAACATGTGAAAAGACTTTTTAAACCGTTCGTTATCTGCCCACTTGCAATTTATACAATATGTCTAAATTTTTTTGAAAAGTGACATCAGATCAAAAATTTGACCCATTGTGGTTAATTCAAAACCACTCCGTTACCATTATTCTCATCAAAAACGAAAAAATTCACTATAATGCTTATCAGTTCGTTGCAAACTTCTTTATGGAAAGAAAACTCTTGATGCCAAAAAATTATGTATCAAATTTTTTGATCAAAATTAAAATATTTGCTTTTCAATGAAAAAGGGTGTAACTTGATTGAACTTCTTTGCAGTTATTTATAAATGAAATTTCCAAGGTGCGTTTTGATTCTATTTCCTGATAAACTTGATTTTCAATGTAAATTCTAATTTTCATTCGAATAGAATTTTTCGTTTGCAATATGAACATGAACTTGACATCAATGCGAAAATTGAAGACATGCATTCGATACATTTGATCATTTGATAAATTTTAGTTGTTTGCATTTCATTTCTACAAAAATTTTTAATTCTTAATTTATTATTCGAACATGTATTTTTTTAATGAAAGATTCGCAGTTGACATCCAGCATTTGTTTTTTCAATTTCATAATAGACAGAGATATGATTTCGAGAGCAATATCAGGATATTGAAGCATAAGTTCAAAGAACAGAGCGTCGATTATGTAATACGCAGAAAAAGGAAATGAAGTGAATGTGGAAGGATGTAATTTCGATGGCTGCTTTTGTTCAGCATCCAACGGATTGGGAGGAGGAATCCTTCTTCGATTATTGAATGAAAACCCCAATTTCCTGATATCCTATTCATTTGGAACAAACACAGCCAAGTGGGGAAAAGATATCTTTGTTCTTTCTCCAAACCTTGAAGTGACTGCAAAATCGAAAAAGATCTCGTGTGTGACAGATTCATCAGATTCTGCTGACAGAGCGGGAGGTTACGACAATGGAAATAACAGTGTGACCATTCCTCTGTGCATCTATCTCCTCCCAACTCCCGAAGAAATTCATGTGAGCAACACCGAGGCATCTGATCAATCGCGCTGTGGGATCGTCCAATTCACTTGCTTGACCTTGGGCCACTCCCTTACACGACTCACAAGTGAAAAGAAAGTTGTTGTCAGTGGAATGATTCAGATGAACGATGAACTGACCTTTGCCAGAAAGAAGCATAGGATCCGTGGAAACGATGAAGTCAGCTGCTGGGCCATTTCCGATGCCAGCTCGTCATTAAGCTCTGCAATGATAACAGCAAGCGCTGAAACAGTTTTGTCAAAACTGATCTTCTTTCTTTCATCTTCTTTTTCTTCTTCCTCTTCTTCTCATCTATCTTCTCCTTCTCCTTCTTCTTCTCATCTATATTCTCCTTCTCCTTCTTCTTCTCATTCTTCTTCTTCCTCATCCTGTTCCTTTTCTCCTTCATCGCCATCCGACCGCAAGAAAATCATTGCTCGCTCTCTCAGAACATCTGCCTCCATCACACTCACAAACAGCACTGTTATTGTATCCTTGTTCCAATTCAGAGAATTACACTTTTTTCAGATTATCTCAATCATTATCTCCACACTTGCCTGTCACACACAAATGTCTGTTAACCTTTCTGCAAACGCAGCTGCCACAAAATTATTAGCTCGCTTTATCGCATGTTCGGACTCAAAAGGAACAACCGTCATATACTCACATGCATCCCTATCCGCCTCATCTCCTTTACACCCAAATAGATACAGCGTATAAACCAGGAAGAAATGGTGTTGCTCACTCAGAGCATATAGAAAAAACGCCAAGCGTTGACATTTGTGATCTCGGTATTTATTCGTTAACTCGACTTGCCGGAACTTCGCAACTTGTGTCATCTCTTCCTCATTTCCGCAAAGAGCAGCAGAAGCAGTTGCATTGACAGCAGCAGCAGAAGAAGAAGATGTGATGAAGAAACAAAGTTGTATTGCACATCCTCTGCTGCCATCTTCAATTCCTTGGGAGCATCCATAGGAACAACCGCTGAGAAAGCGTGGTCGGTTAGAAATGGAGTACGAAGCATTATAGCCGCGTAAACACATCGTCTGAACAGACTTCCACTGTCTTCTCAAATAAACTCCTCTTCTGTACCGAGCCTCTTGTCTGACATGTTGAATGAACTCGCTTCCCCGCCTTCTGCACCTCTGCCTCCATTCACTCACCCTGCCAAATCAGTTGTTTATCTGCATCAGACGCCCCATCAGACACACACTCAAACGCATGCACTGACAGCATAGCTGAATAATTGCTCAGAATCACCTTCGCATAACCTTCTTCTATTCCTTCAATGAACTGCCGAACAACCTCGATTCCCTTCTCCGTTGTGAACTTTACCTTCACTGAATCATCCATGTGCAATACCTAACGACGCTGTAACTCCACAGTACAATAACCATTGCTTCATCACAATTTGCACATTCACAATACGGTTCAGTTCATCCTTGCTGATAAAGATACCACACACAAACTCGTTCTCCTCTGCTTTGTGCTCAAACTATTCAACTTAGGCGTTAAACATAACCACAAAGTCTTCCACAATAGCCTGCTTTTTCACTGCTTCTTTCTCTGTCCCATGCTCAATGAGGAGCTCGCACTGCTCCAAAGTCAGATTCCTTTTCGGCTTTGCTCCTCAGCCGTATCTCCGCCATTTCATTTCATCTTGACACAGCTTATGGTCAGCAGCATGCACAGCTCTCCCAGCGCATCCAAAGTCTGCCCGTCTGCAATGCGCAAAAGCATCATTTGCTGATTGCCTTTAAAGTTAAAGACACTTCTCGTAATCTCTCAACCTGATAGGACAACCACAACATCCTACTCTTCTATCTGCACTCCCTTTTCCCTTCCTTTTCCTCCTCTTCCTCTATTTTTTCTTCTTCTGAAAAACCAACAAAATCAATTGCAACTTCAGCAAATTCAGCAATTTCAACTGCAAAATCAACTAAACCCACTGCAAAACCAACAGCTATTTCAAACATTTCAATCATTTCAGTCACAATTCCCCTACCAACATCAACATCAGCACTTGCAACAGCTACAAAACTTGCATATCACACAAAACTGGCTTGCTAATACTTCTCCTCTTTTTCTTCATCTTCCTCTTTTTCTTCCTCTTCCTCTTCTTCTTCTTCTCAATCTTCTTCTTCATTTTCTTCTCCTTCCTCCTCCTCTTCTTCTTCATTTAATTCTTCTACTATTTCTTCTGCCTCTTCCTCAGCTTCTTCCACTCCTTCTTGTCCACCTCCTCCTCTTCTTTCTGATTCTTCTCTATTTTATTAGCCTTCTTCACCCTCTTTTTCCATTTCTTCTTATTCTTATTCTTCTCTTCTTCCCCCTGCTTTTCTTTCTCCTTCTTCTCCTTTTTTGAACCCTTCTCAAACATCCAATAAAATGGATGATGCAATTCTTCCTCTGCCTTCTTTAACTTTATCCCCTTCTTCTTTTTCTTCTTGAAATTCATTGTCTTCTTCATCTCATTCTTTTTCTTCTTCCTCCTCCTCCTCCTCTTCCTCCTCTTCCTCCTCTTCCTCCTCTTCCTCCTCTTCCTTCTCAAAATCAATCGAACTACCCTTTCTACACGATTCCTCATTCATCCTCAAATCATTCGTCAACATTTCCACCTGTTCGATATCTTTCCCCACTCCATCTAAACTTCCATCTGACGTTATGCCCAAATACACATCTGTTGCTTCTTCTTCTGCTCTCCTGTTCTCCTGTTGGATACTATCAGATGGAGAAGAACTGTATACTTCTGGTTCCACTGGATGCTGCTTGTCCGCACACGCCTCAGCCTCATCCTCTGTCCCCACCCCCGCCTTCACAAATCACAGCTGAGCCGGCTCAAGAGCCTCCACAACCAGCGGAGCCATCGCTTCTTCCAGCTTCACATGGTTTTCTTTGATTTTCTCCACAAACTCTCTACGTGCTGTCGGATACCCTCCTTTCTCCTCATTCCCATCACCTCCCTCTCTCCCTCCATCTTTGCCTCCATTTTCTTCTCCCTCTTTGCCTCTCCTTTCTCCTTCCTCTGCCTCTTCCCGCTCCTCATACACAGCCAACGCAATCGCTGCAGGTGTCAGAACCACATCCTCCATCCTCAGCCCCGCTTCCGACAACCCCTTCTCCACAATCTCCCCCACTTATTACTTTGCAGCCCCTCTCCCCATAACTTCGTCGTCCAGCTTCACCACCACGCGCCTCGACTGAGGCGATCACCATATCTGCAGTGAAGGGTCAAACATAACGCATATCAACATGAATGCATTCAGATCCATCACCATAAAGATATGCTTGTTCCACATCTTCTTTCCTGACGTCACTGCTTGTGAATGAAGCGGATTCGCAAACAAAACTGAAATCATCTCCGAAAGCTTTTCGTTGCATATGTCCAAAATACCCACGAACTGCACAGCAAGCCACGTGACAGCATGTTCCCACAACATCAGCAGCGACAGTGGTATGTTCCGCGCAAACGCCCCATCCACCTCAGGCACCATAATCCGCAGCCGCATCTCGATGTCGTTTATCGCTGCTATCGATATGAATGACTTCGTCACAGCCGACGCATCCGAAGGGTAAATTGCAGGGGCTGATAATGATTTATCATCTCCTGTTGCCTTCTTCTCTTCGCTTTTCCGCCTCTGGAATGGAAAGCTGAACAGCGTGCTGCTCAAGTTGAAGAAGATGAAGACGAAGGCGCTGAGCGAAGATACGACTGCTGCGCTGAATCGGCCACAAGAGGCTTTTTTCGATACCACTCCATGTCAATTGGCAGTTCTAATAGTGATACTGACACAACATTTTCATTTGTTTCAGAACTGTTAACAGCAGATAAAACCTGCTTTTTTGTGTAATTAAAAATGTTTGAAGCAGGATTTCTTTTGATAATGCGTTAATACAAAATGAAACGGAGAAGAAAAAGGCACATTTTGAGAAGAAAGAACTAGTTGAAACAAACTGTTTGAATCTAAATTTGAGAAAATTTTGTTTTTTTTGAGTTTGAAGCGAATGGTAATAAATTTTGAAAAATAATGCTTCATTCCACAATGTTCTAGAATTACATTAATAATTGCTTTTGAAAACTTCTTTTTGAATAACTTTCGATTGATACGAGTGAAGTTTTGATGAATTTTTCATGTTTGATGATTTCTTATTAAAAAATTCTTGAATTCAAGAAAATCAATTTTATTTGTTTTTCTTCATAAGAAAGTGATTAAAACTTAATAAATGTCAATAAATTCAGAATGAATATTCTAATATATGAAATGAAAATGAAGAAATAAGAATATGAAAATCATTTGATTCAAATAGCTGAAAATCATTTTCTTTCAAATGTGTATTGCAAAAAACGTTTAAAGTTCATATGATATCATCAAACTTGTATATTATTTTTCAATAATAAGCTCAGAAAATAATAAATAAACAAATATATATATATTGTATGGGAACGGAATGATCAACATTTTTTGATCATACGTGATCTTTTGTGGGACAAAATTAAAGTCGAGGAACTTTTCAAAAAAATTTTGCCATATTATAAAACATGCAAGGCGTGAATTTTCCATTTTCAGAATCCTTTTTTTTCAATGAAAAGAATCAAAATTTCAAAAATATTATGGTTATGATCAAACAAATATCTAATGATGAAAATTGAAATCAACTTTTTTATGAATTATTTAAATTTTTTGTATAATTCAAAGCTTTCTTTTTTTATTATATGGGGGAAAATACGGACTTTCAAGCTTTTTATGCACAAGGAACTGAAAAATTGTATTGCTCATAATTTTATTTCGCCTTCTTTGATTTTTAAATGAATTTTATTTTCAGATTCGTAAACATGCATCGTTGAAATCAAAACATCAAGTTTTTCAACATTTCACAAATGTCAAAAAAAAAAACTATTTTTTCATGTTTTTTGATCGAAAAAAGTCAATCAAAAGTGTATAATTTTTCAATAAAAATGCCTGAAGCAGAATATTTTGCACCATATAAAAAGAAAATAACAAAAGTTCTCAATTCATTTAAGTATTTTTTATTTTCACCTTTCATCTTGCGCAATCATTGAAACACTCGTTTTTCGTGTGTGAAAAATTGATTTTTTGATTTAAACACTAACCCTCTTCATAAAAATAATAGACAAAAATTAAACGCAAACTCAAAACCTAAAATTTCGATTCGAAGGAAAACCCTAAAGCAGAACGAAACCCGAAAAGTTCATTTTCACGAAATATTTTTCCTTAAAAACTTACAAAACAATCCAATAAAAATTTCAAACATCTTTAATTGACTTCATATGAATCGAAAGATTTTTTCTCACAAATTTATTTGTTCCAAACAATGAAATTTCCAAAAATCGTTCAACTTGCAAACAAAAATTTTTTTTATTTGTTTGATAATAGCCATTATATTTTCGAAATTTTGATTTTTTTCATTGAAAAAAAATATTAGCAAGAATGAAAAATTCACCCCTAGCATGTTTTATGAAATTGTATTTAATCATTCTATCACAAAAAATCCAAAAAAAAAACGAGTTTCTGAATGATCCTTAAAGTTCTGACTCACCAAATAAATTCTCAGTCGATCCAATATTTTTAATCAGTCAAAAAAAAAAAAATTATTCAATAAGAGAAATTATTTTTGATTGATCATCTTTTTTTCTTGTAGACTTTTTGTGCAGTATTTATATTTCTCTTCATAAATAAACCCTGGGTGAAGAGAAGGAAAATGTTCGGCATTTCCTTCAACCATTTTCCACTTCATAAAAATTAAAAGTGAAAAGAAGTCAAAAGAAAAAATGAAAAAGAAAAAAGAAAAAAGAAATATAAAAACCACTTCAACAAGATATTTGGATAACAATTGTGAAATTATTTTTGAATTCATATTTTTTCAACCAATAATTTCTGTCTGAGTTTTCACTTGAAATGCAGATTAATCGATATTGAAAAGTCATAGTTGCTCAAAAGATTGTTTTTTTAAAATATGTTCTCGAATATCGCTTTTTTTAAATAAATTATTTTGTTATTTTTTCCTTCAAAAGAATAATTCCTCTTCCAAGTATCAAAATTTTGGAATTTGAAACACTCCGAAAAATGTTATGATTTCAAAAATAATCACCCAATTTCAAAATTCAAACATTCATAGGAAATGGATAATTTCATTTACACTTTTGAATATTGAACAAAATCCAAATTTTGCATTCTTTTTTTCTTTTGAATTATCATTTTTGGAAATTTTGAATATAAATAAATATGTGAAAAAAAATTGTAAATATGGGGGAAAATATGAACTTTCAAGCTTTTTATGCACAAAGCATGAAATAATTGTTTCACTTATAACATTTTTAAACTTTATCAGATTTTAAAATAAATTAGATTTTCATATCTGTTTACAAACATCATTGATATAATAACATCATGTTGTGTTTCCTCTCATGTATTTTAAAAAACAAACCCATTTTTTACAAATTTTTTTATCACAAAAAGTCAACGAAAAGTGCATAATTTTTCAATGAAAATGCTTGAAGTGAAATATTTTGCCCCATATGTTGAACGTTCGAAGGTGCATGAAATGCAATTTATTATTAGCATTTATGAAAATGACAAGATTATAAAAAAATGCTTGTATTAATTTGAAAAAAGCAAAAATAAACTGTTTGAAAATAATTAATATGAAAATACAATTATATCAATGAAAATGATATTGCTCAGAAAAAAAAAATAAAAATAAAATAAAAAAATTAAACATGTTTGTTCACAAATGTAGTGTTTTTTTTTGACTATTGAATTTAGCACAAAAATAATTTTTTATTGCTTTTCTCAATTTTTCGGTGTATTTTTTCATCGTTTTGGAAGGCCAATTATGCTTTTACTGAAAAAGTTTAAAACAGACTTTGTTCTTTTTTCACAAACGCTTAAATATTGCTCCAAATAACATGAATAGAGGTTCTATTTCTCGTCCGTTTCACACACGTTAAATGCATATGTCAGAAAAAAACTTTTTTCTGACATTCTATAAATCGTCATTTATTTCCATCTTCTGCAATTCAAATTCTCACGTCATCATTATTTATGAAAAATAAATGTTTCAAAATATTTATTAAAATATGTGAATGAAGAAAATACAACTCAAAAAATGTGAGGATATTTGACTTCAACTTCTCTGTTTTCAAGTTGAAAAAATAAGTTATAGAAGACATTCATTTGGGTGAAATTTTTTGTAAAGTCGCAACCGTATAATTTTCAAACAAATCAAATATTTAATATTTTAATGAAAATTTTGTTCGCGAACACCAAATTACACTAATATGGAATATATTTCTGGATAAAGCTATTTCAGGCATTCAAGCAAAGTTAGGTGAATACTTATAAAAATTTGAGCATTATATGAAAATTTTGATTAATCTGTAAATTAAACAGTTGCGACTTTTCTTGAAGAATTACCCATTAGAAATATAATTTCTCCTCGAGAAAGAGAATGCAAAATGATTTTGATGGTCATATAATTGGAAAAACAGAAGGAGATAAATGGAATCATTAAGAATAGTGTTGTAGAAAAATTTGAGAAACACAAATGCAGTTTCAAGCAGCCTTTGTTCATGTCCTCATGAATCAAATATGTTCAGAAATTTTAATACTTTGCTCAGTTCTATCAGAACATCAAAAAGAATTTCAAAACAGTGAAAATTGTTTGTTGAAATTGATCAATAGGAATTCTTCTGGAAGTTCTTTTAGAAAAATAATTCTTGACTCAATTATTTTTAAGCTGAAATCGAACAGTCTTTATTATTTTTATTATTAATTTTTACCCGAAAATATACATCGTATATAATCACAATCGGATGCGGTCACTTATAAAAGTGAAAAATAAAATGTTTTGATAAAGGTGGGTGATTATTTTTGAAATCATAACTTTTTTCGGAACGCTGTTTTTTCAAAGGTTGTTAGTCTTTGGAAAGAAATCTTGAATTTTAGTGCAAAATACTTTCCAATAGTTTCACAAACAAATGTTTTTGTTGAAATAAAGATGAAGACATCTTTAAAAAGCCATTTCATTTTTCAGTGTTAATTTGTTAATGCTCAATGAAGTTTTTCTTTCCGAAAATTTTGTTTGAAAAAATATGATTACAAAAATAATTACCCAGGTTGTAATTATTATTGTAAGCAAATCATTCATTAGGAATAATTGTTTAATAAAATCTGATTTCAAAAGTGATCTTCAAAATAAGGCCTCTGCGACAAAAAAAAAAAAATAAAAAAAAAAAAAAAAAAAAAAAAATAAAGCGAGCAATATTGGTCGAAAGACATAACCAATGTTGAGTTTTTTTTATTTTTATTTTTTTTAATTTTCTATTTTTTTTTTTTTTTTAATTAATATTATTATAATAATAATAATAATTAAAATTATTATTTTATCAATTGAATGATTTTGTTTCCACTCCAATAAACATCGTTGAATAGTTACGTCATTATTTAAAGATTTCATTTTCATTTGAACTTTTTCGAATTGAGTTCATAATTTTAATTTGATTTAATCAATTTGCATCTAGTCAATCTTATTTGATTTGACTTAATCAAATCTGATTTGAATAGATCATTTTTTGATCTTTTTATTAACAATTATGAGTCAATTTCGATCAAGATATTGACTTATTTTTTCAAACTCTCTTCTAAGTTGGCAGATCTTTCAAATACCACAAGTTTGTGATTTCTTTTTTTGATTGTTTTTAGTGTAAATTGTTTATTTTCAACATCTCTTATTCCGATTCGGATCATAATGAACAATTTGAAACTAACGTTTTAAACACGAGCGAGAGATGATCAACAGTTGAAATCAATTTTATATCTGTATTTTTGATAGCAAAATAGCTATATTGATCTTATTTCGTTAACTTTATTGTTTTTGTTGCTTTTTTGTTTCATTTCATATTTATTAGTATGTTTTGTATAGAAAATTAACAAATATATAGAAATTTTATAAATAAACACAATTTTTGTTTTTCATTCAAAAAAATAAATTCAGAATTGGAAATATTAATTAATAGAGATTATTAAAAAGATGAGATGGTTGAAAAAAGAAGTTAAAGAAAAATTTAATGATATTCACTTTTTATTCAGCAACGATTGGAGAACAGATGTGGGTTTATTTTGTTTTGAATCAACAGAAGAGGAAGAAGAAGCAGTAGATGAAGATGATGATGAAAAGGAAGAAGAAGGTTGTGTTTGTGTAAATGAAGGAATAGGCTGAGTTGAAGATGGAGAAAAAATACTAATAGATTTCCATTGCTGTGGCAGGTGCCAAGCTTGTGAATTATCACAATTTTGATCTTCATCAAAATCTTTTCTTTCTTTTTCCAAAACATGTTCTCTTTGCTCACTTCTTTGTTCCAAAACTTCGCAATTCGCTCTTTCTCTTCTTTCTTTCGCTTTTTCTGCTTCGAACGACCTCAGATCATCATCAGAAGCATCTAAAATAAAAATATATGATAAAATGTTGTTTATAAAAATGAAAAAATAGTCAAAGAAAATAAAAAATAATGGTAAAAAAGTGAAAGATAAGCCTCCTGTTTCTGCCAAAATTGTAGTTATTGTGGGTGTCTGGGTATTTTCTGGATTGAGTTTATTTTTCATTTTGGCGAAATATCTAGCATTAGCCACCTTCTTTGCATCAACTTTTCTCAAGTAATTCGAATATAACTCCTCCAAAAACAATGAATTTGCTTCAAAATCCTTATTTGTGAGTTGATTGTACAAGATATGAAAGTTTGTAAGGCAGCAAGCCACTGAAAAATAGTACCCAACCCGCTCCATTTCAAAAACCCACGGATGACGGAAGACAGAAAAGAGAGTTTGAAGCCTTCCAAAGAATCTTTCAACAATGACACGATGAGATGCGAGCTCAGAAGTTCCAACTGGCTTCGTTATAATCGCTCCAAGCTCTGGTTTCGCTCCTTTGAAAGCGGAATCGGCCAAAATCTTTGCTCCTCCAAGCTTTTGAACAAATGTGGGGTAATGTTCTTTGAAAATAGTGAAATCGTGAGTTGACCCAGAGTAGATAGAACTGATTGTACTTGCTGTCCCCACCTTGGGGTTCACTCCCACCTCCACCTTGACACAATAGATGTGATGCTTCCCTGAGTAGTATTTTTTTCCAAACTCCAACCTCCCTCCAGGTCTGTTTGTAGGAATAACTGTGCAGTCAAGCACAATTCCCACCTCCTTCATTAGCTCTAATCGATCTGGACGAAATGAAAGAAAAAGATTTGCAAGTTGAGGTTTTAAATTTGATGCTGTTGAATGAAGAAGTCGAACAGCTGATGTTTGAGATTCGTGTTTTGATTGAGATATGACGTGAGTTAAAGAAATGGAGCGGTGGTGAAGAAAAACTAACAAAAGAAAAAGTTGTTCATCCAAAGATTCGATTGATTTTGCCCTTCCACGATGAGGTTGGGCTGATGATGAGAGAAGACGAAGAAGCAAGTCGAATTCATAACGAACAAACCCAGTCAGTCGGTGAAAACCGAAAGATGGGTCAGTAAATTTTTAACAAAATTTATCTATGATTGATTGCTGATCTTCATCAGATTTCATATCTATATGAGATGGCATCACATTTCTTTTCTCCACGCTCTTCAAAATATCGAAAAATGGAGATTGTGACATGAATGATGTAGTTTCAAAAAAGTTAAATACAAAAACGCCCATTAATAACAATTATTATCGATCATATTCGCACGCACAATTATAGTAATTTGCATTGACTCAATCAAATCGATTTGTCTCGATCTAATTTGCATTATATTAAACTTATCTGCTTTAGCAAAGGCAAATAATATATGACTTGTTCAAATCGCATAAGTTCTATTTTCAACAAAAATTTACCCATATTATTTTTCTTAAATATTAAAAAACGCATTTTTCTTGTCTAAAAAAAAAAGTTAAAGACAGCAAAGATTCAATGCTATGTATGGAAATTTACTGATCCACCAAATTTCATGATTTATTTAAATATAAGTTGTTTCAACTGACAATATTTTCAAAAGTTTGAATATATTACTATAACAGCATAATGAAGCCATATCATAATACAAAAGCAAAATTTATAAGTTCGAAGTTGCTATTTGCAAATGGTGTGCTAAAGATGAAAGACATTACTTTAATTTTATTTTTCCATTTTCGAGAACTGATTTCAAAATAAACGAACTGCCCAATGCAAGAACATTCAGTTTCCAAATGTGATATTTTGCAAACCATTGATGCATAGTGATAAATGACATTTATTACAACAATTGTCATCAATTTATTTGCAAAAGCTGAAATGAGAGCGAAGAAAAGATGATTCTGAAAAAGAAGACGATTATTTGATCAAAACAGGTTTTCTATTTCGAATTGAGTTGAATTTGAAGTATTACGTGAAAATGCACCACCATCAAAAGAGAATCACGAAGAAAATGATTGAATAACATTGATAAGAAAGAAAGAACAAAAAGTTGACAATTGATCAATGTGAAAGTTGCTGATCATCGGAAGCAGATGCGAATAAAATACTGTTTTTATCCAACAGCCTATTTTATTTTATTGTAAACGGTTGACTCATAAAATAATGAAGAAAATCGGAAACAAACAAAAGAAAAAGACTCGGGGAATTTGTGGCAGAATTTTTGAACAAGTTTGATCATCAAACTTATCTTTTGAATTTTATTTTCTTTGTTATTTATTTTGCAATTAACGATTGGACCGTTATTTAGAGCAACTTTTGAGTAATTTCACGAAAATTGCGATTAATTGTTGTATTGACACAGAAATGACCATATTTGCCTTATGATCTTCTGTGAAAATCTTCAATATGTTTGTTCTGCAAAAGTTGAGCAAGAAATATTTTTTTTGAAAAAATAATTTTCATCGAGCAAAAATTTAATATACAATTTTGATCAAAGCAGAAAATATTGATTGTTTGGAGAGAAGGAATTTTCTGCTGTCTGAGGCAGGAAGAGAAGCAGTTATCGATGATTATTGTTCTTTTCTATTTAATTCTCATGAGCTGCTCGACAGAAAGTCCAAAATCTGACGATCAAGGTCAAAGTTCAATAAAGACTGAAAACATTGATTGCTTTGAAAAGAGGAGTGATGAGAAGCCTTTTTTATCAAATAGCATTAAACATAAGTGCGGGATTGAAGGATCTTCATTCACAAAAGAGATTGGAAAAACAAAAGGAAATCATCATCAAAAGTTGAGTTTTAGTCAGATAACTTCGCAATTGGGCTTGACAAACACCTCGCTGACAACGCAGAAGATTCATTTTGATCAAAGCAGCGTTCATTCAATTATTGATGCTGGAAGGCAGTCGCTTGTTTTTGTTGATCAATGTGTGATAGCTATTTCGCCGTTCTGAATCAAATATGTTCAGGAGCTCTGCCAGCACATTTCTCATCAAAAACTTGACACTTCTCTCATTAGCACCAATTGTACGTGTTTCTTCTCTTGTTGGACCTGGAAATCGGTTGCCCGTTGAAACTCAAGAAAATGATGTGAACATTGTTGAATCGTCATTTATGTCATTTGCGCTGTCTGAGATTCCATTTGTTTCATCTGCGCCTTCTTCGATTATAACGATCGTTCATTCAGTTTTTGCTAACATGACTGCAACAGGACCAAGAGATTTTCGAACAGCTTGTGATAAGTGTTGTTGCTTGGCGATAATTCACTCTTGCAGTTTTTCAGAGGTGGATAACGTTCTGGATGGAGAAATAGTGAGTTCAATTAATGGGCAATCAGCGATGGATGCCTTTAACACTTCATTCTCTCGTTGCAGGAAGACCGGAAATGACTTAAAGATTGAAGGAAACGAAACAATGAAGAAGCAAGATCTTGGAGCGAGAAATGACACTCTTCAATTCATTGCATGCGAATGGCACAACACTTCATCAGCCTTTACAAATGAATCATTTTCTGATAGCAATACAGAATACTCTGGAGGGGCTATCGGAATTTATGGGGGAGATAATTGCTCAGCAATTGTTGAAGATTGCTTGTTTGACACATGCACTTGCCAGAGATACGGAGGAGCAATCATGGTATATTGTGGGAAGAGTGTTCAATGGAAAGGAAATGTGTTTGAAAAATGCAAATCACATAATTATGGTGGAATTACTCTGCTGTTTAATATCAAAAAATGCACATTTATTGAAGATTGCGTTTGCCGAAATACATCTGCCGTAGCTTATTGTGGTGGGATAAGAATTCAAAACTGCCGCTCAACAGGCTGTGAAGAAGACGGCCCAATTGTTAATAGATGTTATTTTGATTCATGCGATGTTAAAATCAGCATTGGAGGTGGAGCACTTTTATTTTATGAAATGTCATATACAATGAAAACACATGAATGCACTTTTAAGAACTCGACAGCTTCCTTTGGAGGTGGAGTTTACTTTTATTTTTCAAGTTCAGGAACAATAGATTACCAAATGATTGCCTTTTCTTTCTTTTTCAACAACTCCGCTTATGACAAAAAAGGGAATGATATATATATATGACAATGCATCTATCATTGGGGAGAATTTCATTTTGTGTGTTTCTTCTTTTTCAACAAGAGCGGAAGGAAACAGAGTGTATCACTCAGCACTTGGAGAAAAAAACAGTTGGCTTCCGAATGGGATACTGGAACGATTTGTGAAAAAAGATGGGGTTGACAAAGAGTTTTGTGGCATTGATGAGGGTTCTGCATGCCAGTCAATAGAATATGCAGTGGAGAGCTTTTCAGATTCTGGGGAACAGCGATTGAAGCTGCTGGAGAGCGTGTTTTCACCAAAAAGTGAAGTGTCCAGACCTCTGAGGGATATCGTTGTGAGAGGCGTTGCTCAGGAGCAGTGTGTGATCAAGACTGAAAATCTTCCTGGCCAGTTCTTGTTTGAGGTGTCGAGTGGATCGCTGTTGGGGTCGAATTTCAGTGTGGAGCATTCTGCAGCAAAACAAGGGATGACACTCTTTGCAGTGAGCTCAGTGGGAAAGATGAAACTGAACAGAATGAAGCTGTTTGCATCTGAAGATCATAGATCTGTACTTCCATTCACATCCCCGCTGATTATTTGCTCAGGAGATGGAACACTGAATGTGGACGAGCTTCAGATAAGTGGGTTCTTCTTGAGTAATTGCTCTGTGTTTAATTCGCTGGTGGGAGGCATTGAGATGAAGAATGTGCTGGTTGAGAACCTCCAAAGGCTTCATGGAAATGGAAGTGTTGTCAGTGAGGTGGTTGGAAGTGGTGAAATGGTTGATCTGAGCAATGTGTCACTGAACAATTGCAGCTGCCAAGAAGGAGATGGTGGGGGCTTTTGCATTCGAGTGAAGAGAGGAGGTTCATTGAGGGTGGGGAACTGGAGCAAAACAGCTTTGAAACAGTGCAGTGTGGCAGATGAGGAAACAAAGAAAGGAAAAGGGGGAGGGATGATGATTTGTGTGGAAGATGGAGGAGAGGATATTATTCTTGGGGATGTGCAGTTCAGTGGATGCTCGGGTTGGTGGGGAAGGAATGTGTTTGTGGAGGCGAGGGAATTGTCGAGGGTTGTGAGCAGCACGAGTGTGTTGTTTGGCACAACAAAGATGGAAGACAAAGATATGATGGGAATGGAGGATGGATGTGGAGAAGAGGCTGTGCCGCTGCTGGCATATTTGGCTGTGTTTGGAGGGAGCGGATATGTGGGAGGGAGTGGGATGAGGGATTTCAGTGGATGCGGAACCAAGAATTATCCCTGCCGCACAATTGGAAAAGTGGTTCACTTGCGATTTGGAGATGGAAAGAGAGCGATTGTGATGCAAGAAGGGTTTGTGTGGAAGGAAGAGACGGTGATGGGAAATGAAGAGTGGGAATTGAAATGTGTGAGCGAAAGAACAGCTGTGCGAGTAGAGTGCCCAGAGACGCTCAGTGGGGAAGCAGTGATTGTGAGCCAAATGAAAACGTCAATGACAAACATTCGATTTCAGCTGACTCCATTTCGGGGTTCAAGTGAGAAGGTGTTTGTGGAGTGCCAAGCAGGGAGCATGCTATTGTCGTATTGTGAAGCAGAGATGGCAGAGAGTGGAGATGAGCTGATGAACACTTTTGCAAAGGCAAGTGGGGGACTGCTGAAATTTGTGAACTTCAAGATGAGAAACGTTGTCTTGGGGGATATTTCAGCGATTGTTGGTGTTGAGAGCGAAGCTGGAACAGAGCTGGTGATGGAAAATTGCTTGTTTGATTCTGTGGAATTGGATGGAGGATGTGCTGTGAGTGTGAGCAATGTGAATGTGATGAATGCGACAAAAAGCAATTTCACAAGCATCACTCGTGCAACTGGAGATGGAGGAGGGATGAGTGTTACTGTTAGTGGGGAGACTGAATTGCATTCTGTACTCATTGAAGAGTGCGTGTTCAATGCTTGCTCAGTGAATGAAAATGGAAAGGGAGGAGGAGGGATGCACTTGCACATTGCAAAGACGAATGTTGTGAAAGTGAACAAGTGTTCGTTTTGCTTGTGCACAGCAACAGCTGCACCTGGAAAGGGATTGTGGGGAGGGATTCTGATTAAAGTGGTTGATGCTGATGCAAACTTTGTGGTGTCTTTGCCATCATTTGGCGAAGGCGGAGCGAATAGCGCAGAACATGGAAATGATCTATTTATAGAATCTCCAAATCTGACAGAGAGTGTGATCGAAGAAAGATTTCCATTTGGAAAATACATGCAGTTGTCTGAAGTGGATGGGATGAGAGGCTTTGATGGGGCTGATCGTTTGAATGCCATACCACTTGTGTATTTGCTGCACGATGTTGGAGTCACGATTTCCGCATCCTCGACGAATGGACTGGATGTGGCTGGATGCGGATTTGTTGAGTATCCGTGCAGAACAGTGGGATATTCGTTCCAGAGGCAGCAGGAGCAAGAAAAAGATGTGGAGGTTGTGGGAGTGTTTGAGCTGAATGAGAGTGTTTCTTTGAGCCACGAGAAAGGGTGCTTTGTTCATGGAAAAAGTGAAATGAGCGAAGTGATTGTGCATGGAAGCGCCTCTGGTGAAACAGGGCTTCTGCATATGAAAGGAAATGGGCAGCCGAATTCTTGTGTGAAGCTGTTATTATTTTCTGTTCCCAGATCTGTCCAGGAGCATGAGGCGCTTTTCAGCCAAGAAAGCAAGGGAACAATGAGAATTGAGAACTGCTCATTTCGATCTCAGAACGAAGGTGCAACACACACATTTTGTGCTATTGTTGCGAACAATGGAAAGACAGAGCTGGTGTTTGTGACAGTTGACAATATGTGTTTTTCAGGGAGTCAACTGATGAGGATAGAGGGAGCAGCAGCTGTAGATATTGCGAATATGAAATCTCTGAATGCCACAACCTCGTCCGAAATGGGATTGGTGTATGTCTGCGGAGCAGAAGCTCAACTGAATGTTAAGAATTCTGTGTTTGATAATGAAGGGTCAGGAAAGGAATGCAGGATTATCAATTCATGTGGAGCCAACGGTGTTATATTGGAGGAATGTGTGCTTAAATCAGGAATCGTGAGAGGAAGGAACGGATCAGCTGTCTGTTGCGTTGTGGGTGAGGAACAAATATTGAAGATAGTTGGAGGAAACTTCGAGAGCTGTGAAAGCACAGGGGGAAATGGAGGAGGAATATTTGTGAAAGTGAAGGCAGGAGGTTTGGCAGAGTTGGGAAACACTTCATCTGTGCAGGCTATTGAGTGTTCGGATTGCCATGCAAGAAGTGTGGAGGATAGTGGAGGGCGTGGAGGAGGGATGTATTTGTCTGTGGATGATGAGGTGAAAGCATTCTGCATTCAGAATGCGGTGTTTGATGGTTGCAGCGCAACAAGAGGAGGGAATTGGGTGTTTGTGGAAGGCAAAGAGCTAAAGAGGATTGTGAATGGAACGGCAATTGGATTTGAGTTTGAGAAGGCAGTTGAGATTGCGAGGTTGGATGATGTTGGAGGGTGTGAGTTGAGCGCAGTGGAACAAGTGATCCCACTGGCAGTGCTGTTTCGAGGGATGCCAGCTGTGGGATATGTGGGCGGAAATGGGATTGATTATGAAGTTTGTGGATTCAAAGACTTTGCATGCAAAACGATAGAACATGCGGGAAGTGTGCTTTTTGGAAAGAAAAATGCAACATTGAAGCTGCAGAGCTCATTTGTGTTTGAGAAAGATATTATTTTGGATGCACAACCGATGGATATTTGCGGAGAAGCGAACAGCACATTGATCAAAGTGAAAGAGGATGAAAATTGGGCTGGGAAAGGAATGATTGAAACACAGCACGATATCAGATTGCACGGAATGGTATTTCAGCTGCCACGATCAGAAGGAGATGGAAGAGAAAAATGGATGATGTGTTGCAACTCAATGAGTCTGAAGATTGAAAAGTGCCATTTTGTGAATGAAAGTGGTGTTGTTGGGATGGGGATTGTGGCTGTTTCAGGAGGCAGAATGGAAATGACACATTGCAGAATTGAGGGGTGTGTGTTTGTGAAGGCAGGAGTTATATTGTTTGATGGAAATGAGGCTGAAGGAGTGCTGGATGGTCTTTATATGAGAAATGTTGGAGTCAGTGAAGAAGGGAGTGTTGTGAGGGCGAAGGCAGGAGTAAATGTTGAGATTGCAAACAGCGAATTTCGAGAAAGAAATGAGACAGATGGGAATGTGATCAGAGTGGAAGGAGATATCAGCGTGGGGATGAGGAACAGCACATTTTCTGGGTTGAAGCGAGGAGCAGGAAATGGAGGAGCGATTGATGGAAAAGTCGGGGAAGCAGAGAGGGTGGAGATTGTGAACTGCACATTGGAGCACAATGGATGTGATACGGGAGGGTCACGAGGTGGAAGTGTGCTTGTGGAAGTGGATGATGGAGGGTATTTTGGATTTGATGAAAACACTGTGAACCGCAGTACAGTTCCATCGGGAAGTGGACTTGGAGGAGGGCTGTATGTGAACTTGTGGGGAACTGGATCAGAATACTCGATGAAGAAGATCGTGTTTGATGAGAATGGAGCATCGAAGGGGAAAGATGTGTTTGTGGAGTGCATTCAACCTCGACTGATGATTGTTGGGGTGCACTGGAATGGATCAGCACAGAACAATACAGCAGAAGATCGGCTGTGGGTGCTTGATCGATTGTCAGAGGCCACAGAGGGGGTGACGATGATGGAGTATCTGTTTCCGAGCTCTTCGCGATTTGTATTTGTGAATGGAAATGGGAGCAATTCGACACTGTGCGGGTATCGAGAGCTTCCATGTGAATCTGTTGATTTGGGATTTCAGCTGATGAACACCACGCATTCCATCATCCAGCTGCAAGCAACAACGCCAGTGAGTGGGCAGATTGATCGAGATGGAGACTCGTTGACCATCCAAGGAGACGAAAGCAAACCATTGCTTGCGATTGGGGGAGATGCGCAGTTTGTGCTGAGCAGTGGTGAGGCACTGACGCAACTTGTGTTTTCTGATGTGAACTTTGACCTTTCAGGAGTGAATGGAGGTGGAAGTGCTTTCGATTGTGTTGTTGAAGCGTGTGCTGGACAGTGTTCATTTGTTGGCGATATCTTTTGGAGTGGTGGAGAGGAGGGAAATGGAGCTTGTGAGAAGTGGATTGTTGTTGGAAAAGGGAGCACAGTCAGATTTGATGATTGCGAAGTGAGGAGTGTGAAGTTTTTTGGAGAAAGAGGGATCATTCAGGCGAGAAGTGGAACTGTCATACTGACAAAAACACTAATCACAGGATGTTCAGGGAGAGAAGGAAGTGGCCTTGTTGTTGTGTGTGTTGGAAGCAGTTGCACAGCAGATGGATGCACTGTGGATAACTGCTGGTGCACAGGTGATGGAGGCGGATGGAAGATTGAAACAGGGGGGAGAATGAAGATAGCGAATGGGAGCACAATTTCTGGTTGCAAGTCAGTGGAAGGAAGGGGAGGAGGAGGGAGCTGCGTTGTGGGATTGGGAGGAGAGTTAATAACGAAGGGGGTGCATGTGGAGAGGTGTTCTGTGGATGAGGGGAAATGGAGAGGTGGAGGAATATTTGTTCAAGTTGAGGGAGCAGATGGAAAAGGGATGAATCTGAGGGAAGTGTGGTTTAAGGAGAACAAAGGAAAAGAAGGGAAAGATCTGTTTTTGGAATGTGTTGACTTGAACAACACTGCCACACAGGCATCGATTGCTATTGATTTGTTTGATGAAAATGGAGTGAGAATTGCAGATATGGCTGGGGTGGATGAAGTGAACTTCGATGAGAGTGTTGATTTGATGTTGTTCCTTGTGGAGCGTCGAGCGAGTGTGGTGGTTGTGGATGGAGGAAAGGGAGTTGATGTGAATGGGTGTGGAAGCGAGGCTTTTCCTTGCAAATCGATCTGGAGTGGAGTGGGGCACTTTGACGATTCATCCGAGAGATACTTGCAGATTGTGAATGTGGGGAGCATCGAAGACTGTTATGAGTTTCTGGAGGAAACAAGTGTTGTTGGAGTGACTGGAGGAGAACGAGAGAAAGTGATTTTGGTAATTCAAGGAAATCCAAAGAGAGATGGAGTGTTTGAAGCAGTATTGACAGCACGTGCAAGTCTGACAATTGGCAAGGTCTCGTTGGAATTGCCAAGCAAACTGGAAAACGAATTGAAAGTGGCAATCATCTCAAAGACAGGAACGCTAACTCTTGAAAGCTGTCAAATCGTGTGTGATGCCGAAATGAAGTTTGGAGTGATTGAGGCAAGTGGCAATGGAGTGGAATTGATAAATTGTCAGATGGAGTCTTCGAGTTTTTCAGTTGTTCCGTTTCTTCTTCTTTCAAGAGCAGTGATTGAAGGATGCAATTTCACTGGAATCAGAACAGAAGTTGGAAAGAAAGGAGGAGTGGCTGAGATTGAAGTTGGAAGGGAAGAGAATGTTGTTGTGAACAGATCGCGGCTGATGAAGTGCGGATGCAGTATTGAAGACGGAAAGGGGGGATTTGCTTTCTTGAACACCACAAACACAGAGGAAAGTCCGCGATTTGTGTTTGAAGGACTGGTGTTTGATCAGAATGAAGCATGGCTGGGAAGGAATGTGTTTATTGTTGATTGTGATCTCAATGAGTCTGTGAATCAGGATGCATTCAGATTCAATTATGGGAGTGGAGAAGGAGACACAGATGGGAACATGTTTGTGGGGAGCGATAGCAAGTTTGCTGAAACTGATTTATTGAGGTTCCTTGTTTCATATAAGGGATGGGAGGTGTATGTTGGAAAAGAAGGTTTTGATGTGGCAAGGTGTGGAAGACAAGAAGAGCCATGCAATTCGTTTTGGAAAGGGATGGAACAACTGAAAAGCGAAGGGGAATCTCGTTTCATGTTCGTTTCTGGAGAAACAGTTATTCGGGATGAGTATGATTTGGAAGAATTTGAAATGAAATCGGATGGGAAGAGAGACGAGTCAAAGAAGAGCAGAGTTGTGTTTGAAAAGAAAGCAAGTGTGGGAGAATTGTGGTTTATCAGGAGTCATGGCGGAGTGCTTGTGGAAGATATATGCTTTGAGCAGACAGAAGCGTTTGAAGAACATGTAAAAGCTCTTATTTGGAACGAAGGAGGTCTGTTGAACCTCAGTGACTGTTCATTTGTTTCAGTTGCGAAAGATGGGAGTGAGTTTTCCTGCTCGCTTGTGTTTGCAAAACAAGGGGTGCTGATTGTGCAGTTGTTCAGGATGGAGTCGAGCAACATTGGCGACAGTGTGTTTGCTGTTGGGGATGAGGCCACATGTGTGATTGAGAAAGCAACTATTTCCGGAGTGAACATGAATTGTGATGCGATTGTGAAGATTGTTGGAGAGGAACATGCACTTGGAAGATTCGAAACAAATCTTGTTGGAAGCGTTGAACTCAAGGATTGCATTCTGGATGATGTTCAAGGAAGGAGCGATCGGTGCAGCGTCATGCGAACAGACACAGGAAAGGAAGTGATGATGAAGGTGAATGGAAGCGTTGCAAGCGACTGCAGAGCAAAGCAAAGCTTGCAAGGAGGGGTAATGGAGCTGTGGATTAATGGAGGTGGAAGGATGAACATGGTGAACAGCAGTGTTGTTCGGTGCAGCTGTTCAGATACCGGCAAGGGAGGAGGGGTGTATGTGGGGAGCAATGAGACGGGAGTGCTGGATTTTGAGTTCAGGACGATGGTGTTTGTGGCGAATACAGCAGGGGTTGGGTGTGATATTTTTGTTCAGTGCTTCAGCATATCGTCGCAGATCAATGAAACGCAATTTCGATTTGACCTCAGGAAGATCTCGGATCAAGAAAAAGGGATTTGTGGGATAGACAGCACAGAGCACAAGACAGACACGAATCTTCTGGATTTCATCACTGTATATCTTTCGGATACTATATATATTTGCTCAGAGCGATACGGCGGAGGGAAGAATGATCGCCAATGTGGTGCGCCCTTGCTTCCGTGTGCCACGATTGATTATGCGTTGGATCATTTGACTGGGGAATATGTGAGTGAAATGTATGTTGTGGAGCAGGCAAATCTCGAAGGTGAAGCGGAGCTGAATGAAATGGAACTTTCTTCGCGACTGAGAAATCCATGTGTTGTTAATGTTTGTGCATCCATCAACGGAACAAGCGACTGCATTATTCAGGCAATCAACAACGTTGCCATAAGTCGAGTGTACTTTGAGTATTGTTCGACTTCAAGTGATTCGCACTCGTCATTCCTATGTGTGAAGAGTGGTCTTTCAACATTGGGCAGTTGCTCATTTCGAAGCAGTTCAATGATTTCAGAAAGAGTTTCTGTTGGATATCACATTATTCGAGTGGTTGACGGAGGTTGCATGCTGGAACGATGCACTGTGTCTGAATTGCATCTCACAGTGAGCGCTATCAACGGGGAATCTGATTCAATCAGCATTATTTCGAGTGTGTTTGGAGATGTATCATTTGAAGAGCCTGTCATATCACTAACTTCAAAAGTGTTGGTGGAATCGAAGGATGAAAAAAGGATATCGCTGCTTCAGAGTGTGAGGGTTGAAAATGTCACACAACAAAGTGATCAAGTGCCATTGGAATTCAGTGAGTTAATTCATCAATTGGAGCTGTCAAATTGCTCAGTGAGCATCGCCATCACTAAAGGGAATGGTTCTTGCGCAATGGATATCAATAAATGCACAAGCGCTTCAATGGATTTGTGTTTGTTTGATGGATTGAGAAACAAAGATGGAAAAGAGAAGGACGAAAATACTGACCTGGATGGAATATGCAAATGGAATGAGTCGCTGATTCGGCTGAGTAATTCAAATGTGATGATGAAGGTTACGAGTGTTGTTAACTCTTCCATTGGTGGTATTTCTGTTTGTGGAGGAAGTGTTGAGATTGAGAAAGGAGAGTTCATTGAAAACAATCCCTTGATATCAAATTATCCATCACTAAGAAGAAATATCATTTGCTCAGATTCAGGAGTGTTGAATGTGAGGAGTTTGAAAGGAGGAGATGGATTGGAGAGAAATACATCACTTTGGATATTGAATGAAGGGTGCGAGTTGAGTGGGATAGTTTCTGAGAGAGCATCACCACTATTCATCCCAGTTGTGGAAGAGGCGAGGAATGAGACAGCATCTGAGGGAAGAACAATCATCACGCTGAGTGGGAGACTTCTTCTCCCCTGCAATGTTTCGTTGAAGTTGAGCTTCAGGAATGGAAGGGAAGAGGTGGTTGAGAGCTATGGGATTGGTGAAAAGGAAAGTGTGTCAGAGAACGAAATTGTTGCAGTTGTTTCATCGGCACAGATGGGAGCAGTGGGAGCAGAGACAGAAGTGAGTGTGAGTCTTCTGTTTGGAAAGATTGATTCGCCTTCATCGACTGATTCGTTTATCCTGAAGAACAGAAGCGAAACCCAAGGAAAAGGAGATGACAGAATTGTTGAAGGAGGGAAAGAAGGAAAATCATTTTGGCCAATAATTGTTGTTGTCATGGCAATAATCCTTTTAATTGTTCTTGTTGTTTCAGTTGTTGTGACAATTCGGTGGAGGAAGGTGAAGAATGAAGCAGAAGATCTGAGAGAGATTGTGAATGACAACATCAGAAAAGATCCAAAGGCATTTGAGATGGTGACGATGGAGATGTCGCCTGAGGCGCAGTGGAGGAGAGCTGAGAGGGAAGCTGAAAAGAAGAACGATGAGAGGATAAAGAAGAGGGTGTATGAGAACAGCTTGGGGCATTCTGAGTCATCAGAGCATCTTCTATCTGAGAGTGGTTCCACTGAATACATTTTGGGAAGAGACTCAGACAAGATCCCTCAATGGATGCTGGAGAAGGTGGATGAGAAAGAAGTTGAGGAAGAGACAAGAAAGCGAACGCCATCACCTTCCATTTTATCCACCTCAACCACTTCAACAACTGATTCAGATTCCACATTTGTTCGAATGGAGGATATGTGCCCCACCACCTCTTCAATGTCGAATCTGGTGGATGCAATGGCATGCTCGTCTCCACATGAAAAATTGATTGTGGATCTGAGGGATTCTCTGTTCATGCTGCTTCATGGAAGGAATGAGAAGAAGGAAATGGCGATTGGGAGTCTTCAGGAAAGAGAACAGACAGCTGCACAGATACTATTCTGGGTGGCGAATCTGGCACTCCATTCATTTGACGAAATGGAGAATCCTCTTTCTTCTCTCACCAATCTCAGTCCGCACATTGTGTTATTCTCCGAACACATGGTCATCTGCATTGTGATGCATTCAGACTTCTCATCTTCAGACTCAGATTCATCATCGATCTCATCAACAACAGTTGTGACATCTGCCAGTGATGATGATGATGATGATGATGACTCTCTGCCTTCATCAGCGTTTGAGGATGAGGATGATTTCAAAAAAGAGTGCTTGAGGTGGAAGGCGCCAGAGCTGCTGGTGAACAAGAAGATGGGAGCGACAAAGGAGTCAGTGGCATTCTCAATTGGGATGATGGTGTGGGAGTGTCTGACGCTGGAGGTTCCGTTTGGGGAGTATGGAGCAGAGGTGGCGGGGCAGAAGATTGTGAATGGGGAGAAGCCGGATGTGAGGAGGGTGTGCGGGAGCAGCTTGGCGGGTGTGGTGAAGGGGTGCCTGTCGCAAGACTGGGGGCAGCGGCCGAGTGTGAACGAGCTGAAGCGGGAGTTTATTGTGCGGTTTCCGAAAGGGGCAGCAATCATGACGATGACAGACGCGATCTGTGTTCGGGAAGAGTCCATGGCTGGGCTGAACAGAAGCATGATGAGCGAGTCGGAGGAGTGAGAGGATGTGGATTGGAAATTTGCAAGCAGGAGAGCAAAAGAGCAGGAGAGCAATGAAAATGAGACAATGAAGACAATGCAAGGTGTTTTTGCCATTCACAACAACATCCTCCAAAAATAGAGCATCGAGAGGAATTTGGCAAGAGGAATGCAAAAGGAGGATGATTGAAAGGGAAATGGCTGTTGGGGCAGAAGCCTTTGAGAGGAATGGACATGGTGAAAGGAGGAGAGATGAAGTGATGCACCCTCTCAAAAAAAGAGTCGGAATGAAAAGATGAGCTGGATTTGTTTGAAGGAAGTGAGCCAACTTTGTGGAATGGAGTTGAGGAGAGTTTTGTTTTTCTGTCAGATTTTCAACACAAATTATTTTATTGTTTTTTCATTTTTCGTTTTTGTTTGCTTTTCAAAGTTTGTTGTGGAGCAGCATGATTTGCGAGTTGTGCTGCCTGTTTGAGTTCTGATGCGATGTTGATTTGAGACAATTAATCTTTGAATATTTCCTTCCACTTTTCTTCTTTTTCTTTGTTGTTGTTATTGCTGTTGTTGTGTTTGAATGGAGTTTGTCACGAAGTGATTTGTGAACAAAAACTGCTGGGCATTGTTCGTTATGGGATGCTTTTTCCTCAATCAGTTTCTCCTTGTCAGTTTTTGAATGCACATTGATTTTTCGATGGATTTCACAATCCACTTGGCTGATGAGACTCAAAAAATATCCTATCCCATGTCATTTAATCCATCATAGAAAACAAAAGAAAATACTCAGAACAGAGACTTCCAATAATTTTTTTTTCTCAATTCAAAACACAAAAGAAAGAAGCTTCACTGCTTTAAAGATGAAAATATCTCAACTGTTTTTTATGAATGACTTTTCCCTCACGTTCAAGAAAAATAATCAAATGATTAAGGAAAAAGACAGTTTCGTTTTTTATTGACAAACAAAATCCATATTCAAAAAAGATAAAAAATATGAGTTTTCTCGCAATCAAAAGCTAAATAATGTGGTTGTTCCGTTTCGAAATTATTCTTTCGTTCGAGTTTTGATCAAAATTTTTTCTCAATGGAAACACGTATTTTTGTTTTTCTCTGAAGACTATTTTGAAATTCGTGTTCGTGGGATTTCAGCACTTTTTCCCATTAATCCCATTGAGAAATAAATTTTTTTTTTGATCAAAACTCGAACGAAAGAATGTTTCAAAAAGGAACTGCCAAATATCTTTGAACTACCAACTTACTGGCTCAAGCAATTTTCGATCGGGTTGAGTGAGACCTGATATTTTTCCAAACGAAACAACTGAACACTTTGAATCTCTTCCGAACAGATGAAACTACAAATGATTTTCGATATAATAACCAAATGATTGTCTAACAAAATTTCTCATTGAAAAAACAAACCCCAAAAACGGTTTCCTTCGGAACATTACATAAATACAGTTTCTGAAGACTTCCATTAACATAAAAATGTGCCTGCGATACTTTTTCACTGCGGTTGAAGGGGATATCGACTTCAATAGTGATAATGTCTCCTGCATCGAATATTTTCATTCCAGGTGTAATATGACCTCGATGTGCAATGCATCCACTGCAAAGAAAAATTTGAGAAATTATAATATTTTAGCAAATTTGAAGTTGGGAAAAGCAAAACAAAAATAACGTTAATTGAAATTTTTTGAAGAAAAAAAGTGTAAAAAATTTGATCGACGTAATAATAATCAAAGTTTGTGCGTACCTGCTTTGATATCCAAATGAATTATTATCCTCGCCAAGCCGAAAACGTTTTTCGAGCAGAGAACTCCTTCTCATTAATCCAAAGCCAACAATAATTTGTGGTTTCATATCAAAACGTACAGAACTTGCAAAAGAATGAATCCCAAGAAGACAGATTATATTCCATAACGATTATAATAATATTAGAATTAAAATAAACAAACAAAATATTTATGAAACAGAAAAGAGAAAAGGCGTATTCATACCACTTCCAGCAGCCCTAAATCAGAGTATCATTCAGAATGGAAATAATGTATTGCATGTCATAGTTGTTTGAATAAATATCATGAAAATGTTTTGCCGCATAAAAATAAAATTACCGAAAAAAAGAAATTAATAAATGAAAGCTTCAATCAAAATTTGGAAATGAATTGTTTTCTTTTTTTCACACCGCTTTTAATGGAACATCAATGATAGTCAAAACGTTCTTGTCAGATGACAAGCAAGTTACTCTGTTTTCATCCAAAAGAGTCAAAGATGAACAATTTGGATGAGACATTAACTTGAATTCTGAAGATAACAAATTTTGTTGATTCTCTTCGCTATCTTTTGATTCTGATAACTCTTCAATTTTCTCTTCGTTTCTCAAAAAGTTAACTGATGAAGAAGATGATGAAGGAGAAAAGGTCGGAGTAGAAACTGATTGAGATGATGGGCGATAAATAAACTGGGAGGAATCCTTTTTAATTTTTATGGATTGTTTTTTCTGTTTTGCATGTTTCTTTTGCACATTTTCAGGAATTGTGCTTGAAGATGATGAGTCAGAAGAATTTGCTGTGTTTGAGTTCTTTTTTATTGAATGTCTGAAAGATTCTGATGGTGGAGGTGGTGGAGGAGACAAAGAAGCAGAAGAAAAAGATGGATCTGGTGAAGAAGAAGAAGAGGAAGAGGAAGAAGAGGAAGAGGAAGAAGAAGATGAGGAAGAAGAAGATGAGGAAGAAGAAGATGAGGAAGAAGAAGATGAGGAAGAAAAAGATGAGGAAGATGAGGAAGAAGAGGAAGATGATGATGATGATGATGATGATGAAGAGGAAGAAGATGAAGTTGATGAAGCAGCAGAAGAAGGCCATGAAAATGGCTGCTTGGTTGCAGAGTCATCACAAAATGACGGCGAAGCCCATTCAACATCAACTGAACTTGAAGAGTCTTCCCATGAAGAAGAAGAGGAAGAGGAAGAGGAGGAAGAAGAAGGCCATGAATAAGGCTGATGGGAAGCGGAGTTATCGCGAAATGAAGGCGATGCCCATTCAACTTCAACTGTCGAAGTTTCTTTTGGTTTCTGTTTGGATATCGATTGCTTCTGATTTTTTTCATTCTGAGAGGATTTGCTGGACTTCTTGCTTTTTGGCAGATTGGACTTATCACAAGGAGAAGCTGATGCGTCTTTAGCAGACAAATATCGCATTGTAGTTAATGTCGACGATGATGATGATGAAGACGATGACGATAATGACAATGATATTGGTGAATGTGAAGTCGGCAGAGATAGCAAAGAAGAGGAAGGATTTTCTATGCTCTTTGAGTCATCAGGTTGAGAAGCATTGTTTGATATTGTTTTCGCAGTTGTTGAACTGGTGGATTGTTTTGGTTTTTTCGAATCTTTCGAATCTTTCACTCCTTTTGATCCTTTTGATCCTTTTGGTTCTTTTTCTGCTTTTGAAACTTTTGATTCCTTTGACTCTTTTGATTCTTTTAACCCTTTCTCAGCCTTTACTACTTTTGTATCACTTGATCCTTTAGAATCTTTCAACTCTTTTTGTTCTTTTTCTGCTTTTTCTGCTTTTGATCCTTTCGAATCGTCAGATTCTTTTGGCTCTTTCGGCTCTTTTGCAGCAGATGCCGATGTTTTGGGTGAATTGTCTGATTTTTTGTTTGTTTGTTTGTCAGACTGAACATGTGACAAAGGAGAAGGCACAGTCAATCTGTTTAAAGCAGATGAAGAAGCAGACTGTGGAGAGGACGATGAAATTGTACTTGCAACTGTTTTCTTTGAAGTTTTAGTGGCTAAAGCATTTGAAAAAGTTGTTGAAAAAGATGAAGCAGATGAAGAAGGCCATGAAAATGGCTGCTTGGTTGCAGAGTCATCACAAAATGACGGAGAAGCCCATTCAACATCAACTGAACTTGAAGAGTCTTCCCATGAAGAAGAAGAAGAAGAAGGCCATGAATAAGGATGATGGGAAGCGGAGTTATCGCGAAATGAAGGCGATGCCCATTCAACTTCAACTGTCGAAGTTTCTTTTGGTTTCTGTTTGGTTGCTGTCTGTTTTTGCGCTTTTTCATTTTTTGAATCCTTTTTTGGCTTCTCTTTCAACTTTTGGTTTTCTCTTTTGTTGAGAGATTTCGAAGATAAGCTCTTGTCAGTTGAGGTTGAGGAGGATGCAGCTGACGTCGATTCAGCTGTTTTATTCTGAGCAGAAGCTGAAGACGAGGAAGAAGCTGAAGATGGAGATAAAGATTGAGTTGCAGTCATTGCAGCTGATTTCGATTCTGATTGATTTGTTGAAGATGTTGGTATTTGACTATCTTTGCTCTCATCTTCTTCTGTCTTTTCACTTATTTTTGCCTTTTCTCTTGTCTGTTTTGCAGATGATTCATCATCGCTTGCAAGAGACAATTTTTCTGTTGATTTTTTGGGCGAAGATGACAAGTCTCCAGGTTGCTGTTTCTTGGACTTTTTTGGCTGGTTTGTCATCTTTTTAACGGAAGCACTCGAATTATTCATTGAAGATTTTTCCTGATTGGGCAGTTGCTTGTTCCGTGAATGCGATGCAGTTGTTGCAGAGGCAGAAAGCAGAGAAGAAGCAGATGCTGACGCTATTCCCATTTCATTGGATCGAGCTAATTTCAGCATGCCACTCGAACCATTAGAACCTTTGAGCATGCATTCTTCAAGTAATATTTCCAGTTCTTTGTTTCTTTCTCTGATGGAATCGTAAAGCTCTTCATACTCTTCAATCAATTCGTAAGCATATTTCAGTTTATTCTCCAACCTTTCTTGCTCAGCAAGTCTCTCACGCAATTCGTTGTTGATCTGTCGGAGTTTGAATGCTTCTCTGTCTGCTTTGTTCTTCCGCATCAGCAGAACCTCAACAACATTTTTAATTTCACAAACATCACGAAGTGTTTCGTTTAAGAGGTCGTCACATTTTTCTTCTTTCTGATCTTTTCCCTCTGTTGTTTCTCCGTTTTCTTCCTCACTTTTTGAGCTTTTTTCTGCAAAATCCTGAGCACAATTAAATCCTTCAGTTTTCAATTTTCTTCCTGTTGCCAATCTCTCCGTCACACAAGGAAAAGCAAGAATATCGACTAAATCTGTTGAATCACCTGAAGAAGAGGAAAGAAGCATTTTGACAATTGTGATGATGCTTTTGTCAACAGACGGCGGGAATGCTTTCTCCAAAGATGCTTCGGTTATCTCTTCAAAAGATATGCCCAATTCTTGTGGTGATGAAGAATTCAATGAACACAGCTCAAACAAGACTTTTCCCAGCTGCCTAAGATCGGTCTCATGAGCCAACAATGAAACGGAAGATTCTGAAGATGAAGAGGCAGATGAAAAATTAGAAAGTTCTTCTGATGCCTCATTCGAATAAAAGCACAAAATTGATCCAAAATCAAAATCTGAATTAGTTATTGATTTCTTGATTTGGAATTCGCCTTTTTCATAATTTGGTCAAAGAAAATGCGAATGAAACAACAGGGAAAACCAGATAAAATGAAGTCAATATTTACTGGTTGCACACCTAGTTTAACGTGCCCGTCAGGCATCATCACAATATTCTTCAAATTTATGTTTTGGTGTTTTAAATCTGCCTTAAAATATTCAAAAAGTGCAAGTATGAGATCAGTTATAATTATCCAAAGCTCCTAAGCAAGGGAAATTACAAAAATAAGTCATTGAACATCAAATTGAAAATTTGTAATGACTTTCAAAGCTCCAACCTCGTTTGTGTAAAAACGCTTTTCTTTTTTTCTCTGTTTCATATCGTTGTAAAGGCAAGCTCCGTTGCAGTATTCCATGGCAATGTACAATTCATCGTCATTAACAAAAAATGAATCATATATTTTTAAAATGTGTGGGCTTCGAATTCGCTTGGCTTCGGAAAGTTTCCTTCTAACAAGTGTATTTTGGAAAAAGAGCACATTTTCCATATAAAAATGCTTTAGAATTCGCATTTTCTGGTTCTTTATTTTTAAAGCTTCATAGACAGCACATTCTTCAGAGGAACATAAAAACTTGATATTTGTGTCTAAAGGGATAAAAAAATTTCAACACATTTCACTCAAAATTCTGGATTATTAAATATTAACAAAATACACACATCCATTTATTTCCATTTTCGATATTTGTTGTTTATCCTTTAATAAAAAATTAACATAGTGATCTAATATGTTATTTTTTTATTAAGTGCTCGATTTTCAAGTTTTAACTCATCTCATTTTATGAATCATTTTTGTGATTTTACGAATAGTAATGTGTGTGTGATTCAAATGAATGTTAAAAAGAATAGAAATAATTGTCAAGTTCGTTTGAAATTTGAATTTTGTTTCTGTGAACAAAAATATTCTTTAAAAACTATTTCCAAATTATTATTAAAGATTTCAAAAATAAAATATCATGTAATTTCCGATTTACGCTCGCATTCTTTCTATATTTATTAACAGAAAAAGTCAGTGAAAAGAAAAAATTTTACGAAAAATACAAAAAAAATATTTCATTATTTTGAAAAATTTCCAAAGAAAATTTTGAACTTCAAAAACTTGTCAAAATAAAGTATAATAATCGTATTTTAAATGCTTGTTAAGTTGAAATATTGCCCTCACATTTTATAATGTTTTTTTTTTTTTTTTTTTTTTTTTTTTTTTTTTTTTTTTTTTTTTTTGTGAAAATTTGTTTGAAAAGTCTTTGATAAAATATTTGATCATGGAAATTTGAATCAAAATATGTTTGCCAATGGTTAATTTGCTGCCCATAATTTTTTGAAAAACAAAATTATTTATGGACAGGGTGATTCTATTTAATTTCATAATTTTTCTGTCAGAAATTTCGAATCAACAACTTGTCTCAAATTCCGAGAAATTTCTTGAATCTTTTTATGAAAGTCAGAAATTTTTTTCTCTGTATTTCGATGACAACATGCTTTTGACAGACAATAATTTAAAAGCATTTGTCTCTTCTTTTCAAAATTCTTTTGCAAATAACTGTGAATTAGTAAATAACACAAACCCCGAATACTTATATGATTTCAAAAATAATCACCCAACCATTTTTTTGTAAGTCGAAAATGTTGAAATAACAGTTTTTTCTGAATTTCTCATTTATTGATCAGTTTTAATAGACAACTCTTCAAATTATTCCATGGAATAAATAAAAACATGTCATCGTTGTTCCCTTGAATTAGTGTGTGCAGAAGAGAAATGGAGAGTGTGCATTGAAAAAATAGATAATAAAATGAGATGTTCAGTTAAAACAGAAAATATACACATTACGTTTTTCAAAAAGAAAAATGCATTAATGAAAATTTTTTTCGATAGTCATTTATGTATTATTTTCATTTTTTCCTGAAAATTGAACAAAATGAACTTATCAAAAAAATAAAAGCATGACAAATTATAAAAAAAAATCAAACAAACCAACCATATTTATAAATCAAAATGAAATTTGTTTTGTTGTTGTCATTAAAATTTAAATATTTTTTGAAATTTCTTTTTTGTATCTGTTTCAAATTCGGAATTTTTGCATTGATTCAATATCGCAATTTTGAAAATAAGTTAATTGTCAAAATCTGTGTCTCTTGTGACATATCACATTTAAAGAATTTGAACAAATGACCTTGAAACTGATAATTTCGATCAGGAAAAAAGTTGATAATTGAACCGTTCTTAATAAAAATTATTTTTTGTTACAAAAATCATTTTGTTTTGATAAAACAATAATAAAATCAAAAGTCTTTGGAAATAAATTTAAATCTTCCAAATTTATTGACATTTCAGCAATGACGCTTTCAAAAAATGGTTTCGTTTTGATTCGAACACAATAACTTTTCCTTATCATTTAAAAATTTTGGAAATTTTTCTTTGGAGTACTCGTTTTTATTTATAATTTTTAAAAAAATTTTTTATATTGTTCTCATTATCGTTCCACAATTATTCTTTTGAATTCAAATAAATGAATAAAAATTAAATGACATACTAATTTTCGCGGAGAAAAATCTATCTACAACACCTCTTTATTAAGGGAGTGAGCTCTGCATTATGGGCTCAGCCGGTCACAAAAGTGATGTGTTCAAATGGATGAAGTGTTAAAATAACATTACAATAAATATATTCTGTGCCTAATGGCATACTGAGGCGTTGCAGGGATTGGCAATTGTCTTTGGCTCGGCTTGGGACGTAGTTTTGGCATTTTGTAAACGGCGCTCGATTTAGGCATCGGCAACAGCACACGGCTATCCGCATAGGCTCTTTGTATTGGCTAGCTGTTCACGTTCTTGGTATTCCTTTGGTGTGGCTTTATCTTTGGCTTGTTCTGTTGATTTCATCAATGATATCTGTGTTATTTTGACTCAATTAATTTCATTGTATTTCTTTCTCCTTGAATATCTCTTCCATTATTCCAGGTTGTGAATTATTATTTAAAGGTCTTGGCTTGGGAAAATTACTGGAATGATTGGACCACGTCCGTTCGGTGGAACATAATTTATTTAAAACACGAAGTGTGAAGCGGAGGGAGGAGCTATGCTCTGGGAGGGAAAAGAGGTGTTGTAGATAGATTTTTCTCCGCGAATTAAAGTACAAAGTACCTTAATTCTAGAGAAAAACCGTTATCTACAACACCTCTTTATTAAGGGAGTGTTCATAGTTGGGCAAATCTTTGCATTTACATATTTCAGTGCGTATATCAGTCCTATCTGTCTCTGGTTCTCCTCTGGTAATTTCTGGTTCATTCCTCTTTGCAGTATTATTGTCCTCTGGCTCTTCAACACTCGTTGGAAATATTATCGCTTGATTAGGCTGTGTCGCTGGAAAAGTTTGCTGCGATGGAAGATCTGGGGAAGGCGCTTGTGTAGAAAAAGGTTCGGCTGTTGAATCCGCGTGATTAAGTGGTTGAAGCGGAGGAAGACCAAACATTATGGTTGTTGTTTGCTGAGTGGCACAGAAGGGAATGCCCTCTATCTGTTTTGAAATGCAGCTCTTCTCAACAACTGTGCTTTCATCTTGTTGGGAGCTATCTTCCTCTGAGGCAAGGAGTGCGCGGGCCATCCGGTTTGCCAGGTTCGCTTTGTAGTATGATCTGGACGGAGTGTGAGCAGTTGTTGATAGGCGTGCGTGTTTGGCGATGCACACCTCCGGGACACCACTTGATGCTAGCTTGGATATCGATGCGTGCTTAATCGTATATGGTCTGTATTCGTCAGGAACTCCTGCTTTCCGCAAACCTATTCTAGCAAGCGTTCTTATCCCCTTTGCAGTTAACGGTGTATGGTGCGTTGTATTAAGAAGGAACGTATCTCTATTTTCATACGTTGCTTTGACTCTCTCCCAAAGGGTGTGAATAGCTCTTGCAGGACATATTCGTTTGTGAACCTCCTCCAGGCATGGAACAGTAATGTATTCCCTGGATCTGGAAGTCTTAAGTCTTGTGGATAGATAAATCGCATCACTTTCGAATATTGAGTTAGCCATTGATATCTGCTCAAGCTCATGGAATCGACATGAAGTGAACAGCATAACAAGCAAACTGCACTTCACAGTCAGGTCAAAAAAAGAAAGATACTCGTTCAGCCCGTAGTTCTCGTAATATGACAGCACGATGTCGGGGCTCCACATCTTTGTGTACGGCTTTCGATGGGTTTGGGAAAATGAAAACGATCTGAATATTGTGCTTATTAAACTAACTTTACTCAAGTCCTTACCATATACCGTCTTGGAAAAGAGTGAAATCGCTGACCGTGTAGCACACAGGCATGAATATTTACCACCTTTGTCTCTCATGGATAGTAGACAATTTGCACAATCCATTGACCATTCATCGAAATATTTCGGGAACGGCCCCAGTTTCAACTCTTCCCATTCCCTGCTGAAGTGTGCAAAGCCAAATGTGTATTGATTCCATGTGGACTTTGCTATGCTCTCCTTCGTAACGGAAATGATCCTATCCGGGACTCCGCAGATCCTGAGGCTTTTCCACCACCATTCTTCTCCAACTTCTCTTACCAATTGATTGTTACTGCCATGTATCCCCCGGGAGGCAGTGCTGCACCCGTTCTCCTCAGGCCTGCTCCCGGGATTAAAACCGCTTTCGAGTTCCTCCAAACGTAATGTTGAGACATCATCTCTTCCAGTAAGTTGCTCCATATCTGATTCCTCCATGCCGGAAGAAGGATGATTGCTCTCGCTCTCTCTGCTTTTGCTTTCTTGAGACTCGGAAGAATCAACGGAATGGGAGGGTGAATGAGCATTGTGTTCCTTGTCCAATCTGCCGTGAGACCATCTTGAGCGAACGGACTTCCTGGACCATACCATATCTCCTTCCTCTTGTTTCCTTCGTTTGCGAAACCGTCTATCTCTGCTATCACTCCGAGAGCCCTCTCCGCTTCCTTCAGACATTGACTCCTTATCATATAATCTCCTGCGGCCTCCAACCTGGACAATGCGTCTGCGGTTGTGTTTTTCTCCCCCTGGAATGTGGATTGCTGTCATCGTCAATTTCATCGACTGACATGTGGCCTTGATCTTTCTCAATAACGGCAGGAGGTTGGGTCCCGCACCCCACCTGTTGATGTTGAACACTACACTGGTGTTGTCGGAACGGAGAAGGATCTTGCACACATGGTTGTGAGTGATTTGTGATGAAAAATTGTTGAGAGCCAATAAAACTGCAAGGAGCTCCTTGAAATTGGATGTTTGGAGCCTTGTGATGTTGCTGAACTGTTTGTGAAAGTGAAATCTCTCTCCTCCAACTGCCAAGGTCGCTCCGCAAGCCCAAGGGGAAGCATCTGTCGTTAATATGGCGTCGGGCTTCGAGAAGTCCACCAGTTCTCTGATGTAATTCTCCTTGAGCCTTTGAATCCAGATGTCCAATTGTCTTTTTATGCTGCTGTTCAAGAGAACCGCTCCTTCCCAGCCATCTTTCTTGACCTGCTTGTTCAGTAAATGGTACATTTTGTTCATGTATAAAGAGGCGTCTTTGTACACGAACCGTGCGGCGCTGAGCTGACCTATGAATGAAGCGAAGTCTCTCGTTTTTGCAAAGCTGCTCTTCCTCACCCTCTTCATCCATTTGATACACTCTTTCCTCAGTTCCCTGCGTCTCTGTTGTTCCATTGAGACAACCATCCGGCTCGTATTCCACGTCCATCCGAGATAGTTGAAGTTCTTCTTGGGGAAGAACTCGCTCTTCTCCCTGTTGATGATTAAGCCCAACTGTTGAAACCACTCGACAATTTCTTGTGTTGCCAACTTCAGCTTGACTTGATCTGGATCCAGCAATAGGACATCGTCCAAGTAGGAAATGCACCTCACCTTCCATCTTCTTCGGATTTCTTGCGAAACTTTTCTCATGACTTTCGTGAAAATTCTCGGTGCGTCTTTGAATCCGAAGGGCATGCCTTTGAACCCGTAGAATCTCTCTTCGAACTTGAAGGCTAGGAATGGGGTGAATTCCTTGTGAACTGGGATCAGGAAATAAGCCTGAGATAGATCTAGTGAGGTTGCGAAATCTCCCTTTTGGATCAGTCTCTCCACAGTGCGATGGTCTTCCATTTTGAAATGAATATCTTTCAGTGCGGAATTGAGTGCACGGCAATCGAGGATTTGACGGAACTTCCCTGTCTTTTTCTTTATGAAAAATATGTTGTTCAAGCAACAGACCTCTCCTTCTTGTAACTGTGTTAATATATCTGTCCTGAGTCCTTCTTGAATCCATTCTGAACAAGCCTCTTTTTCCTCTGTGCCACCCAGGAAGCCTTTGCCTTTCATCTTTTCCTGTTTCAACCTGTCCCTTGCAGCTCTCCCCTTCCAAATCGGTCTTATCCCGTCTTTTATCCAATTGGTCACTCCGATCTTCTTCCATTCCTCGGCAAAGGCTTGGGTGCGGCCCCCTACTTTCTCCGAAAAAAATTGCTTCTTGATGCTGCACGTGTTGATCTTCCAGTTCCCGAGCTTGTAGATCTAGATTTCCATGAACCAATTCTCCTTGTTCTTTGTGACAAGTGTGAAGCAGAGCTTCCCTGTCTCCGCTCTGTTCTGGCCTGCAACATTGGCTTAATCCTCTCCAGCTGCTCTGTGGTCAATAACGGATCATCCTTTTCTTCTTGAAGTGTTTTGGCGGCCTTGAAACCGAATCTGGCTTGAATGCGCATGTGGCGAGCCGCTTGGAGAGCTGCGACTGTAAGCATCATTGCATCTTCCTGGTGTTGTTGTGCTTCTTCTGTTGTCCCTCGTGTTGCCATCAACATCGCTTTCAAAGCGGGCATTAATAAAGATTCCACATTATACGCTCCTTCGTCTAAAGCATCGGAGAACCAACTTTGCGATCGCGAATGTGGATGAGTCGTAGCAGGCAGGAACTGGGGGACCGATAAGGATTCGTAATCTCGTAATGTCTGGAGTAGATCTCCTTGATCAACACGATAAGCAAATATTGTACTCTGCAAGTTTTCTCCAAAGTATAATTTAGCTGCCTCTAATAGAGGTTGTGTTGGGGAATGAGGCAAGCCAACTGAACTAGTTGATGTTGAGGTTGTCGAGGTTGTTGAGGACATAGCTGACATGGCTGGGAATTGGGATCCTGGGGCCTCTGTTGTTGGAATGGAGATGGGAGGCGCCATTCCCATACCGCCTGTAGGTCCGCTTTGCGGGAATATCCCGCTCAGTCCCGACGCAGGTCCTTCCAACAAAGTTGTCATCTTTCGAATTTTGTGATCGGCTGAGCCCATAATGCAGAGCTCACTCCCTTAATAAAGAGGTGTTGTAGATAACGGTTTTTCTCTAGAATTAAGGTACTTTGTACTTTAAATTAGAATCATTTCTGTAAGAAAGAGCTTTATCCATTTTTCTCATCTTATTTAAAAAATTTCAAAAAATTTTTAATATTGAAATATCACTCAATAGTGTTTTTATGAGGAATAATATTTCTATTTATTAAAAAAATCTGAAACAAACAACTACAAATTCCTTTTTGTTTTTGCTGTTCAATAATTTTTGATTTTATTTCAAAATTTGATGAGTTTGAAAAAAAAAAAAAAATGATAAACATCCGTGGACCAAAAACAAATACCAGTTATTTAATTGGTCTTTAAAATTTTTTGGAAATGAATTATATAATATTTTTTTTCATGTTTTCTTTCGCTGATTCAGAAGCAGAAGATGATCAACTTCACATTCCTTCTGTATGCACATTAACTAATGCATTATTTACGCTTCTTCTATAATTTGCATGGACTAATTTTAAAATGCTGAACAAATGTGTTCAGGCTTTTTTCAGAGCTGATTTTGACCTGACGAAAGAAAGAGATTTTGCCTCTGTTTTATCATTGTCACCATCATATTCTTTAGAGGGGAGCTCAATTGTTTCAGAAAAGGTGTGCAGTGTCTGTGTATTATTTATTTTAGGTTTTAATTTCGTTTCCATATAACTTTGTCTGTTCGTTTAATTACGTGTAATAAGCTTTTGAATTATATTGATCAGATTGAAGTGAGTATTGTGAAAACTCTTTCGAAGCGGAAAGAGTTTTATTTGTCAACAATGGACAATTTTTCTGTGTTAGAAGCAGAAATTGCCTCGACAATAAGTTCTCTCTCAACATTTAGGTTGCCTATGATTAATAAACGATTAAAACACGCATTTTCCGTTTCATTTTGTTTATTAATTTTATGAAAAGACAAACTTTGAAAAAAGCAGATGCTGAACTTTTTCAGGGCGGGATTGACATTGCAAAGTTGCACAAGAGAAAGGCACACATGCAACAACTAACTGAAGTGGTTTGACATGCTATTTGATATTTCTCTCCAACTTTTACAAATTTTCTTTTCTTTTCTTTTTCTTTGTTCGTCTCTTTTTTTCGATTGAAATAGATGTCTCATATGCTGATAGTTAAGAATTCGGTTTATCAAATCGAGAAAAAAAGGCAAGAGGGAGATTACATATCGTTTGCTGATTGGCATTTTTATTTGTGTTTTTTTTTTCAAGCAGTGTACGTGATTACTAACAACATTCTGTTTAGAGTTATTCATCTTGCAGAATCAACGCGAGATATGATTCAAGCTGAACTGTTTTCGTGCAATCAGCTTCGTTCAATAACAACAAAAATCGACAAAATTTTGGATGAAATCAGTTCAAATCTTAAGCAGAAAGTTATCTCAGCATCATTACCTCTGTTTATTCCCTCCGATTTCCGGATTTCTTTTGTGAATCTTCCAACTTTCTTCTTTTCTTCTGAAATGTTTTTTGCTTCTGTCGCCGAACTGAGGGCAAGAGGTGTCGGAAGTGCGAGCACAGGCGCTGCTTCTGCAACTGTCACGTCAAACGCGTCTTCTTCTTCTTCTCTTCTTTCGCCTCTTTCAATTTCTTCGCTTCATCTGCCGTCGTCTTTGCCTTCTTCTTCCTCATTCTCTTCCTCCTCTTCTTCTTCGTTCCAACGGGCAGATGCTCTTTCGTCATCTGCTTCAGCTCAGCTGGCATTGTCTTCACAGCAGATTGTCACAGATGACACTTTGTCTTCCATCATTTCTCTTCTTGTTCAGTTTGCTCCTTCCTCTTCCTCTTCCTCTTCTTCTTCTTCTTCTTCATCCTCTTCTTCTCCTCTGCCAGTCTTCGTTTCTCAGCTGTTTTCGATGGATGCTCTTCGTCTTTTCCTCACTTCATTCATTCGCCTTCTTCCAAACACAGATTTTTCTGCAGCGTTCCACAAGTCTGCCTCGCAAGTCGTCAAACAGGACATGACGATGCTGCTGATTGAGGAGTACAGCTCCTTTCTTCAGGCACACCCGCACTTCAAAGAAGAAATGGAGATGAAGAAGAAGATCGAGGCAGACCAGGCGCGGATGCTGGCTGCGTTGGGGACTGCTTCTCCGTCTGGAACACCTTCTGCCTCACAAACATCGCTTTCTGCAAACTCCATTCTGAATGCTTCTTCGCCAACATCCTCTTCTTCTGCTACCACTTCGCCTTCTTCTTCTGCTCTTTCTCCTTCTCCTTCTTTTTCGTCTGATGCTTCGTCTTCTGCCGATCGCTACGGCTCGATTTCTTCCACTTCATTGCCACGTCACTCAGCACAAGCATCTCTTTCCTCCTCTTCTTCTTCTTCCACTTCCTCTTCAGCAGCTGCAAGCAGCTTGGCTTCTTCGCAGCATTCATCTCAGAGAGGAAGAGCCAACTCTTCTGCTTTGTCATCATCATCATCTTCTTCTTCTTCTTCTCTTCCCTCTTCTTCTCCTTTTGCAGCTGTTTCTGCTTCGACTGTCTCGACAGACAGAGTCATCAACAGAGAGCGTTCTTCGTCTCCATCTCTTCGCAACCACTCAAACACAGCCACACCTTCTTCACCTGCTTCTCTTTCATCATCATCATCATCATCATCATCTTCCTCTTCTTCCTCTTCCTCTTTGCCTTATTCAACCTCTTCTTCGTCTTCTTCTTCGTCTCCTCCTTCAAACAACGATGTGAAGAAGATGATTTCTGCGATGAATTCATCAGAATTCCAGCAGTTTCTGTCGAAAGTGAGTCGCATTTTTATCAATCGGATGACTTTGCTTGTCTTCTTCGGGAAGCTTGTGAAGGCAGCAGCAGAAGAAGAAGTGATCCGGCGGCTGCTGATTGCGTATGAGAAGAGAAGGAAAGAGATCAGAGAAGAAGAAGAAGAGAAGATGGAGAGAGAGCGGAAGGAGAGAGAAGAGAAAGAGGAGCTGCGGCTGGCCAATGAGGAGATGCTGAAGATGGAAGGGATGGAGAAGGGGAGAATGGAGGAAAGAGAAAGAGAAAGAGAAAGAAGCAGAAGAGGAGAGGGAAAGGAAAAGAAGAGCTTCTTTGATGATGCCAATGAGGAAGATGAATATATCAGCAGAAGAGAAAGAAAAGATTTGGAGAAAACAGCAAAAAGAGAGAAAGAAGATGGGAAGAAGAAAGCGTCAACATCTGGATCGAAAGAAAACACTGAAAAACGCTCTTTTTTGGAGTCCTTTAAAGAGAGGATGAAGGGATTCTCTAACTCCTCCTCATCAGCCTCAGCTTCGTTCTCGTCTTCTTCATTTGGTGCTTCAAACTCACTTGAACTTTCTTCTTCTTCTTCTTCTTCTCTTTCCTCTTCCTCCTCTTCCTCTTCCATCAACACTTCAGACTCACCTAACAAAGAAAAGCAGAAATTGCAGTCAAACGCCCATTCCCGTCCAAAAGCGACCGCATCGTCTTCTCCTTCTTCAAACAGGCGTCTTTCCGCGTCTGCGCCGTCTTCGCTGGAGCAGCTGCATTCATCTCTTGTCAGTCTCCACTCGTTCCTGATTGCGCTGTCGTCTTCGATCTTGTCGCTGTTTGCTCTCATCAAAGACCGCATCAACACAGTCATTTCAGCGCGGGAGCCGTATTTCAAAGAGAAGAGGCACGTGAACGAAAGCGGGTTGGCGTCGCTGATTCAGATAGCGCGGTCTGTGCGGATCTTTGAGCGGGCAGAGAAGAGCGGAAGGGAAGAGATGGAGGAGGTGGAGAAGGGGGTGATGGGGATATACCAGATGACAAGGATGTTTGTGGAGAAGTGGGGCAAAAAGGAAAACGAGGAAAAGAAAGTCGACTTTGAGAAGACTGATGCTGATGCTGATGCTGATGAGAAGAAGGAAGAGAAGGAAGAGAAGGAAGAGAAGGAAGAAATGAGCAGAAAATTGGCTGATGACTCGTCTGCTTCCTCTTCTTTGACAGACACTTCTTTGTCTTCAGCTCAGTCATCGTCTTGTCCTTCGTCTTATCTTGTGTCACTTGTTACTCTTCTTCACTCTTCATTCACTTCAATCTTTCCTCAGCTGTCCTCAATTCGCCAGTCCACTTTTTCCTCATCATCGTCCTATTCATCATCATCTCTCCTTTCTTCTTCGCCTTCTCCTTCTTCGCTGCCTTCGCCAACTGCTTCTTCGTCTTCTTCTTCGAATTCTTCCCTTTTTGCCCATCTTCACTCTGTTGTCACCAACTTCCTGACTGTTATGCATCAGATGCAGCTGAAGGCGCTGACGGAGGCCTTTCGCGAGGACAGATGGGTTCAAGCAGAGGAAATCGAAGAGGAGACGCAAGAGATGATAAGAGAGATTGTGAAGAATGGAAGAAGCAGCAGCGAAAAGAAGAAGAAGAAGAAGAATAAGAGCAAAAAGAGCAAAGAGAAGGAGAAGAAAAAGAAGAAGGCAGAAAAAGAAGGAGAAGAAGGAGAGCAACACACAGAAGAAAAAGTACATGATGAGAACGACGATGAGGACGAAGAACAAGATGAAGACGACGAAGACATTGGTGACGAGTTTTTGGAGTGGCTGAATTCAGGGGAGGCAAAACAGACAGCTGCACCAGCATCTTCATTGGCAAGAGCATCAGAATCGCCATCTTTGCCTATGAATTCTTCTCCTTCTTCGTCTTCTCTCACAAAAAAGAGTGTTCGCAGCAAGCTGCTTTTGATTTCTGGAGTGCCATTTTGTGTCTTCCAGTGGATGCAACAGTTCATCTCATTCGTTTTCATCAATTTGGGAGGACTGGGCTTGTCTTCCTCGTCAGACTCAGCAGCTCTTCCCTCTGCTGTTTCATCTGCATCGTCTTCTTCTTTTCTGCTGCTTCTTCTTTCGCACATCACAGATTTATTTCTGCTCTCAAACAATCTTCTGCGGCAGGCGATTCTTCAGGCGCAGATCACTTCACTCGACAAAAGCATCAAACTTGTGTCGACCAGCCACATTGCCATTGCCCACCAGTGTGTCAGTGCAATGAAGATGCTTTTGCCTTATGTGAGAGTGATTGTGAGGGCAGAATGGCTGAGAGAGAAAAAGAAGGAAAGAGCTCGAAAGACGCAAAAGAGTTCATTGGTGAATAAAAAAGATGAGAAAGAGAAAGAGAAAGAGAAAGAAAAGGAGAAAGAAAAGTTGCTGTTCAAGTCATTTGATTCACTGGAGGAGCAGTTGACGAGCCATGCAAATGAATTGGAGGAAAAAATCATATTCATCGCTGGAGAGGCTGTGAGACAGCAAATCGTTCAACTAAATGTTTGCAAAGACGATAATGTGATGAATTGAACGATTGAATATTTTTATATTTTATTTTTGCTTTTGTTTATTATTCAACTTTTGCTGTGCTTTTGATTCTAATTGTCTCTATTGATTTCTATTGTTATTTCTCGATATGTTAAATCGACTAAACAGCTATCGTCTTTATTTCCTGCCTCTTCGAATCGTTTGCTTCCGATTTCAATTGCTCCATCCTCTTCTTCTTCCGCTGCATCATCTGCGAATGGAACAACATATCCTGTTGCTCCACCAGAATCAATGGTGATTGCCGTTCAGCGACTGACTGATTTATCCCGCTCGTTGAATGTGATATTGCCAAAAGATCTGAAAAAGGTATTGACGAAACAGCAAACAACATTCTTTGATTTCAGAATTTTTAATTGTTTCTTTCTTTTCTTTTCTTTTCTTTTTTTTAAAAATTTTCAAATCATTAATTTTTCAAAACCTCTTCTTTATACTGTTTCTTTCCAATGCTATTATTTATCAGAGCATAATGCATAAATCCACCATTCGAGCACTTGAAATTATAACCGAAACAATGCAAAGACAGATTAGTTCAATAAATACTCAACAAAAAAAATCTGCACAAAAATTGTATGAACTGTACTTCATTGCTTTCGATTTAATTTTTAAAAATTTCCCTTTTTTAAAAAATTCATGCTATTAATGATAGTTTGTCTGATTGCATAGACTATCTGCACATTGCTCTGCAACAACACATGAAGGACGATGATAAAAGGGATGTGAAGAAGGAATTAACAAAAGCATTTTTGTCACAACCAATAGTATAATGTTGAAGCATGTTCAGAAAATTCGGATATTGCCACTCAAAATAATAAGGAACTCATGAAGAAAAAAATTTCTGGTATCTATTCGTTTTTCTTGGACCACTTTTGATAAATTGAATCCTTGATTCTCAGCATTTCCCCGAACTTACAACAACATGTTTCAGAACTTTTTATCAACAACTTTTCCATGATTATTAATGCCAAATTTATTTGTTTTGAACTGCTTTCCATAAAGAAATGTGCTGTTTTTCAGTAAATCAGAAACTGATGAGCTCCGATTTTTCTTTTGTTTTCGATGATGGATTAAATGACATGGGATAAGATATTTTTTTTGAGTCTCATCAGCCAAGTGGATTGTGAAATCCATCGAAAAATCAATGTGCATTCAAAAACTGACAAGGAGAAACTTATTGATCAAAGCGCAAGCACTTTGATTTAAAAGAAAACATTCTCTCACTTCCTTCTCTTCTATTTACGAGAGAGAGATCATCACTTAAGGGTCAGTCACGATCACTGATCTAAAAATGATGATCCCTAACAATCCTCTGGGAACAGGACTTGCGGCCGAACCGAGCGCAGCTGCGCTGCCTGGTGGTCCAACAAGCGGGTTTCCGACATTTCCCGGACCCTTTTCCGCTTCCCAACCTTCTTCTATTTCATCCTCACTCTCCCCACCTTCTACCACCCTTGGCGAAGAAAAAGAAGAAGAAATTACACTGGAAAATTCGTTTCTTAAAATATTTGGTAGAGCACCGGAATTATCGTTATATGATCTTCCATTACCGGAACAGGAGATAAATGACTTGGTTGCTTCGTTGAAGACAGAAGACTTATCCCCTTTCCTCCCTAATGCGCCTCCACCTTTTGTAAGGACTACCAGTCCGTACAAAGACGCCTTAGATCAAGCAGGAGAAAGATGTGAGACGTTTCTTTACCCCGCAATGAAACTTATTTTATTTGCCCATACGAAAACAAAAGATGATGAAGCTCAGAGTGCCGTAGCGCAAGCATGTTTACTGCTTGCACAAGCCTTGAAAGAAGCCAGAAACGCTCGCATCCAAGCGAGATTTGGATTTACCGAAGCAGCGAGAATGAAAGAGGATTCAGCATCACCGCTCCTAACGAAAAGGCAAAGTGATTTATTGGAAGAGGTCAGGAAAACCTCACAATCAACAGCGAAAAGATGGACTTCGTTCTCATTTAATTCCAAATCCTTTGGCAAAAGCAGATATGGAAAACATGAAAGCTACCAACGCCCTCGGTTTTTTCGTTCGGGTCCCCGGTCGTGGGCAGGGAGAAAAACCTCAAATACATACCGCAGAAGTCCTTCTCAAACGCGATCCAGGGGAACGGGAACCAACTAAGCCAGTCACCTTCAATTGTTGGAGGAAGAACGGAATATTTTCGAGAAGCGTGGAGAATGATAGATGGAGAGAAGTTGGTAAAAAGAGGCGTCATTCCAATTTGGAAAAACAGGATAGCCAGGGAGAAATTACTAAACTCAAAAATGGAAACATACAGCCCCCATCAATCAGGGGAAGCAACCAAAGCGATGGCAAAGCTGATCCAGAATCAGCTCGAAACGAACATAATACAAAAAATACAGAAAAGAAAGGTGAAACATTTAAATCCAGTGTTTGTGATAAAGAAAAAACAAGGGGGATGGAGACAAATTATCGATTGCAGAGCGTTGAACAATGCAACGAAGTCAATCCATTTCAAACTGGAGGATTACAGGTCACTAGAACGAATTATAACAAGAGGAGATTATGCAACAACTTTAGACCTAAGCCAGGCCTACTATTTAGTGAAAGTGGACGACAACTTCAAGCCGTTTCTTGCGTTCGAATTCAACGAAAATTACTACTGTTTCAACGGAATGCCATTTGGATACAAAGATTCTCCAAGAATCTTTACAAAAATCATGAGGAAGGTGATACAATTCATCCGGGAGCAATGGAACGTAAGAGCAATCGCGTACCTCGACGATATTATTCTTCTTCACCAAGACCAAAAGAAATTAAAATGGATAACTCAGAAAGTCGTTTCTCTTTTCGAAAGCCTTGGTCTTCTGGTAAACACAGAAAAGAGTCATTTGATTCCCTCACAAACTTTCACCTATTTGGGTTTCGAGTGGAACACGCACCAGTTCAATGTAGCTCTGGAAATGATGAGAACGAAAGAACTTATAAAGGAATGTACCAGATGGAGGAGGAGGTCCCTCAGAGCGAAAGAAGTGAGAGTAAGAGACCTTGCAGCGTTCATTGGAAAGCTGAACGCTACAAGGTTCGTGGTTCGAGAAGCTTCTCTGTTTCTCTCAGATCTTTATCGCACTTTAAACAAAATGGTTTCGATGGTGGGATGGAGAGGGAAGATGAGGATCAACCAGTCCATTCTCCCCAATCTAACCAAATGGATATCGAGGTTGAAAACCAACACGCCAAGACAACTATGCCCACTCTTTCTTCCAGATGCAACACTTACGACGGATGCTTCCAGAAAAGCTGTTGGAGCTTATTTAAGAATCGGAAACAGTATTTTGGATTTTCATCGCAGACTCCCCTATTGGCAACGAAATCAAAGTTCAAACTATCGGGAGATGTTCGCAATTTTGTCAGCTCTAACTCACTTCTCCCCAATTCTGTTATCCAATCGCATCCACAAACTACTTATCAGATCGGACAACTCAACATCGGTGTTCAACCTGAACAGGTGGCGGGCAGGAGCGAATTTGAGAAGACTCCTATTGAAGATTTGGAAACAAACGCACACGATGCAGATTCAAGTGAAAGCGCAACACATCCCCGGTCAAAGAAACGAAAGGGCCGATTCTCTTTCCAGGCTAGAAAGGGGAGGCGACTATCAGATAAAGCAAGAATCCTACAAGGAGCTTGTAACGAAGATGAGATTGAACATAACGTTGGACGCTTTCGCCACAAAACAAAACAAGAAAGTGAGCAGATGGTGCGGGCCAGGAAGCCCGATAAACGAAGACGGTCTGCAGCAGCCTTGGCGAGGAGAGACAGTTCTTGCTCATCCTCCAATTCCTCTCATTCTTCCGACAATCAGGAAAATGATTCTCGAACGAGCTCGAGGTCTTCTCCTTCTTCCCGATTGGAAGGGACAAATATGGGAGCCGTTGTTGAAAAGAACGACCCATATAGAATGGATGTGGAAGAGCCAGAGCGAACTTCTTACCCCGGGACCATGGATGAAGAGGATGGATGCTTGCCTGCCACCAGGGAAGCTTCGAGTTGTACTGATGAATCCTTAGCGATCAATGGAGAACACTGGTTCAAAGGAGTTTTGCAAACAAGAGGATTTCCAATGGATATATGTGATCTGTGCAAATCCAGTCTTTCGCCTTCGACGTGGCATGGGTACTTACTCAGTTATGCTCATTTCGGAGACCAGTGGACAAACTGCGGCTATGGTCTTTCTGTTGGAGATTGGTTCAATTGGGTCGTTAGATGTGCCGATGTTTTCCTTAAGCTTTTCAACAAGGGGCTGAAGGAGCAATCCCTTTGTAAAATACGAGCTGCCATCTCTCTCATTTCTCAATTATTATTCGAGAGAAGTTTGGGAGATTACCCGCTTATGAAGCTTCTCTTCCGATCATTTAAAAGATTGGAAAGGAGGAAGAAGAAAAATAAGCCTGATATATGGAACCCCAAAATACTTCTTGATTATATATCGGGGCTAGGCGAGAACGCGAACTTATCCTTCACTACTCTCACGAAGAAAACAATTTGTCTTTGCATGCTATTCTCCGCCTGCCGGTTCACCGAGCTCGAGCGGATCAGTCTGAAAACATTCTGCAGTGAGAGAAGATTCAATTGCATTGGATACTTCGCTGAAAACAGGACCCGAAAGAACAGACATTATAATACCGTTTCTCACAGATACTCCTTCAATATGTCCTGCCTCAGCAGTGTGTGAATTGTGGTCCAGAATAAGCAAACTTCAAGACAACCCTGACCACTTGTTTATTAACGATCGCACAAAGATTCCACTTTCCGCAAGAGTGCTGAGAAAACTTGTTGCAAATCTCCTTCACGAGACAGGTATACCGAATTATTTTGGTCCTTACTCGATAAAGCATGCTTCAATATCTGCATTGACAATGGCTGGACTACCAATAGCGCAAGTGGCAAAGTTCGCAAGGCTGTCTCCACGAAGCGATACCATTATTAATTACTATTTTCAAAAGATATCGCCACATCCTGTGCGAAAGTGATTGCAGATCAAGCGGCTATTAATGCAACTTCCTCCCAGACCCAGTCATCACCTTTAAGTCTGCAAACCCTTCGCAAACCAAAAATTACCTTTGATGACAATTCAAGTTCAGAAGATATTGAGGACTCTTCGTCAACTGACGAAGAGCAAGATGAGGAGGACTACAGTCTGAACTCAAAGTCTGACAACATCGAGAGCGAAAAAGGAATCAGGATCAGGTTGGAAAAACCTAATCTGCAATATGACAACAAAAGCCAAACGATCTACAACGACGAAGAAGAACCATCAAAGCCAGACTACGTGGAGGAGCCAGACGAGAACAGTCATAAAGAGTATGAAAGAAGGAATTTTCGTGAGAAAAGACTAGTTGGAGAAGTTGTCCAGAAGAAAACAATTGAGATAACAATTAAAACCAGAGCGCAAGCCAAACGTGAGCAACTCGAACAATTGCTGAGGGATGACAAATAAGAGGTCAATCAAATAATAACAACAGCAGAGTATTCTCCCAATTATGGAACTCTCTCGTAAATAGAAGAGAAGGAAGTGAGATTCACATTTTCTTTTTCAAGGAAAAAGCATCCCATAACGAACAATGCCCAGCAATTTGTGTTCACAAACCACTTCGTGACAAACTCCATTCAAACACAACAACAGCAATAACAATAACAAAGAAAAAGAAAAAGAAGAAATGTGGAAGAAAAGTGGAAGGAAATATTCAAAAATCAATTGCTTCAAATCAACATCACATCAGAACTCAAACAGGCAGCACAACTCGCAAATCATGCTGCTCCACAACAAACTTTGAAAAGCAAACAAAAACGAAAAATGAAAAAACAATAAAATAATTTGTGTTGAAAATCTGACTGAAAAACAAAACTCTCCTCAACCCCGTTCCACAACTCCATTCCACAAAGTTGGCTCACTTCCTTCAAGCAAATCCAGCTCATCTTTTCATTCTGACTCTTTTTTTGAGAGGGTGCATCACTTCATCTCTCCTCCTTTCACCATGCCTATTCCTCCCAAAGGCTTCTGCCCCAACAGCCATTTCCCTTTCCATGTTCTCCTTTTGCATTCCTCTTGCCAAATTCCTCTCGATGCTCTATTTTTGGAGGATGTTGTTGTGAATGGCAAAAACACCTCACGTTGTCTTCATTGTCTCATTTTCATTGCTCTCCTGCTCCTCTGCTCTCCTGCTTGCCAACTTCCAATCCACATCTTCTCACTCCTCCGACTCGCTCATCATGCTTCTGTTCAGCCCAGCCATGGACTCTTCCCGAACACAGATCGCGTCTGTCATCGTCATGATTGCTGCCCCTTTCGGAAACCGCACAATAAACTCCCGCTTCAGCTCGTTCACACTCGGCCGCTGCCCCCAGTCTTGCGACAGGCACCCCTTCACCACACCCGCCAAGCTGCTCCCGCCCACCCTCCTCACATCCGGCTTCTCCCCATTCACAATCTTCTGCCCCGCCACCTCTGCTCCATACTCCCCAAACGGGATCTCCAGCGTCAGACACTCCCACACCATCATCCCAATCGAAAATGCTACTGATTCCTTTGTCGCCCCCATCTTCTTGTTCACCAGCAGCTCTGGCGCCTTCCACCTCAAGCACTCCTTCCTGAAATCATCCTCATCCTCAAACGCTGATGAAGGCAGAGAGTCATCATCATCATCATCATCATCACTGGCAGATGTCACAACTGTTGTTGATGAGATCGATGATGAATCTGAGTCTGAAGATGAGAAGTCTGAATGCATCACAATGCAGATCACCATGTGTTCGGAGAATAACACAATGTGCGGACTGAGATTGTTGAGAGAAGAAAGAGGATTCTCCATTTCGTCAAATGAATGGAGTGCCAGATTAGCCACCCAGAATAGGATCTGGGCAGCTGTCTGTTCTCTCTCAGTCAATGTGCCTATCGCCATTTCCTTCTTCTCATTCCTTCCATGAAGCAGCATGAACAGAGAATCCCTCAGATCCACAATCAGCTTCTCATGTGGAGACGAGCAGGCCATTGCATCCACCAGATTCGACATGGATGAGGTTGTTGGGCACAGATCCTCCCCTCGAACAAAAGTGGATTCTGTGTCTGAAGTATCTGTGGTTGAAGTGGATGAAATGGAAGGTGATGGCGTTCGCTTTCTTGTCTCTTCCTCAACTTCTTTCTCATCCACCTTCTCCAGCATCCATTCTGGAATCTTGTCCGAGTCTCTTCCCAAAATGTATTCAGTGGAGCCACTCTCACTCAGCAAATGCTCTGATGACTCTGAGTGTCCCAAGCTTTTCTCATACACCCTCTTCTTTATTCTCTCATCGTTTTTCTTTTCAGCCTCTCTCTCTGCTCTCCTCCACTGCTCCTCAGGCGACATCTCCATCGTCACCATCTCAAATGCCTTTGGATCTTTTTTCACTGTGTCTTCCACAATCACTTCAAGTTCTTCTGTCCTTCTCTTTTGTTTTCTCCATCGAACAATGAATATAATGGATACAATTAACAGTATTACTACAATCACAATGCACACAATTAATGCCCATGAGAATTTTCCTTCTTTCCCTCCTTCAACAATTCTGTCATCTCCTTTTCCTTCGGTTTCGCTTCTGTTCTTCAGAATGAAAGAATCAGTCGATGAAGGCGAATCAATCTTTCCAAACAGAAGACTCACACTCACTTCTGTCTCTGCTCCCACTGCTCCCATCTGAACCGATGAAACAACTGCAACAATTTCGTTCTCTGACACACTTTCCTTTTCTCCAATCCCATAGCTCTCAACCACCTCTTCCCTTCCATTCCTGAAGCTCAACTTCAACCAAACATCACATGGCAGAAGAAGTCTCCCACTCAGCGTGATGATTGTTCTTCCCTCAGATCCTGTCTCATTCCTCGCCTCTTCCACAACTGGGATGAATAGTGGTGATGCTCTCTCCTCCATCATCCCGCTCAACTCGCACCCTTCGTTCAACGTCCAAAGTGATGTGCTATCCTTCAATCCATCTCCTCCTTTCAAACTCATCACATTCAACGAACCCAAATCAGAACAGATGATATTTCTTCTTAGTGATGGATAATTTGATATCAAGGGATTGTTGTTCGTGAAATTCCCTGCTTCAATCTCAACACTTCCTCCACAAACAGAAATACCACCATCGGAGCAGTTCACAAAACTCGTGTCCCTTATCTCTGCTGAGCTCTCCTTCACCTCAACAACTGATCCATTCCATTTGCACACATCCACTTCTTCATTCGATTCCTTTTCATTTGTTTCACCATCAAACAAGCATTGCCTCATTAGAATATTTCTGCACATCAAAAGAGATATCATCTTCCCTTTTTTTCTTCTCGATGAACACCCACCAAACGAACAGTTCGATAACTCCACATTTCCTTCCATCTCCTCAACATCAACCACTCCTGCGCTCTCATCTTCACATGTGATGTTATCAAATGAAGATGATAGAATCGAAAATGGAAATTCATTTTCCTTACTGGTTTTCATTTCTGCTTCATCGTCATTCGCACAACCCATCCATCCGTTTTCCATTCTCGAATTCCCAGCTCCACTGATCTTCAAGCAGTTTTTTCTTCCCTCAATATTTCTGAGCGTCAATCCACTCACGTCAGTATCTCCTTCAATCTGCATCACTGCTTCACTCAAAAATGAAAGCCACATAACACTCACATTTCCCATTGAGCATTTCCCCCTTTCCACAAAAATCAAACAGAATGGCATTTGCTCCATTTCCCTCTCAGCCGAGCTCACTCCATCAAATGAGCACGTGCTGATCGATGTCTTTCCTGAACTTATCTTCATGAATGATGAATGTGCGACTGGTGTTTGATTTGTTTCAACTTCTTCAAAGGCAAATTGCATCCATCGCACATACACCTGCCCACTTGTCTCCACAATCATTTCTTTACTGTGATTCATCCTCCCTTTCACAATCACACGGCTCTGCGCTTCATGAATCCCACTCAGTGTGAGTGTGTCCAATCCAATTTCCTCATCAATCACTGACTCCTCATCAACAAACATCTGACTGAGAAAATCGTGTGTCAGATGTCTCAGCCCAAACCCAATCGTAGCACAAGGAAGTGAAGGCTTTCCACACTGCTGCTCATTGCTTCCCCCTTTCTCTTCTTTGCTCGACACCACAATCGTGTCTGACTGGTATTTCACAATAAGACTCATCAAGTCCATCGCCTCTTCCTTGTGATAAGCCTCGTCCATCCCGAATATTGCATTCTGCCTGATGAATTCCACATCACGGAAGTCGAGATTGAACTGTGTTTCGTTGATCTGCCTCTCGATGCAGACACACACAATGAACACATCATTCCCGATGAATGCTGTGTTCCTTCGGAATATCACCCCATCAAACACATAATCCAGTTCTCCCGTTAATGTTGTCCAAAGATACACCCCGCCTCCTTTGCCTTCGCTCGCAGAGCACCCACACTGCTTCACACTCGTGTTCACAACATCGAACAATCCTCCTTCATTCAACTCAAACAGCATCGCCCCTCCCTTTGTGCTTCTCCCACAACTGCACAGTTCAATCAGCGAATCTTCCACCACAAGCTTCACTCCACTTCCACTCTTGCTCGAAATAACACAAGGATCAACTCCTTCCCCTTCAACTGCTCCAATACTACAATTCTTCATCCTCATCTCACCTCCTCCATTTGCTCCCTCTCCTTCAATTTCAAACAAACTCCCACTTTCCAATGTAGCTTTTATAACTGCGAATTCGTCAATCACACTCACAACTTCTCCACTCGCTACAAACACACTTCTCTTCCCAAAATACGAAAGCAGTTTGAACCTCTTCATCTCCAGCTCCCCTTTCTTCACAACGCAAAATGCAACATCCCCCATCCCTTCTCTCTTTCCCTTCCATGAGATTGAACAGTCTTCCCATTCAACTTTCCCTCCCTCACTCACAATCATTCCTGCTTCTCCACTTTCCAAAACATTCATCACACACATCTCCAGTGCTCTCAGACTGATCATTCCACTGTTGCGAAGACACACTTTTGTTCCACTTTCTCCTTCACTCCCCAACACAACCGTTCCATATTCCATCTCATCATATCCTGCTCCCACTGATTCCACTTCAATCCCACTCAAATCATATTCCCCCTCCACTCTTATTTTTTCCTTCACTCCCACCACTTTTCTCTCTCCTTCTCTCTCCATGTGCCTCATCCCCATTTCCAATGTCTCACACGGATCCTCTTCACTCCCACATCGAACAACATCATCTCCCTTTTCCCACACCACAATCCTCTCACTCCTGTATTCAATCACAAATCGCAATAGATCCGTGTTTGTCCGCTTCTCATCACTTCCAACAAACGCATTCGGATCGTCTTCCATCCCTTCAACAGCAATCGCAAATGTCTCACTCCTCACTGTCACATTCAGATCTGAATCCAAAATAAACATGTTCTTCCCCACAAATGCCTCGTTCTCAGCAAACTTCACTTCCTCAAACTTGAATGGCATCCCTCCCCTCCTTTCACTGCAATTCACATATATCCATCCTCCTTTCCCACCACTCACCTTCTCTGCTGAGCATCTTTCCATCCTCCCTTCTTTCACATGAATCATCCCTGAATCAAGGATATTCACCCTCAATGCCCCACCACTCATGCTCTTTCCTCCTGTGATGCCACTCATGTTGCTCTGTTCTATCCTCATCACTCTCCTCACATCTGCACATATCACAGCTGATTCATCTGCACCAACAAGTGACAGGCTCCCAAACGAGCAGTTGCCGATGCTAACAGACTCACTCTCTGCTCCATTTTGTTCCATCTCAAGAAGAGCAAGATCCATCAGACACTTTCTTGTCTTGATGTTATTTATTGATATCCACTTCATCCTCACAACTTGTCCACTGCTTCTGATGATTCGATATTCAATTGCCTCTTCTTCCCCTTCCTGCATCCCAAACGAACACAATTCCATCTCCAAAACACCACTTCTTGTTGATGAGCTTATCACCACTTCTCTCCTCTGTTCAAAGGATCCAGGCAATTCAAATCCAACATTCACAAACACACTCAATCCATTCGAATCAAGAACACTTCCCCCTTCTCCTTCAATTCCTTTCTCCACAACAACTTTCTTTTTCTTGTTGTCTTTCCCTTCAATCCGAACTCCACTCACATCTCTCACCTTCTCAATACTCGTGCTCCCACTTATCACAATCTTCTTTTCTCCCTCTCCGTCAAGCCTCTCAATGCCATAATCCACACTCCTGCATGGACAGTTCTCCATCCCACACCACATTCCATTGTCTCCAGCCTCCCTCCCCACCTCAATGATCGACGAGCTGTAACCATCAATGAATACGATCAGATCAACCTCATTCACAAACTTCTGCCCATCCTTCCCAATCAGCGAATTCTCTCTCTCGCTAATCTCTCCACTGAACGAGAAACTGCTTCCATTCACAACCCTCCTCAAATCATCACACACAACATACACATCCTTCCCACTCCTTGCTCTGTTCTCTTCAAACCTCACTCCTCTCACATCAAACCCATATCTCTCTCCTTCAATCCCTAACCACATCCCTCCTCCACATCCTCCTTCATTCATTGTCCCTTCCTCTCCTGCTGCACATTTCTTCATCAGTGTAACTTCTGTTTCGCTCCTGATCTTCAGCTGTGCATCATCTTTCAATTCCACTTTCATCACTCCTCCATTCCCTTTCTCTGCCACACACCCCTCAACACTCGTGTTCCACACATCCACCATCCCTCCTTCTCCAACCACTCCATTCACCATCGCTCCATCTCCTTCACTCACTTGGATATTGCTCCCATTGCATCTCCAAATGGATATTTCCTTTGCTTCACTTCCTCTTATCACCCCAGAATCTCCCATGTCGAATGAACTCCATTTGCATTCCCTCATCCTCGCAATACAACCGCTCCCTGCCCAAATCAAACTGCTTCTTTTCATTTCACACACACTGATAATCACACTTTCTACAGTGAGTGCGCTTCCTCCCTCACAAACAACAAATCCCATTTCTCCTTCAAAAGCGATATCATTCAGCTCCACATTCTTCAACGAGACAGATGAGAATCCACTATTCGCTTTTATCACAGGCTTTCCAAACTTCATTGAATCCAATCTCAGTGAAGTAACATTCACCTCTCCCTTTTCCACAACCAGCAAGCTGTATTCCACAAAATTAACTCCAACTCCAAATCCAACAACACATTCACTCAAGTTCAGTGTTTCGCCTTTCAACTGGAATATCGCTTCATGATGCCCAAGAACAGATGGCATCACCAGCTCGATCTCACTCATTCTTGTTTCCTTCAGCACCACAAACACTCCCATGCATCCTTCCTCTTCACCTTTGCAACTTGCCTCACCTCCAATAACAAGTGATCCATCATCCCTTGTTCCTTCAATCACCCTTGCCATTTTCGAAAAGATCACTGTCGAGCCAACCTCAACTCCATTTCCAACTTTGATTGTCGCTGTTGTTGTTCCATCTGCTGGTGTGTTCTCTTCCCTCTCAATCGGACAGTTCAGTGTTCGGCACTCGAAAAATGTGTGTCCACACCGATGATGATCTGCCCCTGAAACTGAAACACAGATTTCACTCCTTGGAACATCCAAAAGATAGCACACAATCGGAATCACCAGTGTTGCATTGCTGGTATCTCCCACTCCCTCCACTTCATGCACATCCTTGCTCAAATGAGAAACAAATCCATATCTCCCTTTCGGAACCAATTCCAGCTGATTCGAAGCAATAAATACATTTACCCCATGTTCTGCTTGATTATTTTCAAACTCCACATTCACAATCTCAAACACACTTGATGGAGAAGACAACTCCAAATACACCCCTCCTCCTCTTCCCTTCTCTGCCCCACATTCTCCAATCTCTGTTTCAACATTTCCTCTGCCAATCTTGAATATCCCACTTTGACCAACCTTCCATGCAATGGCACCTCCATTCCCTTCCTTGCACACACAGTTTCTGAATGTGGTGTTCTCCAGCTCCCATGAATCACTTCTCTCACTTTCAGTGCTGAATATCACCCCATTTCCTCTCATTCGGCTGATCCTTTGGATCGTCACATTTCCCAGCATCCCTCTTCCAACTCCACTATCCTCCTCTTCCTTGAACAGAGAACAATCTCCCAGTCCAATATCCTCAATCAAACAGTTTTCCATCTTCGTTTTATCAAATATCACTTTGAACGATGAAACATCAAATGAATGTGTCTGCCCATCTTCTGCCCCTGAAATGATCACATTCTTCAGTTTCAGCATCTGTGCTTCTGTTCTCATCGCAAACAATGAAGATGATGATTCTACACTGTTGTGACGAATTGTCAGCAAAGACAATCCCATCGATCCCGAATCCAATGTGAACAAATACTCATGAGAATTCAGGAATTTTGTGGAAATGACGCACCCGCTCTCGCCTTCGCCTTTGAACGAAATATCTCCCCCTCCAATGAACAGGGATATTGAAAGATATGTCGATCGAAGAATATTCACTGTTCCCTCTGCTCCTTTCTCAATCATGTTGTATGCCTGCTCAATCGTGTTGCATGGGCTGGCCTGTGTTGTCCCACAGACTGGGCCTGCAATTCCATCTGCTTTGGCATATGTTATTTTGTTTGTTGGAAGCCACGCATCGTAATCTGTTTGGCTGTTATTGTAAAATACTCTCTTTGAGGGGGTTGTTGAGAACGATGATTCAAATGGTGAACCTTTCAAAAGAGAGTTTTTAATTTTGACATCATTGCCTTCTTCATTTATTGCCTTGTTTCCACTGAATAAGCAAAATGATATCAATTTTGGAGGTGGTTCAGTTTCCATCCAACTTATTGAAAACAAAAATATTCCTCCACCTCCTCCTTCAAGAACACCTGTTCCTGTTCCATTTACCACATTCCCTTTAAATTCACATTCTGAGATAAAATATCTTCTCTGTTCGTTCTCCATGAATAATCCTCCACCATATGATCCTGCCCCATTGCGAATAAATTTGCATTTCTCTATTGTTTCATCCTCATTTCCAGAAGATTGGTGAATGCGCAATCCTCCTGCATAATGATTAATCGCTTTGCATTCAAAAAAGTTGCAACCAGAAATAAAATAGTCTCCATTAAACCTATAAATAATCATTCCACCTGTATTTGTATCTGCTATACAATTTGTAAAATTACAGCCAGACATTATTACATCTTCTGCTAAAAGGATGAAAACGGCTCCGTCGCTCCCTTGGCTCATATTCTTGAATGAGCATCTTGTGCATTCAAGAGTTGAACTTCCATTCAAAAAAATTGCGCTTCCACGATCGGCACGTCTCTTATTGCACCATTCACAATCTGCGAAAAAATGCGTTTCATTTGCCCCAAGTTGTTGCCTTGTCATATTGAGATTGCTCGTTTCGTGAACATTCTTCGTTCTAAAGCAGCATTCAAGCGAGGAGTTTGTTGCTCTTAACGAGACATATTGGTTGTTCACTGACCTTGCAATGCCCCCATCAATAACATCACAAACACTGAAAAACGAGCACCCCTCAATCGTTGTTTCTGTTCTTGCTCCAAAATCCATTTCTCTTTGTGCTCCTGTCGCAACAGAAATATTTACCATTATCAGATGAGATGCTTTCACATTGCAACTAACATTCGGTGCTAAAAATGGTACTGATATCAGTTCAAATGATGAAAACGATGAATCAGAAAGGATGATTTCTCCAATTCTATTGTTGAAGTTCTTTGGCAAGGACGAGCAAAAAAGTCTGGGAATATGAGCAAATGGCTTGAATGTGAAGATAGAAAGATTCACAGAATGGATGCTTCCTTCATCAAGAGCAAATGGGCTATTTTTTGATGAAAATGAAATCGTATATTCTTTGATGTTTAAATATCCTCCCTTTTTTATCAGAAAACAAGGCTTTCTCTCGGAATGCCACTGCAAAATATCTGAGGCACTCAGAGATGAATTTATCACATGAAGAGTCGAGAGAATTGAACAACGTTGAAGAATTTGCTGAGCTCTGATATTATTGTTGAATTGTTGTAACTGCAATATAACTGTCACATCTATTTGGTTTATTTCTTTGCCAAATGCTTCTTTCGAGTTAAAAATGGCAAAGCAGCTTGCAACAATCAAAAACGTCAGATTCATTTCAGTGCTGCAGTCCTATTGGTTTTTGATGAAAATGACGATTCGCAGCAATGTTTCAATTTTCTCCATTTCCCATACTGTTCTTTTCGTTGGATCATGAAATCCCACATATGATTTCAAGATTTTGAATTTATGAAATTTTGATCATTTTCAGTGCAATGAATCATCTTTCTTTATCTCAATCGATTATTGTTTTTAAATAATGTTAAAAGCCCGATTTCGCATGATATTATTTTAATCACTTTTTCAGTTTTTATTTAATCGATGCCAAAAATAATTTGGATTCAATAATTTTTATTGCAATAACTATAATAATTTTAATCGAGAAGAAATGAAAAAAAAAAGTCTACAAAGAAGAATGGATAAAATTTTTGAGCAATTCTGTTATTCTTAACGTATTTATTTCTAGTCAAAATTACACATGGGGGAAAATCGATGGGTTGATGAAAAAAAGGCAATTTGTCTTTAAGTCTAATGGAATTATTTCCGTTAAAGAAATTCGTTCTCAATCCAAAATAAGTTGAAAATAATAATAATAAAAATAAAAAATGTGAATAATACAGATTATTCAAAAAGCTCAGCACTTTTCAATGTGTTTCATCCCAAATAAAAATAAATGAAAAAATATAATTATACTTTGGCAACAATAAATATTTTTTTATAAGTTGTTTTCCATCTTTTATTTCACATTTGAAAAAAAATAGGTTTGCTTATTAAAATCAATCGTATTGATAAATGTTAATTTACAAATCATCAAGCTTTGTTTCAGCCATATTTAATTAAAACAAAAATTTTGGAACTTATCTTTTAGAAGGAAAGTCAACACATTATAAATTCGGACATAACACACCAACTTTGCGAAAATATAATCTAAGGAACGCATTGTTTTACATTATAAATGACATTGACAAGCCAAACTAATTGCATTGATTTCAACGAAAAGATTGGTGCGACTGGGATCGAAAATGATCCTTTATCGTTTATTGTTTTGCCTGATAGCATAACTCATTTGCATTTATATGTAGATGAAGACAGCCATTCGTCAAAAATGACAATTTCGGACAAGAATGGGAATCACATTCTGAATGACTCTTTCATCAAATTGAACTCTTCCAAATCCTTAGTGCATGTTAATAATGCACTGAAAGAAGCGTCCAAGCTTATTTCAGAAGAAAGAAACACTGAATTGGCAAATGAATTATATTCAAAGCAGAAAGAAATATGGAATCGTCATACATCCACGTTTTTTTGCAAGATTGAAAATGAGAAAAAATCAAAAGAATTAGATAATATGAATAATCGTAATGAAGCTATTATAGGGAAAGGAAAAGTTCCAAATATTCTTCCTGAAAAGGAACTGAATAGAAAATTTGAAACAAACAATGAAAGAAGAAAAAGCTGTGAAGAAGAAAAACTTAGAAAAAGCGAAGATAAGGATGAAATTAGAGGATTATTTGATGAATACAGTTTTAAAGACAAACGTGAAAGCTCAATATTGAGAGATCAATTTTGTCAGCCTGCCTTGAAGGAAATCACAAAAGAAAAGCAAACCACTGAAATGGATAAAGTTAAAGATAGAATTATTTATAGCACATCAGTTTTATCTCCATCACAACAAAGCGCCTCCTCAAACAAAGAGACATTAATCGCGGCTCGTTTTCCAGCAACAAAAATGCAACAAAATGGATCAGAGGCATATTCTGCTGCAATTTTGGTATCCTCATCGTCTGCATTCGCAAAACCTTCATCTGAAAACTCTTTGCCTTCTTTATGGAAATCATCTGCTTCAACAGACAATGTTTTTTCTCCAAATTTTAAGCCAAACACATCAACTGCCCAGGAAATTCCACAAACTGCCATGTCATCCTTTGGAAGTGGAGAGAATCCTCTTTTGCAAGCATCCAAGCAAATGACAAGCAGAAAACTATCTTCTTCCAGACCTGTTTCACCACCGTCTCGCATCTCTTTCACTCCTCCACCTGTCATCTCCTCTGCACTCCAAATTGCTTCTCAAGATCAGTTTCCGCTGTCCAATCAGCCAACTTCTACGAGCACAGCTCCTTCCTTCTCCAGTTTTGACTCGACTCCTCACAATTTGTCTTCTAATAATAGCAGCGACTCTTTTTATGCTCAGACATTTCCGAAGCAACGCCGGATTTCGTTTTCTCCACCGCCTTCATTTCCTTTCACCGAAAAATTGGCATCTTCCACATTACCCACTTCATCTTCTCTTTTGTCTTCATCGTTTCGGTACAAGAGATGCCCTTCTCCCGCCTGCGAGCTTCATTCATCATCATTTCAGACCTCTTCTTTGAACAATACATCTCCTTTTTCAAACATCTCCCTCCCTTCTGCTCCACAAAGACCTTCCTCAACTTCATTGTCCTCTCCTCCTGCTAAATCAAACACAGACATTTCTCGCTCGCCTTCTCCTTCTTTTTCTCCGCCTCCTCATTCGCCTTCACCTCCTCCATTGCCATCTGCTCTGTCTTCTTCTACCACTCCTCCACTGTCTCCGCTACTGTCTCCTCCGCCTCCCTCTCCTCCTTTTGCTGCTCAAAACAGCATTCTTTTCGAGCCTCCTCCTTCTTTGCCACACGAGCAGTCTGAAAAGCATTCGCTTTCGCTGTATTCTATTCCTCCTCCTCCTCCCTCGTTTTCAGTTGTTGCTTCTGGAGATTCAAAGAAGGAAATTGACCAAAAAAGTTTGAGCTCATTTCAATCAACTTCTTCTTCCTCTTCTTCTTTTGCTGCTTCCACTGTTTCCGATTCAGCAAAAGCGCCGTCTTCAGCAAAGGTTCATTTGACTCTTTCGCCTTTGGCTGTTCCTCCTCCTTCGGCGACTCTGAACAGCCAGCCAAAACGCACTTCTTTTTCTCCGCCTCCGCAGATCATTCCGCTGCCAACTGTTGTTCCTGCTCTCGAGTCTCCTTCTTTGGTCTCTTCATCTTCGACCCCTGCTTCTTCAAATAGAGAAATAGAAAGTTCAGAATTGCTGACTTCTGCAAAAACAAGTTCTTCTCCATCCTTTTTGTCTTCTCGTCCGTCTGCTTTGACAAGTTTGCAAATTGGAAGTGACAATGAATATGTCTTACAATCGACAAATCGATACACTTTTTCTCAGCCAAGTTCTTTTTCATCGTTAACTGCACCACCTGGTTTAGCAGGAACTTCAACTCCAATCAGACATTCAATTCAACCTGCTTCTTTCTTACCTCCTCCAAAAGCTACAAATGCTGTTGATTCTTCTACTCCTCCTTCAAACTCTTCTCTGTCTGTTTTTTCCTCTCCGTCAAAAGACTCTTCTTTGGAATCTGCCTCGGCTCAATCTAATTCTATTCACTCGTTCAATTCACCTCCAGTTGCAGCTCCGCCTTCTTCGGAAAAGACTCCGCCGCTGCAAATGCCTGAGAAGCTTCAGCCTTATCGCTCATTCTTCGCATCACGCCCTGAGACAGCAGAGTGTGCTGACAAAGCTGTTATTCTGATGCTTGAAATGGCAGAAATGGGAATTAGCACAGAAAAGGTTTGATTTATTTTGCTTGTGTATTTTTTTTAACTGTTGTAAATTGAATATTTCAGATTATTCCGGCAATTCTAAAAGCAAAATCCGACAAAAACGTTGCTCTAAGCATTGCACGCGGAGATTACAAAGATTAAACTAATATTATGCTTTTAATTCTGTTTATTCTTAAAATTATTTTTTATTGACTTTTGAGGATTTTAAAAATCGATAGTTATGTTTTTTACATTTTTCCTTTTATTTTTGAAATTTTAATTTTCTACATTAGAGAAAATTTTTCATTTTATAAACACAACAAAATTGTTTCTTTTCTTTCTTTAATTTTTTGTGGTATTTTAATATTCTTTAATTGCTGTATTCTGGCTTAAGAACGATAAAAATCATAACAAAAATATAAAAATTCGTGTAAACTGACGACAAGATTAAAAAACCCTGGAAATGTGCCAGAAGAAGCTCTGAGCCTCAAATACTCAAAATAAAAAAGTTACAGAAATAGACTTCAAGCCAACATTTCTTCCAAGAAGACTTAAAAAATATCTAATAAATATATATGCGCTGATTCTAAAATGAAAACAAATAATTCGAAATTTTATAACATTAAAGTACTTAAACTTCTGTTCAATCAATCAAACAAACAAACAAACAAAAATTACTCAAAACTCTTTTAAAAAATACTTTAATAAAATTTCAATCACATTAGTGAAGAGAACGAAGAAGTTAGCAAGTCGCCAAATTCGACATCAAAGAAATCGGGATTGAAGTCGGCTGAAGGAGAGGCAGATCCTCTTTCGTCAAATTCGTCAAATGGAGTGGACATCTGATAAGGCTGAGTCTCAGAATCTACCGACATCATCCGCAGCTGGCTTTGAGAGAGAGAAGAAGATTGTTGGAACTGTTGAGAAGGGAACTGAGAAGCTGAGTGTATGGAAGGTGCATACGATAAAGCATTTGAGAAAGACGAGGTGCTTGAAGATGCAGAGGGAAAGGAAAAATTTTCCAGTCTGCGACTTTCTGATCTGCTATTTGCTTCATTCTCGTATCCTTCTTCAAAGGAGCCTTGCTCATCGCGAGGATTTTCATAACCTTCTGATTCATATGGGATCAGAGAATAAGAATAGGAAGCATTGTCAGCGGGAATATACGATAAAGGCATTCCAGCAGTGTTTTGCTGCTGTGCAGGTGCATCAAACATTTGATAAGCAGAAAGCGGAGGCTGAGTTTGAGAGGCCCCAGTGCTTTGTTGATAACCCATTTGAGTGCGAAACAATTTTGGTACTTGCAGAGGCACCGGAGGAACATTTGCGGGAATTGAATGAGCTGACAGAGAGGCAGCAGAAGCGATTGAAGGATGAATGTTAGATGGAAAAGAATCAGATTGATTTAAACCGAAAGATGGCTGACTTTTCGAAAATGATTGAGGGGTTGATTTTTGTTCCAATTGTGAATTTATTTCAGATGCAGGTGAAACAGCAGGCGAGGTTGATGTTGAAGTTGAAGGTTGAGTTGAATGAAGAACATTTGACTTTTGAAGTTCTTTTGTATGTGAAATCAAGAAAGGTGTGAAAGGTGATGGGGTAAAGGCATTTTGCGAAAACGATGAAGATGGTCCATTCTTTTGGAGTGTATTATGAGCTGGAAAATCAGGTAGACTTTTAAACTGACTGCTGCTCGACAGAAAAGAAGCATTAAGATTTGGTGTTGGATATCCGTACATATTCTGGAATGAAAACGGAGACATAGCAGTTGCAATAGATGGGTAGTTAAATGATTCTGCTTTGTCTGTCTTTTTTCTTGATGCCTTTTTTGATTTTTTGCCTTCACAAGAAGAATTATTTGTTTCGCTTGATGATGATTCTTCACCATTTTGTTGATCATCGGATTCGTCCTCATCAACTTTTCTTCGTTTCTTATTTACTCTCTTTTCTGAGTACTTCTTCAGCAATTCTCTCAATATCTTCCTCTTCTTCTTTCGCTTCTCTTTTTCCATCTCCTCCTTTTCAAATTGCTCATCTTTTTGAAATTCACTATCTTCATCGTCTTCATCAATGCCAGTCAAAGCATCTGCCATTCCTGCCCTCCTATCTTTCTGATTATCGTCTTCATCTTCCAGCAGTTTCAATATCTCTTCTTCATCACTGTCAAGTCTGAAATCTGAATCTTCTGTCCGACTTTTCTCTTTCTCTTTCTTTCTCAGTCTCCTGTTGCTCTGCTTTATTCGCAAAATCACAGCTTCCTCGTCTTCCGTTGCATCTTCATCATCATATGGATTTGCCACAGCCGCAACTTCTTCTCCAACTTCATGCTCTCTGGTATTTTCTCCTTCAGAATTGCTAACTTGATGGCTTGGTTCTGATGAACTTTCATTTAATGTTTGCTGTTCACCTTTAGTTTGGTTTCCTTCGATTGAATTGGATGCTGAAAACCCGTTTAATGATGACGAAGGAATTGAATCTTTTAGCGTCGTTGGAGTCGACTGTGTGTTTTTCTGATTTCGCATTAAACTTGCAAAATGAAGAGATGACTCTTCAATCGATCTAGGCAATGTAATCAATGATGCAGAAAATGAACTTGAAGCTGGAGATGGAGGAAGATGCGAATAACTTTTTTGGGAAAGAAAATTGTTCCTATTAAAGAAAGGAGAATTAGGTGCATTTGCAAACTTCCCATCATTTGACAAGCTGAAAGACGCCTTTTGCTCATTTGATTCATTACGCTCCATTCGTTCGTTTCTTTCGATGTTTCTTTTTGGCCCTCTTGCAGGAAATGGGCTTTCTTCCATCACATTCAGTTTTCCTGTGTGTATCGCAACAATATCGCCTGGCTTCATCACTTCTTCTAATGGCACTTCAGCAGGCACATTTTTGATAACTAATGAGATGTGCTTGTAGTGATCCAAGTAAAACCTGACAGTGTTCACAAACTTCTGTGAAAGAAGAGAATGAAGAGGAATTGAAGCAAATGGAAGATTGAAAACGCTTTTTTCATCACATTCACTGTGTTCGTTCACGCAATTCTTCATTTCTTTCTCTATTTCGTTTTCTTCATCTTCGTAGTCAGATAAGAACTCTTTCCAAAATTCAATTGCATTTTCGAAAGATGGACGAATTGCTTGATCTGAACCAAAATGATTCATCAGCTGAGTAATCACAAAAAATGCTTGAAAAGAAGATCGCAATAAAGAATGTGATTTTACAAGAAACACGTTTTGGTCAGAGCAAGAGGTTTGCTGTCCATCTTTCTGATCATCCACGTTATGATCAATATCTTGACTTTCCTTGGAATCAATCTTTAACTTGTTAGAAGCGTCTTTCTGCTCACTTTTCGTATTTCCTTGTTTACGTCTTGTCAAAAGATACCGGAAAACATAAGCAGGGAAGAGAATTGAAAAGAAATGAACAGGACCCGTTGCAAAGGATAGAATGCCCGTCTGCCTAAGCTTCTTAAGTACAAGCCGAACAACATCAACAGCAGTAACAAGTGCAGCACTGTATGCATTCACCAATGGAAAGATGACTGAGGAAAATGCAAGACTAGACAAAAGAAACACATTGACTACTAATTTGGGAGAAGGTGCAGTAATCGATTTTGAAGAAAAGGAAGGCGGAAGCGGAAGATTTTCAGTTGCATCAGAACCTTTGTCAAGATACTGCGTCATTTCAGACAGAAACGAAGAAAATCCAGTGCGAATGAGAGTTGAAAGTGGTGGAAGTTCTATATTTTGAGAATTCGAACTTGAACTTGATGTTGCAGAACTTTCAATTGTGGATATTTTAATTGGATCTTCCGTTAAAAGTGATTCCGATGATGGAGTTGATGATGACGACTTATTCTTCGTTGGATTAGCATTTATAGATACTGTGTCAGAATTCTCATCTTTTAAATATGATAAATGAGTTGAAGCGCTTTCTTTTACATTGTCATCTTCTTTCTTTGCAGAAACCGTAGAACTCTTCTCCTTTGATTCATTTCCAGTTTTTGAATCTTTCGTTTCTTCTTCTTTATGTTGCTGTTTTTGTTCTGCGTTTTTTCGAATTTGAAAGATAATCCTATCCAAAACCGTTTCCAGACCTTTCAAAGCAACAACAGAAGAAGGCGACCTTCTTTGGTAATTTGTAACGCTATCAAAAGATTTTTGAACAAACTCAACTGCGCTTGCAGGAGCTGATGGATGAGTTTGTCTCCATTTTGAAAAGGAAGATAAGTTAATTGGTATGATTGTCCCTGTACTGCCTAGCTCATTTGAAACAACATCTTCCATTTCTTGAGCATCTTCACCTATTGAAATCGTTGTTTCATCAGAGTTCTTAGCTGATGAAGGAGAATCAGAAGAAAATTCATTTGCGGAGGAATTAGAAACATCAAATTTTCCAGTGAAAATCTCTGGCTGTTCTATCAAAAAAGAAGCTTCATACATTTCATCATCAAAAGGTATGAAGCAACCACAATCGCATGTGAACCCTTTTTGCTTAGATTTCTGAGAAGAATCGAAATTGTTATCTTTTCGTTGATAATTTTCAGTTGTTTTTCTTTCATCAAAGTTTGCTGTAGAATCAGTTGCCACGACAGTAGATGATGCATTTGCTTTTGCAGAGGGTTCTGTTGAATTGATTGAGTTAACTTTTTCAACTTCATTATCCATTTTTTCCACTTTGGGGGAATTGCTCATGTTTTCTGTATGGGAATCAGCATTAATCGAAAAAATATCATTTTGATCGTTTGAATCAGGAAATATATCTTCAAACAAACAGATTTCAGCTGTCACTTTTTTACCAACAGGTATTTTTGGATCTTTGCAATAAAGAGAAGAAAGAGGATTAAAGCGCAGAGATGTTGACGTTTTTATTGTTTGTTCTTTTTCATGATTACAAGAAGCTCCATCAATAGATTTTTCTGTCTCATTCTCTGTCTCTGAATCTGAAACACAAGAAATAATGTCAGTATCGCAATCGCTATCTGGTGTATTGTTGATTTTGTCGAGTATTTGCTGGATAGCATTATATTCCGATCCTTCTTTCATTTTTTCGTTTGAAATCGCATTTTTGAAATCGGCCTCGTCAATTCCTTCGACGTTATCGGCCAAACAAAGTAAAGTTTGAGTCTTTTTCGCTCCAAATGAAACTAGCAAATCTTGATAGCGTGAAATTGACCTTATAACAGTCACAAGCTTCAGTTTCGAGAAAGTGAACAAGTCAGATGGGAAATATTCGTACTGACGCGGTAAAATTGATGTGGTTAAAGATTTGGAATACATTTGTCTTTGAGTTTGAGCGGATGATGATTGTGCAGTTAAGGAATGATGAATGTGTTGCCCAAAAAAATCGGGATGTGCATGGTGATGAATAGGAGGTGAATGAATATGTTCAATCGGAGTTCCAGAATCTTGTTGAGATTGTACCGCATTTTGAGTGAGAAAAACCGGAAATTTTAAGTCTTCTTGAAAAGAACGGGTTGCTAATTGCTGATCTTCGCAAATGGTTTTTATTTGCATTTCTTTTATTTGATTTTCTGTTCCTTGTTTTTGATTCTTATCAGATTTTGCAGAAGAAGAATCCATTTGTTCGTTCAAATGATCAACATTGGAAAATGATTCTTCATCGCCTTTAACACTCTTTTCTGAATTCTGATGATAATCAACGACAGAGCTGGCTTGCTGTTGATCAGACTTTGGATTTTCTTCTTTGCCTTTTGACTTCGATTCATTTTTACCTCTTTCTTCTCCGGGATTATTCTTATTCTTCTTTTCTCCTTTTGTTATATCATTAAGTGTCCTTCTTCTAATTATTGGCTTCATCATCAGAAGCAGTAGCGGTGCAAACGACACAAGCATATAATAAGTCGAGTTCAATCCTGAACTCAAAGCAGCTGCTGCGGAAATGTTCGGAGATAAAGAAAACTTAAACATGCGATACGCTGAAATCATGGCGGAACGAGTCAAATTGTCCATTCTGTATTTGCTAAGAAGTCTCAATGGATTTGATGAAAAAGAAGGGAGAATTGAAGAACGAGGCTGTAATATTGACGGATTTTCACCATGATTGATTTCAAGAGGTGTTGGTAATGGAAAGAGAACATTTGCTTGAGATAAATTGTTCAAATCTTTCACCTTTCTTGATTTCGAACTTTGTGTTCGAGATTGATGCTTACCATCATTTTCATCATTATCCATCGCATCTTCCATGTCAGATGCTCTTTTGTCAGATGTATCCTCTTCGTTGCAGCTATCTGATTCTTCATAAAAGAAAGAGGAATATTTTTCGTCATTCTTCTCATTTGATGGCTCATCTGTTTTTAATTTCTCTCTCTCTCTTCGTTCATCACTTGTTTTAAGCATTTCAATTCCAAGTTCAAACTTGCCTTGCTTCAAAGGATTCAAAAATGACTCACTCTCCTTCACAAACGAATCAGAAAGTTCTGCCAAATCTGTGAATGTGGCAGCATTTGCATCTCTCGTTGCTTCTTTAAGCAAAGAATTGACAGAAATTCCATCAAGAGTCGAAAAAATTGTTGAGAGGACAGACTGCTTTGAATCAAAGGAAGATAATGTTTGCATTGATGTTGAATTGAATGTGGTAGAAGATTTGCATTCAAGCGAAGAAAGGCTCGACTCATTTGAAACGCAAGTCACACGTTTCCTTTCTTCGGAATCGAATGTTTTAGTTGCTTCTTCGTGACGAGAGCGCTGGTAAAATAGAGTTGGAAAAAGAGCAGTGAAAAATGAGTCTTTGCTCATATCCTCCAAGCGAATATTGGAATTGTGACTGTCAACTTGATGAGTCGGCTTTCCGTTAGGAACATAATTTAAAAAATCATTTTTGGTTTTTGAAATCTCATGGTTCTTGGAAGCGTCTTGTTCAGCTGCTCCACTTAAATCCATAATTTTCTCTTGCTCATTTATCTGCACTCTTCCCTTTGCAATCCCTTCATCCCTCAGAGACGAGAAGCCAATTCGTTCTGGCTTCGTAGATATGTTATATCTTTTTTCTTGAAGGAGAGCAAATGGAAACCCTTGCTTAAGCTTGTCGTTGTGGATTTTGATACAATGCGCGCATTGAGATTGAGTGATTTGATTTGCCACTTGGAAAAAGAGGTGTAGACGAGAATTCAGCAGCATAGTCTTCGGAGGCTTTGGATTCGAGAAATTTGTAGGAATAGACGAAATTGAGGTGAACGAAGACAAAGAAGGTGGCACATTTGAATTTTGTGGCAAAAATGAATTAGGTTGCTTAACATGAAAAGAATTTTTATCAGATTGCACAGATGATGCTTCTTCTGCTCTATTTTCAGGAAATTCAACTGAATGAGAATCAGAACTAAGTGGAGATTTCACATCAATTCCTTCAAAATTCTTCGTTGCTTTCTTCATTTTAGCCAACACACGTTTGTTTTCGATGTTCATTTTTCTTTTCAGCATTTTTTGGTAAAGAGGATCAGAATGATACAGAGGATATGGAGGATGCTCGTTTTGCCTGAATGAAGAGAAAGTTAAATCCGAAGATGAGTGGCGAGAATGTGATCGATCCTGTTCCATCGAATATGATGCATCAGATGGATGCGAAGGGGCATATAATGGCTTCTGCGAAAAAAGAGATGGTATGCTCTGTGGAACTGAATAGAAAGTGCATGAAGGATCGTACATATGCTGCAATCTCATCAAACTCGAAGACGGTGATTTGCGATAGAAATTTGGATGATGGAATTGCGATGCTTGGTGGAAAGGTGGAATTTGCTCTTGAGGCGTTCCCAAGGCGTCACCTTTGCTGAATAGATTCCTTTGATCATTTTTCTGTTTATGTAAGAACGAATACTCTCCAACAAATATGTTGCTTCTTTGTTGTACTGCTTGTGCATTATCAGCCATATCTTTTTCACTTATCTGTCCACTTTGAATCTGCTTCTGCATTTGCTGCTGCTGTTGTTGCTGGTGCTCCTGCTGCTGTTTCAGCTGCATTTGGTTTTCGATTTCATTTGATATTGATGCAAGCGAGGAGATGACTTCCACCATTTGAAACGGCTCCTTCTGCGGCCATCGCTGTTGATAACTATCTGTACCAGAAAAGCTGTTGTTTTCATTGATCAGATTTGAAAAAAGAGAGTCAAACGAAATGTTTGAAGGTGTATGAATAGATGAATTGTCGTGATCAAGCAAGCATTTTGAAGAAGAAGCTGATGACTTTTCATTCGAATTATGATTCAGTCTTTTCTTTTCTTCAAAGTCAGCTTTTTTTCCTTTCTCATCATTTTCATTTTCATTTGATTTATTTCCTTCGGTTTCAATTTCTTTTCCTTTCTCATTTTTCTTTCCGATCCTCATTCTGTCCTTCATCATCTTCAGCCATTCCGGACATCTTTCACGTGAAGGAGAAAGGAACAGCACTCTTTCTGTGGGATGAGCAGCAAGCGAATGAATGGGAGAAAAGAGAGAATAAAGATGCATCTCAACAGGAGTAGAGGAAGCAATTATTGACGCAAGGTTTCCAACAGGTGATGTATTTCGTTTTCGTTTGGAGTGAAAAAAGCGAGCTACAAGAAAAAGCCCTTTAATATATTCAATCAAGAAGCAACCTTCAATCATTGATGTGATTGGTGTCGAAAGGAACAGCTCGACAGATGCTCGGATCGAAAGCTGTTGAACAAAAGACAGAAATGAGATTGAAGAAAATTGCATTTTTCTGGACGCTTTTGGATTTGAAGAAGATGAATTATTTACAGATGTTTTTCTTGAAGTTTGATTTTCTGAAGCATCTCTATGTCTTTCTTTTTCTGTAAATTTCTCTTTCTTTTCTGAATTTTCCGCAGCTTTATCTTTGATCTCGTTGCCTTCATCCACTTCTTTATCGCCTTCTCTCTCCACTTCGTCCCACAGCTGAAGCCACTCAAGTTTCCTGAGGATTCGCGCTGCTGATCGCTCGTTTCGCATCACAATTCCCTTCAATCGATCGACGCTTATCGGAAAGTATCCCTGCATTGCTTCAGCTGCTGGATCTGCTAAGATCGAAGCAATAAGCTTTGCTTGCCTAATACACAGAAGAGCTGTTGCAACGTGACCTACATGCTGAGCCGCCAGAGCTATGATGGCATAGAACTGGACGTGCAAGGCATCAAAGTAATGCATCAACAAAGACTCAGCCAGAGTGAAAAAGCGATGAGGCATTCGAGGCAAATGCGGATGTGGTGCAGATGCCCGATGTTCATGCTTAACAGAAGCTTCCGGCTGAAGATGGGAATCTGAAATGTCTGATTTTTGAGGTGTGACCAACTTGTTCATGAAAGGCTGGCCTATTTGTTCCGCTCCAGGTGATCCTCTTTCGAAATGATGATGATGTCGATGATGAAGATGATTGAATGATTCCGGGTCACCATCTTTCACAACTGACATCCTTTGATTCCAAATATCAGCGGCTAATCTTCTTTTAGCATCGTTAATGATTTGCTTCGTTTTAAATGGAAATAATGAAAATAGCGTGAAGTCATCATTGAAAAGTCCATAGTTTGCGTTCAAAAAGCGTCGGTACACTTCAAGATAAAACAATTTTATCTCTCCAATGCGCAAAAATGGAATTGTGATATCAAACAACCGACCAGGATTTGGAGTTGGTATAAAATAATTTCTTTGCTGAGCTTGTTCTTGATCGCAAACATGATTCATAGGTTGCTGCTTTTCTTGTTGAATACCAACAACAGTATTTGTCGCTGATATGCAATTTGTTGCTGAGTTTACACTTTTTTCCCTTTCATTCGAAAGTGTCAAATCAATATTTGAATTATTATCTGATCCTTTTTGCTCTTTATCTGATGATGGTTTGCTTGTCTTTGAACATAAATTAAAAGAAGGCACTGTACAATAATAAAATTAGAACTGGAAAATATCAAAACATCCCAACCTTGCTTCGAAGGCCCTCGTTTCTTGACTTGAATTGTTCTTGTGCATGGTATTTCTTTTATTATGCAAGACATACACGGATTCTTTCTGAAGCGATAAACATGATAAATTTAAAACGGGCAAATAATGGAGTGCAATTCAATGATAAATACAAACCCGTCGCATTTTATTTTCCTAATTTTTATGAATTTCATCCATAAAGCTATAATTTTAAAAAATATAAAGATATTTGCATACTTTTTACGACAGTAATCGCAAGAGTGTGGTAAGTTAGATTTTCCTGTTGGTGGTTCTTTCATTAAATACCATTTATGTTTTATTTGAATTTATAACGGGTAAGGTTTCTTTCATTTCTTTCTTTTGAAACAGCTATTCATGAAATGTAACTATATAATATTAGAAATCTTTCTTTTTCATTTAATCATTTGGATCATAATTACCGCAATAAAAGTTAAGAATTATTTATTCTTTAAATTAGTGAATGAGCCAAAAAAATGATATCTTAATTGGCGCAATTCCTAACTTTCAAGAATATAAGCAAGTTATACAAGTTGATAATAAATTCATTGTGCAAGATGCTCCGAAACAAGAAAAAAAGAATTTAATTGCTCGCCTTTTTCAGCATTTTAATTATTTCGCAATACATTTTTGTTACGTCATTGTATGATTCCTTTTTATAAATAATTTTTATAAATTTAATTCTGTTTTCATATTTTTCTTATTTTTGAAAACAGTTTATATCATTATTCTTTGCCCTTTTGCTTTTGATTTGGGAAAAGGATCTTTCATTCATCGATAGCTTTTATCTCACATCATCGTCGTTATGTACTGTTGGGTTTTCGACTCTTACGGTCACTAATTCAAAATTTGCCACTCAAATTGTTCTCACGTTGACATCTCTTCTTGGTGGGCCTTGCTTACTTTCGTTATTACCGTTATTTCTAAAGCGAAGATATATCAGAAAGCATTTTAATCATCCTGTTATTCGTAAGACTGTCAAAGTTGAAGAAGAAGACAATTCAAATGAAGATTCATCAACGAATGCAGAACGTGAAGGAATGACTTCGATGAAGGCAACCGAAACTGGAAACTCGGAATCAGATAATCTTATTGCGTTTCTAGAAAAGCAGAGAATGATCGAAGAGCAAAGAGAACAACTTAAGAAACAGCTCCGAACAATTCCACCATCACCTCTTTTAACAATACACTTACCACAGTTTACTGTTTTTTCAGAAAAAAGGAAAAAATCATCTGAACAATTAAATTCTAATGTTGAAAGTTTTCCATCAAGTAAGTTGTCGATCTCATCAAATTTACATCGCTTTACAACTCGTCCTCCTCCTTCTTCGTCAGGATTATCTGCTTCTCGATCCAGTGACGATCATAAAAACCTTCCTCCTCGGCCGCAAAAGGTCTCATTCCATTCATCGACCACTTCATCCACACCTTCATTTGATCATTCTGCTAATGTCAGCATCAGTACATCTTCTGCCATTGCAACCACTCAATCAGCACGCGATCAAAGTGAAAGCAGCGCAAGTACAACTTCATCTCTGTCTATCTCTCCTGTCTCTTCTCATGTGAATGCTCAGGATCACACATTTACAGCCGAAGCTGATTTGCTTCGTCACATGAGAGAAAATGAAATAAGTGAAGTGAGAGGCAAAGAAGACTCTGAAACAGAGGTAACATCAGTTGCTGACGCATCTTCAAACACGAGAGACACTTCATCACGTTCTCCATCTCACACAATCACGTCAACTTTCTTCAATCCTCCGCTATCCTCGTCCACATCTTACTCGTCCGGCGATCCTCTTCTTGTGAAGTCTGAGTGCTCTGCCTCAACAAGCACATCAAATCAAACTTCGACTCCCAGCCGCTCTCACAAAAAACAAAAAACGCACTCTTCTCGCCGCATCGCCTTTGGCGATTTGCCACCAACTTTCACTTTCAATCCTGCGTTGCATGCATTGCCCACTTCTTTATCTACCAAAAACTCTTCTGCAAAGGCTTCTCCATTTTCATTTGTGTCTGAAGCTGGTCTTGAAATTCCTTCATCCTCTGAGACTTTTTCAACCTCATTGCTTTCTTCCGCACATTCAAAGAATGCAAAAGCGAAGCGGACATCACATCAATTCCAATTGCATGATGGATGGCAAAATTCTTCTGTGTCTACCGTGTCGGCTGTGCATGTGCCGATATCTTTGAATACAAAGCCAATTCATCGACTTTCCAAGCAATCTTCTGTAAAAAGTGCGACTTCCACTTCCACAGTGTCCGATGCTGAAAAGAGCAGCATGACAACTGATGGTCATTCATCTGGTTATTCTTCGACTGTCTTTCCGCTCACATCTGAAGCAACTATCATTTCAGCACATCACACAGTTTCTGGTACGCTAGCACCACACGCAGCACAACAGCTCATTCAGATACTCAAGTTGGCAAAGAAAGAGAGCGATAAAGCGAAGAAGAAAGAAGAAAGAGAGAGAAGAAAGAAAGAGGCAGAGAAGTTGAAGCAACAGGTGGATGAAATCAAAAGAAATCATCTGACGCAATTAGAAATGAACGATGTTGCATATTCTTCGTTCACGTTCCCTCGGCCACAAGATATGCAGGAATCTGAAACACTGCCTTCTGCACCAGCTTCTGATCATGACTTATCTATTCCTCCTATTTCATCATCATCTTCTTCTTCTTCTGCTTCTGCTTCTGCATCTGCGTCTTCTTCTTCTTCTTCTTCTTCTTCTTCCTCATCCTCCTCATCCTCATTTGATTCTAATGTTGCACCCAGCAAGTTATTCAAATCAGCTTCAACTCCTAGTTTTCCATCTCAAAAGCCGCCTGTTCAGAAGGGCTTACGGAGAAATCGTCGAGCCACAGACGATCGTGGGCAGCGCTCGGGCCAAGTGATTGCCACAATTATGAATGAAGGCTATGTTGCTCCAGCAACTGATTGCAACCTGAAAGAAAAGGAAGCAATGCCGTTGTACATGTTTTCTCTCGAGTATCTTGCAATGGGAGAAATTATCTTTTCGATGTTTGCTTACATTCTGACGTGGTATGTGTTGTGCACAGCTGTTATCACCATTTACGGGCTGTGCACGCCTTCTGTGAGGCTGATGATGGAGTTGAACATGAAGGATACATTTGGAACATCCGAAGATTCGATTTATTCAGCTGAAATTTCTGCTGGCTGTGTATTCCGTGCTATCTGGTGGTCGTTTTTCATTGTGGTTTCCTCTTTCAGCACGACTGGATTTTCACTCACAGGAGATTCGCTCGCATCGATATTGGCTGACAATCACTATGTCATTGTCATTGTGCTGACGCTTGCAATGATTGGAGGAGGAGCCGGTATTTTCCCATTGCCGTTTTCTCTGTTTATGCGGATGCGAAAATGGTTTGCGCAGAAAAAGAAGAAAGTGCAAGTGATCGACTATGTGCTGACTCATCCTCGCGAAATCTATTCGTCGCTGTTTGGAATTGTCGAAGTTGCTGTGCTTTCGCTGTCATTCTTTGCCATCTGCCTTCTTGAGGTCATATTTGTTGTGGCACTGGACTTCAACAGAAACTCGCTCAACGTGCTGCATCCGGTGGCTCGGATAGCCGCGGCAATTGTTCAGTCTGTGAGCAACAGAGGATGTGGAGTGTCGTTCGTAGATATGAATAGCATTCAACTGGGCTGTTTGACGTTGTTCTGCATCACAATGGTCTTGTCAATGTATCCGTTCACTCTCACACTGAATGCTACGGCAATAAGCGTCGAGCAAATAAAAGTTCAGCGGAAGATTACAGAAGGAATAAAGGAAGAAAGAGCAAGAAATGAAGAATTGGATGATATGAAAGCTGGCTTTAAAGGGAAAAATGGAAGAAGGAAAAATGAAATGCAAAGTGAAGACTCTGAATCAGATGAAACAGACGAACTTGAAACTGACAGTGAAAGCGAAGAAAGCACAGAATCTGAAGAGGAATCAAAGCACAAGATTGCAAGCGAAGTGGAGAGTGAAGATAATTTGTTAGCCAGAAAAGAAAAGAAGCTCCTTTCTTCTGAAATCTCAGATGGAAAAGAAATAATGATGTCAGACAGCAACTTGGAGAGGCCAAGAAATAGAAAAAGGCAAACGAAAAAGCAAATAAAACGCAAAACTCGTTCTGTAAATCGTGCAACAGACACATCAAGTGCTTCATTCTCGATATACTCATCTCCGTCTTCTGGCGCTATTCATTCATACAATTTACCAAATGTACAGCAACAGCAACGTTCGCCTTCTTTGCAAAAGAAGTCATACATAGCTGCGTCTGCCACATCTTCGTTGACTCCAATGTATCCGTCTTATCCCTCAAATATCCCTCCTCCCCCTTCTTCTGTTGTCAATCCGTGGAAAAACACGCTTTCGTTCTATCGCCAGCGAGTTGCGAAGTTAAACGACCCGTCTGATCCACACAGCAGAGGCAGGCTCATTCAACCTATTTTAATGCCGCGGTCGATTCAGAAACCCCCTCCTTCGATGTTTCCTTCGTTTGTTGTTCCATCTTCAACGGCATCTTCCTTTCCAGTTTCTTCTTCCGCCTCTGATTTGGCCAACGCGTCTGATGCAAAGGCACAATCATCACAACAGAATAATAATCCTTCTTCGCCATCTTCAAGCCAACCATTTGTCGAACCTTTTCAGATTGTCAATAGAAAAGAAGTGGAGCAGCTGAGGGAAAGCGAGACGATGCCTTCTTTCAGCAGTTCCCATCAACAGCTTCAGTCCACAAGCACTTTGAGCGTTGGAACTATTTCTTCTCAGTCGCCAACATCACCTCAACATTCTCATTCACCTCGATCAAATTCCTTCTTTAAGTATCTCTTCAAACATCCTGCCAACAAGCAAAGTGATATTGAAAAAGGTTTATCTTCATATTCAAGCTCAAGTAATAGTGTTGCTGATTCAAGTTCAGGCCTTCAAGAAAGATCCAATTTACAAGCAAATAAAGAGTCAGAGGATAATCAGCCCCTTAGTGGTGGAACCGAAATGGAAAAAACGAAATCTCATAAACAAAGTTATGAGTCGAAAAATGAATTAAAAGTTGACTCTCAAGAACAAGAAATGGACGATGATCTTACTGTAAGATCGAGTGCTTCACAACAGTCAAGAGCATCTCAATTGTTATCTCCTCCTTTCATTAGAAAATCTCCGCAGCCAGCTGAAGAGTCATCAGCTTCGGCTCCACTTCTTTGTGATTCGTCTTCCGAACCATCAGCTGGTTTTACTTCTACAAGCAGTTCTTCTTCGAGTTCTCGCTCAATGGTTGAAAATTCCCATATTGTCAAAGGTCCTTCACAAAGGATTAATCAGCATTCTGAAGATGGAAGTTACTCAAATACTGTTAAGCAATCAACAAGAGTCAAAGCTGAAGGAGAAGACTCGAATCCCTTAAATGCTACAGCTGATGTGAGCCAAGTTTCTGCAGTAGAAGGAAAGCTTCCCCTTTCTCCATTTCTTTCGCGTCATCCAATTATTAATGCGCTTTACAGGCTTTGTCAGGACGTGGCATCAGTGCAACGGGAGCAGCCTCTTCTTCGTGATCTGCTTTGGATGATAAGCGCATGGATTCTGATCATCAGTGTAGAAAATGCACGTGCAACTTACAGTCAAAACTCTTTGTCGTATCTTCCATCATCCATTTACTCAGCAGCTTCAAATAATACAGGGCTTCAAACTCAGACGGAGAAATATTCACTTATCGATAAAATGCCTTCTTCAACAACTATGACTACTGGTGCTACAGCCACAATGGTAACTCCAATCATTTTGCTGTATGAAATATCCTCAGCATACAGCGGCTGTGGGATCTCTTTGGGATACAATGGCTCGTCTGATTCACTTTCCAATCACTTGACGATGTTCACTAAGATAGCGATAATTATTGTGATGGTGATGGGAAAGCATCGAGGCTTGCCAACTGAAGTCGACAGGTCAATTTCTGCAGAGTCATTTGAAGGAGCACCGGAAGAAGTATTTCGGCTTCTTGCTTGGGATGAAGTGAGGGAGATGGGATATACAAAGGAAGGTAGAAAGAAGAAAGGAAGAAAAGATGATAATGAAGATGAAGAAGGAGGAAAAGAAGATGAAAATAAAGATGGGAGAGAAGATGAATTTGTGAACGTTACTCGTTCTGATGGAGAAATTCAGGATGGAGAAATTGATACCAATCAAATTGAAGGTAATAATTCCCAACATATTGGAGGGCATCTGTTATCTTTGAATGATAACGAACATGTTCATATGAAGAGTTCACCATCATCGTATCAGCATCCAGATTATGATTATCAACAAACGGATAGCCCATATTTCAATCGCAATAATTCAGCAAATGTTTTGTCAAATAGAGGTAATTCATCTGAAATGATTCAAAGGCAAATGATTGAAAGTGAAACTAATCGAGGAGAGAATGTGAAAGATAAAACAAATTGTCAACAAAGTTCAGCAAATGCCAAAAATACAAGGTCGGACAATGAATCATCTGATCAAAGAGAATCGTTGGAGAAACATAAACGAGAGAGAGCAAGAAATAAGGAAACTGATATATTTTATTTACTGAACAAAAAGGAGGAGAAAGATTCATTTCAGCAACACAACTCAACTGAAAGGCTTCAATCTTTAGAAAGATCTCCGACACCAATTATTCCTCACTCAAATGGAACAACCTCACGATTGCATCAGCAAGATCTTTCTACTGACTCTGAACCATCTGAGCAATCCAAGCTTCTTAGACCAGATGCCCACAGCTATTCGACTTTCTCTTCTTCTGTGCAGCCTTCATCTAGTATCAATGAACAAGCCCAAAGACATTCTATTGCATCATCATCTTCACCATTGCAATCAAGTTTGACGCAATCACCAAGTGAAAGAAGAGAGTACGAATCAATTTTGAAAGAGTTTCCAACATTTCCATCTGCCCTGAACTCAATAAGATCAACGCCAGTCGTTCTGAATTCACCGCGATTTTCATTTCACACACCCCCATTTTCATCTTCTTTAACATCCGATTCTTCAACCGATGAATTGTCGTTACACGCCTCTGATTCTCCGCACACTCCTCCTTTTTCATTTGGCTCTTTTCCTCAGGCTCCACATTCAGCAGACTTAAACAGAAACTCTGCATCTCACTTCACTCCGACCCAGTCTCCGCCTTTGGACTTTTCTTATTCTACTTCATCTCCTGCAAATTCTGATGAGCGCATTCCTCATTCGTCTTTGTCTTCAATGTCTTCTTTGGATTCTCTTTCTCCAATTTCGTCTGTATTATCGAGTCCATCTGTTTCTTCATCTCGCAATTCTTCTCATTCATTTGCAACAGAATCCCCAAAACAAACAAGCGGAAATGAAGTTGGTGATGATTTTTATCAGCTATCGCCCACTGTTTTTAACAGTAACTCTCCTCATAATAAATCGAGCAGTTTTGAGTTAAGTCTTTATACAGAACCATCTGTCGGAACTGTGCATCATGAAAATTTCTCTGATGCTAATATCGATGATGAAAATGAGTCAAATAACAATTTTGAATTTAAACAAAACGCAACAGACGAGCAGACGAGAGAACATGAAGAAGCACTTTGGAAGCAAAATTTTGATAATTCAACAAGTTCAGACGATCAACAAGAAACTTCACGGTTCGATCAACAGTCACGGCCTGGAGAAGAGGTGGAAGCGCTTCAAGAAAATTCTTCATTTCTTTCGGCGAATAATCCTCCTAAACATTTGCATCCGAATGCTCAGAATACTCCATCAGTTCAACCTTCAACACAATTTCAGGAATCAACCTGCGACTCTGAGTCAACTTCTTCAACTGCTTTTTCTTTTCAATCTTCATCATTTGGAGCACCGTCAGAAAATGCAAGTGAAGCAAGCAAAAGTGGAAAAGGAACAAGTTGTTATCAGCCACATACACTGCCTCAGTCATATTCTGGTCCGTTTGACATGTCGCATATTCATTTTTCAATATCTCCATTGACCCACAGCGAGCTTGCTTCATCTTCGCTTTCTGTTGAGCAGAGTTCTCCCTTTGAAGATAATTCTTCGTTAAGTGATTTGTCTTTAACGGACAAAGTCACAGGCGCGAATCAATCGACATTTCATCCTTCTGCTTCTCCTATTCGTTTTTCGCATCATCGTACAGTTTCAAATATTCATGGAATGGATCATTCTTTGAAAAGATCTCAAAATGAAGAAACAGATGAACAAGTTCAAAGCCAACAAGAACAGCCTGAATTTCCGCCAACAGAAGATAGAAAAAGTGGGCTGACACAATCGGATTGCGCTTCAAAGCATCTGCTTTCATTGTTTATTCCACCAACAGACTGTCCGTCGATTGAACCTACACAAATACAAAAGCCTTCACAACAAGAAAATGGAAATAACATCACGTAGTTTTGGAATTGTTTGAACTATTCAAAAAAAAAAAAAAATATCTTTTGATGGATATTTACTCTTATTCATGTGAGCAATTATGAATGACTAAAAGTTGTTGTGTAATCTTAAAGTTTTCACAATTTTTGAGATGATGAGCCTGATAGCCCAGGAAAGAGCAACCATGGATTTGTTGATCGCCACATAAAGAATTGAAAGTGCATGAACAATGAAAAAGAAAAGGGTGATCTATTATTTATTTATGCGCGTATTTTTTCTGTAGGAATTCTCACAAATAGTTGTTAGTGGTAATTTGAATTTATATATTATTTTTTTTTCACATCTTTTCAAAAGAATTGAATTGTTTTGCTTGCACAATTTATTGCGGAGTGTTATTTAAATCAAGAATATATTACAATAAAATTTTTTATCGACATTAAAAATGATAATTGCAACCAGATGTTTTGCATTTATTATCATTTTGTCAAATAAATACATAATTAAAACTTTTCGAAGAATTATTTCTGATATTCGAAATACTGATAATTGTTGTCCTTCATTTTATATTGGACTGGAAACGAAAACACTGTACCAACGAAAACAATCTATCCTTTTTATTGTTGTTTTTTCTTTTCTTAAGTTGAAGAGCATTGTGTTTTTTCTTTCTGTAAAAATGATTTTTGAACAATGAACACACACACACACACACACACACACACACGCACAAAAAAAAAAAAAAGAAGAAGAAGAAGAAAAAGAAGAAGAAAAAGAAAAAGAAAAAGAAAAAGAAAAAAAAAACTTGTTTTATTCTTCATTCGTGAAATGAAAAAATGAAAATCCTTTCCACAATAATTAAAGTGTGGGACAATATTATTGCATCTACGATATAAACAACCAATTGCACAAAAAATTTTTGTCATTATATTCTTTCATTTCTCACATTCCTATTAAAAAAATGGGTGCGATATGAACTAACAAGCTTTTTTTTGCACAAAGGTCAAAAAAATAGTTTCACTCATAACTGGACGAACTCTCTCACATTGCAGAATATATTGGATTCTCATATCTATTAACATGTTTCATTAATATTACAACATTATGTTTTGTCACCTTTCATGAATTTCAAAAAATAAACCAATTTTTTTCATTTTTTTTACACAAAAAGTTAATGAAAAGAACATAATTTTTCAATAAAAAAGCTTGAAATCACAAAATTACACCCATATATTTTCATATTCAATATATCTGATTTCTTCAAAATGGAAGCTCCTTCAAGTTTCTTTCAGTCGCATATTTAGTGTTATTCCACGGAATACTTTTAAATGCGGATTGTGAAAATTGATAACAAAATGAGATGTTCAGGAAATCAGAAAAAATAATGGATGCAACTTTTTTTAAAAAGAATAACTTTGTCAATTTTCGAGAACAGAAAAAATAGCAATTAAAAAAAATTTGGATGAAAATTTTAGAAATCATAATTTTTTTCGTGATGTTAACAATTATAAAAACTTATTGTTGTTGAAAATTAATTTATCGTTGATATGTGCAATATCTTTCAAATGCATCAAAAGCTAATATTTGAAGAAAAAAAAAAGAAAGATAGAAAAGAAAAGAAAAGATATTTTTCAAGGGAATTATCACTTTTCAATGTTCAATAACAAATTTTCAAAACAAATGGGACAAAATATTCCACTTCAGGCATTTTCAGTGAAAAATTATACATTTTTTATTGACTTTATTATGTCAAAAGACACAATAAAAATATGTTTATTTTTTGACATTCGTAAAATGTTGGAAAACTTATTGTTTTGATTTCAACGATGCCTGTTAACGGGAATGAAAAATAAATTTATATCAATATCTGATTAAGTTTAATAATGTTATAAGTGAAGCAATTTTCTCAAACTTTGTGCAAAAAAAGCTTGAAAGTCCGTATTTTCCCCCAAATACACAATCCGAAAATTTCGTTGGAAATATATTGTTTTGAAAAATAATTCCAAATTTAGTATTATTACTGGTATTCAATTTGAAAAAAATTGAGTTAACAAAAAATTCTTCTTTGTGTTTTGACGAGAAACTTTTCTTTACAATGAGGGGTTAAGCAATTCTAAAAATTATGTGAAACTTTATTTATTAATGTTTTTTTTATAATATGAGAAAAAGAAAAAGAAAAAACTTTTTTGTTTTCCAAAATGATTTATTTGGGAAAAAATTTATTTGAGGGTTAGATCTAAAACATGTGCTCCATTCCAGTTAATCCTGAGAGATATCAGAATTATAGTTTTTTCTTGAGCGATAAATTAGATGCAGAGCGTTTTAGAACTATTTTATCGAATGAAATAAGTGAATTAACATCACTTTCAGATCTTTACAAAAAGGAAACTGATCTGTTTCAACAACAAGCAATAGAAAAAAGAAAATTATTACAAACGAAGGTGCACGCATTATATATTAGTTTTAACACGAAAATTTAAGAATATTTATTTTTTTATATTTTTTTATTTCAGACTTTAGCTCAAACTGTTAATGTTGAAAATTTTCAAAGGGGAAATGTCTCTAAATCTAGACCTCTTACACCGTTTACACTTGAAATTTGCTTAAGTTTAGCAAAAACTTTATCAAAATCATTACCATCTGAAGTTATGAATTGCTTGAATGACATATGCAAAGCTCTTGAAAGATTAGCTCCTTGCCAGCTACCACCATCAGCTTTACCACAGTATAAATTAATTGAAGATCTTATAACAGCATCAAAAACAAACAATGATATGCAAATTCAAATCGTGCCAATGTTGCTTTCATTATCACTTTCAAGTGGAAGATTGAGATATGCTTTACGCGCAGCAAATGAATTTCTAAGGCTTAGTGGTGGAATGTCATCTTTGTTTCCATTATTTGCAAAGAGTCATCTCCATTCAAATAAGGATAATATTGCAGAACAAAACAAAAAACCTTTATCAATATCTCAACTTCGCAGAGCAATGAATAAAGTTTGGAAATTCTGTGTTGAATATCACAGACCTATTATTCCAAATGTCTTTGATTCGAAGGACATGTCAAAAATTGATATTTCGATAAGTTCCGGCGAAGGAGAAGTTTCGATAGAGAAAGTGCTTTGTGCAGCTTATGATGGAAAATACATTTATGTATTAAATTCTATGGGCCTTCTTCGTCGCATCGGATCTGGCAATTTTGAAACAATGAAAGGAAAAGAATATCTACTGAAAAATGTTTCTGAAAAGGATAATCAAAATTTCGGTTGTTTTGATCTGAAGAAACAGAACTATATTTTGAAAAATCCACAAGAAGATTCAAGAATAATTGGTATCGCATACCCTTCCAGGGCTCTTATCGTAGTACACAGAACAGTTCTAATAAACAACCAACAGTTTAAACATGAAGCACATCGGTTGAAGGAAAATGTGAAGCTTGGAATGGAGTGGAAAGAAGAAGATTGCATGATGAGCGTATTTATGGGAGAAAGATTGGAGCACAGTCATTTGGTGTTTGGAAGATGCCCCCATCAAGCAACTGAAGAGAATGAAAGAAACGTTTCGAAGAAGGATCAGCAACAGAACAGTAAACGAGTGTACATTGATATTCCTGATATATACAATGAAGTTGAAGTTCTAAGTGGTACATTTGAGTTTGTAAGAAATGAGTTGCGAAAGAAAATGCTTATGGGAGGAGAAACAGACATCGATTCACCGAGTGCTTCAAACGATAAAACTTCAGCAAATAATTCTTTGTCAAAATCAATGAAATCATCTGAAAGTGATGCGCTGAACAATAATGAACAAGCAAATCAGACAAAGGAAGAATCATCTGACGAATCTAGCTCAGATATTGATTTTGAAGAAACGGATGACTCCGAAGAAGAAGAAGATTGTGGTGACATTTTGACTTCTTCAAAGAAGAAATTTAAAAGCACAAAGCAGAAGAAATCTGAATTCATATCTGCAGAGAGTCTGAAGCAAAATGGAATGAAAGAGATGGCAGTATTCATAAGCGATGGGCAATACATATACCGTGTTTCCACACTCGTACACAACGAAAACGAGCACATGAGTTTTCTTCTCATTCATGTGTACGATCCATCGTCTGCCACGTCAACTACATGGCCTATTATTCGGCGTCATATTGTCAACACTTCTTTCAATAACATTCGTGTAAGATGTTCCGACTGCGGATCGAGCATTGATACAAGCAGGAACTATCCTTTTTACATAAACGATTCAAACTGCAATCATTGTAACCTACAAGATTATAAGCAGCGCATTCTTTGCCAAAAATGCGCCACGTCTGGTTGTTATGCGGACGGCTTTTACGAACGCAATGCATCGCATGCAGTGAAAATTTCAAGAGCAAATTTTGTTAATTTTACATTTAATGACTTGAATAATGGTAGCTGTTTTGCAGCTGGAAGAAGCTTGGCTGTTCGGCTGGATAATATCTCCAATGACCTTGTGGTGTTTGATTTATGGGAAACACTTGAAGAAGACGGAACCCCTTCTTTCAGCAGAAGAACCCAACAAAATACTGCTTTTAGAAACAAAACAGACGGAGAAAATAAAAAAGGAAAGTCGAAGTCAAAAGCAATGCGAAAGAATGAAGAAGACAACGAAGATGAATCTTCATCTGATTCCGATCCATTTGCAGAATATGATTTAGAAATGGAAAGCAGAAAGCGCAAATCTGAAGAAAACGATGATGAAGAAGAGGACGAAGAAGACCAGATGAGCTCAAATTATGATGAGCACGTTTGCAAAACAGCAGCGTGCACACCTTTGATTGATAAGCTTGAAGGCTTTCTTTTATTCGATCGAGCGTCGAACGAGTTGTTTGTTAAATCGAGAAGTATGATGAATTTAACTTATCATGACTGCGGGATTGTTCCGTCGCTTCCATATGACCACAATGATCAGACATGGATGTATTTGAACGACGAAAAGAAGGAAACAAAAGATGAAGAAGAGAAAGAGAAAACAAGAAAAGCCAATAACAATGAGAAAGAGAAAGTTACTTATTTAACCCTTCTTTTTGAGATAGAGAGGGCAATTAACGCACTGAAGACTACCTCTGATGCAGATGAAGCGAAAAAAATAGAGTCATATGCACTTTGCTTAATGGGACTGGCATTGTTTATGAAGTGTGAAGAGCTTAATATTTCCCAAGTGTGCAAGACAGGAGCACACATTCCAGATGAATGTGCTCTTACACCGTATGTGCCGTTTGCTGTAGATTTGTCTGGTGAATTATTTGACATTCTTTCTCTGTCCATAAAGTGGCTGTCAAAGGCATTTTCAACAATAGACGACGAAAATAGCATATCAGTGAAATTGAACAGTACGACAGATTCTCCAGCTTCTTTCCCTTCGATGCTTTCTTCCTCTATTTATTCTGCATTGTCTTCTGTGCTGACAATTGCACAGACGAATATTCACTATGCAGGCCACAGCACTGTGCCAATAAACGAGACAGGATTTGTGAATCCTCAAAAGAACAGGCTTATCGAAAGCGTCGAGAGCCTTCTTTCGAAGAACAAGAAAAATTCAAGTCGCATCAGCAAAATGGCGGAAAAGCTGAAGAGCGAAATCAAACCATCATCTGCATGCTATTTGCAGCAGTCTGCCTTGAGAAGTACGACGAAAGAGATTGAACTTTGGCAGCAGGCGTCGAACGATATTGTTGCTTCTGCTACAAAAATTGTATTGCTTACAACGTTAGAGTTCAATTCATCGAGTGAATCTTTGAAGTACATATCTGATATTCTTTCACACGAACAGAGTAAATCGACACTCGGTTCATCCGATGAAACATCCGGTTTAATGGGAAGCGAGTGCTCTTCTTCTGCATCTGCATCTGTATCTGCATCCGCATCTGCATCTGCATCTGCATCCGCATGTGCATCTGCATCCAAAATAGTTATTGGCAGCAATTCATTAGACAAGAAATCAGCTTCTGATTATGCTGTTCGCCAGCTGGAGGCGATGCTTTATCCTCTTCGCTCAAAACTCGAGAATTTGATGCTTTGGATGCTTTCTGAACCCAAAAGGGATGCGTTGGCTCCACTTCCTTCATTCAAGATTCCAAATGCACAGGGAGCTGATGCAATGCTCTTGCAAACGGTGTCTGAGGCATTTGGAACAGGTACTAATTCAAAGATAACAAGAGAAGCAATCGATCTGATTGACAGAAGGAAAGGAGGGTGGGCTCATAGGAAAAATTTGATTGTTTTCTGGGACGCTGTGCTGAAAATGGAGCATAAGCAATCAGTTTCAATGCTCTTAAATACCATCAGAAAGAGCAATCCTTCAATGGGTGGAATGTTAAGCAGCAGCGAGCAGGAAACAAAATCTGAGGATGAAAAAGAAATGAAACCATCTTCAAAAGAGGCGGAAGCTGCGGATACTCTTTCCTTTAAAACGGACAGAGCGAATGAGGATGAAGATTCAGCTCGAAAATTCTTGTCACTCTTTCAAGGGATGCTCTTCTCATTGTTTTATCACACAAAAAGAGAGAACAAGGAACAGGACCAATCTGCAAGCGGAGGAGTAAGCAAAAATAAACTAACAAATGCAAATGAAGCAGATGTGAACAAAGAGATGCCGGAAGATGTTGATGCATCGTTCAACAAAGTTTTCCCATATTTCGTCCATTATGCGTCTCAGCTTCTAACTCTTTCTTCAGATCTTCTTGATTCAGGCATAAATGAGCTCTGCAGAATACGATATGAAAGGATACAGCTTATGAAGAAAAGAGTGAAATCAGAAGAAATGCCTGATAACCTCGGTTGCAGCTTCACTTCAACAGAAATTGATGATATTCTGATCGTTCTGAAAAAGTCAAGTGTTGGTACGTTGTGTCAATCGTTGATTTTGTTGCTGTCGCTCATCACTTCAAACTCGCCGTCAGTTGCTTCTCTCATGGTCAAGCCTGTTTCTCGTTTTCTTTCGTCTTACAATAAATTCTTGAATGCATTGCTTGGGAAAGACAACGAAATGAATTTTTCAGACAGCGACTCAGAGAGCATTAATGAGATTAGCAATGCTTTTGCAAAGCGTAAGTCAGATGAACTGAGCCATTCAGAACTTGCTGTCTTGAAAAAAGTTACTCAGTCAATAAGTGCACCTAAGCCAACTCGCATAGAAACGAGACATCCATATGACAACGATCAGGATTGGAAGAAAACTGTGAAGGTGGATGAAGCTGTTGGATACAAGTTGCACTTCAATACAAAATGCGAGACAGAAAATAAGTACGATTGGATTCGAGTATTTGAGGTTGTGCAAAAGCCGAATGGCAAAGATGGAGAAGGCAGGGAACTGATGATGTGCACTGGAACCAACTTTCCAAAGAAAGACGTTCTTCTTATGAAAAAAGGCTTGGTTTTCCAATTTCACTCTGATGGAAGTGGTGTTGAGTGGGGCATAGAAATCGATGTGACACCAATAATGGGAGACAAAAAGGTTGTGTCCGAATGGTACGTCCAATTGAGCTATGAAATTGCGCAAATTCTGTCACTCTGCTTGAAGTGTATATGCAAGTTCGGCGTTGGAGAAAGCGCAAAAAGGGCGCATTTGAAAGGAGAAAAAGAGGAAGAAGAAGAAGACGACGACGAAAATGCAAATAAAAAAACCGAAACTGAACCTTCTGATAAACCAGACGAGTCAACTGGCCAAGAAGAGGAAACGAATTCAGATTCTGATGATCATTCATCCGAAGAAAGCTCACACTCCAGCCAAAATAATAACTCTGAAGGGAAGGACAAGGGAAAGGAAGAAAGTGCATCACTCTTCAGAACGTCTTACACAGACATCAATTTACTTTTGGAGCAGATGCGTATTGGCTCAAAAGTGAAAGGCAGATGGGAGAATGGAAGATGGCTGTGCTATGAAGATCCGTCCTCCTCTGCAAAGTCCAATCTGCGTGTTTACGTGTACGGCAAAAACGAGCTGGAAATCTGGGAAGGTTCTTTCTGCAGATCTGCGTTGCTTCTTCCTGAGGTTCAAGAAGCATGCGCAAGGCAACTATTTAGCAGAGGAGTTTCAGAGGCTGTTATTCAGTCTGTCGAAGCGGCATCGTCTTTGCTAAATAAAAACCTTTCAGTTTCTGTCGCAAAAGAATATGTCTCATCAATTGTCAAACAAGAACAATTTCTCGAAGGGAGTCGTTTGTGTGCTGAATCGATGCTTCTGAAGGAGATACTTACAATGCCCGACTCCATCATTACAAGTTCATTGGATCTTGTTCGTGATTCAGTGAAAATAGCAGCACCTGCTTTAAAACTTCCTGAGCAGGCTAATTGCGACACTCCTTCAACAGAACTTACTGCAAAATTGCTGATCAACAGTCTTCTCTTTGGCCCTTCTCAAACAGAAAAGCTAAAGTCAAATTACTCAAAATTGACTTCTCTCCCAACATTTGTGCCAGGCGAGCAGTTGGTCGATACGCTTTCTCTTGCTCAACCACCATTCCCAATGGGATCTCAGACAAAAGCAGCAGGAATGGAACTTCTGGGAATTGTTCTGGGAACAGTTCTTGCAGTTAGTTCGGCTGCATTAAAAGGAGCACTCGAACTCGCAAGAGATATGAGCAAGAAACTTGCGGAGAAATTTAAAGCTGCTAAAGGATCCGGAGATTTTGTATCCTCACAAACTGCGAAGGTAATGATTCCACGCCAACAAATAGATACGAACTTAATTAGAGTGTGGAGAGGATGCACGTCTGTTGTCGCTTCGCTTATCAGAGGATCACAAGATAAGAAGGGTCCAGTACTTAGCATTTTACTCGAAGAAATAAGGAGGCGAAGCTTCTTACTGATTAACAGTTGTAGATTCGACGGATTGCGTGTGATCAAAGAAGCCACAACCTCCTTTGAAGCACAGCCACCTACTGTTTCAGCAGCAATTTCGATATCACAGCTTGGGGCAAATAAATCCAATACAGAAAAGACCGGAACACTTCAATTGTCAGCCTCTGATCTTTCTCAAGTGCTGCTATTTTTGAGGGAAGTGTCATCAGTTCAGTTCATCAGGAGTGTTCTATTTTGGCGTTTGGCAGCAAGAACAAAGACGCATTCGTTGCATCAAATCGCACACATTCTCGAAAAAGAGGATCAAAAATTCAATGGCTCTGCAGATACGTTGGCTTCATTGCTTTCGCCAATGTATCTAACAGTTTCAAATATCCCTCTTTATCAATCATTGTCGCAAATGATTTCCGAGAGCCAGGTTGGTTCACTCACCGAAGGTTTAGAATGTTCAGGCGATATGCTTTGTTCTTCTGTGAATACTGCGCTTTTCGAAGTTGGAAAGTCGTTGTTATATCAGTTGGAGAATTCTTCATGCTTGGTTGATGAGATTTGGTTGATTGTCAATGCTCAATGCGATGGCACAGAGAATTCGAAGAAAGATGCAATTTCTTCGATGGGAAATATCAATCCTTACATTCATGTGGCAGGTGAAGCCTTGGTTGTAAGATGTCATGAATTGATTGCCATTTTGGCTTCAATAAACTCAATTGTTGGCATTCTAGTGAATAAGACGAATCAATGTTTGTTCAAATCAACCAAGAATAATGATACAGCTGATGCTGAAAATGATTTCTCAAACATTTCCATTCTTAAATTGTTGCATTTAATCAAAAAGATTGCTTCGCTTAACGATATTGGACTGCCTGAAGTTAAACGACTTCGGATTTCTGCATTTTCTTTGCTAAAAATCATAGTAACTGAGTTACTGCTACCTGAAATGCATGAATCAAACACTTCATCAGAAAGCATTTCAAATGACAGTTTCAACGCAGAAGAGGTGTTTAATTCAAACTGGGAGAAGTTATTCAATGAAACTCAACTCGGTGCTATCGAAGTGCTCAAGTTTTGTTTGAGAATGGCATCTGAAGAAATGAAAATTGACAAGACTGAAAGATCAGCACAGCTCAAAAATTTGCTTTTAAGACGAAAGGCTTCTGAAGAAAGCAATTCTTCTGCTTCTTTTTTGTCCTCATCTTTATTGCTTCCACCTATCGATGATTCGTATGCCTTAACTGTTGCATCATTTATTGGCAGTTTAGTTTTTTGCGCACTTAACACCATGGTGGCTTCTTATTCAACTGTTGCCGATGATTCTGATGCAAAGGAATTAGAAGGGAAGAGAAAACAATCATTCATTGCATTGTATAGTGCGCTCGACGCAAACTGCTATCGGGACATAGCGTTACTAACGCTGTTTGGTACACCACGCATTCAGCGAATTGCAATTCAAACGTTATCTTTGCTTCTTCGGTATCATTCTGGACCAGTTGAAATTGAGATTCAAGATATGAAGATTAATCCACTAGATGTTCTTCTTCTTCTGTCAAACTTAACAATTTTTGGAAGAATGAAAGACACCGTGAAAGATTATCATCTATTTGACCCAACAAATAAAAAAGAATTGCGCAGAATCAAAGATAGTTCTGACGCACTATCAATTCTTACACAAGTTTTAGTTTCTTCAACATGCTTTTCAGCCGCTAATGCGATTGGTAGCGTTGTTCCAAAGGTCTTTCCCACAATGGCAGATCCAGAGGAGGTTATACCAAAAGAAAATACAACAACAGGGCTCCAAAATGAAGCAAAAAAGAATTTTTCGATACATCCTACAGATTTTCCGTTGTATGCTTCTCAAATGTCTGTTCTGAAATCACCAGCATTCCTTGAAGCTATTCAAAAAACATACAACTTTAATGATGAAATCATGAAAGTTGGAAAACTGTGGATTGATGAGTTGTTCCATAACTTCGAAAAATTCAGTGAGTGTCAAATGGAAACTCAACTGGAAGAAAAAGCCACAAAAGAAAATCAGCCTGTAAGCATGTCAGACGGACAGATGTTATCTGAGAGCAAAGACTCACCTGTGAATAAAACGTTAAAGCAAGATGAGCATCACACAGAAATTGATAAGAGTCAAAATGGAGATGGTATCAAAGAAAGCACACATGACTCCGATTCTTTGTCAATGTCATTCCCTGCTAAATATCACGAGAAAAATAATCCTCTGATTACTATGTTCGAAAACTCACATTTATTTATGACTCCTCAATTGGACCTTCATCTTCCAACTATACTTAATCTACAAGATCATCTAAGCGGTTTATTCAGTTCGTTACATCATAATCAACGGAATAATTCTGCTTCCACATTAGCTGATCAACTTGCTTCACAATCATCCATTCTCTCACCTACATCACCTAGAAATACCTCAAACCTTCTACATCCACCCTCTATGGATTTCAATAGCTGGGCATCACGCAGTTCAACAAGTTCTCCCATTGAAGAGACAGAAGATTTGATCCCATCTATCACATTGTTTATTAAGGCCTGCACGCAATTCCTTAATCATCCGCTACGGTTGGTTCCAATTGAGGAAGTACAGTCGCTTGAGCGATGTGCTTCAGAAGCATTGCGCTCTCTGGCGATGATCAGCTTCGACAGCATCTCAGCGTATAAATTTCTTGTGCAGCATAGCAAATATCCAAGCGGTGCTTCTATCATCGAACAGCTTGCTTCAAGACGGATTAAAGGAGCTCAACGAGTCAGGGAGAAGTTGATGGAAGCTGTGAAAGACCTTCCAAAGACGTTGAGAAACACATATCTTTGGCTGCAAAACTTGGATGAAGGAACATCGAGCAGCGAAATGGAAGAAACTTGCAACAAGAATTGCACAGTTGAAATGCAGAATCTACCAAAGCTGATCGAACAATCAGCTGCTTTGAAAGTTCTTGGCTTGGACGTCGACAGCGAAGCTGATGTTGGTCTGAATGTCGAAATCAAAGTGCAGGATGGTTCATTGAAAGCCACGACAGGAGTTATTGTTGACATCTGGAAGGAAAGTGGACTTTGCTTGGTGTCTTTTGATCAGTCTCCAGAGCTTAAACTCGTTCCCATCAAAGCTTTGGCTCTTCTTTCACAAGAATCATCAATTAGCAATCAAGACATGATATTGACTGATGCACTAAGGAAAATTCATAAAGGTTGCATCCAAATGTCTCAAAAGCAATCTGGAGAAAATTCATCAGAAAATGTTCCATTGCTGTTTGGAAATGCCACTTTTCAGGTTACGAAGCAGTTGAATGAGCTATACAACAAACAAGTGAAAACATACATGCATTATTCAAATAGTGAATCATCTTCATCTCTGTCATTGCAAAATGGTGATGCTAAAAAAGATGTAGCTGACGAAGAAAAAGATGTGCAATTTACAGATGAGCAGAGGGTTATGACATCTGCATTGCTTGTGCTTTCACGCATTCGCTGTGATGTCATGAAAGTTATAAACCGAATTGTTACCTTTGGAAAAGAAGAGTTGAATTGCTCCTCAGCTGCACAGAGTGGCTTGAATGAGTTGGATTCAATGGTAGCATCTGTTGTGCAAATGGCCTCACATGGCACTGTGAATGAAGCAAAAACAGTCACAAATAAACGGGCATTAATGCTTGAAAAGGTTCTGTGTTCTACAGATTATACTCAAAATCCAAATGAAAATGACAAAGATGGATCTTCTTCAGCATCATCTTCAAAATCGTCTATTGAGCCTACATCTGTAAATGATATATATCTCAGATGTTGGACAGATTCATTCCATAAGAAAGTGACGACTGTTTGCTTCTGGATATGCCCGAAGTGCTTCGTTGCAGGTATTGCGGTGTGCTCATGTGGACGTGAATTGAAGTCACCAGCTGAACTAATTAACCCGAAAGAGTTTAAGTGCTCTGCATGCAAAAAGGTGCAGCCACTAAGCACACAAAAAGATATGTGCGGATGTCATGGTAAGACAAGTGCGTACTTACAGCATCAACACTTCTTTGCTATTGTTAACAAGGAAGAGATGGAGCTGATCTATTGTCAAACCAAAAAACAGAAAGAAGACACATTCGTGCCGCTGCTGCATTGCCGCAAGACTGGGGTGGTCAGAGTTGCTACAGACAATGAAAAGATGCTGAGGATTACTTGCCCTGGCAGCCACTTGAAAAAGTCAACAAGTGATGCTGATTCGTCCAACTTGCCATTTACTCCTATCATGGATTTAGCCACAACAAACCTTGAACATAGCAATATAATAAATGCAATTATCAATCAACCAGATGTTCCGTTGACTGCATTTAAGCACCCGAAGCTCCCAATTGAACCGCATGTTTTCTTTAATAGTAAAGATCACAGCGATGTTAAGGAATCATTTGAAAACTCAAAGAAAAAATATAAGAGTATTTTGAAAGAGCTAAAGAGAATCCAGAAGAGAATTGTTAAAACAGAAAATAATAATAATTCAGACAATACAAACACCAGAAATACTAGTTCGTCGTCGTCATCATCATCATCTTCTTCTTCTTCACAATCAAGTACATATGAAAAAGATCTTTCTCAGATTCTTGCAGAGGATAGCATTAAGATTGATGATGACCTCCTTTCGTTAAATGAAGAAGACGAAGATTCAAATGTCGTTTGCGCTACAAACGAGGAATTTTCTGATTGTACTTGGGAATTGCTTCCGGTATTCTTTATGACAGAAAACAAATATCCACTAAATCGTTTGGCTTCTCTGGATCATCTAAAAACAATAGCATCAGATTTTTCATTCAGCAAGTATTTGAAAAGTGCCAGAGATTGCATATGCGAGTCGATTTTTGATAAGCAATACTTCAGAAATGTTACAAGTCTTCTGAAGCGTGTGTTTGAGCATCCAGTTTTTAACGCTGATATTTTACAATTAGAATCAATTTTCAATATTGGCGCCTCGCAAGGCTTCAAGGTTGATTTTTCAATGATCCATCCTGCTGTGAGTGCAGCGATGATAGCGGCTGCTGCAGTGAAGAAAGGAGAGCGTGTTCTTCTTGTTGGAAGCGATGCCTTTGTGATGTCCTCAATTTTGTCGAAGCTAATTCGACCAGGAGGGATTGTGGTGCAATCAGCGGGGAATGAAAATGTATATATTCAACAAAGATCTTATCAAAATCGCAGTAACGTAAATGCCAAGAGGCTCAATGAATTGGAAATAGAAAAGCAACTGAAACTTTTAAATGATCGACCCGAACCAACGTCATCATGCTCTTCGCCACTTTCACCAAAACAGCCATTGTCCGAACTTTCTCCTTCTGGAGCATCAGAAAAGATCAGCAAGAGCAAGTATTCTTTGGCTTGCTATGATATGTTTAAAGATGATGACATCACACCGCTTAATGTCTTTCACACTAAAGCCGATGCCATGCAACTGCCTCCTTCATTATATGCGTTTGATGTTATCATTTCAGCAAGCAAATTCGATTCTCGCTATCTTCTCAGCCTTATTGCTCTTCTGGACCAACACAATCCTTCTTCAAGAATTATTTATCCGGACATTGAAGAGATGAAAGTTTGCCAGGTTACGCTACGAAGCAAAAGGCCAAGAATTTCGAAGTTTGCACAGCTTCAATCGGAAGATGAGCTGAAAGCATTGCCTCTCTGCACTGAGGAGTCGGATCAGAGGCATCCGTATCGGGATTGCTTGCCAGTTGGAAATATGCCTTTTAGAGGAAATGATCACGAGCTTCCGTTTTTGTATCAGGAAGACACAATGAAGGAAATGACGATTGATCTCGCAAAGAGAGCGATAACATATTTATGTGAAAAAATTCCTGTGGTTGAACTGAAGCAGCCATTAACTTTTGATAAAGTATTTCCTGATTCATTGAAGCAGGTCTCTCTTGATTACTCAAGCACTGGGAGGGCTGAGGCGTTATGGTCTTCAATTCAATGCATGCAGTTTGGCATGTGCACTAAACATTCTGGACCGCATGTGGGCATTTATCACAACTATCGCCAAACAGTTGAACATATCAGAAGACGAGCAAAAGAATCAAAAGAAAAAGAAAACTTAGAAAAAGAGGAAAATAAATTTACCAGTTTGTTACCTGCGGCTATTGCAAAGCGATATCCTCTATCGATAAAATCTTGTTTTGCTGAACAATTTCCTGAACGCTACGAGAAAGCGCAGGAACTTGCAGACAGAATCGATAGCGAAGAGGCAATTGTGGAATATGAAGGCGTTAAGTGCGAGTTAAGTCGGTCAAACATGGAAAGGGCAGAAATGATAGGGGAGAAGTATGGCTCCATTTTATCTATGAATTGCAGCTGCTGCGGCGTCAGTTTCGGTGGGTGGTGCATCTGCCTACCGTGCAAATGCTTCTGCCACAACCACAAAACAAAAAAGGAAGTGGTGAACATTCAGCGCATGCGAAAGAAAGGGCGCGCATCTTGGAAAGAAAAAGGGCAAGCTGACTTAAGCAATGTTGATCCATCGATGAAGTCGATGCTGTCGGTTGGCGAGCATTATTACTCAAATGCATTCTGCGACTGCTCTGAGGGAGTTGACAACATGCCACAGGCGTGGAAGTGCAACTTGAATCTATGTTCTAAATACGAAATTGGAAATATTAGCAAACATTCCACAGATTATGAAGGGACATCTTCTTCTTCTTCTTCCTATTCTTCTTCTTCTTCTTCTTCTTCTTCCTCTTCCTCCTCCTCCTCCTCCTCCTCTTCTTCTTCTTCAAACAAAACGGTCCAGTCAAATGAGAATTCTTCATTGTCGATTGCTGAGCCAATGTGGATTTGCCCATCGATGGAGATATTTGCTCCAGATTTCATAAACACAGAGGAGGCAATGGAGCTGAGCCGCCTTGGAAAAGATGTCATCTTTATGGGATTGAAAGTGTACGAAGATTATGATGAAGAAATATTTTATCACACAACTCCGAAAGATGAGATTTTTAACGTTGTTGGCCAGCCATTCGAACAGGAAAAGGAAGCATTGTTCGAGTTGTTTGAATTGAAAAGAAAGAAGAGAATCAGCGAAAAATGGGCAAATGATTGGAATGAGATGAGCTCAGCTGTTAGCTCCAAAGAAATGAAAGAAAAGACCTCATCGAGCTCTGATTCAGAGAAAATGGAAGTTGACTTTAGTGGAAAGAAGGAAGACGATGAAGAAGAAAAAGAAAGAAAGCCTATTTGCTCTTCATCGTCATCTTCATCTTCATCGTCGTCGTCGTCGTCATCATCATCTTCTTCTTCTTCTTCTATTCTTTCGTCAATCAATAAGGCAACAATTTCAAAGTGCAAATCATTGTTTTCGCTGATGTTTTCTCATTCATTCATAAAAGCAAATGCTGAGCATTTGGAACTTGAAGAAAAGAAGGGCGAAGAAGAGTGGCGAGAGCAGACAGAAGAAAATGAAGATGAAAGCACCGAAGAAGAATCCGAAGCTGCTCTGGAAGAAAAAGAATGCAGCAACGATGAATCTGATAAGATTGAAGATATCGAAAAAGAAGAGGAATACAGTGAAAGCGAAGAAAATGCTAATGAAATGGAAGTGAAAAGGGACAAAGACGACGAAGATGATAAAGAATCCATTGACACTTCATCAAGCGAGTTGGAAGAGGAAGAAGAAATGTCTTCTGATGAAGATTCTCTTTCTGGTGCTTCATTGCTTGCTAGCACCAGCCGCAAGAAGCATCGGAAGAAAAGAAACTATCGGCGCTGTGTTGGGCTACGGAGCAAAGGCTTTAGGAGGTTTTATGATGGTGGAGAACGTCTTTTAGGAGGAATGGAATCAGATTTAGATTCAGATTCAGATATGCTTGATTTGTTTTCCAATTGCAGTGATTCGGATAGTGTGTCTATAAGCACATCAGTTTCAAGCGATTCATCTGACTCGGCAGATGATAAAGGAGATCAAGATAATGTAAATACTGGTCTCGCATTCTTATTTGAAGAAGATTCTGATAAACCTGCATCTTCAGGTTCCAATAACAATTCTAATATTGATGACTTCTTGACAGATTCATCGAGTGAAGACAGCGATAGCGACAGTGATAGTGACAGCGATGAAGATGATGATAGCTATAGTAGCGACGGTAGCAGTAGCAGCAGCTCAAGAATAAATGATTCAGATGATTCGTCAGATAACTCTGCTGATAGGCTAATGAAACTGAAAAACATGTTCAATAAAAAGAAGGAGAAACTGAAGAGTGTTATTAGTTCATTAAAACAGCAAAAGCAAAATATAAAGCACTCTTCGGCAGCGTCCAGGAAAAAGGAAGACGAAAGAGAAGTTGAGGATGTTGAACCCCAAAACTTGGAAACATCACTTTTGGTTGACAAATGCAAATTGCCTTATGCTTCCTCTTACAGTGGGACGGTTCTAAAAGAAGACGTTAAAGTTTTGGAAACTATTTTGAGCCAGTCTGCAGACAGCTCAACCATTTCTGTAACTTCATCGTCATCCTCATCATCCTCATCTTCTTCTTCTGCTTTTGGTGCCCTTCTTGTTCCTCCACCTGAAGTTGCAAAAGAAAAATCGTTAAACGCATCACAATTGTCTTCCTCTGCGAATAAAGTTAAATCCTCAAGTTCTAATTTACCGCCACGTGTTCAGAAAATTGTTTCATTTTATGCAAAAGCAAATGAAGAAGTTCGCACCAATAGTGCATCTTCATCTTCTGCTTCTGCATCGTCCAAAAGTGGACAGCTATCACAGATGGAAAACGAAGAAAGAACTTTTGTCGACTCGCTCTGCGGAATCGATCTCATTAACCGAGTGAAAGATAAAGGCAATGCTTCGTCTTTGATTGCTTCTGTATCACCTGCGACTTCTCCTTCACCAGACGACAGCCCACAAGCAGAACTTTCTGCTATGGATGAAAGACACAGCACTTTGGATCTTAAAAAATTGATTTCTGAGTCATCTGAGGAAGAGGCATTGCATGGTGAATCAAGTGACGCAACGCAAAGCATGCGGAGGAAGATGGATGGGCTTTTGTCAAATTTAACCGATCATCAGGCGGATCGTGAACAAGAATTAACAACACGAAGATGCAGAGGTCATGGTACACAGGAAGATGAGGATGAGGGCGAAGAAGAGGAGGAGGAGGATGAATTATCTGATTTTCTCAGTTCATCTTCTGATGAAAGCGATTCCTCAATTTCTACTGATAGTGATGGGCACTCTATTTCTGCTGGTGAGAATCCGTCTGGAGCTAGCTTATTCCTGAATTCTGCATCATCGCTTTTCAGTGGAAGTTCTGAAAGCAATGGATTGTTTGGCTGGGGCAGATTGGGAAGTGGTGCTGAGTCTGCAGAAGGGTTGATGCTTTCTAACCAGATGTATCAGCTCAGCAAGCCTGATCATGGATTCACAAACCCGAACCCCAAATCAGTGAAGCCAGGGGATGTGTATTTCCTGAAACAGAACATTAAGTTGAACACTCTCCCGATGATGTCTCACATTTCATCGTCTTTAGGCAATTGCACTCTTTCTGATTTATCGTATTGCCCTGCTGTTGTGATCAAATCCGATGGTGTGATGGCCTTCGTAGAGGTATCTGTTGCCTCAGTGGGGCTGATCCAATATTTGTGGGTTCCGATTGAATCGCTTTGTGTTTGTAATATTTTAACTGACGATCCTGAAATTCCGCTGACAAATTCTACTGATTGCTCAAACATTGCTGGAACAAGCTTTGATTCTAGACTGAAAAACAACAAAGTTAAAAAAGAAGCACTGAAAAAGAGAGCGGTGCAACTGTTAATTGCCGAGCACTTTTTATCGCAGCAAGTTGCGAAAGGAATCATTGTTGACTTGATTATCAATGTGCCGAGGAAAGAGAGGTTCCAAGACAAGCTGACCACGCTTATCAATGAATCGACAATGCTTTCATTTCTGAGAAGCGCAATGTTTGGAACGATCTTTCTTGATTTGAGAGCAGAAAAGGAACTTATACAAGGTCGTTCGCCAGCAAACAGCTTCGGGTCAGTTTTTGGTTTGATGAGCAGCTCATCATCTTCCACACAAAATACTTCATTAGAAATTGAAAATTCAACAAGCAGGAATTATGTCAGCGCAAAAAGTGGAGAGGAAGCACTTATTTTGCTGACGCAAAGGTTTGGCTGGTGGATTGCGGATGAGTTTGCCGAGGACAATCTTGGAAATCGGATTGTCGAAGTGCTTTCCTCTGAAGGCAGCTCTGCAATTCAAAGAAACAATTCACCACTGTCATCAAAAGAGAAAGAAAAAGATAAAAAGGCAAGAGGATGGGGAGATGGATGCCTTTCGATGCTTTTGCGCTATCTTCTTTCAACATTGACATCTCCTCGACGTGTAGCTAATGCGATTATCGTATCCGAAAATCAATCTTTGGATGCAATTGTTCCCGAAGAAAATCTTTGGAATGTGGAATCCAGTTGCTCATCTTCTTCGACTTCATCGTCTGCTTTCTCGCCATTCAGCCTTTCTGAATCAGCTGAGACATTAAGTCAAAAGCAGAGAGAAGATATGTGTAAAAGTTTAAGATACCAAAAATCAAAAAATATCAACCTCGATAGTTCCGAGAGTTTTAATAGAAATGCACATGCTGTTCCTGGTTATTCTGTATATCCTTTAGTCAAAGGATCAGACAGCGAGAGTTCAGCAAGTGCAAATTCGTTGAAGAAGATGCTTGTTGTTGAATCGCCTCACAACTATAAGGATAACTCGGATATTACAATGGAACTGACAATTCCGGGTGCAAAGAGCCTTCACTTTGTCTTCGATCGCAGATGCTACACAGAAGGTGGATGTGACAGACTAAAATTTTATGATGCAAAAACAGGAAGAGAGTTGAAAGAGTACTCAGGAAGCGATGGATTTGAAGATTTCACTGCAGAAGGTACTGATAGCGTTACTTTTTCGTTCAAGTCAGATGGGTCAGTAAACTACTGGGGATACAAGTTCTTTGTAATGGAAGGAGAAAGTGCAAAAGGAGTCAAGTCATCAAACGAAACATCTGGAAATTCGCGTAGTGTGGCAATTTCCTCAAGAACACTTAAATGGAACGAGTTCATGAAAGACGCAAAAGAAAGCGGAAATCTTGCAAAGGCATCTTCAGAGAATAGCAGCGCAAGTGACAATAGCAAGGAAGAATCAGCTTTGAAAAAAGTTGAAGAAAAGCAAGCAAAAGCCAGTGAAGGAACACTTGAACTGGTAGCATGGATTCTTCAGCTTCTTCTGTCGCTGCCAACACGAGGCTTCCGCAAATTAGGTAGCTCACAAATAGAATCATCACCTTTTTCGTCTTCGTCTGCCCAAAGCAGCCAAAACGAGCTATTGATAGACTTTTCCCCATTAATTCGTCCTGTTCTGAATCTGACAATTGTGATGACAGTGAAGCATCCAATGCATCATGTATTCTCAACAATACTCTCACAAATGCTTGACAGATGGAGTTATTGCCACAGCAACATACCATCAGCCGAGAAATTGTCAGAAGCTGTTCTTAACAAATCTTCACAAACTTCTCCTGCTTTGGAAAGCTCTTCATCTACTTCATTCCCTCAATCATTTTATTCAGGAGAGATGTGTCTGCGTGGCTTCCCAACGAACTCAGTTGAGGAATATATAAAGTTTGCTGGAATTAAGGCAAAAGAGCCAACAGCAAAAGAAGAAGAAAAAATAAAACAATTGAGAGCAAAATGGGAGGAGAAATTGATCAAAGGAGAGTTGTGTGATGACTTGTCAATATTTAAAGAGGATACGGATGTGTCGATGCCAAGTTCATTTGCGCTGTTGGAGCTGAAGCTTGCAATGCTCAGAGCTTATCATATTTACATGAGAATAAAACATGCTCGCTATGCAGCGGTTAAAATTGCAGAGACAAGGAAGAAAGAAAACGAAGAGAATGAAAAGATTGAAAAGATAAATGAATTAAAGCGAGTGACAAAGACAGAAGATGTGTCTGATTCTGATTATATTCCACAGTTCTTCTGGAGATTTGGATCATATTCATCCATGCTTCAGCAGCTCAATGAACTTATTGAGCTTGCACATTTCTTTACTGAACCTTTGCCAAACCCTACATCCAGACAGACTGTCTCTTCGCAACAGAAGTCTGTTGATTTCACTTCATTTGCCTTGAGAAAATCATTCAGAACTGTCATCTGGAAAGGTGTGCTCGATGCTGTTCGTCGCAGCATTGTGGAGACTCTGCATCCATATGGCAGAGAGGGATACAAGACTAAGATCATACTTCCTGGTGCTAGAAACGTTCGAGCAAAAGTTCTTCATGGCTCAAAAATTGATAGCAATAATAAACATAAGTTATATCTCGGAAACAAAGACTTTGATAATATGGAGGAAAAATCTGTATTTGCTGCTCAAGCATATTCAGAGAATACAAGTAAGTTTTTGCTACGCATTGATACAAATGACAGCCCACCGAAAAAGCCAAATGATTATGGAATAAAATGTTGGATTGAGTTCAAATTTGGCACAGAAGCCGAAGAGTTTATGAAAGCTGTAGATATTGGAATGATTATGAAGAAGCCGTCGGATTATACATCTGAGGATGAGACTGAGCTGATATCTGCGATAGAAAGAGAAACTCAAGTGGGAACGCTGCTTCTTCCGACGATGCGAAGGATAGAAGATATTTATCGCGATGGAAGAGTCTGGAACTTTGGCTTAGATGCCAAGTTGGTTGACACTCTTAACGTTATCATGAACAAGGAACACAAAAAGGCCTGGAAAACTTATGGAGTTGGAGATATCGTTGAAGAAATTGGAGAGCCATTCAAGTTGGATTCTTCTTCTGAAACGCAAAGTCAGCCACTCAGCCAAAATGCCTTGAAAGATGTACTTGCTGGATCTGGTAATGAAGGAAATGACAATAGTTTGCCGCAGTACCAACTGTCCTTATCTCTTTCTCCACCACCTGATTCTCCAAGCCCTAACCCAGCCATCTCTCCTGCATATTCGCCAATATCTCCAACTCAGTATGCTACTCGATCTATATCGCCTCCACCAATGCCAAGAGCACCTCCTCGTCCAGAAGGTCATCCAAGTACCGCATCTTCTCCGTTTTCTTTTAATTCTCCACATTTTCCTCCATCTGCAGTCATGCAACCTTTGCCATCAACCGGACCATTTGCAAGCAGTAATAAAAGAGGTTCGTCTCATGCTCCTCGTGCGTCTTCACCACCACCAATGGCACTTCGCAGTGCTAACTCATTCCCTCAATTTGTTCCTCGTAGCGGAAACCCGTCAGCACTCATATCTCAGCTGGTATCCCCGTATCCTTCTGACTCACCATTTGCTCATCTGCCACTTAGTTCGAGCCCGTTTTTCGAGGAAACTCATCCAGAACACAAACTGTATGTGAACTTACTGGCCGATGAGTTATCATTAACCCCATCAACCTTGTTTTCTTCTCGTGGTAGTCAAGCTACATCTTCATCTTCGGCTCTTCAAGATCCTCTATGTATTCATCCTCTACATGTTCGACTTCAGCTCATCTTCCGGTTGAATGATATTATCTCTTATCTTTTGGATGTTGTGCCAATTACAAAACTCAAATCATCATCAGTAATATTTTCTGCGATTCAATCTGTGCGTTCTCTAATATTCCAGCCAATTAAGCAGCGTATTTGGGATAAATGCATTTCATCTATGCATTTCTCTCAGAATCATCCTCATATCATGGTTAATAGAACAATACGTAAAACAGGAAATAAAGTTCGTAACTCTTTGTACAGCCAAGTGATGCGTGCTTTGGACGTTCATATTGCAAATGGTTCAATTAAATCAGATGACTATGCATATAGAATTGATTTTACAGGAGAAGGAAGCACTGATCAGGGTGGTCCTTATCGTGAATCTTTGTCAGATATGGCTGCTGAGATCCAGGAAATTGACGATGGATCTGATGACAATGGACTGTCGAGCAGTTTAAGAGGCTCAAGCATCAGAACGGATCAATCGTTTGGGCAAGAAAAATCAGGATTTTGTAAAAGATGTAGATTGCCGTTGTTGCGTCCTTCTCCCAATCAAGCTACGAAGACTGGAAGTGAAATGGACTGCTTTATATTAAATGTGTCTAATGATGAAAATTTGTGGAAAACTGGAAAATATCCGCAGAGCTTATCTCTATCGTTATCAAAGAGCGATGAGGAAGCCCGTAGACAAACGATGCCTTCTTCCAAAGTTGCCATGCTGAGGTTCCTTGGCGTGCTTATGGGCATTCATATTTTGACGAAAAATCCGATGAATGTGATGCTTTCATCACTAACATGGAAACACATTGCGAACGAACGTCCACAACTGAGCGATATAGCAAGTGTTGACGAGCAGTTTGCCAGAACGATTCAAACAATTCGATTATGTCGCAACCGCGATGAATTTGAGTGTTATGGTGTGGAGTGGAACGTATTGGGAACGGATGAGGTTCTTGTCGATCTTTCTTCCTTCAATCCACATTCTTCAAATTCTTCATCAGCTCCATCTTGTCATATGCCTGTTGCATTCGAAGATAGATATTCTTATTGTTCTGCTGCTGAATCTTATCGACTTTGGGAAGGAGCGGAAGAAGCAGCTGAAGTGCGACAAGGATTATTGACAATGATTCCTGAAACAATACTATTGCTGTCAACTGGGCGGGAATTGGAAATGCTTGTTTGTGGGGATCCAGAAGTCAAAGTTTCAGATCTTCGCCTCGTCACAGAATTTTCAGGAGGACTTTCGGATGGCGATGAACTTGTTCAGATGTTCTGGGAAATGCTTGAGCGAATGACTAATACTCAAAGGCAGTTGTACTTAAGATTTGTAACTGGGAGAACTCGATTGCCACCGATTGTGGAAGGGAAAGTTCCGTCTCAGTTAAAAATCCGTGTCGAACCCAAGCAAGGTACAGATTCTATCTTCCCAGAAAGTCACACGTGCAATCAATCTCTGGAGTTGCCTCGCTATTCAAGTGTGGATATTATGCTTGAACGATTTGTATATGCAATCACAAATTGTATATCCATTGATACAGATTTTACTGCAGAAGGTGGATATAATGATGAAACTGATGATGCTGAAGATGAAGCTGAAGTTGAATCATCTTTTGATTAAAGTTGATATTGTCATTTAGATTTTTGGAAATATTTTAATTTTTGAATTTTAATTAATAGCAACAAAATGAGAAAATAATTTGATTTTTTTTTTTTTTTGCGTATGTGAAAAGCATTTTATTTGATTTATTTTGTATATGCTTTTATTCATGAAACGTATTTGCGCATTCTTCATCTAATTTGAAAACTTTTTTTTTTCATTGTTATCGCAAGACATTCGTTCATTTCTCTTTATAATTAATATTTTTTGATATAAATATTAAAGAAAAAATCAAACAAATAAAGCATTTGTTCGAAATATGCAATATTCACAAATAGTATTCTGTTTCAGAGCTATTATTGAACCATTGACTAAAATATCTTAAGAAAAATGAGTTTTCACATCACGTAATTAAAATTATTGATTTAAATAATCGAATATGCTATTTTCACGACAAAATGTCAGTTAATATGCGAAAAAGTAAAAATCGGAGAATTGAAATTCGTTGGAAATATGCATTTATCTTTTAATAAATCTCTTCATTTTGAAAATTCCACTTTATTTGTATCAGTACTAAGTATTTGCCCTTATTTTCATTGAAAGAGGGAAACAAGTTCACTCTTTCGTGAATGAAAATTTTTCGGAAACATCAACCAAATTTTTTTCTTGAAGCAAAAACCAATAAATAATAAACAAACAAAATAAAATAAAAATAAACACTCTCGATTTTCATTTGTCAGAAAAAAGTGAAATCAAAATCAAGACAATAAAGAGATGAAACTTCGAAAGCAACAATCTGATTTTTGAACTCACTTTTAGATTCTGTACGAATTTGATTGAACAAATATCAAACAACTGAATAATTGCTGTATTGATTGCATTCATTCAACATAGCCAATTCGTGTTCTTTCACATCCTCGAATAGAGAATCTGAAGCTCACACAGTCGACTGAAGTCAGCTGCTGATGATGGAAATTAATAAATTCATGTCAATGGCACTTGAGAGTTGAATGGTTGTGGTTGGATTGACGGAAGAATAATCGCTTTCTTTTAAAATAAAGAGGAGGAGAAGGAGAAGGAGAAGGAGAAGGAGAAGGAGAAGGAGAAGGAAGAAGAAGAAGATGATAATAATAATAATAATAATAATGACGATGATAAAATGAAGGCAAACGAGAAAAAGAAGGTGAAAATAAGAAAAGAAGAGAAAGGGATAGAGTTGAAAAGAGATGAACAAAGATTTCATTCTTTAGAAATTCTTTTTGTTGGAAACGAAGAATTTAGCAAAAAATTGTATGATCTTCAATAAACTGCACTTCCAGCATTTTAACCTCATTCAACTTTGAATTCTTCATTTGAATGCAGTTTTGTATGCTCGAGAAAAACAGATTTTTTACAAAAACAAAAAGGGAATTCATTTCAATTAAGAAAAACAGATTTTTGAAAAAGAATTTTGATTTGGACTTGATCTTTTATATGAAATACATGTTAACTTAAATTTTCATCAATATATCAGCATATTCCATCCTGTTTATTCTTTTCATTTCAAACTCACAAATCACATAAATAAAGAACAACTATCCAGAAGCAATCTATTTTGTGAGCAACAAGAGTTCATATGGATTTATTAGTTCTCGGTACGAAATTTTGTTTCCATGCTTCTTAAACTGTATAGATGAAAGAAAAATGGATTTCTTCAAAACAAATAACCATAAAAGATCCAAATATCAAATCACTTGGCTGAAGTGTTTGAATGGAAATGATAGAAATGTGACAAGATGTTTGAATCTCCTCACAGAATGAATTGGTTGCAAATTGAATCACATTTATTGAAGATATTTATAAATCAACTGGAAAAAAAGAGGAGGTAATTATTATCGACAAAAATATTTGCATATAAGTATTATAGAGATTTTGACTAAACTGTTTTATTTAGAAATTATGGATTTTTTTCTTACAAACAGAATTTTGAGATGAAAAACTTATTTTAACCCTTTATAAATTTGTCAAACGAATTTTTTGTGTTTATTTCTTCATGGATATAAGCACAGTCAAAAAACAAAAAAGGGCAACGAAAGCAGTATAAAATTGCATTAATTAATGTTGTAATATGGTTTTTTTATTCATAAGATTAACTTGATAAACACAAAAATATCACAACTGTTAGAAGTCGCTGAAGACATTTTGAATGGTGTTCATTATTCTGACAATTTAATTTTAATATTATGAATATTTTCAATATAGGTCTGAATGCACCAATTCAGAGGGAAATTGAAAAAGAAAAAGTAATTTACGCAGAATATGAAAGAAAATGCAAAGGTGAATTGGAAATGGATTTATGCAATATAATTGATCGATTCAACAAGGAGCGTTTTTCTGTGTTAAGACAATTTGATGTTTGAATAACTTAAATAAATTGAAATTCTTGAATTTTTTCATTTCAGGAACAATTTGGAGAGTTATGCTTTTTCTTACAAAATGGATTACTTGAAAACGAAATCATCAAATCATCTACGTCCATGTTTCCATCATGCTTTATTTCGGCGTGCAATAAAGTTATGGATATCGGTTTATTTAAGCCAAATGATCCATCATTGTTTTCTGAATGTGGGGGTGTAATTGAAAATCTAAATGATGCAGCAAATAAATGCTTAAAAGAATTGAATAGTTTAGAAGGAAATAATAAGAGCAGGTTTCGATGTCTAAAATGTAAACGTCACATGGAAGATATGATTGATGAAGATCGTAATCTAACAAACGGAATATACGAAGGAATGCTCTTAGGTATTCCACACATTGATTTTATAGATCCAAAAGGTTCTATTTTAGCGCTTAGCGTAGAAAATCCCATATTGAAGACCAAAAAAGTCATTTCATTTTCTGACATTCCTGCGTCCAATTATTTCTTGCCACGGAGTCCTGTGCCAGGCATTTCAGCTTCAAAACTCTTAAATTCAAGGTCTCAATCACAGGATGCGCGTGCATCGCCTTCAAAATCCAAAAAGACAGCAGCAGCAGCAACAACAGCAACAACAAGAGCATCGCGCTCTTCCAGCGCATCTGCCACATCAAGAACATCAAGAGCATCGAGTTCATCGAGAAGCAGAAGCAAATCAAAATCCCAAAGCAAATCGAAAACACAAAGCAGATCAAAAAGTGCCAAGTCCTCGAGGACATCCAGAGCATCAAGCACGTCGCGTGCCCCTCCAGTGCCAAAGGGCACGAGGGATCCTTATTATGTAGTTTCTGAGTGCTTTCGGTATTTCGCAAAAAAGCCGTCTTCGCAGCTGGCGCCCCGATGCTCAAGGCGCTCGAGAACTTCTTATGGCTTTCCTTTTGCCTGCTCTTTTTTGACGTCTGCTTCTCCGATTCCTCCTGTCTTTAAGCTCACGATGCAGCGTGTGGCTGCCCCGCCTGCTCCGCCGAAGAGGAAGACGACGGCGCTCTCTGCAGCGCCTGTGTCAGAAGAAGCAGCACAGAAAAAACTGAGAGAGAAACAGCATGCTGCACTGCAAAGCGAGTCGAAGAAGAGGATCAAGCAGATGCTGCCGGATGTGGACATCGGGCTGGCGATTGCAGAGATATCTGAAGATGCGTTCCTGCTGAAGCAGACGAACGAGGAGCTGGAGAGGGAGCTGGAGAGACAGGAGCTGAAGAAGATAAAAGGGAAAGACAAGATTAATTACAACATGAAAAATGTGAAGCTGATGGAAGGGGTGGGAATGATGTATAAAGGGCAGATTATCTACATCGGAGATTTTGTGGAGTGGAGGCATTTTACACGGCAGTTTAGAAACAAAACATATGGAAGATTGACACAAGTCGCAAAAGATTATGTTTGCTTTTTGATGAATTTTTTCTTTCTTTGTTTTTATGATGTTTATGATAATTTATATATATTTGAATATACACATTTTCTTCTTTGATTAATCAGATAGTTGTTGAGTCTCCTGATTCGTTCGATCATGTCTTTTCACTGAAAGAACTGTGTTCACCAGGCGTCACATTCAATCATGAATTTTCACTTTAATGGAAATTTTATATTTTTTTTTAAAAAAATTGAACAATTTTAAAATTTTCTTCTATATTCAAAGATTCAGCAAATTGTTTGGATTATGTTTATGTGCAGTGTATGTTTACATTGCTTAATTGTTTTTATTATAATTGTTTTATTGTTTTTCTGTTTATGATTTTTTTATTACAAAGAATAATATTTGAAAGTTATCTATATTTAAATAAAAATTATACAGCTATTAAATAAACAAGCATAAGCATGGAAAATCATATTTAATTTTTTTGAAGAATATTAAAAAAAAATATAAAACAGTTTACTGTAATTTTTTGATTTTTCTGATCTTTGCCATTACTTCATTAAAATCGTAACAGTCATACCAATTCTGATTTTGAGAATATAGAATATATTCATATTGTGTTTACTAAATCACGGAGATGTCTCACTCTCGAGAAGAAAAAGGATTGTTTTCCAATACTTCCGAAGCAGAGATACTTGCTGAGAAGCCATCCAAACTAGATACTGTTTCTTTTTTCTTGGTTTATCCACTATATGATCAGGTGCGTTATTGTTATTATTAATAAACATTTGTTACTCTATTCATTTTCTATTTTTGTTTCAATAATCACTTTTTTATCACGACTTATTTTTTCTATTTTCTTTTTCATGGATATATCGCTTCAGGGGCGCAATGACACAAAACCATGGGTAATAATTTCTTGGATAATTATGACCTTACAGCTTTGGGGGACTGCTGGTTATGGAGTTAATTTTCAAAACATACCAATAATCAATCAAGTTTGAATTAAAAAAATTGTTTCATCTCTGGTAATAGTAAATTTTAAACGAAATGCTTTTAGATACTTGGGTTTCTTGATGGAAGTGCTTTTGCAGGATTATTTGAAACAGGATTTTTGGTCATGAATGTTCTTGCAATGGCTATCTTTCTATTTGTTCTCCTTTTCTTTATTTTATGTGCTTCTTTGATGAAGGTATCAATCTTGGGCTCTTTTATTATTATTTAAAGGTTTAAATATTATTTCAATATTTTTGTTGTTTAATCACAGAAAATTCTTGTTAGCTCTCCTTGGATTTTATCTGTTGAGAGAACTGTAGCATCGATCTACTTTTCAATATGGTTTGCATTTTATTTTATTTTTTTTAAAAAAAAATATTATTTCTTTGATATGCCATTTTGATTTAATTCCTTTTAACATTTCAGTTTTATTCCAACACTCAACATATTGATGACTTCAGTTGATTGTCGTAATTCTGTACTTGCCATTCAGCCGCTTCAAGTCTGCTGGGACACAGTACACATTATCATAACAGTGTTTTCATTGTTGGTTTTTATTTGCGTTGCATTCTTCCACATGTATTATTCGTTACTTATCTTCAACATGAATCCAAAACGTGGAGGGCTTAATTCACATTGCAACGGAAAAGCTGCAGCAATCATCAGTTTGTTTATTACAATGCAAGTTGTTGTTACTCGAGTCACAATGACAGATCGCGGGTGGAGGTCTATTTTGACAGTTGTACCTGCTCTTGGGGTTTTGGCTTTTGTGATGATGACTCTTCCATTTTATCACATTGAGAAAAACGTGTGGATTGCTGTGACGCTCATCTGCTATTGGTGGATCAGATGGGGATGTGAGATCGGTATGGCTTTATTTTTATTGTTACTATTTATAGCATGCGTAATGTGGATATACTATTATTCTATTATTAGGATATTGGATGCCAAATAATGTTGCATTTATAATTTTGTGGGCAGTGATGTTGTGTATAATGGTAGCCTCATCCATTGCCGTTGCTTTATTTATTCGAAAGAGGCTGAAAATGCATTTCTTGCTCTCTCCGAACTGCGAGCCAATTGTCGATCCATCCGATCCTGAGGCCATCACCAAGCTGCCAAAGCGCCTGCGCAACCCAGCCGATGCTCAACTAGCCATCCGCTTTCTGTTCGAGCACAAGCTGTGCGGGCGAGAAGCGTGGTGGAAGCAGAAGCGACAGGAGGCGATGAAGGAGTCTCTGGGTGTGGTTGGCTCAACTCGCCCGCTCGGCGGCATGAGCAACGGGATGGGCTCGATGAACAGCCTCGGCGAGCCGACGATCCAGTTTCCAACAGGCTTTACACTCAGCGAGCAGCTGGACGTCGTGTCGAAAAAGAACAAAGTGTCACAGGACCACATCATGTTTGCAGAGATGATCCTGATGAATGCCATCACATACAACCCCAACGACGCTGACCTCCTCCTTCTCTATTCTGTGTTCACACGTGTCTATCGCAAGTACAATCTGAAGGCAGACAACATCCTCCGGCGCTGCCGCGTGCTGTCATCTGCGGTTTCGCTGCGGTTTGTGGTCAGCTCGCACTTCCGCAGCACATCCGACGACTCTTCTGCGATGAATGCGAACGAAGACCAGGACGACCGGAGCGAAGGAGACGACAACGCCAGCACAGGAATCGGCATGATGGGCACAGGGATGGCGATCAACAGCGGAGGGATGGGAGGAATGGGAAGAGAAGACGGCGACGCTACGGGGAGAGAAAGCACAGCAGGCGGGCTGGGCACGATGGGATCGACGTATTACGAGCACACCAACGGATCAAACAACAACAGACGCAACGGAGGCATCAAATCTGCTGCAGCAAAGGCGATGCTAGAGACAGCTGAAAAAGCACGCGAAGAGGCGAAGATGTGGGCGAAGGAGTTTTGGAACAACTTGCTTAGGCCAAAGATCAACATCGAAGCGATACCAATTGTTTTGAATCGGATTGCCACCAACGAGATGATAGCGCGCAAAAGCTATGAAGAGCTGATGGCAACTCACCCGAACAACGTGAGAGTGCTGAGAGGATATGCAGCGCTTCTGAGAGAAATATACCGCGATGACGACACAGCAGAGACGCTGATGCAGCAGGCAGAGCAGATTGAAGAGGACCAGTCATATACATACTCAGCCACCATGTCGTATGCGACACTTCAGAGTGGAGCGTCGATGGAAGGAGGAGGAAACGGTGGTGGAGGAACAATGGGAGACAAGAATATGACAGGCAGTGTGTACAACTTGGCACAGCACGGCAGCATTGGAGCTCGCGGTAACAATCCGAATTATCCAGCAATGGACGCGATGTCAGGCACATCTGAGATGAATTCTGTTGCGAAGAAGAGAAGACTGCGGAGGAAGAAGAGGAAGAAGAAGCAACTGGCGATGCTGGAGCAGCTGTCAGGAGATGATGCCAAAAGCGGGAGTGGCGTGAACACCGGGAAAGGAGGAGTGATTAAAGACAGCTTCAACGCTTTTCTGCCAATTCAAGCACTTTTTGTACTGGTGATGGTGGGGATTATCCTGATCAGCTATTTTGTGCTGGAGAAGTATCTATCGCAGGCTGCCTCCAACAGCCAGTACATCACAGAGCTGAGTGTGCTCACAAACAGAATCGCGCTGATCACGCTGTATTCGAAGCTGCTGATGTATCAGGTACATCCAATGTATTCCCCAGCTAACACTGGAAAGGGCTTTCCGACGTGGTTGATGAGTCCAGATGACTTGCGTGCTCATATTGGAGAACTCTCATCAGAAGTACTGAGCTATTTGATGGCAGTCTACACGCGTCTGAACAACGAGCCGTGGGAAGAGCAGGATGTGTCGCTTGTGTATGTCTCATACACAGGAGATGTGGTGACTGACGATTGGGTGATTACTCGCTCTCTTTATGACACTTATCGTTCATTTGCATACTCAGGCAACGATGTGGCCAACTCGGTCAGTCAGAACTTGGACAGTGCCACGCTCTTTGCGAGGCTGGCGAACATCATCATCAACTATCCAACAGGCATCATGGAGTCTGCAAAGAGGGCAAGTGTTCAGTACAACAACAGAATCGAAGACGATCTGAAGGCAGCGCGTGTACTGCTGTCACTGGCAAACACAGCAGGCATACTGATTATGCTGTTATTATCTGCACTCATCACTGTTGTATCATTCTTGATCGCGAACAGACATTATGTCTCTGCTATGCGCCTTCTCCTCTCCGTGCCGAAGAATCTTGTCCATCAAATCTCAATCGATCTGATCACATCTGAAGCAGACGATGTGCCTGTCATCGGAAGCAGTGGAGGCGGCGGAAACGGTATGCTCCATCAGAACATGTCTGTTCCTGATATGACATCACGCAGTGGAGGTGGAGGAAGCGGGGGTGTTATTGGCAGTCAGGTGGAAGTGGTGACTGAAGGAATGCCTGAGATCGACGATCCAGCACTCGGAATGGGCATTGTCGATTCTGCCACACACTCACAGAGGCAGTTTGAGACGCGAGTGACTGGAAGCACAGCACATCAGCAGTCAAACACACCCACAATCATCGGGCAGCCAATGATAACATCGAATTCGGGCTCCTTCCGCCAGTCAAACGAAGCGATGCCACAAGAACAGGTTCCGTTCATCAGAGTGCATTCAGCCACAACCATCCAGCCAAACGGCACTGCTGCACAGTCGCCGCAGAACGTACAGCCATTAGCTCAGTCATCGATATTCCCTGCGAAGAATCTGAACACTCTTTCTTCTCCACCTTCTTCATATTCGCCTGGTTTGTCCTCTTCATCCACTCCCATGCTCTGCAAACCAATGATATCAGCAGGATCAAACCTCTCCTCTTCTCCTTCTCTTCGTCCACCTTCCTCTCTTATCAACCTCAACATGCAGCAGCCAAGAATACTCACATCTCATCTGTCTTCGGGAAGTGGTCAGTACAGCACAGCTGCACAATCAAATGGTCTAATTCTCCCGTCCACTTCTGTGAACAGCGGAGGTGTCAGCATCAATGTCCCACAGGGATGTGCTGTTCCTGCTATTAACGTGGGAACATCTTCGACTTCTGCTTCTGGTTCAATATCAGCTACATCAAGTGTATCGTCTCCAATGAACGTTCCATTTGTCAATGCTGGCATTGCTCCTCCAACAATTGTTGATTCTTCATCTCCTTCTCTCGTTCAGACTGGCCCTTCAGACAACAGCAACATGCCAGCTGTTATTCCCTCGCTCAGTGAACTAGCCAACCAGGATGCTGCTTTTATGTACAGCAGCAGCACAAATCTTCAGTCGAGCTCTGCTCCCATTCAACAGACAGCCACTGCAACTGTCTCAGTGACGAGTCTGAACAGCAATTTTGCTCCAGTTTCGATGCTGCAGGAGCCACATGAAGAGGAAAGAATGGAAAGCGGAGAAGGAGGTAAGGATTCATCTGACCGGATGTCGCACAATGAATCAGGAGACAAGATGGAGCCCTCACAAAACAGCATAGACGATGAGAAAGGGCAGGAGTACAGCGCTCGTTCAGACAGGAAGGACACGAATGAGTCAATGCAAAATCCTGAGGAAGAGATGAAGGCGGCTGAAGGCGGAGAAAAACAGATTTCGGATAGATCGTCGATGTTTATGGAAGGTGGCCTTTATGACAACATGGATATGTACGAGCCTGTTATGTCGAATGAGCTGAAAAACGCGAAGGAATACAAAGAGAAGACGGAAGAAGAGCTGAAAGAGACACAAAACGAAACACTCAAAAAGGAAGAGACAGACAGAAAAGAAGAGCCAGAATTCACGCCTGTCTCTTCATTCAGCGGGCACAACGAAAACGAGAGAGAAAATGAGCAGACGAACGAAGCAGCATCAAACGAGAACTCACCAGAGAGTGCAACAGACAGCCGAAGGCAGCAGCCGTCAGAGAATAGTAAAGCAGGCGCTGAGACGTCACATTCAGCGCTTCCATTCAACGCTGACCCGACAGCCAATGAAGGGCTGCAGCTGTCTCCTGCCCAGTTTCAGGAGATCAGAGACAAAGAAGACGAGAAGTGGCTGCCCAGGCCGAGCGAGATGCTGCAGTCGTTTGAGAAGGAAGGAGGGATGTTGGATGTGAATGCGAGTGACCACGATGCAAATGGGCTTTCATCACGAACACTTTCAACATCGCTCTCACAGGCGTCGTTTGTGTATGTGGTCATCGATGGCAAAAAGAAGAAAAAGAAGAAGAAGAAGAAGACTCCAAAATCTGCTTCTGCAAGTGAGAAGTCAGCAGCACAGGAGCTTCGTGTGCAAGTGAGCTCTCCAATGGATGGCGCAGCTGATGGAATGAAACCTCAATCGCCTGAGCAATCACCACAAGAGCCTCTTCCATCCAACCCATTCTCAACCACAACAGCAAACGAGCTGATTTCAAAGTCCTCTTCCAGAGCGACTCCTCAGCCGCTGCCTGCGACTGAAATGGGACAATCTTCAGATGCTCAGAATGCTCCAAAGCCCATCTCTGCTGCTCAGTCCACTCACTCGCTGTATCAGAGCCAGCAGCTGCCTGTCAACACACTGTCCAATGAAACGTCTTCGTTTATGCCTCCCCTCCAACAGACGATGCAGCCAATGTTTACTGCCCCCAACCAGCCTGCTTCTGCATCAGCGTCTGCACAAAATGCTGCTTTGAATTCAATGAATTCTGCATTTTCTGACCTCAACAAAAATCAGATGCGCCGGCAATCATTTTCCGGCAAAGAAGCACATGAGCAGTTCAGCGACACCTGGGAACAGCCCTCGAACACAGTGCGCAATGGAGGAGAGCTGCCTCACAACCGCCCTTCTTCAGACTCGCTTGTCAGAGGCCCCGAGGGGCAGCTGGGGAGGTGGGTGATAAATGGAAGTGGGCAGCCACAGTTCCTGCCATTTGTGGCATCGCCTTCTGTTTCATCAACACTGCCAGCGTCGTCTGTCAAGACAGACTCGTCTACAACACTTGATCAGTCTCCTCAGCCTTCTTCATCATCTTCAATAGGAATCAACACATTTGGGGTGTCTTCAACCACATCCACACCTGGTTCATCAATCATCCCTGAGAACTCCATCACCCGCATCTCTTCCCCACCACCTTCCTCAGGCTCTGCTCTAATGCCTGAGTCTGCGCAGTCTACTGTTCCGATGCTATTTGTTCCATCACAAGCACAAATGTCTCCATCTGCTATGCCTCTGCCAAGTGTCTCCCCACAGCCCACTTCGCAGATCGGCAACACAGCCTCAATGAACTCCCAGGTGCCCAACGGAAGCACAGGATTTCCTCTCTCTCCATCACTTTCAAGCATCGGAGGACTCACACCAGAGTTTCTGCACGGGCTGGCGATGAACGACCCGTCGCAGCAGCAGCAGATGCTGTTCCATCTGATGCAGCTACAGCTGATGAACTCGCCTCAGCAGCAACAACAGCAGCAGAATCAACAACAGAGCCAGCAGCAGGCACAGCAACAGCAGCTACTCCAGGAAGACAAGGAAAAAACGAAGAAGTCCAAAGGCAAGCGTTCGAAGAAGAACAAGAGGAAAGGGAAGAACAGTGAGAGTGACAGCGAAGAAGAGTTTGATAGCTCCGAGTTTGAGTCAAGTGATGAAGAGAACGAAACGCTCAGCATGAAGCGAAAGAAGAAGTACATCAAAATGTCTCGAACAGGAAACAGGTCGCGGATGGGGCGAGATGGGAACATGAGATACTACGAAGACGAGGAGGAAGAGGATGATAGCAACGAGTCATCGGATGAAGACTACGATGAGATCAACAAGAAGAGGAAGTCGAAAAGCAGGAATCATGGGGCACACGGCAAGGATGGGACGGACAAGATGAAAGGATATGGGAAGAAGAAAGGAAAGAAAGGCAAAAGTGGAAAGGGAATGAGCGTGAAGGTGAACCCTCAGACGAAGATGGAACAAATGCAGATGCAGCTGCAGTTACAACAACAGCAGCAAGGGATCATGCTGAATGCAGCAGTGGATGAAAATGACAAGACAGCAGCAGCACAGGCAGTGCGAGGAGAGATCGAAGACGGTGAGTGGGACGAGCTGCTGATGAAGAACATCAACAAGACAATCGATGCACACCACAGAATCCCATCTGCTGTGAAGAAGTTCCATCTGGCGCAGATTGCAGTAATGGCGCTGATTATGTTTGCGACGGCGATTGTGTTTTCGGTGCTGCTCATCACGTCGCTCTCAGCCATCGGCACCACTTCGTCGTCTCTGATGCTTGGCGGGCTGACTGAGGCATCGTTCATCCAGCTGGCCCTGTTCATCTACCAGGCAGGGCTCGGAAGCGGCGAGATCACACTCGTGCACAACCAGTCGCTCAACGAGAAGTTCTGTACATCGACTGTGATGTGCGACTATTCCCACGTTAATTCTTCTCTGCAGCACCTGATGGAGCTCGTGAAGAAGAGCCATGCTGTATCCAAGCTGCTCAACGACGCCGTGCTGGCAGGCACAAACAAGACAACCGGTTGGATCGAAGACTCAAGAATGGATGTGGCAACAGAGGAATGCGACCAGTCCGTTACAATGGTGGGATTTGCGACTTTCCCGTATCGCTGCCCGATGCTCGACACATTCGCCTATGGTTATACATCTACACTTTCTTTGCAGGCGCAGATGTGCGAAAATCCACAGAGGAATGTTGGATATGACACTTATCTCGGCTATGACATGGTGCGTGCGCGGTTCCAGAGGAAAGTGATTGACCTGCGGAAAGCGGCGGAGCTGTCGCATTTTGCGCCTATTGATATTAACGATACAGGATACGGCTTTATGGTCACCTCGTCGTATGCAGACACCTCGTCGATGCTGAACAAGATAACACTCGAGCTGATGTCTTCGCTGATCAGCAAAGTGAACTCGGTGCGCACCACATCCATCACAGCAACTATTGTGGAGTGTGTCGTGCTGATGTTTCTCTTCGTGTTCTTCCTCATCTCCTTGAGGAGAGCCATCCACAGCATCGAGGCACAGACTACGCAACTGATGTGGCTGATCCCAGACGACCTGAACGAGCACACCGTCCTCTCGCAGGAGATGAAGACGGGAGTGCCGGCGATGGACAGTGGAAGGAAAAAGCTGTTTGAGGTGCTGGCGCTGCTGCTGGAGGCGGTGTACACACAAAGCAGCCGCGCAGAGATCAGACAGCTGTGCACTGAGCTGATGATCCAGGCGAAGTCTTATTTCGCAACAGAGGAGAGGATGATGCTCGAAAGTAACTACGACGAGGAGGCCAAGGAAAAGCATTGCAGCGAACACCTTCGACTTCGCCAGCGTTTGACAACGTTGTCTGATTATGTATCTTCAAACAACTCTGCCCTTGTGCTTGGGGCTGTTCAGCTCCTACATCCTATTTTCCACTCACACTTCTCTTTGTTAGATGTTCAATTTGGCAGTCATTATGTAAAGGCGATGAATCTGGAAGTAGATAATGAAGATTCATCAGATGATGATGACGATGAAGACGCGGACGAAGCTATGCTTATGTAATAGTCTTTATTTTCCGATATAAAGTCTTTATGCCTTACTGGTCGTGCCAGCAGGCATATCTTTATTTATTCAAACTTTATTTATCGCATCCATACATTTGATAAACATTTGTATTCATTACTATCAGGATTGTATAACTATTCACTTCACTGACTATCCCGACACTTTCTTTTTCGTTAATTTTTATGTTTTCATCCTGGTATTTAGTTTTAACATTTTTATCTTTCTATCGCAGTTTCTTATTACAACATAATTAAAATTTTATTTTTGATTTTGTCTGATCTTAGTTGGATTTAATTTTCAAGCGACATGGATATAACTTTTGTTTTTAAGTGTTTATTCAGATAAAATCAATTTTCCCCTCTCCTTTTGTTTATCTCATTAGACAGATTATATATATACATTTCAATTCTCAACTCATAAATTTTTTATCTCTTTTTCTTTTGAAAAAAAAAGGAAAGATAAGAAGAAAAATTATTCTCAATCTTTTAATATTTAGCAATGATTTGGAATTTATATGGAAAAAATGACAAGATTCTCAAAAATCGAAAAAAGAAAATATATTTGAACTAAAAAAACGATAAAATAAATCTTGGCTTTTGATCATTCTTTTCATTTCACACATTTCAAAAAGCAAGAACGTTTAAAAAGCCGCTGATGAACCATTAACAATCCAATCTTTGCAAACCTTTGAAATAATATTTTATTTTTCAAACATCCCTCTTCGCTCAATAATGAAATTCAACAAATTGTTTACATCCAAATAACAACTGTTTCAACATAACAGCTTCATCTTGAAACTTCAATTTTTATTACCAACAAAGCAAAATAACGTTTGTGGATGATCACTTCTTTTAATTTTTATTTTCTTGACCATAATTCAAAAAGTTGTTCGATTAAATTTTTGAAACAACTGAAATCCAATCAAAATAGTTTTATTAAAACTTTTTGCAAAATTGTTTGCATTTCTAATCAAAAAATGACTTATGCATGGTTATTCTTCATTGAATTGAGACCTATGTGTTTATTAATTAACAATTTTTAATTAACCTTTCTTTAAAAAATTTTTTTATTTGTAAAATGTGAAAATTTGAACGAAGCAGAATATGACACACCTCATTTATCTCGAATTATATTTCCCCATGCTATTGTTTTTTTGCTTTGCCACAATGATCCATAACAAAAATTTGACGCTTCGTCCTCTTTCTTTTGGTAAAACATTCATTTCTGCTAAAATACTCATCATTAATGCTCGCATTTCTCCATTCCATATGGCGAGTGATTTTTATCGAAAATTATCATCTCTGCCATCAAAAGCATCAACAATCGTAATCTTCGTAAATTTTCTATGATCTTTAATTTTATAAAACAAATAAATAAATGCAGCACCAACAAATATAAAGCAAATCATATGACTGAATCATTGCTAAAATTTTACTGTTCAAACTTCCTCCTTTCTTTTGATAAAAGATTGTTTCAAAGAATTTCTCTTTACCAGCTGATATTCTTAATGAAAATTCAATATCTTTCATAGAAGCCTTAAATGAAGCGCCCTAATTATTGAACAAAGTGCAAATGCTATACTCTCTGCCATTGCTTAAATATCAAGAAATTTTTAAAGAAAAATGATTTATTGAAAAACATTACACTTATGATTAATGTTGTCGATAATTAAGAACTTTGACAAATGATAAGTATTCATTGTTTTTTCCACAACAAACGCAGAAAACAAACGTGTTATGTTTTCGTTTCTCCCATATTTAAAAAAGGAAATCGAGTAAAAGATTAGTATATTTCACGTGTTTGTTGTTGTCAATGCAATCAGGAATATGTTGCATTGTTTGCATAATATATTTTCAGTGCATGTGTGATGTTGCCAACAAATGTGAAGCTGAATCGAATGAGGAATTAAAGAAAAGTGATATTTCAGATAATCTTAGGAGAATGTGGTTGAACAACTTTCAAAAGGACATATTTTCCAATGAAATAACATTTAAAGAAAACAGTGATGGAAGAGAAGGAACGATGAAAACTGAGAAATTTGAAAAGACGATGAATGTTCAAACAAAAGAAGGGAATGATGATGTGATCAAAGTTCCAGAAATCAGTCCAAATGAAACGGTTCGAGGAACAAAATTGTCTGATGAACGAAAAATGAGGAAACAACAAAGATTTGAGGAAGAAAGTTGGATTGAAGGATGTTTGATGTTTGACAATTCTTCAATAAAACTTCACTCCCTGGGATTGGTGCCAAATGATGACCAAAGTGTCTTGAATGCTGTGAATGGATGTTTCGTCGAAGTGAGCAGATGCAGGATAGAAATTGAGGGAGAAATGCCACCATTTTGTTTGAGTGGAAGTTGTGAGCTGCTCACCAACATTTCACTCAAATTTTCATCTTCATTTTTGTGGAAATGCCCATCTCTCTTCTCTTCAAAACCATTTGAAGGGGCTCATTCAGAAAAATGTCATGTTTCAGTTTGTTCCTCTCATTTCTCCTCTTTTTGTGTGTCTTCAGCCCCATTCCTCTCATCGTCATCTATTCCTCTCATATCTCTCTCACAACTATCTTTTTTCAACATCTCAACAGCATCTTCAAATTGTTCATCTCCAACCACCACATCAATCCAAACCACTTGTTTGATGAACAGTTGCTCCTTTTCGTCTATTTGTGATGCATATGATGGAGGAATTGTTCCCTCTCTCAACAATCCCTTGGCTTCTCTGACAGCCTCAAATACATCGTTTATTGGGTGTTGTCGAACAAGAAATGTTAAATGTGAAGGAAATGCAGATCATAAGCTGACTCCAGACAGACAGAATGAAACATTCAATGGAGCTAATTCGTTCACTTGGTGTGAATGGAATGGATCAAAGACAACAGGAGAAAATGATTCATGGACTGATGGAGCGTCAAGCGGAGGAGCTATTTGCATGTTCAGTCAATCATTCGCCACTGTTTCAGTTTTTAACAGTGCTTTTAATGGATGTGTTGCACATTGTTGTGGTGGAGGTATTTTGTGTGTTTCAATAAATTCTATAAAGATTGAGAACAACTCGTTCTGTTCCTGTACGGCACAACACCATTACGGAGGAGGATTGTATGTTGTGTCAATTTCATCATGTGTGAGGATCAGTAGTTGTTCGTTCCAGAATTGTGAAACAAATAGTGCTGGAGGAGGATTATATCTTAATGATTTTCAGGTTTCAGGAACAGGATGCATTGGGAAAGAAAATGGTGGAGGGGAGAGCGCTTGTGTGTCTGATTGTTCATTCGCTTTGTGTTCAACAAAAGAGTCATATGGAGGAGGGATTTATTGTTTTAGGGTTCCTTTAACGTTCATAATGAGGAATATTCAATTCATTTCGTGTTCCACAGTATCACATGGAGGAGGAATTAGATTTTATCATTTTCGAGAAAGCGATCCGAGTGACAGAATATTTTTTTATTTCTTCTTCTTTCATAATTGCAGATGAACGACTTCTTCCACTCCATATGGACATGATGTGATCTTTTCTGAAGAATATAATGAATCTTTGTCCTGTAATCCATTCTGTGAATCGTACACAACGAATAGTGATGAGAAGAGAGAATGCTATTCGTATCACATCGGTGACTGGATTTACGAGCACACTGAAAAGAAGGAATGGCTGAGATACAGGCCTTTAGATCGTTATGTGGGAATGGACGGAGATGATTCAAATGAAATGTGTGGGATAAATGAATCTGAACCATGTCAGACTGTGGGGCATGTTGCCAGTGAGAGCATTGCACTTCTGAGCTCGACAATCACAGTGCTTGAAGGGAGACATGGAAGTGAAGGGGCCACGATCAGTGTTGGGGTAAAGAAGATTTCTGTTTTGGGGAAAGGGAAGACGGTGAGTGTGATTGGGACGAGTGCGCTTTCTTCGTCTTCGCCAACGCTGTTTAGCGTATCTACTGGGCAGCTAGCGGTGGGGAATGTGGGAATTGATCACAACGCGACAAGAGACTCTTCACCGAGTGTGTTTGTGGTGTCACTGGGGAGCGGGACTCTTTCGTTGGAGGATGTTCTGATCTTTTCAAGTGTTAATGGAGAGAGAGAAATATCAGCATCGATATTTGTGATGGAACTGTCTCAGTTGAGGATGGGTGATGTTGAGATAGAAAATATGAAAATGAGCCAACCTCTGTTCGAAGAGCCATCAACAGAAGAATCAATATCGGGAGAGAGTATGTTAGCGAATGTGACAATTCGGAATGTGAATCGGACAGGGGGAGATGGAGTGGTGATAGCTAAAAGCGTGAAGGGAGGAGAGACATTTGTTGTGTGGAACACAACGATTGAGGATTGCGAGTGTGTGAATGGAAATGGAGGAGGAATCAAAGTGGGACTGTTATCATCAACAAGCAAGGTTCTGATTGGAGATTCAATATCATACAGTGGAGGGACGACTTCGTTCAATCAATGCAAATGCAGTGGATATGGAGGAGGGGTGATGCTGAATCTGGCTGATGACTCATTTGACTTTGAGATCTCAACAGCGAGTTTTGATGGTTGTGCTGCAACATTGGGAGGGAAGAACGTGTTTGTGGAAGCACAGGACTTGTCAGCTGTTATCAACAGCACATCAATTGGATTCTATCCCATTATTGAGGTGAATAAAGCAGACTTGGATGAACTTTGTGGAAGAGAAAGAAACAATCCGGAGCTGGTTGTTCCACTTGTTATGTTTCTTCGAACATTTTCATCTCCAGCATATGTGAGTGGAAGAGAAGGAAATGAATTCAGACTGTGTGGATATGAAGATTACCCATGCAAGGGAATTGAGAATGTTGGAGAAGTTCAGTTTTCGAACAAAATGCGAGTGATCAGACTGACAAATGCATTTTCATTTGATGAAGAAGTGAAATTGAAAGGACAGTCATATGAGGTTGATTCGAGTGACAAAGATGTTGGAATAAAAATCGAGGCAACAGGAACAAAAACACAAGAAGCATTGGTGATGAACAGTGTTTCATCAACATTCACCGAGATATTATTTGAATTGGGAGGATCTATTGGAGAGCGATCATCATTTGTTCATTCAACAGGAGGCACATTAAAATGTGCTGATTGTGGGATAAAGATGGGAAGCGAAGTGAATTCTGTGAATTATGTGTTCATGGGTGCGAGTGGAGGGAAAGTGGAGATTATCCGGATGAGTTGTGGAGGGAGTGTTAGAGAAGTGAGATTTGTGAATAGTGTGATTGTTGTGAATGGAAGTTGTGAATGCATGATGGATGAGGTGATAATCAACAAAACAACATCAAATGGAGTGAATGGGCTGATTGAGATTGCCACAAGCAGCTCAGCTACAATTCAGAATTGTTCGATAACAAATTGTGATCTTCCGAGTTGTGGAGCAATTCAAGTTGAGAAGTGTTCATCAATCACATTGAAGAACACCTCATTTGAGAGCATCACGAGAGGAGCAGGAGATGGTGGATGTGTTTGTTTGAGATCAAATGGTGATGGAAGCAGAGACACAATGAGAATTGAGAATTGCACATTCCTTGTGTGCAAAGTGAGTGAGAATGGAAAAGGAGGAGGAGGACTGTCAGTTTCATTGGAGAATCCCTCTGAGCTGTATGTGTCTTCAACAAGATTTGAGAAGTGTTGTGCACCATCAACGAGTGGATCTAATGGAAGAGGAGGAGGATTTCTTCTTTCTCAAACAGATTCGGATGCAATCTTTGAATTATCAGGAGATTTGATATTTGATGGAAATAAAGCAACCATTGGAAAGAATGTATTCATTTTAGCATCTGATCTGAACAAAACTGTGACAAGTGACTCGTTCAAGTTCGATTATTCCTCAATGAAGGATGATAAAACTCTTTTTGTTGGAAGTGATAACTTTCATTCAAACAAGGAATTATTCATGTTTCTCGTTCCATACAAATCATTTGAGATATTTATCTCATCTGAAGGATATGATGTTGCAAGATGTGGAAGTGAGAAGGAGCCATGTCAAACGATGTGGAAAGGGATAAAAAATATTAAAGAGGGAGATGAAATGAAAACAATTCAGATTGAAGGATCAACTGTCATTCAAGATTCGTTCAATGCATCCAATTATCAGATCAAAAAGAGTGCAAAGATGGGAGAAGAAAACGTGAAAGCCAAATTGAATTTTGAAAAGGCAATTGGAAATCAACTGGAATATTTCATGGAAAATGATATTCATCTTGAATTATCAAACATACAACTTCAACTGACATATGGTTTTGACAACTCAGCCAAAACGATTATTACCAACAAAAATGGAGAATTTGTGATTACTGGATGTTCATTCCATTCAGAAGCTGGAATGAACAATGGATTTGATTGTGTGTTTGTGGATGTGATTGGAGGAAGTGTGGAAGTGAATGATTTGTCGATGGAATCGTGCAATGTTGGAGATAACATATTTGTCGTTCATGATTCTGGAATTTCTTGCCATTTTGTGAATGTTCGAGTGGAATCGTTGAATGAGAGTGGGGGATGCATTTTATCGATTAAGATATCTGAACAAGGATTGAAGATCAATGAAGGAAGTGAAGGAGGGATAAACCTTCAAATTGACAAATCATCATTTTCAGGTGTGAAGAGAAGTGACAATGGAGCAAGTATTTTGGAGTCAAAGAGCGAGAAAAAGATTTGTTTGGTTGTGAATTCGAGCAGCATAACAGAAGCCAAGGCAGAAACAAGTGAAAAAGGAGGGGCAATATTCTTCACATTGGGTGTGTCTGGATCAATGAAGATGATTCAATCAGCAATCAGTCATTGCAGCTGTAGTGAAAGCACAGGAAGAGGAGGAGGGGTGTATTTGGCAACAAAGGAAAGAGGAGAATTGAATTTCATATTTGTGGGGATGAGATTCAGTTCAAATACAGCAAGCGTGGGGAATGATATTTTCGTTGAATGCTTCAACATCACATCTCAGATCAATGAAACCCAATTTCAATTTGATCTCCGAGAAGGTCACTATTCACGAATTAATGCGATATATGGAAGAGATGAATGTGATTATCCAAATGATACAGATCTGATTGGATTTGTGACTATCCATCAGAGTGACACAATTGTTGTGAGCAGTGTGAATGGATCAAACGAAAAACAGTGTGGAACAAATGCTCTTCCATGTTATTCGATTGAATATGGATTGGTGCATCTGACATCTGAATATGTGAGTCTATTGTATGTTGATACAGAGAGTGTGGTTGGTGGAGAGATGAATCTGGAGGAGATGAGCTTGAGTTCGAAGAACAGAGGCTTGTGCAAAGTTGAAGTGAAATCAAGCTTTGGAAAAACAAGAGAGGCATTAATCATTACCACAAATACAGTCTCATTGGTGAGGGTGAATTTTGTGTTTAATTCAAATTTCATCTCTCAACATGAATCATTGATATCACCTGAAGGAGGTATTTTTGAAATGATGAATTGCTCTTTTTCATCAAAACAATCAGTGGAAGGTGAAAATGCTGAATTTGCAAATATACCATTTCATATTATAAACATGGAAAAAGGAGAACTACAACTTGACGGATGTGCAATATCAAATCTCATTCTTCAAAAATCTTCAATATATCTCTCGTCAGCTCTTCCATCAACAATTGATTCATTAATGATTTGCAATTCAACAGTTTCTCATTCGCTTGTTGAAATTATTGAATGTGGACAATTAAATATGGAAAAGTTTCATTTAGAAAATATCACAGTTGAAGGAAATGAAGAATCATTGATATCTTATTTGTCTATGAAAAAGACAATTCAGTTGACAAACTGTTCAATGAGTGGAGTCAGCTCAAACAAAGCAAAAGGGAAATTGATGAAATTGGATAATTGCAAAGATGTGAAAATGGACAGTTGCATTTTTGATGGGAGTTCAAATAAAAGAAAGGAGAAGAATTTGAATGTGGAACAAGAGATATGCAGATGGGAAGGATCTCTTGTGAATGTTGTGAAGAGTTCTGTGATGATGAAAGACACAACAATAGCAAATTCATCAGAAGGTGGAATAACAATAAGTGGAGGAAATGTGAATATTGAGAAAGGAGAATTCATGAATAACAACCCATCTATTGAAGGATATCCATCAATCAGAAGAAATATCATTTGCTCAGATTCTGGAACATTGAATGTGATGAGTTTGAAAGGAGGAGATGGATTGAAGGATAATTCTTCACTTTGGATTCTGAATGAAGGATGTGAATTGGGAGGGATGATTGAGGAGAGAGCATCATCATTCTTCATTCCAGTGGTGGAAGAGGCGAGGAATGAGACAGGATCTGAGGGAAGAACAATCATCACACTGAGTGGGAGACTTCTTCTGCCATGTAATGTTTCGTTGAAGTTGAGCTTCAGGAATGGAAGGGAAGATGTGGTTGAGAGTTATGGGATTGGAGAAAAGGAAAGTGTGTCAGAGAATGAAATTGTTGCTGTTGTTTCATCGGTTCAGATGGGAGCAGTGGGAGCAGAGACAGAAGTGAGTGTGAGTCTTCTGTTTGGAAAAGGTGATTCGCCTTCATCGACTGATTTGTTTATCCTGAAGAACAGAAGCGAAACCGAAGGAAAAAGAGATGACATAATTGTTGAAGGAGGGAAAGAAGGAAAATCATTTTGGCCAATAATTGTTGTTGTTATGGCAATAATCCTTTTAATTGTTCTTATTGTGTCAATAATATTCATTGTTCGATGGAGAAAACAAAAGAGAAGGACAGAGGAACTTGAAGTGATTGTGGAAGACACAGTGAAAAAGGATCCGAAAGCATTTGAGATGGTGACGATGGAGATGTCACCAGAGGAGCAGTGGAGGAGAGCCGAGAGGGAAGCTGAAAAGAAGAATGAGGAAAGGATGAAGAAGAGGGTGTATGAGAAAAGCTTGGGACACTCAGAGTCATCAGAGCATTTGCTGAGTGAGAGTGGCTCCACTGAATACATTTTGGGAAGAGACTCAGACAAGATTCCAGAATGGATGCTGGAGAAGGTGGATGAGAAAGAAGTTGAGGAAGAGGCAAGGAAGCGAACGCCATCACCATCCATCTCATCCACTTCAACCACAGATACTTCAGACACAGAATCCACTTTTGTTCGAGGGGAGGATCTGTGCCCAACCACCTCATCCATGTCGAATCTTGTGGATGTGATGGCCTGTTCGTCTCCTCATGAAAAGCTGATTGTTGATCTGAGGGATTCGCTGTTCATGCTGCTGCACGGAAAGAATGCGAAGAAGGAGATGGCGATTGGTTCATTGAAGGAGAGAGAGCAAACAGCTGCTCAAATCCTGTTCTGGGTGGCGAATGGAGCTCTCCACTCATTTGACGAAATGGATAATCCACTCCAATCTCTTTCCAATCTCAGTCCTCACATTGTGCTGTTCTCAGAGCACATGGTGATCTGCATTGTGATGCATTCAGACTTCTCATCTTCAGACTCAGATTCATCATCCATCTCATCAACAACAGTTGTGACATCTGCAAGTGATGATGATGATGATGACTCTCTGCCTTCATCAGCGTTTGAGGATGAGGATGATTTCAGGAAGGAGTGCTTGAGGTGGAAGGCGCCAGAGCTGCTGGTGAACAAGATGATGGGGGCAACAAAGGAGTCGGTGGCATTCTCGATTGGGATGATGGTGTGGGAGTGTCTGACTCTTCAAATTCCGTTTGGGGAGTATGGAGCAGAGGTGGCGGGGCAGAAGATTGTGAATGGGGAGAAGCCGGATGTGAGGAGGGTGGGCGGGAGCAGCTTGGCGGGTGTGGTGAAGGGGTGCCTGTCGCAAGACTGGGGGCAGCGGCCGAGTGTGAACGAGCTGAAGCGGGAGTTTATTGTGCGGTTTCCGAAAGGGGCAGCAATCATGACGATGACAGACGCGATCTGTGTTCGGGAAGAGTCCATGGCTGGGCTGAACAGAAGCATGATGAGCGAGTCGGAGGAGTGAGAGGATGAGGATTGGAAGTTGGCAAGCAGGAGAGCAGGAGAGCAGAGGAGCAGGAGAGCAATGAAAATGAGACAATGGAGACGATGCGAAGTGTTCTTGCCATTCACAACAACATCCTCTCCAAAAATAAAGCATGTTGATGCATTGGAGAAGAGGAATGCAAAAGGAGGATGATTGAAAGGGAAATGGCTGTTGGGGCAGAAGCCTTTGAGAGGAATGGGCATGGTGAAAGGAGGGGAGATGAAGTGATGCACCCCTTCAAAAAAAGAGTCAGAATGAAAATATGAGCTGGATTTGCTTGAAGGAAGTGAGCCAACTTTGTGGAATGGAGTTGTGGAACGGGGTTGAGGAGAGTTTTGTTTTTCTGTCAGATTTTCAACATCAATTTATTACTTTTTCACTTTCTTTTTCATTTTTCGTTTTTGTTTGCTTTTCAAAGTTTGTTGTGGAGCAGCATGATTTGCGAGTTGTGCTGTCTGTTTGCGTTATTGAAAAAAAAGGAATGCTTTGAGTGTATTTCAGTTCTGTGTATTCAATATTTGGAATTATTTGTTCATAATCATCACATTTATGTTATAAACTTATATTTTAATTTGTTGAATCTGTTGCCTTAGGTAAAAATACACTCATTTGAATGCGACTTTTTCTGAAAACAAAGATCACAAAAAACCTATTTGATTTGAATTATTTTTTGTACCTCAACAACATTTTGTTTTATTAATTATGGTTTTCAATTGTTTGATCCTTATTTTCATTATTATAATAACTATATTTTGAGAGAAACGAGAAATAAAATAAATTTTTGCTGTGTATATCTCAACTTTTTTATTAATGATCTTATAAAAATAAATAACTGGAATTTCAAATAGTCAAAAAAAAAACTATTCTTGATTTTTAGTAAATAAAGTCTGAATAATAAGTGAAAAAAGTGAACAATTCATTTTGCTGAATCTTTCATGAAAATTCCTGAATAGCAATGTTTTGTAACAAACGATTTTTTCAAATGATTATTGTCAAACAATTGATTTATTCTTTTTTTTTAATTCTTTCATTTCATCAATTCTTTTTTCCTACGAAATTCACAGAAAATTTTTCTAAGTCGAAAAACTTTCAAACGAAATCGAATACACCAAATATTTATCAAGATCGAAAAAGTTTAATTCAAGATCGAAAATTATTATACGAAATCGGAAAACTTTAATTCGAAATCGAAAATATTTTATTCAACATCGAAAATTCTTTATCATCAAGAAACTTGAAAAATATCATAAAATTCATTCTCATGTCAGTTTCTTTTCTTTCGGTTATTGATCCGAGATATTTGAAATTTTCAATCAGAAAAATATTTTTTGATGTTTTTTTGGTGTTTAAGTGTGTAAAATAGCGTGAATATAATAAAATATTCATTTTTTTTTTCTTCACATGTGTTCAGGAGATTACAAGGAATATGAGCAAAAAATAAAAGTGATTGGATAGTTCATGATCTTGTTTTGTGCACAAACAGACAGAAATTTATCATATTTATTGAATACGAAATGTTTTGAATTTCATTTACTGCATTGGAAGCTGATACAATAAAATATTTTCGTTTTTCATATTAATAAAAGAATCGATTGTAATCAGTCTATATAATAGAAAACAGTCGTTCAAAACGAAAGAAAAACATTTCCGATAAATAAACATAAGTTATTATCAACATTTGTGTCAAAAAATATTCTTGGTTTTAACTTGAATTGAAATTCTGAACCAATTAACTTCTTTTTCCTTTTTGAATTTTAGTTTTTCGATGTTGAATCATTTTTGGTGTAATGTTTTCAATGATGACGACTGAAATTCATTGATCCTTTTCTCATTTTGAAAATTGAAAGTGTTTTATTTTATCAGATTCAAATGTAATAAATGGGTGATTATTTTTGAAATCATAACTTTTTTCGGGGTGTCAATTTTTCATTTTCATTTGTCGGTTGGAAGAGATTTTGTATTCTATTTGAGAATTCTATGACAACTGTTTTTAAAACAAACGTTAAAGCAGAAATAAAAATCATGATAATGTTTTTCTAGCCTTTTCTCTTTTAAGTGTTCTTTTGTTTTTATAAAGGAGAAATATTCAAACCGAAAATTTAATTAGAAATAATATAACATCAAAAATAATCACCCAAATGAAATCGAAAACATTTCGTTTCATGGAAATGAGATTTATTTCTGTCTTTTTGAACGAAAAATAATATAAATAGCGACCCTGCTTTTTTTTATTTTTTTGTGAAATAACTTTTTGTCTCCTATGTACATGTGAAGAGTTAAAAAATAATGAATTTTTTCTTTTTCATTCTGTTGAACACAATCAAACACCATAAATGAGGGAAAATACGGACTTTGAAGCTTTTAATGCACAAAGAATGAAAAAATTGTTTCGCTTATAACTTTATTTCGCTGTCTCAGTTTTCAAAATAATGTGGATTTGCATATCTGAAAGCTGGCATCATTAAAATTAAATCATGAAGTTTTGTGACATTTTTCGAATGTCAAAAAATAAACATATTTTTTTTGTGTTTTTTGACTTTAAAAAGTCAATAAAAAATGTATAATTTTTCACTGAAAATGCCTGAAGAGGAATATTTTGCAACAGCTCAATTTTAAAAATTATTTTTTGAATGAATTTGATTAATTTCTCGAATCATTTACTGAAAAAATAAGAAACTGAAATGAGTGTGAATTTTTTGATTTTTTTCAAAATTTTGGATGATAAAGAGTTTTCGATGTTGAATTAAACTTTTTAGATTTTGAATAAAACTTTTTCAATGTTTAAAACTTTTACGATTTTGAATAATTTTTGGTGTGTTTGCAAAAAAATAAAATAAAATAAAAATAAAAAACAAAACGTTTTATAAAAAGTGTTCAATCGAGAAAATTATTGTTATTCAGTTTTTGTGAATATTATCAGCAACGTTTGTGTTGTTGTTCTCTGCGAATAAAGTAAATTTTGAACAAAAATAAACTCAAATATAAACAAGAAACAAAACTTAAAACATTTGTTTCTTTCAAAAAGAAATGAGTTTTTTTCAATGAAAAAACATGTAATAAGAGAGCCAACACTGTATTCATCATTCTTTTCAAAATTGGTTATGAAAACATAATTTTTCTATGACTAATTTTCTGTGAAGAAGTATGCTTTCAATTCAAATAAGACAATTTATCAGAATTCCTCTCATGTTTTGAAAATTTGCAATTGTTAAATTGGCAGCACAAAAACATATATGCAAAGAGATGGAAAATCATTAAAATAACAAGCATCGTTGATATTTAAACAATAAATAAATAATTTTTTTTATTTTTTAACTTTTATTGATTTTTGTAAACTTTCAGAAAATTTTTAGTTTTTCAAATTTTCGACTTTGGTTGAAAGTTTTTCGACTTTGAATTAAACATGTGTTTCTCCTTGACTAATAACAGATAAAATTGGTTTCCTGACGGATCGAGAGATAATTTTCACTTTAGAACCTCAATTATGAAAACAATTAATTTCAACGCTAATATTATAAAATATTAATTCAAAAAAGTGAAGAATGAAAATACGTTTTTCAAAAAAAATATTGACAAATACAGTTTGCGCAAAAAATACAGGACAAGATCGATTTCTCAATAACCGCAAGAGGAATAATTCTGTTAATTTTCCTCAAAATATATCTTTTCAATACAGTCAAAACCGGATATTATTACATCGGTTTTTGCACGACTTTTTGTGACTATATCCGATTGTGATAAAATATGATGCTGCTTAACAACGAAAAAATTGACTCAAAATACATTAACAAATTAATTAATTTTGTGTCGATTTTTTTATTTTTGGAAATTCTGCACAAACACACTATTTTCACTTGCTTGAACATTTTTGATCATAAATACTCATAATTCAGACTTATTTGAGCATATTTTTGCAAAATCAAAAAATTCATATTTTTGATCAAAAAACCGATTTTTCATTGAAAAAATCACCCATAATAATAATAAATGTGATTATATATTTTCATCCCTGAGATAATATTCGATGGAAAATGAATGAAAAATGAGCTAAAAAGGTCGGTGCATGGAAAAATGTGACTATAAACGAATGTGATTGTATTCGATGTGATTATATCCGGTTTTGACTGTACAAACTCATTTGATATTCAAATCTTTCTGAACAACTTCATTTGCTCTCAGAAAAAATTAATGATTAAAATCTCGGAGAAATAGGATTTTGAGTTTCTCCGAAATTTCGATATTTATTTTTTCTGAGCACAAACGAGGAAGTTTTGTAAGTCTCGTTTTTCCAATGAGTTTGCATTAATGAAAAGTGTTTTGAGAAAAATTGATAGAATTATTCCTCTTGCAGTTATTGAGAAATCGATCTTGTCCGGGATTTTTTGTGCAAACTGTAAAAAAATTTAGAATTTCTTGATCATCGGACCGATAGTGAAGACAGCGACTGTCAGAGGAATTTGTATCTGGCAGGGAAGAAATTATTTTTTTAATTTGTGAAACAAAGCAAAGTTTAAATAATAAAACAAAAAGAATAAATTCAAAAAAATTAACTCATTTAACGAAATCCCCAAAAATCTGCAAAAATAAATATTAGATTTAAAAACAAACACAGACGTAGATTTTCAATTACTGACGGACAAAACAATAATTTTTTTTATCTGAAACACTTGTTCACTTTGAATAAATTTTTGCCATTTATTATTTGTAAGTTTTCTAATTTTTAAAATTATTTTTTTATTTTTATTGATATTTTTCTTTATCTATGAATAATGGAAATACAGAAATAATAAATCGATATTCAATTAATCAAACTTTTCAAAAAGGAAAAATTGTTGAGCTGATGATAACTTTTGCTTAATGAATGAGGAATTAAATATTATAATTTATTTCAACGTTAAAATAACAAACAATCAATTGTTCAGGTTCACGAACTTTTATATGACAAACAAATTCTCGCAAATTCAAAGTCCATTCTCATTAACATCTTAAATTATTCATAATTAACACTCCAATAACAATTTTCATCAAAATTATTTTGTGTATTTGAAAATACCAATTGTCCAGAATTTTAAATTTGATAAAAATAAATGACCTTCCAAAACTTCTCAAAATTTAGGAAGAAAATGAAGCCTCAACCATAAGTTTCCTTTTTTTGCAAAAAATGAAAGCATAAAATTTTCTTTAAAGAAAAAGAATTTTCACACTGCTTCAAAATTTCCAACTCGATCTCTCTCAGAATAGACGAATCCTTTGAAATTAAGGTTTCATATTTAATCTTGAGGTCTTGCATCTTGGATATCTTTGAATTTATAAAATTAAGTTCAGGAGTTCGGAAACGTTCCTGCAATTGTGAAAAACAAAATTTCAATTAAAAAAAGAAAAGAAAAAAACTTTTCGGTGACAAACTATTCTGAAATTACACCATTTCTGCAAGCATTCAAGTTTTGAACTCAAAGCTTCCATCTGATGTTGAATGAAATCCAATTGTGCACGAGCTTTTCTCGCCAAAGACAAAATTTCAGAATACTCGTAAAGAACACTTTCTTCTGAAATCTTTGAAATTCTTAACTCATTGTAAAGAATTTCCAGTTTTTGTAATAGTCCATTCGTAGTTTCAAGAAAATTTTCATTTTGAGAATTTGGAAAAACAAATGGAGAATTAGGCAAATCAGGACTAGGTGCTGGAGAAACATATGGAATTGGAATTAATTTATCTATCATTTTTTTCAATTGAGCATCTGTCAATTTTCTCTGTTGTACAGTTTCCATCAACAAGTACACATCAATCCATTTTTCCAGACAATCACAATATCCACAAAGACTTATGCATTAGATCAAAATTTTTGAATTAAGATTTTTCAATTTTATTTTTTTGCTACAAATAATAAGCGTTGCTTTCAACGTTGTGAATTTCATATTAATCATTGAGCTGCCCTTTAGCATATTTCTTATCAATAGCAGAAAAAAAAAATTGAAAATTTTCTAACAATTGCACATTCGTTTCTATGAAAAATAATAACTTTGAGCTAGAAAATGGATATTTTAAAGAGCGTTTGATTTTGCTTTGAAAGTGAAAATGCTTTTCTAAATCATTATTATGCGCTATTTCAAGGTTTTGTTATGCAAATGCTTTAAAAAAAATTCAAAAAAAAAATATTATGAATGAGAAAAAAAAATTGAAGTAAAAAATTTTAGTAGAATTATTGAACATCGATTGCTTCTGCATTAACTCTTAAATTCCGTCAATATTACTTATTGATTTCGTTGATTCGAAAATTTTCTCATTTCTTTGAACAAATTCGTGCTCTCGCAATATCGTTCCTCTTAAATCTTCGCATTCCATTCCAACAGCTTCTGAAATGAACACGTTTTCGCATCCTTTTATCCAGATATTTCTTGCTTTTTCCCAATTTTTTTCTTTTTCTGCAACAACACGCTTTTCCCAAGCAGCAGCCGAACGAAGATTATCAATCCTTCCATTTAACGTACTTTTTGTTATGCTTATCAAATGATTTGCTTGAGCTAACGAAAAATTAAGTTCCTATTTTTTTCAGAATGAAAAAAAAGTTAAAAGACAAAATACTGTTTCAAACATCATTTGACTTTAATAATTTCTCGTTTTCCTTTTTTCTGAGTATTATTTCTGCAGCTTGTTTTTCCACTGTTGACTCAAGTTCCTTTAATGCATTCTCCTTTTCTTCACATATTTTCATAACTTTATCAGCTTTTTCTTCAGTCGTTTTCAATTTTTCTTCACAACGAGAACTAATAATATCGCATCCTTTGACTTGCTCCATCAATAGGCGTAATTTATTTTCGCATTGATCATGAAAATTATCCTTTTCTTTAAGTAAAATTTTCAGATGTTCAACTTCGGCTTTGGATTCGCTTAGTTGTTCGTTAATTTTACTAATCGTCTCATCTTTTTTTTGAACAAAATTCTTTAAATTATCGATATTATTTTTCAAGTTCTGAATTTCTAAATTAATACTTTCCCTGTATTTCATAAAAAAACAAACAAGCAAAAACCTCGTTTCATCGCAACCTCACGACTCTCAGCTGTAAATTGTGCGAGTTGTGCCTTTTCTTTCAAATCTTCAAGTTCTTTTTCAAGAACATAAACAGAATGTGGCTTCAAAAAATTAAAGATCTTTAATAATGTCTTTTATTGATATTGAAATACTTTTTGTAATGCGTAACTATGAGTTTCTTCTGATCTTAACTGATTGTTGTTGCTGCACTCACTCTGAATCTGCCCATCAATTTGATGAAAGAAATTGTTCAAAAACAAAAAAAGGTGAACAAAAACTTTTTCATGTTCTTCTATGTACCGTTTCAAGTTTTGTTTAAAAACGAAAAAATCCATTCAAAAATGTCTAATCAACGTTAAATAAAGTTTCCAGATAATAATCATTTTAAATAAAAAATTAATGGGTTCGATCGTTATTCCGATTTTTATTGTGGAAGTCTTTTCAATTTAATTACTTCTTTTAATTTTTTCCCAGTTAATAAAATGAATCAAGTGCTATAAAACAAAGCATTTTTGAAATACATTAACTTTAATCCTAGAAAATAATAATCTTTTCAAAATTAAAAATTACTTTAAAAGCCGTCAAAAAGTTAAAAAATAAACCAAAAACACTATGAAATGAATCTCACCTCTTCACATAAATAACGCTATCTTTTATTTTTTCGAAATAATCACACAGATCCATCAGTTCCTCCTCAGACGTGATCAGAAAACAGAACATCATTGATGGGTCGAGTGAAGAGAAAGGCATATGAAGCACACGACGAGGGTAGAAAGAGGACAGAGAAGGAGAAGAAGAAAGAGGCTCTGACAGCAGCGTGGACAATGAATGAGACATTGATAAAGGAAAAGGAAAAGAAAGAGAGCGAGGAGAAGAGGAGGAAGAGGAAGGATTGGACAAGTTGGAAATGACATGTGTCGAAGAAGCAGAAGAGTTAAATGGAGAAGAAGAAGAATGAGAAGAAGATTCTTTCTTTTCGGTAGTTCCGAAGGGAGAATTGATATAATCAATAGAGAAAGGCACGGGAGGAGGCGGAGAAGGAGAATTCCGAGTATCCGAAGCATAACTGTTCAGCTGATTAGAAGAAGAAGAAGAAGAAGAAAAGGAAGAAAAGGAATTTGAAGTGGAAGAAGGAAAAATTTGGGTGCATTGCAATTGATTAGGAGGAGGAGTCATCGAATAATCAGATTGAAAAGATGTAGAAGGCTGAAGAGGTTGAAGAACATTCAGAGAAGAAAGAGGAGGAAGAGAAGGAAGAGGAAGGGGCAAAGGAGGAGGAGGTGGTGGCGGAAGAAGAGGCATATGAGAAGGAGAAGGAGAGGAAGAATGAGGAAGTGCAGAAGAGCGGAGAAATGAAGTGGAAGAGGAAGAAGAAGAGGAAGGGGAAGAAGAAGAGGATGAAATGGAAGAAGTGAGTGGAGAAGATGCATGTTGTGTGGATGGAGAGGAGAAAAGAGAGAAAGTATGGTTTGCTGAAGTGGGAAGAGAAAAAGAAGAAGAAGAAAATGACGATGAATGAGAAGACAAGGCTGAGGTCAGCATTGGCTGAGGAGGAGGTGGCTGAGGTCTCGAAATTGCCTGGCAAGAGGAAGAATTTGAGAAAGAGGCAGAAAAAAGAGGAGAAGAAGGGGAATCAGGCGAAGGGCTTGTACGAGACTCAAACAGAGTTTCTGGATTGGACATCCACGAAGGAGAACGGGGTTGGTATGACAAGGATGATTTGGAAGAGGAAGAGGAAGAGGAAGAGGAAGACGAGGAGGAGGAAGGAAAAGGCGAAGAAGAAGAAGAAGAAGAAGAAGAAGAAGAAGAAGAAGGAAAAGGAGAATGATAATCAACTGATGATGGTATTGGAGACTTAGCTGTTTGTGGAGTATTAGAGAAAGAAAGAGGTTGAGATGTATTCATTGAATCAGATGAATGAGAGACGGAATTTCTTGGAGTGGTCGAATGATTCAGAGAAGAGGAAATGGCTGACTCGAGTGCTTTTGTGCTGAATGGCTGGACAAAAGAATTCTGAATAGACACATTTTGAGAGGAGCTGCATTCAATCAGAGGTTGAGGGGGAAAGCAAGCTGAGTAACAGCTTTGATTGGATAGACGAGATTCTTCTATTCTCTTTGCTGGCATCAGACTTGCACTCAGTTTAGTCGCATCTGAATGGTTCAGCTGAAATCCATCTTTATTGCTCATTTTCTTCTTGATAACTCCTTCTCCATTTCTTTCTCTTTCTCTTTCTCTTTCTCTTTCTCTTTCTCTTTCTCTTTCTCTTTCTCTTTCTCTCTCCTTCTCCTTCTCCTTCTCTTTCCCCTTCCTCCCCTCTTCGTTCCTACCCCACCTAACCTCCGCACACTTCTGTGTTGTGTGTGGATCCAAATAATACACCTCGTCTCCTTTCCACCCAACAAACCAGAAAGAGGAACGAGGTTTCCCACCCACAATGCCAACAGAGGAAGGGAAAGAAAGGGCTGCTTTGATCTGCGGAATGTACTCTTCAGTGATGCGACTGAGCCCCAGACGCACTGGAATCAGCAGAAGAACTGGGGGGAAGGGAGAAGGGAAGATGTATGAGTGAGAAGAAGAAGAGGAGGATGAGGATGATGATGATGATGATGAAGGAGAGGAGGAAGACGTTGGATGAGGAAGGGTTGGAGTTTTAGAGAGAGGTTGGGTTGATGTTTTTGAATGGAATGGAACAGACTCATGTGCTTGCAATGGATCAGGGTTCAAATGATTTGAGAGGCAATTTGCGCTCTTCTGTTGGGAAGAAGACGGACAGCCAACTTCACATGAAATTCCTGTTTTATTTGTTCGCTTCGATTTTGCTGACTTTATTCGTTTTTTCTTTGATTTCGAAGAAGAAGAAGAAGAAGAAGAAGAAGAAGAAGAAGAAGAAGAAGAAGAAGAAGCTGATGATTTTGGAGAATTGTTTCTTTTTGCTGACAGTTTTGAGCTGAAAAGATTGGACAGCCTGTTTATTCTATGTGTGTCTTTCTCAGAGACAGTTCTGATGTTAATTGCCTTCGATGCAAAAGAAGAAGAAGAAGAAGAAGAAGAAGAAGAAGAAGAAAGAGAAGCAACAGCAGAAGAAGAAATTGCTGATGAAGAAAAAGTTTCATTTGAAGAAATATTCGAAGCAGCAGGAGAGACAGCTAAAGAAGATGGCTGAATGTCAGATGACAGGGCAAATCTTGCATCGTCTGAAGAAGCCAGAGAAGGGGCAGCAACACCAGCTGAGGGCAAATAGGAGAAGGAGCGGTGGCTGAAGGAGTTGTGGAGGGAAAGCGGGATGAAAGGAAGAAGCGAAGAAAGCGGAAGGACGGGCGGAGATGAGAAGCAGAGGCATTTTGTGGGAGGCTGAGAAAGCGCAGGAAAACTGGGCAGATTGTGAAGAGTGTTTAGAGAAGAAGAAGAAGAAGAAGAAGAGGCAGAAATCTTCCAGTTGATAGGAGAACAGGAAGTTGCAATGGAATTTGACTGATTTGTCAGAAATAGATCAGACTGATATGATTGAAGAGGGGTTGGAATGTCTTTGTCAGCAGCATCAGAAAAGCTGTTGATTGAGCTGTCTTCCTTGACCAAGTTAAAACTTCTTGTTCTTTCATTGTTTGTTGAATTAATCTTAAATCTTCTGTTTCTTTCTGAAGAAACACTATTCAACTGATCTTCATCATTCACTCCCTCTGAACATTCGTAAAAGTCTCTTCCTAATTCATCTTCATCTTCGTCTTCTTCACATTCTTCTTCATCCCCTTTCACACCCTCCTCCTCAGACTCTTCCTCTTCCTCATCCGTTCTGCTTGCATTGCAATAGAAATCTTCCTCATTCGCTTCAATCACTTCTGCCCCTTCGAATTCATCATCCAGCTCTTCAAATTCCTCATCGAGAGCATCACAACACTTCGTCTTCTTCTCCGTCATTGGTTGTATCCCTCCTTTCTTTTTGTCTGTTTTTACTTTTCCTTCTCTTTCACTTACACCACTCGCATTATTAATACCTGATTTCTTCTCTGTTTTTTCGCCATCTCTTCTCTTTTTGTACATTTCAGTCAAATCCAACTCTCCACTCGTCAGTGCATTCAACATGATGCTGTTTGCCATGTCTACCTCAAAGTCTGGTATAGTCACCAAATCATACTCATCTTCTTCATCCACCTTGTCTGCGACTGTCTTGTCATTTTCTTCTTCTTCATCATCGTCTTCATCCTCCTCATCTTCATCATCTTCTTCTTCCTCCCCTTCCTCACTTTCTTCTCCTTCTTCATTGGATTCTTCGTATTCTTCGCCCTCTTCTCCTTCCTCTCCTTCACCTTCCTCTTCCTCCTCTTCCTCCTCGACTTCTCCCTCTTCCCCCTCTTCATCTTCATATTCGCTCTCTTCTTCACTCTCGTCATTGCCATCCTTTTTCTCAAGCACATCATTTTGCTGCACAACAACTTTCACATTTTCAAATGGAGTGTTCGCCAGCCTGCTTTGTGACTGAGCAGATGCCATTGAATTTGACTTTTCCGAAAGAATTCCATTTTCCAATCCCTTTTTCGTTGATATGCAAACATCCAATTCTGCTTGACTGGCATTTGCGTCTTTTTCTTTCTTGTAGCAGATGCACTTGTATTCTTCTTCTGCATCGTCGTCATCACTCAGAATCAGAACACCATCGTCTGTTTCATCTCCTTCTCCACAGCTTTCTTCTGAACTGATATCCGCTTTCTGTGATTGAAGCAAAATACCCAAGCCGAGCTTTGCTACTGGTGTGTCCTGTTTTTGAATAAAACTAGCAGAAAACTGCGAAGAGGCAGAACTCGAGACTTGAGAAAAAGGGCAATTCGGAGGAGATGCAGGATGCTTAAATGAAGGGAATGACAGTTTGCGCTTTTCATTCAGCGAGAAACGGCGAGATTTCTCTGAAGAAGGCAAGTTTGATGTTTCTGTTGATTGACTACGCGCTGTCTGAATCACTTCACTTTCACATAATTTTGTAGCTATCTTTGGAATTATTGTTTGCTTACTATACTCTTTCCAATGAATGATGCGGAAAGGCGAAGGATAAAATGGATAGAATTCATTTTCTGACGAATGCGAAGAAGTTTCGGCCAGTGCAACCAAACAGAACACCTTCCTCCTGTTCTTAGGATTATGCGTGGAAGAAACAATGTCATAATGGCTTACAACACAGCTATAATGTGAATAGTATGACGAAAGTGTTTCCATCAATCCTTCTTCAGTGACTTTTGGAAAGGCTAATAAACTCTTGCTTTTGTTACGCAATTCTGATTCACGTTTGATTTTTTGTGCAAGCGCTCTGAGACAAATGATTGAATTTCTGCAAGGTACCACAATTGGCAATGAACGGTGATGATGGTGATTGACCAAACGTTCGACAATTATAGAACTTTCTGCAGGAGATAACCATGATCCAATTTTCTTTTTAAGTTTTTCACCTGCCATGGAAATGTTGTGAATTGAAAATGGAGCATTTGGATCATCAAGAAAAAGTGGGACAATTTCTTGGTCCAAAATGGTATTCTCCTTTTCAGAACTTATTCCTCTTTGAATGACCGCAATGCGCTTTATAGTTTCTGCGAGCATCATCTGAGTTGTGCGATGAACGCAACCCCATCCTCGATCAGAAGTTTTCTTTGTTTGTCCAATAGATTGAAAATTTTTTCGATAAGTAAATTGAAGAAGAGACTTATATAGCCCAGAAAAATGCTGCATAGGATCAGGGCAACTGATATAAGTTTTTGTGATTGTTGGTTCATCCGAATTAACGAGAACTCGTCCATTAAACCAAATTGCTGTTTGCATGCGAAAAATAATTTTGTAAAAAGCAAACACCAAAATGCAATTTTATGTTTCTCGCAAATTCTGAATGTACAAAGCCAGAAGAAATAAATAAGTTATGAAATATGAAAATAAAAGAAATATGGTTGAGAAATATTTTTCTTTTCTTTAATCTTTGCATTACTGTTTCACTACTTATTCTGAATAGAAATAAAATTTATATTTTATACTGAACAAAAAATATAGAATAAAATTGAACATATAAAAATATTTTAAAAATTATAAGAATTAGAACTTTATAATAAAAATGCATGAACAAAAAGTGAAACAGATGTATTAAAATCAAACAACACAAAAACAGCAAATCAAAGTTTGAAAAGATTTACCATTCAAGGGTTTCAAAAGAGATTCAAACAGCATTATTCGATTCTTTTGAATTGTTTTCAACGGAATTAGATGTCTTTATATGTGAAAGTTGAGATGACAAAGAAGATCCTTTTTCTGCTTCTTCATTAGTTATTTCTCCAATGCTACCTTTCTTTTCTTCATCATTATTTTCTTTCCTTTCATTTTCAATGATTTCTTTTTCATGTTCATTGACTTCACTTGACTCAGTTCTCATCACTTCTTTGGAAACATCATCCTCATTTTTCTCTTCCTCTTTTTCTCTCTTATCAGATGCTTCTGCATTATTTTCTTCTGTTTTATCTTCATTCTCCATCTCATTCTGTTGTTCACCACTTCCACTCTCTTGGCTCTTATCCTCTTCGCTTTCCACTTCCTGTGAATATGCTCTTCTCCTTCGTCTCGGCTGTGCCGATTTGTCCTTTTTGAACTTTGGAAGAGTGCATGTGTCATGCACAATTCCTGTAAAGTCTATTTTCTTCGGAGAGATAAGCATCACAAGAGCAATGCCAGCCACCAGAGCAGCCAAGCACGAGCAGCAGCACCATTTGCAACCAGGACACGGGGCAACAGCTGCACATGTCACACGCGAAAGAGGGTTGTTTCTGAATGACGAAGGAGAAGACGACGAATCCACAAGTGGGAAGGCTACAGAAAGAGATGGGCGAAGAGACATCGAAGACGGATCAGCAAATGTAGTGATGTACGAAGGCACAGCTTGGCTGCTTGAGGAAAGTGCAACATCTCCTTCAAACTGGGTGGAAATTGAGGAAGAAGAAGCAGACAATGAGGAGAGCTGAGACGGCGGAACGATTCCTTCGACAAACGATGGACTGAAGTGAAATGAAAGACCGCTCCACTTTCCATCTGCACCCTCAGACTCTTCCAAAGCTGAATCCTTTGCGCTATTTGCTGTCTGAGCTTTCTTCATCTTCTCCATCTTTTCCTTCCGCCTCTTGCTTTGGACGTGCTGATCGTGCACTCTGTCGAAATCCGGTCTAAACGCAACAGGAAACGACCCGCTTGCGTCTGTCAGCACAGGAAACTCTTGAACAGCAACAGAAGCGGACTCAGATGAAATGACTGAATTGGCAGCATTTTTAGCGCTGGCGCTTCCGGCATCGCCTGCTGCTCCTTCTTCCAGCAACCCCTTTTCTTTCAGCTTCTCTTCGATAACGCTGCTTCCTCCTTCCTCAACAGTCTTTGGCTTGTACTTCATCATCGACGCAAAGTAGCAACCGCTAAATGCTCCAGCAATCAACAAGCTGAGAAGAAGAAGCATCACAACTCCATTTTTCTGTGTGACCACGCCCTTCAGTGAAGGATCATCGGTGCATGCTCTCACGACAAGCGTAAAACATATAATAAGGCAAAATGCTGCGACCAGTGAATCAATTGCTGTAAGGCCGTGAATGGTCCATCCGAGATATCCGCCTGATCCAATCATAATTACAGCCAAAATCTTATTTAGCCAATGGAAGAATTTTGATGTCTTTTTTTGAATGGCTTGAAGCACTCCTTGCCCAAATAGCGTAAACAGTATCGCAGGCGCTATCATACCGAGAGCAAATAAAATCATCTGTATAATTAATTCTGGACCATGAAACATTGTAACAAGAATTCCAAGATACGGAATTGTGCAAGGATTAAATGTGACCAGCAAAGAGAAAGCAATTCCAAGGCAAAATGTATTTTTAAATAAAGGTAAAGTCATTGGAGACATTTTACCAATGAGTGACTGAAAGCCCATGGTAATGAATAATAATCCAAGTCCAAGTCTAAAGCCATTACTGAAGCTGGAATTCAAAAGCTGCTGCAAGAAAAATGACATGACAACAAAAGTTGTTAAAAACCCAAGGACTAGAAAGAAGATGCTCATAAAATTACGTTTGCCTTTTTCCAAAAATCTCACCATTAAAAGAGGAATAAGAATGATAACACATGGAGACAGTGCAGCGGAGACTCCTGCAGGAAACGCAAACAAAAACATTTCACAATAAAAATATTATCGAGTCGATTATTGAAATGTCTCTTTGCGAATGTGCCTTTTGCGAATAAATTCCAAGCTTCGTATTAAATCAAGGACTGAAGATGGCAATTTAGAAATCTTTCTTTAATATTCAATCAAAAATATTTATAACTTAAATAGAGAAAATTTCAGATGTCTCATCCTTCTTTATTGATTCAGAATAAAAATCTCAAAAACATGTTTTAATCAATCAAAATTGTGGTTAGATCACTATTGAAAAAAGATTCAATTAAATGATGTCCAGTGCTTTAAATGCGCCACAAAGTTTTTATAATTTACAGGATTCTATTCAATTTGTTCTAGGAAGAGAATTAATTGTATGCTTCATTTTTTTAACAACGAAACTAATTGCCAATTTATTCTTTTCTCAGCTGTATGATAACACTGAAACATTACGCAAAACTACTTCCTCTTCTTTAACAGCATATTCACAAAAGCATAAAGTTGTTATTGTCGGAGGATCAACAAATCTTTCCATCATTAGAACTCCATTTCTTCATTATCTTGCTCGTGATGGTATTTACAAAAAAGATACAAAACCAAAAATTCCAAGCGAAGTGCTTCAGCAAATGAAAGAGCAGAAAGAAGCATTTTGCGAGAATTTTTTCATGAATATAAATCTTCCTTTTGAAATCACAAGTCTTGATCTTTTACCAGATGAAACTGGAATTGCAATATCAACTTTCAGAGCTTCTGCTGATAATAATAGCGATTTACCATCTGCAATCTATGTAATTTCTTTTGAATTTTTGAATGAAGTTGCACAGAGCAAAGATAACCAAGAAGAATTGTTTTTTAAACATGCGACTTTGTTGCATTCAGGGAAAAGTCAAATTCAAAAAATTGCATTTGCCCTTAAAAACAAGGATCCAACTTCCTCAGGCTGCTTACATTTTGCACTTTTTGCGCTTTCAAGAGATGGATCTTTGAATATTATTACATCACCAACAAAGAGTAAACTCATTGACAGCTGTCGTATCACTGATTTTTGCGTTAGAAAACCAACTGAAACGTGTCAAGATTGTTTGTATTATTTAATTGTGTTATTTAAACATTTTGATATATATTTTCAATTCAGCATTTTCAACATTATTTGTTACAGCAGTTGATCTTATTTCGATATACTCCATTAGATGGAGTAACACAGAGGGATTATTCACATATTACCCATTGATTAAATGTCCAGGGCCTTTTAATGGTACGGATGCATTTTGTTATTTTTATAATCTAAGTTTCAACATCCATTTCATACTTTCAATTATATTTGAATACAAAATATTTCATTGATATTCAGTGGATGCTCAACCGCCTCTGAAGTCAACAGCCGATGTTGATTTTGTTCCGATGTCTTGTCATTTCGTTGAGAACAGATACCTCCACATAAAACAGCCGACAACGCATCCTTTGTTTCCTCAATTTTCTAAAACAACTTCTTCATCAAGCATACCACAACCTCAGAAAATAGACGAAGAAGGCACAGAAGTTGGCGGCTATCTTGTTGTGAGTTTTGCGCCTCTTCCAAAGGAAAATCCTGCATCTTCTTCTTCGTCTTCTTCATCTGCTCAGTCATCTGATTCAGAGCTGTCTTATATGTTCGACAATCGCCGCATGAAAAACATCATGAATCATCAGTCGCACTCATTTGTGGCATTTGCTGTTCCAACATTTGCACTTAACGAGCTGAACCTTCGATCTATCGACTTTCAGCAGACATGTGGCCAGCCAAAAGCAGATGTTGTTAACAGCTGCTTGTTCTATCCACTTCCATCTTTTAATGTGAAATATCCGCTTTATCCAAATGATGAGAGGGCAAACGAAGACGTGATCAATGCCAGAACCTGTTTCTGCGATTTCCCCGCGATGAATCTGCTGTTTGCTGCTCCGACACGGTCGGCTGTGGTGTCTGCATTCACCCTGACACCCAAAGACCCCTGTGAGATTATGAAACACCGCAGACAAGAGAAGACCGTTTGCACGCCTATCTCTTCTGCACAATCACAGTCGCCAATCTCATTCCTCTCCTCCACTTCGGATGTTCCAATTGTGCCAATGTCTTCAGACAGCTCTCCTCTGCAGCTGCTGGAGCAGACGCAGGAGTCGACTGAGGCGCATCTGCCGATGCTCGACTTCGACGAGACACACTGCACAGGAATGGCACTCATCGACGACTCCAGCCTGAAGCTGACTGATTATGTGCTCCCGGCTAACAGGAAGGAGGTGTCTCCAACACTTTCGCTTGATTCAGCATCGTCTTCTGCGTTGGGTCAAGTGAAACAAGGCTCACTTGACAGCAGCGTTGTTCAGGCAATGAAGGAGTACGGCGAAGATTCCGGGTGTGCTCTGAAAGGAGATGCAGTTATCTCTTCGACCACAGATTTGAGCTCTTTCATCTCATCAGATAGTAATTCTTCCAATTCTTCATTTATGTCTTCTCCTTCCAGCATCAACTTTCCCAACAAAGCCAACGAAGGAGCAGGCCATTTAATTGGCCCAGTCAATGCGAAGTCAACTTTCCTAGTCCGCTTCCACCAGAAATGTGACGATGAATGCCCGCTGCTTGTTTGTGCGACAGCTGACGGGAGGCTGCTTGTGTATGCAGTTGTCTGCTATTCTCTTCCGATTTGCATGCCCTCTTCACTTCTGAAGGAGCGTCGCTCAATCATCAGACCATATGTCTTCACTAATGACGATGCAAAACATCCTTTTGAAAATGTGAAGAGCAAATACTTGGCAGATGATGATACAGACACATCTCTTACAGACTCTTCATCTGCTTCTGCTTCTCCTTCTGCTTCTTCTTCCACTTCATCTACTCCTTCAAACACAACCATTACACCTTCATCAAAACCTGCAGAATCTTCTTCATTGTTTTCGAGTGTTCCAACAGCCGATCAGAATGAAAAGCTTGTTTTTCCTGCTGCTCCTTCCTCTGCTCCATCATCTTCACCATTTGCTTTCACTCCTTCCACTTCTGTTTTTTCTAACCCATCTCTCAACAGTTTTCCTGCGTCAAGTCAAAATCCTTTTGCTCCTTCAACACAAAATACGAATATTCAGCCAGCCAATCCTTCATTTCCATTGAATTCCACATCAAACAGCCAGAACTCATCGTTGCAATCAGCTTTCCCTTCACTCAGCATCAATCAAACTTCTTCAGCTGCTTCATCATCTTCGCTTTCACAAAACCCATTTTTAGCATCCTCTTCCTCTTCCTCTTCATCCTCCTCTTCATCTCCATTTTCTTCTTCTCCTTTCTCTGTCGAATCGCACAATGTAAAATATGCCTGTGACGTTCCATGTTTCCCTTGTGCCAAAAGCACTCCTGCTTCAAACGGATGCTTGTCTACTTCTGAAATAAGTGTCCCAGTCAAAACAGAAAATTCTTCTGTTCAGTCTCTTTCTTTCCCTGCTGAAACATCTTCTTCTTCAACTACTCCTACTGCCTCTGCTTCTGCCTCTGCTTCATCATCATCATCTTCTTCTTCAATTAATTCACCCATTCATCCATCTGAAGACAATTCAAAGCTAAGCGATGTGACTGCAGCTGTTGAGCAGCTGAAACTGAGTCTGCCACCTTATCCAAAAATGCCTTCATTTTCTTCTCTGCCTCCTCTTCCCCCTCTTCCCCCATTCAAACGAACTGATAAGATTAACACCAATTCATCATCATCATCATCATCATCTTCTTCTTCTTCTTCTTTGTCATCTTCACCCTCACTTTCAACATCTTCCATTAATTCCACTTCATCATCCAGCCTTCCATCTCACTCTCTCCCCACCCTCACCCCGTCTGCCTTGCACGATCTCTTGTCCTCTGCTCGCAGATGCATCCGCGCCGACTTCGACTTCCTCTCAAATTCTGCCCATCTCCTCAACCGCTCAGCTGCTCTGATGGAAGACACCCTCGCAGCCGCTGAAGAAGTGAAGACGAGAGTGAATGAGATGCAGAGAAAGAAAGATGATGATGGTAATGATGATGGCTTGTTTGGAAGGAAGAGCGAGTTGTTCCCGTCATTCTGCTCAAAACTCAAAGAAGAAGATGATAAAGAGGAGAAAGACGAAGAGAAAGACGAAGGAATTGAAAGAGAAGGCAAAAACAGGCAAACAAAGCAATCTTCTCGCAATTCACGTGTTCAGCAGCCTTCTCTTCAAAAGACCCACTTTTCTTCTCAAACAGCAGCAGAAGCGTCTTCCTCAATGAGCAGCCTGATTCATCGCCTTTCCTCTAAAAACAAAGGGCGCATGCAACACACAGACAAAATCCTGCCTTCATTCACATCGACTGCCTTGTTCAATGCAGATGTGTCTCCATTCACAGTCAGCAGGAATAGTGCAGGTGTTAGTGATGCTCTGTCTGAAGTGCCTCAGCCTCCGTCTGCTTCTGCTTCTGCTTCGTCTTCATCATCATCATCATCATCAACAACAACATCTGAATTGCCAAAGGATGATCCATTGAATCTGTTTGTGGATTCGCTTCCATCTCGTATCGATGCACTTCATTGGTCGATTTGCAGAGAAGAAGCGAAAGAGAGAGAGAAGAAGTTGTTGAAGGAGAAGGAAATGATTGAGAAAAGCAAAGAAATAGAAAGGCAAGTGAATGAGAAAGAAAAACAAAATGCAGAAGATATATCATCATCATTGAATTTCTCTTCAATGAGCGATATAAAGAAGATGAAGAAGATGCTGCAACGCATACTTTCTGCTATTGAAGAGGAAGATGATGAAGCAGAAGAAGGAGAAGAAGGTGGTGAAGAAGAAGGACAAAAAGGGAAGAAAGCGATGCATCGAGCAATGAAAGGAGCAGCTGACAGTTCAGAACGAAAGGAGAGGAAGAAGAAAGAGAAAGGAACAGCAGAAAAGAAACGCGCTCACAAAGAGAGGCACGAAACGAGTGGAAGGTTGGAGAAGGATAAACATGGAGGATATGCTGAGGAAGGAGAAGAAGAAGATGATGAAGAGGAAGTTGAAGACAGAAGGAAAGGGAAAGAAACAAAAGGAAAGAAGAAGAAGGACAAAAGAAGAGAAGCCAAAGAAGAAGAAGAAGAAGAAGAACAAGAACAAGAAAGAGAGGAGGATTATGATTCAAGTGAAAGGAACGAACAAAGAGGAAAGTCAGAAAGGAGGCAAAGAAAGCGGAGAATTGATGAATTGCAAGGAAATGAAGAGAATGAAGAGAATGAAGAGAGGTCTGAATCAGCAAGTGATGAAGAGAAAGGCAATAGAAAAGCTAAGCAACACATTAGACAGCCACAAGAAGGCATTAAGAATGTGCACAAAACAGATCGATTTGAACAAGGGAAAGAAAAACTTGGCGAAAATAAAGCAGAAAACAGTATGAAGACGCAAAATGTGTTTGATCCGATGTCATTCCTCAATGCCAATGTATTCACAGCACCCTCACTAGCAGCGAATAATGCATTAACTTCTTCTTCTTCTTCTTCTTCTTCTTCTTCTTCTTCTTTAAAGCAAAAGGAGATGAACAGCTTTGAGACCACATTCAAGCCATCAGCAGAGTCTGTGTTCACAACATTGAAGAATAACACCAATCCTTTCATGACACTCTCAAATGGCTCTCCTTTTGCAGCTAAGACACTAACACAGGAGACAGCTGCTCCATCTTCTGCTCAAAACCCATTGGTTTCAGCAGCATCATCTTCGCCATTTGCATCATCAAAGCAGCCAACAACAGCCACATCTTCTTCCTCAAAGGCTCCTTCTCTTCCCTCTGGCAACATATTCAGCCAGCTTTCAGACTCTCCTTTCTCTCTCACCAGCAAATCCTCTGCACCCGCCAAAGAAGACAACATCTTTGCCAAAAAAGCTGCAAACCCCTTCGCTTCGGACAGCGCTTTTCCCAAACCAGATGGCAATTCTGCGTTCACTCTGTTTGATCACAGCCAGAAAAAGAGCGAAAATCATCCAGCTTCAGATGCAAGTGATGAAAAAACAGCTCAAAAGAAAGAAGAGAAGCCGCAGATTGAAAGCTCCGTGTTCAAAATCTTCCAAAGCACAACAGCACCTTCATCATCAACAACAACTTCTGCTTCATCATCATCTTCTTCTTCTGATGTTTCTTCAAAAACATCTGATTCTTCCAAGTCATCTTCTGATGCTACTCCATCCAATACCTCATCTTCCTCAGCAGAAAAATCCCTGAGCACCCCAAAAGCGCCATCAACTGTTTCGTTCAGCACTCCCTCCAACTCCTCCAATCCATTCGGCAGTCTGAATTTCCCGTCTCCTCCGCCAAACGCCTCACAATCATCCAATTTCCTCGTCTCCAACCCATTCGACTCTCTTTCCAAAGCCTCGCCATTCCAGTTTGGTGCTTCTGCTAAGCCAGCTGTTGCTCCAAATACGTCCACATCTTCTGTCTTTCCTTCTCCCTTTGCGAATAAAAACGATGCTTCGTCGATCTTTTCAGCAGGCGCGAATTCTTCTGCTTCTGTTTTCAATACAACCGCTGGAGCTAATTTGTCTGCCTCCATTGAAGAACTGAAGATGAGAGAGAAAGAAAAGGAAAAACAGAAAGAAGAAGAAGAGAAAGCACAAAGAGAGAAAGAAGAGAAGGAAAGGAAAGAGAAAGAGGAGGAAGAGAAGAGGAGGAAAGAAGCTGAAGAAAAGAAGAAAGCTGAAGAAGAAGCTGAAAGGAGAAGAATAGAAGAAGAATCGAAGAAGAAAGAGGAAGAAGAGCGAAGAAGAATTGAAGAAGAAGAAAAGAAAAGAAAAATGGAGGAAGAAGAGAGAAAGAGAAAAGAAGTAGAAGAAGAAGCGAAAAGAAAAGAAGCAGAAGAAAAGAAAAGGAAAGAAGAAGAAGCAGCAGCAAAAAGAGCAGAGGAAGAAAGGAAGAAGAAAGAAGAAGAAGAAAAGAAAGCAAAAGCAGCATCCAATCAAGGACTGCTGCCAACTCCATCAGCAGGAACAGCCAGCAATCCATTTTCAATGCTATCAAACTCGTCTAATCCATTCATGACTCTTTCGACTCTCCAACAGCCTCAGCCATCGAATCAGACACAAAAGACAGAAGGAAATGCTGCTCAGCCTGCACAGAATGCTCTTACTGGAGCAGCCCCTGCTGCTTCATCTGCAACTACAAGTGCTTCTTCTGCTCCTGCTCCTGCTCATTCTCCTTCTTCTACATCTTCTTCTACTTCTGCACCTTCTTTGGGTGCAAAAACAGCAGCACCAACAACAGCTGCGCCACCTGCTCCTTTCCCACCAATGCCTACACAAAACACAAAACCTGCTGAAAACAAGCAAAATGCTAATCCTTTCGGAACGCCAAGCTTCCTTTCGCCTTCGACTGTTAATCCTCCGCCCTCAAACATCTTTGGATCACTCTCAACCACTCAGCCTTCAGCTCCGTCCTCGTCTGCCCCTGCAAACAGCACTAATCCTCCTCCTCCTGCTGCTGCTGCTTCTGCCCCAGCTGCTCCTGCTGCAGGTCCATTTGCTGCTCTGTCTTCTGATCCTTTCGGGATCCGCTCGCAGCCTTCTGCCGGAACAAGCACCATGCAAAACATCTTTGCATCAGCAATGAACACAAACACTGCAGCCGGAACAGCCGCAAAGCCTATGGCTGATTTGAGGCCTGGTGCAACAACAGCAGTTTCAGCAGCAGCGCCTCAAGCTACTGGAACATCATCACTGTTCAGCAGCAGCATATCAGCACACCCGACTTCTGCTGCATCTGCCCAGCCTTCTGCAATGCAGCTGGGCGGAATGGCTGCAGCCACAGGCGCATCTTTCAACCCTTCCTCGATCTTCTCTGCATCGGGCGTGAAGCCTGCCACCTCCAGCATCTTTGCCCCTCAGACAACAGCTCCTGCTGCTCAGCCGTCTGCTGCTGGCACAAACATATTTGGCGGGTTCGGTTCCAGCTCTTCAACCTCCGCCCCCACTTCATTCGCATCCGTTGCCCAGTCAGCCAACCCGCAGCAGTCGATTTTCTCTTCTGTGATGTCCAGCATCCCTTCACAGCCTAATGCTGCTCCTTCAGCAGCAGCACCCAACACCTCATCCATCTTCGGAACATCAATGGCCCCACCAGCCGCACCTGCTTCGTCAACAGCATTTGGCGCCATTTCGTCTGCTTTCGGGCAAAGTGCAGCAGGATCCAATCCATTCTCTTCTCCATTTTCGAGCAATGCACAGGCTGCCCCGGGTGCAGGAGGTGCTTTTGGATTCCCTTCAGCAGTTGGTGCTGCAGCACCGTCTGCGCCAATGCCCGGTGGATTTAACTTTGGCAGTGCTGCTCCTGGTGCCAATGGTGCGATCAACTCTGGCATGTCAATATTTGGGCGTCCTGCTTCAGGCTCAAGTGGGCTGTTTGCTTCGGGCATTGGCCGAGGTGTCGCAGGAAACCCAGCATTTACTGCGATGAGAAAGTGAGCTGTTCCTTATTTAATTGAATGATATCAGTTTATTTATTTATTGTGTTTTTCATTTTTCATTTCAAAAAAAAAAAAAAAATAAGGAAAAGATTTATTCCTTCATTTTTTTAACAAGAAATATCAAATATAATTGAAATATTGATTCCTTTTTTTTTTTTTTATTTTAGCTTCTCTTACAAAAGCTCAATTTTTGATGAAAATTAATTTTGATGATTCTGTGAATGAATTATTCATTTTAAATCATAATCATCATTATTATTTTCCACAAACGAATTCAATCATAATGAAAATTGATGGGTATAAAAAAAGTGAAAATGTTTTTGGATTGAAACAATATTATGTTTTGAAAAGAATATTTTCTGGTTTATTTTTCGATTCAAGAAATAAAGAAGATGTGGCACATTGAAGAGATATGGGACGATATTTTTTGATTTATGAATTTTGTTCCACACAGAATTTTCGAACAAATCTCTCAATATTTTTTTTTCCAAGTGTATTTGCATAATAATGTTTGACTTGTTATGACATGAAAGTGGAAAAAGTTTGGAACAAATTGTTCTTTTTTTCATAAAAGCAAGAATTTTATCCCATTTAATGGATGAATATTTCTGTTCAAATTATTCTTGACGATCATTGAATCCATAACAAATAAATACAAGTTATTTTTCATTGTTTATCTTTGTAATCCTTAGTTGAAAAATGTCAACAAAAGAAAATACAGCTTGAGTGCCTATTCTTTTATTTCTTTTTTGAGTTTTTTTTATATTTCATTTGTCACTTCTATCCAAACAAATGCGAATTCAATGTGAATTGTTAAAATTGTGTTATTTGATGGATGTAATGCATTTACAAAAATGCAGACAACGAGTGTTACTGAAGGGTTCACTGATGTGCATTCATTGTTGCATTTGAATCATGTTGATCACGTTTCTTTTTATTTCAGAGTTATTTTCTGAATAAGAGCATTTCAATGAGGATGAACAAAAAGCAAAATTCGAAAAGATGAATGAAATGATTAATGAAATGGATAAAGAAGAATTGAATTTCGTTATAACAAAAGAACTGTACAATAAAATCGATAAAATGATTGAAGAAAAGAAAACATCTTGAGAAAACATGATATAGTTGTTGAAGAGCATGGGATATTATGGTAAATCGAAGGATTTGGAAAGTAATTATTCATCTTTTCCTTCTCTGGGAAATAGATTTGAAAATATGATTTTTAAAGAAGAGAAGAAGAAAGAAGAAAAGAACGAAAATCTTCTTGTTGATATTTGTGAATGCTATCTTCTGTTTATCCATTTTCATGAACTCTTTCAATGTGAATAATATCCAACTATCTCGCCTTGTCTTTAAAAAGTTGATTTGAGCAAAACGGAAAACGGAGAAGCACAAAAAGAAGTGGAATTGGTATTATTGGCTTTGAGCAATGTAAACGAGAAATATGAATGAAAATTTATGATTCTTTTTTCATGTCATTGATTCACAATTATAGTTTTTTCAAAAGCAAATTGAAAACGTTCATTATTTGAGTGATATCAAAAAGATAATCCAACATCATTAGACACATCGAAATTTGACACAACTTGCATATCAATCGGCTTGGGAGTTTCTAATTCAACGAATAACAAATTCTAATAGAGTTTGATTTATAATCAATTAATGATCAATAATTGTGATTTCGAATTGGATGCGCGAAATAATATTTATTAAAGAATGTTTTTGCAAAACGAATCCTTTGGATTGTGGAGGAAAAGATTCCCTTTGGTATAAACTTGAATTCTTTTTTTATTCATAGATGTCAAACAACCTTATGTTTCAACATGTTTTTGAATCTGTGAAAACATAATTATGATAATACTCATAGAAAAAAGAGATCCCATATTTATATTAAAAAGGAGATTCTAAGTTATTTGAGTTTCATTTTTATTTTTCGGACGCTTCAATATAAATGGTAAGAAGCTTCACCAATGTGAAAATTTCATTCAATTTTATTTCATTGTTGTTGCTAGTTGTTTACAGCAGCAATGGCAGAGACATTGCAGAAAGGCAAATTCAACAAATATGTGATGAGGAGATACAAAAAGGAGTGTTCGGTGCTTCAAATGGAAATGAAAGGGGCAAAGGAAAATTTGGTATCGAAATGGTCAATGCCAATTATGCACCTGGCAATTGTATCTGCTATATCCAAACAAGTCTAAATGTAATCAATGCCTCCTTGTGCGAAAGCTATCTCAATATCATCCCTCACACTGGTTTCCCACTCCTCATTGCCCAACGCCACTCAGCTGCCTTTATCTTCTCCTCCACTTTCCAAGTCAACCCAGCAACAAAATTTCCACTTTTCTTCTCTGCCCATGCCTCCCTCGTCCTCACAAACCTCTCCCTCATCATCCACCAACCTGCCATCTTCTCCTTCTCCCTCTTCTCCACCCCAAATAATCTCCTCCCAGATGCCCACTCCCCAATCCCAGCCTCCTTCTCCATCTCTCACTCCTCCTTCTCCTCGTTCGTCTCACTCGCACAGCCTTTCCTTTTTTCTCCTTCTTCCCTCTCTTCCCCTTCCCCTCTCCACAACTATCATCAATTCCATCTCCACCACCAAATCCTCCTCAATCTCCATCTCTCAGATACACTCTTTTCCAACATCTCCTCACCCAAATACCATCCATCTCTTCCATCCCATCTCTTACACTCACAAAATCCATTCACTACTACCACAACTGCAACCACAAACGCCAACATCAAAATCAATACAATCCCCTCTTTATCTCTTCGCTCAGCCCTCTCCATCTACTCATCCGTCTTCATTCACACTCACAATCCCATCGATGGTGCCATCCTTCCAAACCTCAACAGCCCATTCACTTCTCTCTCTGCTTTCAACACCTCTTTCCTTCATCAAACACGCTCTTCTGAAAATGCTGCAGAGGTTCATATTGGAACTGAAACTCAAAGAAAAGCACCTGGAAGATTGGATTTTTTTGATGCAAACAGCCATCGCTTTGAATGGTGTGAATGGGAAAATTCAAATAGTGGAGGTAGTAATGGTGGAGCGCTTTTGGTTTCTTGCAAAACTGCAAATCTATCAATAAGTTCTTGCTTATTTATAAATTGTTCAAATACTGATCATGGTGGAGCCGTATGTTGTGGAAGTTTGAAAGATGTTGGCATATTAAAATCAAATTTCACAAGTTGTTCAGCTGATCATGGAGGAGCTGTTTATGTTGGATATCCTGAACCACATTCTGTTTGGATATTCTCGGGTAACAGAGTTGAATATTGTTCAATTATAAATTGGTGTGGAACAGGTTGGTATTTTTTCATGGGAAGCTTTCCACAAAATGGTGAGTTTTTGTTTTCAAAATGCAAGTGCATTGCAAATACTGGCGGAGATTCAGCTGGAGCTGTGACTTTTCATAATCCTCCAGAAAGTGAACCAAGTCAGTTTTCAATAAAAGAGTGCCAGTTTATTGGCAATACATTGACTGCATCATCAATTTATGGTGGAGCTGGTATGTATTTTCATTTGTTAAATGAGTGGATAAATGGAACAAATATCATCATATTCTGTTTCTTCGATGGAAACTCTGCGACAAATGGAAGGGGGAATGATATATTTTTCAGCATTAGTAATATTACTCAATCCCCATTCCAACAATGTGGTTCAACAACCGAAGTTAAAAGAGTCTGGAATCAGGGAACAGCTGATAACTCCGAATACAACAGCTGGCTTCCAATCATCAACCAGAACAAAATCGTTGCAAATTTCGGAACTGATGCTGATGCTTGTGGCAAAACGCAGCAAAGCCCATGTGCCACTGTGGAGTATGCTCTCGGATGGATTGCTCCTTTCAGCGATGCCTCCCTCTCTCTTCTTGTCTCCACTTTCACTCCCACAGAGACTCTCACATTTCGTGCCCCAAATACAAAAATTACAGGAAATGGAATTGCTTCCACCATCATCGCCTCCAGTGGTATTCCCCAACCACAAAATTCACATTCACACTCATCACAATCATCACAATCAACATCATCATTTTCATTATTTTCATCTTCTTCTTCACCAGATCCATCTGCCTCTTCTGCCCTCTTCCAACAAATACAGGGCTCCCTCACAGTCTCTGCCCTCACCATCGCCCACAACTCCACAAATCAAATCACCCCCATCCTCTTCCACCTCTCCGATAACTCCCCTTCCCTCAACCTAAACACAACCACCATCACAGGAACAACATCCATAACAATAAAAACTCCCCTCTTCTTCCTCACTGCTGGCTCCCTCGCCCTCAACCACACATCAATCACCCAACTCGCCCTCAACAGCCAAAGCATCTTCCACCTCACCTCCCTCACAGCTCCCTTCACTCTCAACTCCTCCAGCATCACCGATATCACCTCCACTGCCTCCCCCGCCAGCTGTGTCCTCTCCTCTGCCACCTCCCCTGCCCTCTCCCTCTCCCTCGCCAACTGCACCATCACCAACATCAACTCAGCTCCACAACACCAACAAACTTCCACCAATGGCGGATGCATCTCATTCGCCTCATCTGCCTCTGCCAACACATTTTCTGTGAGCGACACAACCTTCTCCAGCTGCTCTGTGAGCGAGGATACAAGTTCTGGAGGAAGAGGCGGTGCTCTCATGATCGAGTTCAACCATGGCTCACAAGTGTCAGAATCCTCCTTTTCCATCACCAATATCGTGTTTTCAGCCAACAAGGCCAGTGTCGGAAGAGAAATGTATTTTGTGTGTAATTCACTTGTTGCTTCTGTGAAAGAGCCCTTGTTCGCCTTCATGGGAAACATCACTCAGAAAGATAACTCAATTGTTGGGCATGACAAAACAGAGGCTTTTGGAGATTGGAACGTTGACTTGTTCATATTTTTTGATGGATTCTTTGATGATACAATATATGTTGATGGAACATCTGGAGTGGAGAAGGAATATTGTGGGTTGGAGAAAGCGCCTTGTTTGAGTGTGAATTATGGAATGGAACATTTGAAGAAAACTCAGAACACAAAACAGGAGATTGTTGTGTGTGAAAAATCGAATATTGCTGGGTGTGTGGATGTTGGTGGAATGCATGTGAAAGCCAAGGCAGAGACAATTGTGGAGATAGAATGCCAAAGGGAAGTGAGTGGATCTGAAGCGTGTGTTCTTAAATCATTATCACTCACAGAATTGGAGTTCATTGGGATTGTTGTCCCCTCGAGCTTTAACAGAACAATCACATCAGTGATTGAATCGAGCACTCAAAATGGCGAGTTGCACATGAAGAACTGTGAGATGAGTGTTGTTGGAGGAAAGGAAAACACGATTGGATTATTCTTGATCAAATCGACAGGGAAGATAGTTGAACTGGACTCTGTCACGATTTCAGATGTGAAATCGTCAGTTTCGTTATTTTCATTTTCTCTTTCCTCAGCAAATATGAATGAACAGGAATACAAAGTGAAGCTATTGAATTGCACAATGGAAGGATTTGTAATTGATAGCGGAGAAGCAGTTGAAGGAAAGGCAGCAGTTTTTGGAGGGAGTTTGGGAGTTGGAATGATGATAAATGGAAGTACAATTGACGGAGCATTGTCAAAGAAGAGCAAAGAAGGAGGAGCATTAAAAATTGAATTAAATGAAGGAGGATATGTGACAATTCAAAAGAGCTCGTTTGTTGGATGCGTTTGTGAGAATGAGAACAACAGAGGAAAGGGGGGAGGGATATATATGGATTGTCAAAGCTGTTTGAATGAAAGGCCATTTCTTTTTGAAAGCGTCACTTTTGAGAGCAACAATGCAGCCTTTGGAAAGAATGTGTTCATTTTAGGAAAGGATTTTAATTCTTCTGTGACAAATGAGTCATTCAAGTTTGATTATTCCTCAATGAAGGATGATAAAACTCTGTTTGTTGGGAATGATGATTTTCATCAAGAAAAGGATTTATTCATGTTCCTCATTCCATACAAATCATTTGAGATATTTATATCATCAGAAGGATTTGATGTTGCACGTTGCGGAAGTGAGGAAGAGCCATGCTTCACAATGTGGAAAGGGATGGAAAACATGAAAGAGGGAGATGAAATGAAAACAATTCTGATTGAAGGATCAACAATTATTCAAGATTCATTCAATGTATCCAATTATCAGATCAAAAAGAGTGTGAAGATGGGAGAAGAAGATATAAAAGCGATATTGAATTTTGAAAAGGCAACTGATAGTCAGCTAGAATATTTCATGGAAAATGATATTCATCTTGAATTGTCCAACATCCAACTGCAACTGGCATCTGGATTTGACAATTCAGCCAAAACGATAATTTCCAACAAAAATAGAGAATTGGTGATAATTGGATGTTCATTCCATTCAGAAGCTGGAGCGAGCAATGGATTTGATTGTGTATTTGTGGATGTGATTGGAGGCAGTGTGGAAGTGAATGATTTGTCGATGGAATCATCCAATTCTGGAAACAGCATTTTTGTCATTCACAATGCTGGAATTGTTTGTCATTTTGTGAATGTTCGAGTGGAATCGTTGAATGAGAGTGGAGGATGCATATTATCAATCAAGAAATCTGAATCAGGATTGAAGATAAATGAAGGAGGTGAAGACTGTGCAAATATCGAGATTGATAATTCATCATTTTCAGGAGTGAAGAGAAGTGGCAATGGAGCAAGCATTTTGGAATCAACAAGTGGGAAAAAGATTTGTTTGATTGTGAATGAGAGCAACATCACAGAAGACAAATCAGAAGATAGTGAAAAAGGAGGGGCAATATTCTTCACATTGTGTGTGTCTGGTTCGATGAAGATGATTGATTCAACAATCAGCCATTGTAGCTGCAGTGAAAGCACAGGAAAAGGAGGAGGGGTGTATTTGGCAACAAAGGAAAGAGGAGAATTGAATTTCACATTTGTGGTGATGAAGTTCAGTGACAACGGGGCAAGTGTTGGAAAAGATATTTTCATTGAATGCTTCAACATCACATCGCAGATCAATGAAAGCCAATTTCAGTTTGATCTTCGAGAAGGCCATTATTCACGAATAAATGCAATATATGGAAGAGATGAATGTGATTATCCAAGCGATACAGATCTGATTGGATTTGTAACTATTCATCAGAGTGATACAATTGTTGTGAGCAGTGTGGATGGATCGAATGAGAGGCAATGTGGAACAAACACACTTCCATGTTATTCAATTGATTATGGATTAATGCATCTGACTTCAGATTTCATAAGTCTGATGTTCATTGTTGAAGAAAGTGTGATTGGTGGAGAGATGAATCTGAAGGAAATGAGTCTGAGTTCGAAGAGCAGAGGCTTGTGTGAAGTTGAAGTGAAATCAAATATTGGAAAAACAAGAGAGACATTGATGGGAACAATCGGAACAGTCTCATTGGCGAGAGTGAATTTTGTGTTTGATTCGAATTTCATCTCTTCTCATGAATCACTGATATCACCAGAAGGAGGGATTCTTGAAATAATAAATTGCTCTTTTTCATCAAAACAATCTGCTGGAGAAGGAAATATAGAATTAGCATACATTCCACTTTACATCATCAATACGGCAGAGGGAGAATTACAACTTGATGGATGCACAATATCAAATCTCGTACTTCATGAAGCAGTTTTATATCTCTCGTCAGCTCTTCCATCAACAATTGATTCATTAATGATTTGCAATTCAACAGTTTCTCATTCGCTTGTTGAAATTATTGAATGTGGACAATTAAATATGGAAAAGTTTCATTTAGAAAATATCACAGTTGAAGGAAATGAAGAATCATTGATATCTTGCTTGTCAATGAAAAAGACGATGCAATTGACAAATTGCACAATAGGCGATGTCAGCTCAAAGACTGTAAAAGGGAAATTGATGAAAGTGGAGAATAGTTTGGATGTAAAAATGGACAGCTGCATTTTCGATGGGAGTTCAAAAGAAATAAATGAAAAGAATTTGAATGAAGGAAAAGAGATGTGCAGATGGGAAGGATCTCTTGTGGATGTTGTGAAGAGTTCTGTGATGATGAAAGATACAACTATTTCGAATTCACATGATGGTGGACTTGCAATTAGTGGAGGAAATGTGATAATTGAGAAAGGAGAGTTCATTGACAACAATCCCTTGATATCAAATTATCCATCACTGAGAAGAAATATCGTCTGTTCAGATTCCGGAGTGATGAATGTGATGAGTTTGAAAGGAGGAGATGGATGGGAAAGAAACACATCATTGTGGGTTCTGGATGAAGGATGCGAATTGGGTGGGATAGTTTCTGAGAGAGCATCATCATTCTTCATCCCAATTGTGGAAGAGGCGAGGAATGAGACGGCATCTGAAGGAAGAACAATCATCACGCTGAGTGGGAGACTTCTTCTGCCATGTGATGTTTCGTTGAAGTTGAGCTTCAGGAATGGAAGGGAAGAGGTGGTTGAGAGCTATGGGATTGGAGAAAAGGAAAGTGTGTCAGAGAACGAAATTGTTGCAGTTGTTTCATCGGTTCAGATGGGAGCAGAGGGAGCAGAGACAGAAGTGAGTGCGAGTCTTCTGTTTGGAAAAGGTGATTCGCCTTCATCGACTGGTTCGTTTATCCTGAAGAACAGAAGCGAAACCGAAGGAAAAGGAGATGACAGAATTGTTGAAGAAGGGAAAGAAGGAAAATCATTTTGGCCAATAATTGTTGTTGTTATGGCAATAATCCTTTTAATTGTTCTCATTGTGTCAGTTGTTCTGGCCATTCGATGGAGAAAACAAAAGAGAAGGACAGAGGAACTTGAAGTGATTGTGGAAGACACAGTGAAGAAGGATCCAAAAGCATTTGAGATGGTGACGATGGAGATGTCACCAGAAGAGCAATGGCGAAGGGAAGAGAGGGAGACAGAGAAGAAGAATGAAGAGAGGATAAAGAAGAGAGTTTATGAGAAAAGCTTGGGACACTCCGAGTCATCAGAGCATTTGCTGAGTGAGAGCGGCTCCACTGAATACATTTTGGGAAAGGATTCAGACAAGATTCCAGAATGGATGCTGGAGAAGGTGGATGAGAAAGAAGTTGAGGAAGAGACAAGGAAGCGAACACCATCACCTTCCATTTCATCCACTTCAACCACAGACACTTCAGACACAGAATCCACATTTGTTCGATCGGAGAGTCTGTGTCCAACCACTTCATCGATGTCGAATCTGGTGGATGCAATGGCCTGTTCATCGCCTCATGAGAAATTGATTGTGGATCTGAGAGATTCGCTGTTCATGCTGTTGCACGGAAGGAATGAGAAAAAAGAGATGGCAATTGGGAGTCTTCAGGAAAGAGAACAGACAGCTGCACAGATCCTATTCTGGGTGGCCAACCTTGCCCTCCATTCCTTTGACGAAATGGAGAATCCTCTCTCATCTCTCACCAATCTCAGTCCCCATATTGTTCTCTTCTCTGAGCACATGGTGATCTGCATTGTCATGCACTCTGACTTCTCATCTTCAGACTCAGATTCATCATCGACCTCATCATCAACTGTTGTGACATCTGCAAGTGATGATGATGATGATGATGATAGAGACTCTCTGCCTTCATCAGCTTTTGAGGATGAGGATGATTTCAGGAAGGAGTGCTTGAGGTGGAAGGCGCCAGAGCTGCTGGTGAACAGGAAAATGGGGGCGACAAAGGAGTCGGTGGCATTTTCAATTGGGATGATGCTTTGGGAGTGTCTGACGCTGGAGATTCCGTTTGGAGAGTGTGGAGCAGAGGTGGTGGGGCAGAAGATTGTGAATGGGGAGAAGCCGGATGTGAGGAAGGTGGGCGGGAGCAGCTTGGCGGGTGTGGTGAAGGGGTGCCTGTCGCAAGACTGGGGGCAGCGGCCGAGTGTGAACGAGCTGAAGCGGGAGTTTATTGTGCGGTTTCCGAAAGGGGCAGCAATCATGACGATGACAGACGCGATCTGTGTTCGGGAAGAGTCCATGGCTGGGCTGAACAGAAGCATGATGAGCGAGTCGGAGGAGTGAGAAGATGTGGATTGGAAGTTGGCAAGCAGGAGAGCAGAGGAGCAGAAGAGCAATGAAAATGAGACAATGAAGGCAACGTGAGGTGTTCTTGCCATTCACAACAACATCCTCTCCAAAAATAAAGCATGTTTGTGCATTGGAGAAGAGGAATGCAAAAGGAGGATGATTGAAAGGGAAATGGCTGTTGGAGCAGAAGCCTTTGAGAGGAATGGGCATGGTGAAAGGAGGAGAGATGAAGTGATGCACCCCTTCAAAAAAAGAGTCAGAATGAAAAGACGAGCTGGATTTGTTTGAAAGAAGTGAGCCAACTTTGTGGAATGGAGTTGAGGAACGGGGCTGAGGAGAGTTTTATTTTTCTGTCAGATTTTCAACACAAATTATTTTATTGTTTTTTTATTTTTCGTTTTTGTTTGCTTTTCAATGTTTGTTGTGGAGCGGCATGATTTGCGAGTTGTGCTGCCTGTTTGAGTTCTGATGCGATGTGGATTTGAGACAATTAATCTTTGAATATTTCTTTCCACTTTCCTTCCACTTTTCTTCTTTCTCTTCTTTGTTGTTGTTGTTGTTGTTGTTGTTGTGTTTGAATGGAGTTTGTCACGAAGTGATTTGTGAACACAAATTGTCAATCATTGTTCGTTAAGGGATGCTTTTTCCTCAACAAGTTTCACCTTGTCAGTTTTTGAATGCACATAGATTTTTCGATGGATCTCACAATCCACTTGGCTGATGAGAGTCAAAAAATATCCTATCCCATGTCATTTAATCCATCATCGAAAACAAAAGAAAAATCGGAGCTCATCAGTTTCTGGTTAACTGAAAAATATCGTATTTGTTTATGGAAATCAGTTCAAAACAAATAAATTTGGCATTATAATCATGGAAAAGTTGTTGATAAAAAGTTCTGAAACATTTTGATGTAAGTTCGGGGAAATGCTGAGAATCAAAGATTCAATTTATCAAAAGTGGTTCAAGAAAAACGAACAGATACCAGAAATTTTTAACTTCATGAGTTTCTAATTGCTTTGATCTGCAATATATGAATTTTCTGAACATGCTTCAACATTATACTATTGGTTGTGACAAAAATGCTTTTGTTAATTCCTTCTTCACATCCCTTTTATCATCGTCCTTCATGTGTTGTTGCAGAGCAATGTGCAGATAGTCTATGCAATCAGACAAACTATCATTAATAGCATGAATTTTTTAAAAAAGGGAAATTTTTAAAAATTAAATCGAAAGCAATGAAGTACAGTTCAAACAATTTTTGTGCAGATTTTTTTTGTTGAGTATTTATTGAACTAATCTGTCTTTGCATTGTTTCGGTTATAATTTCAAGTGCTCGAATGGAGGATTTATGCATTATGCTCTGATAAATAATAGCATTGGAAAGAAACAGTATAAAGAAGAGGTTTTGAAAAATTAATGATTTGAAAATTTTTAAAAAAAAGAAAAGAAAAGAAAAGAAAGAAACAGTTAAAAATTCTGAAATCAAAGAATGTTGTTTGCTGTTTCGTCAATACCTTTTTCAGATCTTTTGGCAATATCACATTCAACGAGCGGGATAAATCAGTCAGTCGCTGAACGGCAATCACCATTGATTCTGGTGGAGCAACAGGATATGTTGTTCCATTCGCAGATGATGCAGCGGAAGAAGAAGAGGATGGAGCAATAGAAATCGGAAGCAAACGATTAGAAGAGGCAGGAAATAAAGACGATAGCTGTTTAGTCGATTAAACATATCGATAAATAACAATACAAATCAATAGAGACAATTAGAATCAAAAGCACAGCAAAAGTTGAATAATAAACAAAAGCAAAAATAAAATAAAAAAATATTCAATCGTTCAATTCATCACATTATCGTCTTTGCAAACATTCAGTTGAACGATTTGCTGTCTCACAGCCTCTCCAGCGATGAATATGATTTTTTCCTCCAATTCATTTGCATGGCTTGTCAACTGCTCCTCCAGTGAATCAAATGATTTGAACAACAACTTTTCTTTCTCTTTCTCTTTCTCTTTCCTCCATTCTCCCCTTCTCCATCCCTTCCATCTTCAGCATCTCCTCATTGGCCAGCCGCAGCTCCTCTTTCTCTTCTCTCTCCTTCCGCTCTCTCTCCATCTTCTCTTCTTCTTCTTCTCTGATCTCTTTCCTTCTCTTCTCATACGCAATCAGCAGCCGCCGGATCACTTCTTCTTCTGCTGCTGCCTTCACAAGCTTCCCGAAGAAGACAAGCAAAGTCATCCGATTGATAAAAATGCGACTCACTTTCGACAGAAACTGCTGGAATTCTGACGACGTCATCGCAGAAATCATCTTCTTCACATCGTTGTTTGAAGGAGGAGACGAAGAAGGAGACGAAGAAGAAGACGAAGAAGAGGTTGAATAAGGCAAAGAGGAAGAGGAAGAAGAAGAGGAGGAGGAAGAAGATAAAGATGACGAAAGAGAAGCAGGTGAAGAAGGTGTGGCTGTGTTTGAGTGGTTGCGAAGAGAAGGAGACGAAGAACGCTCTCTGTTGATGACTCTGTCTGTCGAGACAGTCGAAGCAGAAACAGCTGCAAAAGGAGAAGAAGAGGGAAGAGAAGAAGAAGATGATGATGATGACGACGAAAAAGCAGAAGAATTGGCTCTTCCTCTCTGAGATGAATGCTGCGAAGAAGCCAAGCTGTTAGCAGCTGCTGAAGAGGAAGTGGAGGAGGATGAAGAAGAGGAAAGAGATGATTGTGCTGAGTGACGTGGCAATGAAGTGGAAGAAATCGATCCGTAGCGATCGGAAGAAGACGAAGCATCAGACGAAAAAGAAGGAGAAGGAGAAGGAGCAGCAGAAGGCGAAGTGGCAGCAAAAGAAGAGGATGTTGGAGAAGAGGCATTCAGAATGGAGTTTGCAGAAAGCGATGTTTGTGAGGCAGAAGGTGTTCCAGACGGAGAAGCAGTTCCCAACGCAGCCAGCATCCGCGCCTGGTCTGCCTCGATCTTCTTCTTCATCTCCATTTCTTCTTTGAAGTGTGGGTGTGCCTGAAGAAAGGAGCTGTATTCCTCAATCAGCAGCATCGTCATGTCCTGTTTGACGACTTGCGAGGCTGACTTGTGGAACGCTGCAGAAAAATCTGTGTTTGGAAGAAGGCGAATGAATGAAGTGAGGAAAAGACGAAGAGCATCCATCGAAAACAACTGAGAAATGAAGACTGGCAGAGGAGAAGAAGAAGAGGAAGAAGAAGAAGAAGAAGAAGAAGAAGAAGAAGAAGAAGAAGAAGAAGAAGGAGCAAACTGAACAAGAAGAGAAATGATGGAAGACAAAGTGTCATCGGTGACAATCTGCTGCGAAGACAATGCCAGCTGAGCTGAAGCAGATGACGAAAGAGCATCTGCCTGTTGGAACGAAGAAGAAGAGGAGGACGAGAATGAGGAAGAAGAAGGCAAAGACGATGGCAGATGAAGCGAAGAAATGGAAAGAGGCGAAAGAAGAGAAGAAGAAGAAGAAGAGGCGTTTGGTGGGGTAGTCGCAGAAGCAGCGCCTGTGCTCGCGCTTCCGACACCTCTTGCCCTCAGTTCGGCGACAGAAGCAAAAAACATTTCAGAAGAAAAGAAGAAAGTTGGAAGATTCACAAAAGAAATCCGGAAATCGGAGGGAATAAACAGAGGTAATGATGCTGAGATAACTTTCTGCTTAAGATTTGAACTGATTTCATCCAAAATTTTGTCGATTTTTGTTGTTATTGAACGAAGTTGATTGCACGAAAACAGTTCAGCTTGAATCATATCTCGCGTTGATTCTGCAAGATGAATAACTCTAAACAGAATGTTGTTAGTAATCACGTACACTGCTTGAAAAAAAACACAAATAAAAATGCCAATCAACAAACGATATGTAATCTCCCTCTTGTCTTTTTTTCTCGATTTGATAAACCGAATTCTTAACTATCAGCATATGAGACATCTATTTCAATCGAAAAAAAAGAGACGAACAAAGAAAAAAAGAAAGAAATTTTGTAAAAGTTGGAAAGAAATATCAAATAGTATGTCAAACCACTTCGGTTAGTTGTTGCATGTGTGCCTTTCTCTTGTGCAACTTTGCAATGTCAATCCCGCCCTGAAAAAGTTCAGCATCTGCTTTTTTCAAAGTTTGTCTTTTCATAAAATTAACAAACAAAACAAAATGGAAAAAGCGTGTTTTAATCGTTTATTAATCATAGGCAACCTAAATGTTGAGAGAGAATTGATTGTCGAGGCAATTTCCGCTTCTAACACAGAAAAATTGTCCATTGTTGATAAATAAAACTCTTTCCGCTTTGAAAGAGTTTTCACAATACTCACTTCAATCTGATCAATATAATTCAAAAGCTTATTACACGTAATTAAACGAACGGACAAAGTTATTTGGAAACAAAATTAAAACCTAAAATAAATAATACACAAACACTGCACACCTTTTCTAAAACAATTGAGCTCCCCTCTAAAGAATATGATGGTGACAATGATAAAACAGAGGCAAAATCTCTTTCTTTCGTCAGGTCAAAATCACTCTGAAAAAAGCCTGAACACATTTGTTCAGCATTTTAAAATTAGTCCATGCAAATTATAGAAGATGCGTAAATAATGCATTAGTTGACGTGCATACAGAAGGAATGTGAAGTTGATCATCTTCTGCTTCTGAATCAGCTAAAGAAAAAATGAAAAAAAATATTATATAATTCTTTTCCTAAAAAAAAACCCAACATAACCGGTGATTTTTTCTCCAATATGAATGTTTGCCATTCCAAATTTTTTTCACTTCATCAAATTTTGAGAATAAAACAGTAATTAATTTTTCAGTTAAAATGAAAAGGAATTTGTTGTTGTTTGTTTCAGATTTTTGAAAAATTGTTTCATTTTTCTTAAGAAAAACACTTTTCAGTGATATTTCGGGATTTTAAAATTATTGATATTTTTCAAAAAATGAGAGAAATGGAAGAAACACTTTCCATTTGAAAAGATCCAGTTGAATAAACTGTAATTTATTTTTCTTATTTCTTTTTACTTTTGAATTCAAAAGAATAATGATGGAACGAAAAAAAGAATAAGAAGAAAAATGTTCAAAAAATTTGATATGAATTCGAGCACTCCAAAAAAGATTCAAAATTTTTCAAAAAGATTGTGAAAAATTATTGCGTTTGAATCAAAACGAAACTAATGAATGAAAACATCATTGATGAAATGTCAATAAACTTGGTGGATTTGAATTTGTTTTCAAAGACTTTTGATTTTTTATTTGTTTTGTCTATATGAAATGTTGTTTGTTAAAAAGTAACATAATTCAGAGTCGTTAAATTATCAACACTTTTCATGAAAGAAAAATTCAGTTTCATGCTCATTCGTTCAAATTCTTAAAAGGTGACGTATAACAAAAGATGCGGTTTTCTTCGATTTTCTTTTGAAAATAATGTTATTGAATCCTTGAAAAAATTCAGAATTCAAAACAGAAACAAAAATACTTTCTTTAAATATGATGATTTTGATAACAGCAACAAAGCACATTTCATTTTGATATATAAATGTTGTTAATTTGAATATTTAATAATTTGTCATGCCTTTATTTTTTTGATAAGTTCATTTTGTTCAATTTTCAGGGAAAAATGAAAATAAAACATAAATGACTTTTCGGAAAATAATTATCATAAATGCATTTTTCTTTTTGAAAAAAACGAAATAAGTTAATTTTCTGTTTCAACTGAACATCTCATTTTTTTTATCAGTTTTTTCAATGAACACTCTCCATATCTTCACTGAACTCACACTAATTCATGGGAACAACGATGACATGTTTTTATTTATTCCATGGAATAATTTGAAGAGTTGTCTATTAAAACTGATCAATAAATGAGAAATTCAGAAAAAACTGTTATTTCAACATTTTCGACTTTCAAAAAAAATGGATGGGTGATAATTTTGAAATCAAATAATTATTCAGCATTTGGGTGGTTTTATAATTCACTGTTATTTGCAAAAGAAATTTGATGAAAAGAGTCACGTGCTTTTAAATTATTGTCTGTTAAAAGCATGCTGTTGTTGAAATATAGAAAAGGAAATTTTTGATTTTAATAAAAAAGATTCGATATATTTCTCAGAATTTGAGGCAAATTGTTGATTCGAAATTTTTGACAGAAAAATTTTGAAATCACAAAGAATCACCCTGTTCATAAACAATTTTGTATTTCTAATAATTATGGACAGCAAATTAGCCATTGGCAAACATATTTTGATTCAAATTTCCATGATCAACAAATTCGACCAAAAACTTTTCAAATTAATTTTCACAAAAAAAAAAAAAAAAAAAAAATCACAATTTAAAAAGTGAGTGCAATTCTTGAGCAACACAAGCATTTAAAATTCGATTATTATACTTTGTTTTGACAAATTTTTGAAGTTCAAAATTTTCTTAGAAATTTTTCATAATAACGAAATATCATTTTTGTAAATATAGTGGGTTTTTTTTCTTTTCACTGAAATTTTCTGTTCATAAATTCAAAAACCTATTTTGTATGAACGGAAAAAACATGATTTTTCATTTTGAAATATTAAATTATAACTTGAAAAAAGGATTTTTTAGTAAAATTTTCGTTCACAGAAACAAAATTCAAATTTTAAACGAACTTGACAATTATTTCTCCTCTTTTTAACATCCATTTGAAAAACACACATATTTCTACTCATAAAATCACAAAAATGATACATAAAAGGTGATGAGCAAAGATTTGAAAAACGAGCACCAAATAAATAAATTGCATATTAGATCACTATGTTAATTTTTTATTAAAGGATAAACAGCAAATATCGAAAAATGGAAATTTATGGATGTGCGTATTTTGTTAATATTTTATAATCCAGATTTTTGAGTAACATGTGTTGAAAATTTTTTTATCCCTTTAGACACAAATATCAAATTTTTATGTTCCACTGAAGAATGTGCTTTCTTTAAAGCTTTTACAAAAAAGAACCAGAAATTGCGGATTCTAAAGTATTATTCCATGGAAAATGCACTCTTTTTCCAAAATACCCTTGTTAGAAGGAAACTTTCCGAAGCCAAGCGAATAAGAAGCCCACGTATTTTGAAAATATATGATTCATTTTTTGTTAACGACGATGAATTGTACATTGCTATGGAATACTGCAACGGAGCTAGCCTTTACAATGATGTGAAACAGAGAAAAAAAGAAAAGCGTTTTTACACAAACGAGGTTGGAGCTTTGAAAGTCATTACAAATTTTCAATTTGGTGTTCAATGACTTATTTTTGTAATTTCCCTTGCTTAGGAGCTTTGGATAATTATAACCGATCTCATACTTGCACTTTTTGAATATTTTAAGGTAGATTTAAAACACCAAAACATAAATTTGAAGAATATAGTGATGATGCCTGACGGGCACGTTAAGCTAGGTGTGCAACCAGTAAATATTGACATCATTTTATCTGATTTTTCCTGTTATTTCATACACATTTTCTTTGATCAAACAATGAAAAAGGCGAATTTCAAATCAAGAAATCAATAACTAATTCAGATTTTGATTTTGGATCAACTCCGTGCTTTTATTCGAATAAGGCATCAGAAGAACTTTCTAATTTTTCATCTGCCTCTTCATCTTCAGAATCTTCCGTTTCATTGTTGGCTCATGAAACCGATCTTAGGCAGCTGGGAAAAGTCTTGTTTGAGCTGTGTTCATTGAATTCTTCATCACCACAAGAATTGGGCATATTTTCTGAAGAGATTACCGAAGCATCATTGGAGAAAGCATTCCCACCGTCTGTTGACAAAAACATCATCACAATTGTCAAAATGCTTCTTTCCTCTTCTTTAGGAGACTCAACAGATTTAGTTGATATTCTTGCTCTTCCTTGTGTGATGGATAGATTGGCAACAGGAAGAAAATTGGAAACAGAAGGATTTAATCGTGCTCAGGATTTTGCAGAAAAAAGCTCAAAAAGCGATGAAGAAAATGGAGAAACAACAGAGGGAAAAAATCAAAAAGAAGAAAAATGTGATGACCTCTTAAACGAAACACTTCGTGATGTTTGTGAAATTAAAAATGTTGTTGAGGTTCTGCTGATGCGGAAGAACAAAGCAGACAGAGAAGCATTCAAACTTCGACAGATCAACAACGAATTGCGTGAGAGACTTGCTGAGCAAGAAAGGTTGGAGAATAAACTGAAATATGCTTACGAAATGATTGAAGAGTATGAAGAGCTTTACGATTCCATCAGAGAAAGAAACAAAGAACTGGAAATATTACTTGAAGAAAGCATGCTTAAAGGTTCTAATGGTTTGAGTGGCATGTTGAAATTAGCTCGCTCCAATGAAATGGGAATAGCATCAGCATCTGCTTCTTCTCTGCTTTCTGCCTCTGCAACAACCGCATCGCATTCACGGAACAAACAACTGCCCAATCAGGAAAAATCTCCAATGAATAATTCGAATGCTTCCGTTAAAGAGATGACAAATCAGCCAAAAAAGTCCAAGAAACAGCAAACTGGAGACTTGACATCTTCTCTCAAAAAATCAACAGAAAAATTGTCTCTTGCAGGTGACGATGAATCATCTGCAAAACAGACAATAGAAAAGGCAAAAGAAAGTGAAAAGACAGAAGAAGCTAAAAGCAAAGACAATCAAATACAAACATCTTCAACAAATCAATCAGAATCGAAATCAGCTACAATGACTGCAACTCAATCTTCATCTCCATCTTCAGCTTCTTCCTCGTCTTCAGCTTCTGCTCTGAATCAAACAGCTGAACAGATGTCAGCTGCATCCTATTCAATTTCAACTGACAAGAGCTTGTCTTCGAAATCTCTCAACAAAACAGAAAGCCAAAAGTTGAAAGAGAAGCCAAAAAAGGATTCAAAAAATGAAAAAACGCAAAAACAGACAGCAGCCAAACAGAAATCTGAAGAAACATCGACAGTTGAAGTTGAGTGGGCTTCATGTTCATTCTTTGATAATTCTGCGATTCATCAACCTTCTTCTTGTTCTTCTGCCTCGTCTTCTGCTTCTTCTGCTTCTGCTTCTGCTTCTACATCGTCTTTGTCGTCGTCATCTTCTTCTTTTTCTTTATGGGAAGAGGAATTATCTTTTTCTTCTCCTTCTCTTTTTCTTTCTCCTCCTCTTTCTCCTCCACCTTCTCCTCCACCTTCTTCTCCTCTTCCTCCTCTTCCTCCTCTTCCTCATTCTCCTCATTCTCCTCATTCTCCTCCTCATTCTTCTTCTTCTTCTTCATTTTCTTTTTCTTTTTCTTCTTCTTCTCCTCCTCTTCCTCCTTTTTCTTCCTCTTCATCATCAAAATCATCATCTATTTCTTTATGGGATAACTCATTAAGATTAGATGACGATGAATGGCCTGCGCTTCCATCTTGCAACAATTCAACAAGCAAGCATTCACATTCACGGACTTCTTCTTCTTCTTCTTCTTCAAATGCTTCAACTACTAAAACTTCAAAGCCAACAGTTGCAAATACAATTTCATCGTCCTCTCCACAGTTTGCTCCTTCATCTGCTTTAGTCAGAATGACTGCTCCTTCTCCTTTGTCACATGTTCAGACTGACCAAAAAACAAACAAAAAATCAGACAATTCGCCAAAGACATTGAAGTCAACAGCAAAAGAGCCTAATGATTCAAATGGTTCAAAGGAAACAAAGGAAACAAAGGAAACAAAGGAATTAAAAGAATCAGAAGATCCAAAAGCAGAAAAAGAACAAAAAGAACCAAAAGAACGAAAAGAACCAAAAGGATCAAAAGGATCTAAAGGATCAAAAGAAGTGAAAGATTCGAATGGATCAATAGAATCAAAAGAGGAAAATTTTGAGAAAGGGTTAAAAGATTCAAAAGAACAGAAATATTTGAAAGAAACAAAGAAATTAGAGGAATCAAAAGCAGAAAAAGCAGAAAAAGATTCGAAAGGATCAAAAAAACCAAAACAAGCCTCGAAATCAATAATTGCGAAAATTACTTCAAAAAAAGCTCCTCAATCGCAATGCTCTGAAAACACAGAAAATTCTATCTCTTTGTTGGCATCACAACACACTCTCTCACTGCCATCAACAGCTGCAACACAATCTTTGTCTGTTAAAGATGCATCAGCTTCTCCTTTTGATAAGTTCAATCTGACAAAAAGCAAGAAGCCAGACGAATCATCTCAGAATAACAAAAATCAGAAAAAGGCAAAAACCAAACAGAAATCTGAAGAAATATTGACTGTAAATATCGGATGGGATTCATGTTTATTGTTTGATAATTCTGCGATTCGTCGAACTTCTTGTTCTTCTTCTGCTTCGTCTTCTGCTTCTGCTTCTGCTTCAACATCGCCGACTTCGTCATCATCATCATCTTTTTCTTCATGGGAAGAGGAATTATCTTTTTTGGAAAAGAAATTTAGTTCAGTTGATGTTGAAGAGTCTGCTCTTCCTGATTTAGAAAATTCTGCGAACAAGCATTCATATTCACTAACTTCTGCTTCTGCTTCATCATCTTCTTCATCATCAATTGTTACGTCATCTTTGCATGCAAAAGATGCATTAGCTTCTCTTTGTGATAACACCAAACTGTCAAAAAGCAAGATGTCAAACAAATCATCTCTGAATGAAAAAAATCAAAAGAAAGCGACGTCCAAACAGAAATCTGAAGAAATATCGAATGGAAAAGTTAAACGGGCTTCGCCTTCATATCGTAAACGCTCCGCAAAGAAACGTTCGCATCCACGGACTTCTTCTTCTGCTTCTGCATCGCCGTTTTCGCCAACATATTCTTCTGTATCTTCATGGGAAAAGGAATTATCTTACTGGGAAAAGAAATTAAGCCCAGTTGTTGATGATTGGTCTGCATTTTCAATTTGTGTTAATTTCTCACGCAAACAGCCGCATTCACTGGTTTTTTCTTCTCCTTCTCCTTCTTTTCATCCGCGTCCTTCTTATATTTGTACTTCAACTTCAACTTCTTCTTCTTCAAAAGCTTTAGCCAGCAAAACTTCAAAGCAAACAGTTGCAAATAGAACTTTGCCATCCTCTCCACAGTCTGCTCCTTCATCTGCTTTAAGCAGATTGACTGCGCCTTCTCCTTTGTCACATGTTCAGTCTGACCAAAAAACAAACAAAAAATCAGACAATTCGCCAAAGACATCGGCATCTGCTGCGAAAGACTCGAAAAAGTCAAAGGAATCAAAAGAATCGAATGATTTGAAAGGAACAAAAGCAAAAAAAGCAGAGAAAGCAGAAAAAGAACAAAAAGAACCAAAACGATCAAAAGATTCGAAAGGATCAAAATTGGAAAAATCTGAGAAAGGATCAAAGGAATTAAAGGAATCAAAAGGATCTAAAGAACAAAAAGATCCAAAATCAGAAAAATCAGAAAAAGAACAAAAAGAACGAAAAGAGCTGAAAGACTCGAAAGGATCAAGTGATACAAAAGTTGCAAAGGCTGAGAAAGGGTTGAAAGAATCAAAAGAGTCAAAGGAATCAAAAGTTTCAAAAGCAGAAAAAGAACCAAAAGGATCTAAAGGATCAAAAGAAGTGAAAGATTCGAATGGATCAATAGAATCAAAAGAGGAAAAAGCAGAAAAAGCAGAAAAAGCAGAAAAAGAGACAAAAGATTTAAAAGGATCAAAAGGATCAAAAGTGGAAAAATCTGAGAAAGGTTCAAAGGAATTAAAGGATTCAAACGAATTTATAGAACAAAGAGAACAAAAAAAGCTGAAAGACTCGAAAGGATCAAAAGAATCAGAACAGAAAGAGTCAAAGGAACCAAAAGTTTCAAAAGCAGAAAAAGAACAAAAAGAACCAAAAGAACCAAAAGGATCAAAAGATTCGAAAGATTCGAAAAAACCGAAACTATCCACCAGTTCAACAACTGCGAAAACAATATCAAACAAATCTTCTCAACCTGATCACTCAAAAAGCATAGAAAATCCTTCCTCCCCTTTGCTATCTCTGCCGCATCAGCCTTATTTATGGCCTTCTTCTTCTTCCTCTTCCTCTTCTTCTTCCTCTTCCTCTTCTTCTTCTTCTTCGTGGGAAGATTTAAGTTCAGTTGATGTTGAATGGGCTTCTCCGTCATTTTGTGATAACTCTGCAACAAAGCAGCCATATTCATGGCCTTCTTCTGCTGCTCCAGCTTCTTCATCTGCTTCATCTTCTTCAACATCTTCTTCAAATGCTTTAGCCAGCAAAACTTCAAGAAAGACAGTTGCAAATACAATTTCATCATCATCTCCACAGTCTGCTCCTTCTTCAACTATAAACAGATTGACTGCACCTTCTCCTTTGTCACATGTTCAGTCTGACAAACAAACAAACAGAAAATCAGACAATTCACAAAAGACAGTAATGTCTACAGCAAAAGAGCCTAATGATTCGAATGGTTCAAAGGAATCAAAGGAATCAAAAGATCCAAAAGCAGAAAAAGAACAAAAAGAACGAAAAGAACGAAAAGAGCTGAAAGACTCGAAAGGATCAAAAGAATCAGAACAGAAAGATTCGAAAGAATCAAAGAAATTAAAAGAATCAAAAGAATCAAAAGCAGAAAAAGATCCAAAAGATCCAAAAGTGTCAAAAGATTCGAAAGATACAAAAAATCTAAAAGATTCTAAAAATCCAAAAGATTCAGAAGGTTCGAAAAAATCGAAACAATCCGCAAGCTCAGCAACTGCAAAAACATCTTCAAAAGCAACATCAAAAGCAACTACAAAAAAAGCTCCTCAATTGCAACGCTCAAAATTCACAGAAAATCCTTTCTCTTTATTGGCATCGCGTCTAGCACTATCATCATCATCATCATCATCATCATCATCTTTGAAAGTCAAAGATTCGTCAGTTTCTCATTGTGATAAGTCCAATCTGCCAAAAAGCAAGAAGTCCAGCAAATCCTCTCAGAATGAAAAAAATCAGAAGCAAGCGATATCCAAACAGAAATCTGAAGAAACATCTACAGTTGAAGTTGAGTGGGCTTTGCCTTCATTTCGCGATAACTCCGCTACTCATCAGCCTTATTCATGGCCTTCTTCGTCTTCTTCTTCATGGGAAGACTCTTCAAGTTCAGTTGATGTTGAATGGGCTTCACCATCATTTTGTGATGACTCTGCAACCAAGCAGCCATATTCATGGCCTTCTTCTGCTGCTTCATCAACTTCATCTTCTTCCTCTTCATCATCATCATCATCATCATCATCTTCCTCTTCTTCCTCATCTTCCTCATCTTTTTCTTCCTCATCTTCTTCTTCCTCATCTTCTTCTTCCTCATCTTCTTCTTCCTCTTCCTCTTCTTCTTCTTCACCAGATCCATCTTTTTCTTCTGCTTCTTTGTCTCCTCCACCACCTCCACCATCAGAATCTTTCAGACATTCAATAAAAAAGAACTCAAACACAGCAAATTCTTCTGATTCATCATCTTCAAACACTATTCCCGAAAATACACAAAAGGCACACGAAAGTCTGCAAACACGATCCACAAAAAATGAAAACGATTCCTCCCAGTTTATTTATTGCCCATCCTCTCAATCAGTTTCTACTCCGACATTTTATTCCTCTTTTTCTTCTTCATCATCGTCTTCTTCATCAGTTAACTTTTTGAGAAACGAAGAGAAAATTAAGGAGCCATCTGAATCAAAAGATAGCGAAGAGAATCAACAAAATTTGTTATCTTCAGAATTCAAGTTAATGTCTCATCCAAATTGTTCATCTTTGACTCTTTTGGATAAAAACAGAGTGACTTGCTTGTCAAATTACAATAACGTTTTGGCTATCATTGATGTTCCATTAAAAGTGGTGTGAAAAAAGAAAGAAATACATTTCCAAAATTTGATTGAAGCTTTCATTTATTAATTTCTTTTTTTCGGTAATTTTATTTTTATGCGGAAAAACATTTTTATGATATTTGTTTTTTCATCTACGTTATTCAACACATTATTTCCATTCTGAATGATACTCTGATTTAGGGCTGCTGGAAGTGGTATGAATACGCCTTTTCTCTTTTCTGTTTCATTAAAATTTTGTTTGTTTATTTTTATAATTATATTATTATAATCGTTATGGCACATAATCTGTCTTCTTGGGATTCATTCTTTTGCAAGTTCTGTACGTTTTGAAAAGAAACCACAAATTATTGTTGGCTTTGGATTAATGAGAAGGAGTTCTCTGCTCGAAAAACGTTTTCGGCTTGGCGAGGATAATAATTCATTTGGATATCAAAGCAGGTACGCGCAAACTTTGATTATTATTACGTCGATCAAATTTTTTACACTTTTTTCTTCAAAAAATTTCAATTAACGCTATTTTTGTTTTGCACTTCCAACTTCAAATTTTCTTAAATATCACAATTTCTCAAAATTTTCTTTGCAGCGGATGCATTGCACATCAAGGTCTTATTATGCCTGGAATGAAAAGATACGAAGCAGGAGACATAATCACTATTGAAGTCGATATTCGCTCCAACTGCAATAAAACAGTATCGCAGGCACATTTTTATGTTAATGGAAGTCTTCAGAATCTATATCTACATAATGTTCCGAAGGAAACCGTTTTTGGGGTTTGTTTTTTCAATGAGAATTATTGTTAGACAATCATTTGGTTATTATATCGAAAATCATTTGTAGTTTCATCTGTTCGGAAGAGATTCAAAGTGTTCAGTTGTTTCGTTTGGAAAAATATCAGGTCTCACTCAACCCGATCGAAAATTGCTTGAGCCAGTAAGTTGGTAGTTCAAAGACATTTGGCAGTTCCTTTTTGAAACATTCTTTCGTTCGAGTTTTGATCAAAAAAAAATTTATTTCTCAATGGGATTAATGGGAAAAAGTGCTGAAATCCCACGAACACGAATCTCAAAATAGTCTTCAGAGAAAAACAAAAATACGTGTTTCCATTGAGAAAAAATTTTGATCAAAACTCGAATGAAAGAATAATTTCAAAACGGAACAACCACATTATTTGGCTTTTGATTGTGAGAAAACTCATATTTTTTTATCTTTTTTGAAAATGGATTTTGTTTATCAATAAAAAATGAAACTATTGTTTTCCTTAATCATTTGATTATTTTTCTTGAACGTGAGGGAAAAGTCATTCAAAAAAACAGTTGAGATATTTTCACCTTTTAAGCAGTGAAACTTCTTTCTTTTGCGTTTTGAATTGAGAAAAAAAAATTATTGGAAGTCTCTGTTCCGAGTATTTTCTTTTGTTTTCGATGATGGATTAAATGACATGTGATAGGATATTTATTGAGTCTCATCAGCCAAGTTGATTGTGAAATCCATCGAAAAATCTATGTGCATTCGAAAACTGACAAGGAGAAACTGATTGAGGAAAAAGCATCCCATAACGAACAATGCTTGACAATTTGTGTTCACAAATCACTTCGTGACAAACTCCATTCAAACACAACAACAGCAATAACAATAATAAAGAAGAGAAAGAAGAATAGGAAGAAAAGTGAAATGAAATATTCAAAGATTAATTGTCTCAAATCAACATCGCATCAGAACTCAAACAGGCAGCACAACTCGCAAATCATGCTGCTCCACAACAAACTTTGAAAAACAAACAAATTAAGAAAAACGAAAAAAGAAATAAATTGGTGTTGAAAATCTGACAGAAAAATAAAACTCTCCTCAGCCCCGTTCCACAACTCCATTCCACAAAGTTGGCTCACTTCCTTCAAGCAAATCCAGCTCATCTTTTCATTCTGACTCTTTTTTTGAAGAGGTGCATCACTTCATCTCTCCTCCTTTCACCATGCCCATTCCTCTCATAGGCTTCTGCCCCAACAGCCATTTCCCTTTCAATCATCCTCCTTTTGCATTCCTCTTCTCCAATGCACAAACATGCTTTATTTTTGGAGAGGATGTTGTTGTGAATGGCAAAAACACCTCACATCGTCTTCATTGTCTCATTTTCATTGCTCTCCTGCTCTTTTGCTTTTCTGCTTGCCAACTTCCAATCCACATCTTCTCACTCCTCCGACTCGCTGATCATGCTTCTGTTCAGCCCAGCCATGGACTCTTCCCCAACACAGATCGCGTCTGTCATCGTCATGATTGCTGCCCCTTTCGGAAACCGCACAATAAACTCCCGCTTCAGCTCGTTCACACTCAGCCGCTGCCCCCAGTCTTGCGACAGGCACCCCTTCACCACACCCGCCAAGCTGCTCCCTCCCACCCTCATCACATCCGGCTTCTCCCCATTCACAATCTTCTGCCCCGCCACCTCTGCTCCATACTCTCCAAACGGAATCTCCAGCGTCAGACACTCCCACACCATCATCCCAATCGAGAACGATACCGACTCCTTTGTCGCTCCCATCTTCTTGTTCACCAGCAGCTCTGGCGCCTTCCACCTCAAGCACTCTTTTTTGAAATCATCCTCATCCTCAAACGCTGATGAAGGCAGAGAGTCATCATCATCATTATCATCACTTGCAGATGTCACAACTGTTGTTGATGAGATTGACGATGACTCTGAATCATCTGAAGATGAGAAGTCTGAATGCATCACAATGCAGATCACCATGTGCTCGGAAAATAACACAATGTGGGGACTGAGATTGGCAAGAGATGAGAGAGGATTCTCCATTTCATCAAATGAGTGGAGTGCCAGATTCGCCACCCAGAATAGGATCTGCGCAGCTGTTTGCTCTCTCTCAGTCAATGTGCCTATCGCCATCTCTTTCTTTTCATTCTTTCCATGAAGCAGCATGAACAGAGAATCCCTCAGATCCACAATCAGCTTCTCATGTGGAGACGAGCAGGCCATTGCATCCACCAAGTTCGACATGGATGAGGTTGTTGGGCACAGATCCTCTCCTCGAACAAAAGTGGATTCTGTGTCTGAAGTGTCTGTGGTTGAAGTGGATGAGATTGAAGGTGATGGCGTTCGCTTCCTTGTCTCTTCCTCAACTTCCTTTTCATCAACCTTCTCCAGCATCCATTCTGGAATCTTGTCTGAGTCTCTTCCAAGAATGTATTCAGTGGAGCCACTCTCACTCAGCAAATGCTCTGACGATTCTGAATGCTGAAGGCTTTTCGCATATACCCTCTTCTTTATCCTTTCCTCGTTCTTCTTCTCAGCCTCCCTCTCGGCTCTCCTCCACTGCGCCTCAGGTGACATCTCCATCGTCACCATCTCAAATGCCTTCGGATCCTTCTTCACTGTGTCTTCCACAATCACTTCAAGTTCCTCTGTCCTTCTCTTTTGTTTTCTCCATCGAACAACAAACAAAATAAATCCAATAAGAACAATTAAAAGGATTATTGCCATAACAACAACAATTATTGGCCAAAATGATTTTCCTTCTTTCCCTCCTTCAACAATTCTGTCATCTCCTTTTCCTTCGGTTTCGCTTCTGTTCTTCAGAATGAAAGAATCAGTCGATGAAGGAGATTCTTTCTTTCCAAACAGAAGACTCACAGACACTTCTGTCTCTGCTCCCACTGCTCCCATCTGAACCGATGAAACAACTGCAACAATTTCGTTCTCTGACACACTTTCCTTTTCACCAATCCCATAGCTCTCAACCACCTCTTCCCTTCCATTCCCGAAGCTCAACTTCAACGAAACATTGCAGGGGAGAAGAAGTCTCCCACTCAGCGTGATGATTGTTTTTCCCTCAGATCCTGTCTCATTTCTCGCCCCTTCCACAACTGGAATGAAGAATGATGATGCTCTCTCCTCCATCATCCCGCTCAACTCGCATCCTTCATTCAACATCCAAAGAGATGTGTTTGGCAAAACTCCATCTCCTCCTTTCAAACTCATCACATTCAACGACCCCAAATCAGAACAGATGATGTTTCTTCTCAATGATGGATATCCTTCAATTGATGGATTATTGTTTGAGAAATTCCCTGCTTCAATCATTATGCTTCCTCCACAAACAGAAATACCACCAATGGAAGAGTTAACAACGCTCGTATCCTTCATCATAACATTTGAATCACTCAGACGAATCATCGACTCATTCCATTTGCATATTCCATCCAGGTCAGTATTTTCGTCTTTCTCTTTTTCATCTTTGTTTCTCAATCCATCAAACAAACACAAATCCATTGAAGCGCTTGCGCATTTATTGATATCCATTGCGCAAGAACCATACCCTTTAGTGATGGCGATGCTCACTGAGCAATTTGACAGCTCCAATTGATGAATTAACTCACTGAATTGCAATGGCACTTTATCACTTTGTTGAGTGATGTTTTCAACCCTCACACTTTGAAGCAGCGATATCCTTTTTTCATCCTTTGATTCCATCAACACTTTTGATGTTAGTGATATGACAGGCTCTTCAAATGAAACATCTCTGAACACACTCGAAATAATGCTGATTGAATCAGATTCCCCATTGATAGCGCTCACTGTGAGATGCAATTCAGACACAGAGCATCGTTCCAGCAAGCAACCTCCGTCGACCACTCGAATAATGTGATATCCAACAGAAGCTCTTTCTGAAATCATTGAGCTGCTTCGAAATGAGCAACTGCCCAATGTTGAAAGACCACTCTTCACACATAGGAATGACGAGTGCGAATCGCTTGAAGTCGAACAATACTCAAAGCACACTCGACTTATGGCAACGTTGTTGATTGCCTGAATTATGCAGTCGCTTGTTCCATTGATGGATGCACAAACATTAACAACACATGGATTTCTCAGTCGCGATGAGAGTTCCATCTCATTCAGCTCCGCTTCACCTTCGAGATTTGCCTGCTCCACAACATACATTTCACTCACATATTCCCCAGTCAAATGATCCAACGCATAATCAATCGTGGCACACGGAAGCAAGGGCGCACCGCACTGACGATCATTCTTCCCTCCGCTTGATCGCTCTGAGCAAACATATATAGTGTCCGAAAGATATACAGTGATGAAGTCCAGAAGATTCGTGTCTGTCTTGTGCTCTGTGCTGTCTATCCCACAAATCCCTTTTTCTTGATCCGAGATCTTCCTGAGGTCAAATCGAAATTGCGTTTCATTGATCTGCGACGATATGCTGAAGCACTGAACAAAAATATCACACCCAACCCCTGCTGTATTCGCCACAAACACCATCGTCCTGAACTCAAAATCCAGCACTCCCGTCTCATTGCTCCCCACATACACCCCTCCTCCCTTGCCGATGTCTGAACAGCTGCACCGAACAACACTGCTGTTCACCATGTTCATCCTTCCACCTCCATTAATCCACAGCTCCATAACTCCTCCTCGCAAGCTTTGCTTTGCTCTACAGTCGCTTGCAACGCTTCCATTCACCTTCATCATCACTCCCTTTCCTGTGTCTGTTCGCATGATGCTGCACCAATCGCTCCTTCCCTGAACACCCTCCAGAATGCAATCCTTGAGTTCAACGCTTCCAACAAGATTTGTTTCGAATCTTCCAAGTGCATGTTCCTCTCCAACAATCTTCACAATCGCATCACAATTCATGTTCACTCCGGAAATAGTTGCTTTCTCAATCACACATGTGGTCTCATCCCCAACAGCAAACACACTGTTGCCAATGCTCCTCGACTCCATCCTGAACAACTGCACAATCAGCACCCCTTGTTTTGCAAACACAAGCGAGCAGGAAAACTCGCTCCTATCTTTCACAGCTGAGACAAATGAGCAGTCGCTGAGGTTCAACAGACCTCCTTCGTTCCAAATAAGAGCTTTCACATGATCTTCAAACCCTTCTGCCTGCTCAAAGCATATATCTTCCACAAGCACTCCACCATGACTCCTGATAAACCATAATTCTCCCACACTTGCTTTCTTTTCAAATACCACTCTGCTCTTCTTTGACTCGTCTCTCTTCCCATCCGATTTCATTTCAAATTCTTCCAAATCATACTCATCCCGAATAACTGTTTCTCCAGAAACAAACATGAAACGAGATTCCCCTTCGCTTTTCAGTTGTTCCATCCCTTTCCAAAACGAATTGCATGGCTCTTCTTGCCTTCCACACCTTGCCACATCAAAACCTTCTTTTCCAACATACACTTCCCATCCCTCATAGGAAATCAGGAACCTCAATAAATCCGTTTCAACAAACTTGCCATCACTCCCCACAAACATGTTCCCATCTGTGTCTCCTTCTCCACTCCCATAATTGAATTTGAATGCACCCTGATTCACAGACTCGTTGAGATCACAATCAACAATAAACACATTCCTTCCCAACCATGCTTCATTCTGATCAAACACCAGTCCTTCAAACACAAATCGTGGACTTTCCTCTGTGTTTGTGGTGTTCAAGAAAGCAAATCCCCCCTTTCCGTCTTCAATACTGCATCCACACTTCATCAGCAGCGATCTGTTCACAACAACATTCCCTTCCCTTCCAACTTCAATCTCAGCCACTCCTCCTTTCTTTCCACCATCTGTTCTGATTCCAGTGAAGTTGCATCCTTCAATCACTGTTCTTTCAAGAAGAATGAACGGAACAACTGAGAAACTCGAAGACTCCATCTGACAATTTATCAATTCCACTCCATTGCCACTTGCTTCAATCACTCCAAACTTCATTTCCGCTTCACACACAATTTGACAGCTTTCAAGAGTTAGCGTTCCTGCTTTTGAGATGATTGCCATTTTCAATTCGTTTTCCAGCTTGCTTGGCAATTCCAACGAGACCCTTCCAATTGTCAGACTTGCACGTGCTGTCAATACTGCTTCAAACACTCCATCTCTCTTTGGATTTCCTTGAATTACCAAAATCACTTTCTCTCGTTCTCCTCCAGTCACTCCAACAACACTTGTTTCCTCCAGAAACTCATAACAGTCTTCGATGCTCCCCACATTCACAATCTGCAAGTATCTCTCGGATGAATCGTCAAAGTGCCCCACTCCACTCCAGATCGATTTGCAAGGAAAAGCCTCGCTTCCACACCCATTCACATCAACTCCCTTTCCTCCATCCACAACCACCACACTCGCTCGACGCTCCACAAGGAACAACATCAAATCAACACTCTCATCGAAGTTCACTTCATCCACCCCAGCCATATCTGCAATTCTCACTCCATTTTCATCAAACAAATCAATAGCAATCGATGCCTGTGTGGCAGTGTTGTTCAAGTCAACACATTCCAAAAACAGATCTTTCCCTTCTTTTCCTTTGTTCTCCTTAAACCACACTTCCCTCAGATTCATCCCTTTTCCATCTGCTCCCTCAACTTGAACAAATATTCCTCCACCTCTCCATTTCCCCTCATCCACAGAACACATCTCCACTCGCACCCACTTCATTATTAACTCTCCTCCCAATCCCACAACACAGCTCCCTCCTCCTCCCCTTCCTTCCACTGACTTGCAACCAGAAATTGTGCTCCCATTCATCATCTTCATTCTCCCCCCTGTTTCAATCTTCCATCCACCTCCATCATATGTGCACCAGCAGTTATCCACAGTGCATCCATCTGCTGTGCAACTGCTTCCATCACACACAACAACAAACCCACTTCCTTCTCTCCCTGAACATCCTGTAATTAGTGTTTTTGCCAGTATGACAGTCCCACTTCTCGCCTGAATGATCCCTCTTTCTCCAAAAAATATCACACTCCTCACTTCGCAATCATCAAATCTGACTGTGCCCCCTTTTCCAACAACAATCCACTTCTCACAAGCTCCATTTCCCTCTTCTCCACCACTCCAAAAGATATCACCAACAAATGAACACTGTCCAGCACACACTTCCACAACACAATCGAAAGCACTTCCACCTCCATTCACTCCTGAAAGGTCAAACTTCACATCAGAAAACACAAGTTGTGTCAGCGCCTCACCACCGCTCAGCACAAACTGCGCGTCTCCCCCAATCGCAAGCGATGGTTTGCTTTCGTCTCCTTGGATGGTCAACGAGTCCCCATCTCGATCAATCTGCCCACTCACTGGCGTTGTTGCTTGCAGCTGGATGATGGAATGTGTGGTGTTCATCAGCTGAAATCCCAAATCAACAGATTCACATGGAAGCTCTCGATACCCGCACAGTGTCGAATTGCTCCCATTTCCATTCACAAACACAAATCGCGACGAGCTCGGAAACAGATACTCCATCATCGTCACCCCCTCTGTGGTCTCTGACAATCGATCAAGCACCCACAGCCGATCTTCTGCTGAATCGTTCTGTGCTGATCCATTCCAAAGCAACCCAACAATCATCAGTCGAGGTTGGATGCACTCCACAAACACATCTTTCCCCTTCAATGCTCCATTCTCATCAAACACGATCTTCTTCATCGAGTATTCTGATCCAGTTCCCCACAAGTTCATATACAGCCCTCCTCCAAACCCACTTCCCGATGGAACTGTACTGCGGTTCACAGTGTTTTCATCAAATCCAAAATACCCTCCATCATCCACTTCCACAATCACACTTCCACCTCGTGACCCTCCAGCATCACATCCATTGTGCTCCAATGTGCAGTTCACAATCTCCACCCTCTCTGCTTCTCCAACTTTTCCATCAATCGCTCCTCCATTTCCTGCTCCTCGCTTCAACCCTGAAAATGTGCTGTTCCTCATTCCAACGCTGATATCTCCTTCCACTCTGATCACATTTCCATCTGTCTCATTTCTTTCTCGAAATTCACTGTTTGCAATCTCAACATTTCCTCCTGCCTTTGCCCTCACAACACTCCCTTCTTCACTGACTCCCACATTTCTCATATAAATACCATCCAGTACTCCTTCAGCCTCATTTCCATCAAACAATATAACTCCTGCCTTCACAAACACACACCCCTCAATTCTGCAATGTGTCATTTCCATTCTGCCTCCTGAAACAGCCACAATCCCCATCCCAACAACACCACTTTCATTCACAAAATGGCACTTTTCAATCTTCAGACTCATTGAGTTGCAACACATCATCCATTTTTCTCTTCCATCTCCTTCTGATCGTGGCAGCTGAAATACCATATCGTGCAATCTGATATCTTGCTGCGTTTCAATCATTCCTTTCCCGATCCCATTTTCATCCTCATTCACTTTGATCAGAGTGCAGTTCGCTTCTCCGCAAATATCCATCGGTTGTGCATCCAAAATAATATCTTTCTCAAACACGAATGAGCTCTGCAGCTTCAACGTCGCATTCTTCTTTCCAAAAAGCGCACTTCCCGCATGCTCTATCGTTTTGCATGCAAAGTCTTTGTATCCACAAACTTCATAATCAATCCCACTTCCACCCACACATCCCACAGCTGGCATCCCTCGAAACAGCACTGCCAGCGGGATCACTTGTTCCACTGCGCTCAACTCACACCCTCCAACATCATCAAGTCTCGCAATCTCAACTGCCTTCTCAAACTCAAATCCAATTGTTGTTCCATTCACAATCTTCTTCAGCTCCTTGCCTTCCACAAACACCCAATTCCCTCCTCTTGATGCGCTGCATCCATCAAACACCGCATTCTGAATGCAGAATGCTTTCACCTCATCATCCACAGACAAATACATCCCTCCTCCACGCCCTTCACTATCCTCCACACTTCCAGCATGGCAATCTGAACACTCAATAGCCTGCACAGATGAAGTGCTTCCCAACTCTGCCAAACCTCCTGCCTTCACTTTCACAAATATTCCTCCTCCATTTCCCCCTGTGCTATCGCAGCTCTCGAAGTTTCCTCCAACTATCTTCAATATTTATTCCTCACCCACAACGCAACATACAGCTGATCCGTTCTTTCCTCTCACGATTCCTGATTTAAGCACACATTCTTCCAATATAACACCTTTGGCTCCACATGAATTGATAATCCTGCATTCCTTTCCTGACCCTTCATTATCAAACACAGAATTCTTAACATTCAGTTGAACTTCTGCTCCGCAGACATACACCAATCCCGTTTCGGATGAGGTTGTGGTATTCAGTGATTTCATATTCGCAATATCCACAGCTGCTGCTCCCTCTATCCTCACCAGATTACTCCATGAAAAACACATATTGTCAATTATCACAAACACCAGCTCTGTCTTTCCATTGCTCGCAACAACAATACAAAATGTGTGTATTACACCTTCGCTCAGAGATCGAAATGAGCAGTTCTCGATTCTCATTGTCCCCTTGCTTTCTTGGCTGAAAAGCGCCTCATGCTCCTGGACAGATCTGGGAACAGAAAATAACAACAGCTTCACACAAGAATTCGATTTCCCATTTTCTTTCATATACAGAAGCCCTGTTTCACCAGAGGAGTTTCCATGCACAATCACTTCGCTCATTTCACTTTTTCCATGAACAAAGCACCCTTTCTCGTGGCTCAAAGAAACACTCTCGTTCAGCTCAAATGAACCCACAACCTCCACATCTTTTTCTTGCTCCTGCTGCCTCTGGAACGAATATCCCACTGTTTTGCACGGATACTCAACAAAGCCGCATCCAGCCACATCCAGTCCATTTGCCGAGGATGCGGAAATCGTGCTTCCCACATCGTGCAGCAAATACACAAGTGGAATGGCATTCAGACGATCAGCCCCATCAAAGCCTCTCATCCCATCCACTTCAGACAACTGCATGGATTTTCCAAATGGAAATCTTTCTTCGATCACACTCTCTGTCAGATTTGGCGATTCTATAAACAGATCATTTCCATATTCTGCACTATTCGCTCCGCCTTCGCCGAATGATGGCAAAGAAACCACAAAGTTTGCATCAGCTTCATCCGCCTCAATCAGAATCCCTCCCCCCAATCCCTTTCCAGGTGCAGCTGTTGCTGTGCACAAGCAAAACGAACACTTGTTCACTTTCACAACATTCGTCTTTGCAATATGCAGGTGCATCCCTCCTCCTCCCTTTCCATTTTCATTCACTGAGCAAGCATTGAACACGCACTCTTCAATGAGTGCAGAATGCAATCCAATCTCTCCACATGCAGCCACACTCATCCCTCCTCCATCTCCAGTTGCACGAGTGATGCTTGTGAAATTGCTTTTTGTTATATTCATCACATTCACATTGCTCACACTTACAGCACTTCCTCCGCCCAATTCCACAGAATCAAACAAGCAATTCTCCATCTCCAGCTCTGTTCTAGCTTCGCTCTCAACACCAACAATTGCAGAAACATCTCCAAAGACAACATTTCTCATCTTGAAGTTCACAAATTTCAGCAATCCCCCACTTGCCTTTGCAAAAGTGTTCATCAGCTCATCTCCACTCTCTGCTATCTCAGCTTCACAATACGACAATAGCATGCTCCCTGCTTGACACTCCATAAACACCTTCTCACTTGGACCCCGAAATGGAATCAATTGAAATCGAATGTTTGTCATTGACGTTTTCATTCTGCTCACAATCACTGCTTTCCCACTGAGCATCTCTGGGCACTCCACTCGCACAGCTGTTCTTTCGCTCACACATTTCAATTCCCACTCTTCATTTCCCATCACCGTTTCTTCCTTCCACACAAACCCTTCTTGCATCACAATCGCTCTCTTTCCATCTCCAAATCGCAAGCGAACTGCTTTTCCAATTGTGCGGCAGGGATAATTCTTGGTCCCACATCCACTGAAGTCCCTCATCCCACTCCCTCCCACATATCCACTTCCTCCAAACACAGCAAAATATGCCAGCAGTGGCACAGCCTCTTCTCCGCATCCATCCTCCATTCCCATCATATCTTTGTCTTCCATCTTTGTTGTGCCAAACAACACACTCGTGCTGCTCACAACCCTCGACAATTCCCTCGCCTCCACAAATAGATTCCTTCCCCACCAACCCGAGCATCCGCTGAACTGCACATCCCCAAGAATAATATCCTCTCCTCCATCTTCCACACAAATCATCATCCCTCCCCCTTTTCCTTTCTTTGTTTCCTCATCTGCCACACTGCACTGTTTCAAAGCTGTTTTGCTCCAGTTCCCCACCCTCAATGAACCTCCTCTCTTCACTCGAATACAAAAGCCCCCACCATCTCCTTCTTGGCAGCTGCAATTGTTCAGTGACACATTGCTCAGATCAACCATTTCACCACTTCCAACCACCTCACTGACAACACTTCCATTTCCATGAAGCCTTTGGAGGTTCTCAACCAGCACATTCTTCATCTCAATGCCTCCCACCAGCGAATCAAACACAGAGCAATCATTCAAGAAGAACCCACTTATCTGAAGCTCGTCCACATTCAGTGTTCCATCTCCTGAGCAAATAATCAGCGGGGATGTGAATGGAAGTACAGATCTATGATCTTCAGATGCAAACAGCTTCATTCTGTTCAGTTTCATCTTTCCCACTGAGCTCACTGCAAAGAGTGTCATCCCTTGTTTTGCTGCAGAATGCTCCACACTGAAATTCGACCCCAACAGCGATCCTCTCGACACTTCAAACAAGAACTGGCCAGGAAGATTTTCAGTCTTGATCACACACTGCTCCTGAGCAACACCTCTCACAACGATATCCCTCAAAGGTCTGGATACTCCCCTTTTTGGTGAAAACACACTCTCCAGCAGCTTCAATCGCTGTTCCCCAGAATCTGAAAAGCTCTCCATTGCATATTCTATCGACCGGCATGCAGAATCCTTATCAATGCCACAAAACTCTTTGTCAACCCCATCTTTTCTCACAAAACGTTCCAGCATCCCATTCGGAAGCCAACTGTTTTTTTCTCCAAGTGCTGAGTGATACACTCTGTTGCCTTCTGCTCTTGTTGAAAAAGAAGAAACACACAAAATGAAATTCTCCCCAATGATAGATGCATTGTCATATATATATATGTCATTCCCTTTTTTATTGAATGCGGAATTATTGTGAAAGAATGAGAAAGCAATCATTTGGTAATTTATTGTTGCTGAACTATACAAATAATAATATACGCTTCCTCCAAAATAAGCTGTTGAATTTTTGAAAGTGCATTCATGCGTTTTCATTGTATATGACATTCCATAAAATAAAAGTGCTCCACCTCCAACGCTTGTTTCGCATTCGCATGTATCAAAATAACATCTGCAAACAATTGGTCCGTCTTCTTTACAGCCTATTGTCTTACAAGTTTGAAGTCTTAAACAACCTCCAGTTGCTTTTGCACGAGAATTTTGAAAAATGCAATCTTCGATAAAAGTACATTGGATAATATTATACACAAGCGCTACTCCCGCTTCTTTTTTCGATTCACATCTTTCAAATACATTTCCTTTCCATTGCACACACTTACCAAAATATATCATGATTGCTCCTCCAAATCTCTGACAAGTGCATGTGTCAAACAAGCAATCTTCAGCAATCATGGTACATTTATCTCCCCCATAAATTCCGATAGCTCCTCCAGAGTATTTTGTATTGCTGTCAGAAAATGATTCATTTGTAAAGGCTGATGAAGTGTTGTGCCATTCGCATGCGATGAATTGCAGAGTGTCATTTCTCGCTCCAAGATCTTGCTTCTCCATTGTAACGTTTTCTTCAATCTTTAAGTCATTTCCTGTTTTCCTGCAACGAGTGAATGAAGTGTTAAATGCATCCATTGCTGATGGTCCATTTATCGAACTCACTATTTCCCCATCCAGAACATCATCCACCTCTGTAAAACTGCAAGAGTGAATTATCGCCGAGCAACAACACTTATCACCAGCTGTTCGAAAATCTCTTGGCCCTGTTGCAGTCACGTTGGCAAAATCTGAATGAACGATTGAAATAATCGAAGAAGGCGCAGATGACACAAATGGAATCTCAGTCAGCGCAATTGACATAAATGACGATTCAAGAATGTTCACATCATTTTCTTGAGTTTCAGCGGGCAACCGATTTCCAGGTCCAACAAGAGAAGAAACACGTACCATTGGTGCTAATGAGAGAAGTGTCAAGTTTTTGATGAGAAATGTGCTGGCAGAGCTCCTGAACATATTTGATTCAGAACGGCACGAAATAGCTATCACACATTGATCAACAAAAACAAGCGACTGCCTTCCAGCATCAATAATTGAATGAACGCTGCTCTGATCAAAATGAATCTTCTGCGTTGTCAGTGAAGTGTTTGTCAAGCCCAATTGCGAAGATATCTGACTAGAAGTCAACTTTTGATGATGATTTCCTTTTGTTTTTCCAACCTCTTTTGCAAATGAAGATCCTTCAATCCCCCACTTATGTTTAATGCTATTTGATAAAAAAGGCATCACATGACTTTGCTTTTCAAAGCAATCAATGTTTTCAGTCTTTATTGAATTTTGACCTTGACCGTCAGATTTTGGACTTTCTGTTGAGCAGCTCATGAGAATAAAATAGAAAAGAACAATAATCATCGATAATTTCTTCTCACTCTGCCTCAGACAGCAGAAAATTCCTTCTCTCCAAACAATCAATATTTTCTGCAAAGATCAAAATCATATATTAAGTTTTTGCTCTGATAAAAATTATTTTTCCAAAAAATTTATATCCTGTTTGGTTTTTGCAGAACAAACATATTGAAGATTTTCACAGAAGATAAGCAGGCAAATATGGTCATTTCTGTGTCAATACAACAATTAATCGCAATTTTCGTGAAATTACTCAAAAGATGCTCTAAATAACGGTCCAATTATTAACAGAAAAATAAACAACAAAGAAAATTAAATTCAAAAGATAAGTTTGATGATCAAACTTGTTCAAAAATTCTGCTGCAAATTCTCTGAAGGTCTTTTTCGTTTGTTAATTTCTGATTTTCTTCATCATTTGATGAGTAAATCGTAACCCAAAAGTTAAAATAGGTTGTTGGATAAAAACAGCATTTTATAAGTTCTGCTTCCGATGAATGGTAACTTTCACATTGATCAATTGTCAACTTTTTGTTCTTTCTTTCTTTTCAATGCTATTCATCAATCTCTTTCCTCCTGATACTCTTTCGATGGTGGTGCATTTTCACATTATACTTCAAATTCAACTCAATTCGAAATAGAAAACCTGTTTTTATCAAGGAATCGTCTTCTTTTTCAGAATCATCTTTTCTTCACTCGCATTTTCCACTTTCGCGAATAAATCGATGGCAATTGTTGTAATAAATTTCATTTATCACTATGAATCAATGATTTGCAAAATATCACATTTGGAAACTGAATGTTCTTGCATTGGGCAGTTCGTTTATTTTGAAATCAGTTCTCGAATATGGAAAAATAAAATTAAAGTTATGTCTTTCATCCAAAGCACACCATTTGCAAATAGCAACTTCGAACTTATAAATATTGCTGTTGTATTATGATGTGGTTTCATTACGCTGTGATAATAACACATTCAAACTTTTGAAAATATTGTCAGTTGAAACAACTTATATTTAAATAAATCATGAAATTTGGTGGATCAGTAAATTTTCATACAAAATATTGCATCTTTGCTGTCTTGAATCTTTTTTTAGATAAGAAAAATGCGTTTTTTAATATTTAAGTAAAATAATATGGGTATTCTATTTTGGAACAGAAAAATGAAATGAAATGAAGCACAAAAGAATGCCTTTGAAAAATAAAAGGTGTAAAACTCTTTTCAAGCATCAGCATCTTCACCTTCCTGAAGTGTGATGTCATCAGGATTACTGCCATATTCATTGTTCCATTTTTTTAAAACGTCCAACGTTTTTGAGTCAACTGATGGACGAATCTGACGAAATGCTGAGTCGAAGTCGGATAGTTTTATTGGTCTGACAGAAGAAGGATCGATGTCAGCGATGTTGCTGATGGTTGACGCCAGCTCTCTAACTGGACCCATCGCAGCATTTGCACACAAAGCAGCAATATCCGATCCGGAATACCCTTTTGTTCTTGTGACAATGCTATCAACATCGGAATCGTTCAATTCGTGCGAATTCTTTCTCAGCAGCCGATAAAACAGCTGCTTGCGAGCTGGGCGATCAGGAAGAGGAATATACAGGCGAGTGGGCATTCGCCGTCGCACAGCCTCGTCTAACTCCTGCGGTCTATTAGTTGCTCCGATGATAAGAGTTTTCTCCAGTTTTGTTGATCCCACTCCATCCAGTTGCACCAAAAACTCTGTCTTCATCCTTCTGCTGGCTTCCGTTTCGCCCTCGCTTCTTGACGTGAGCAAGGAGTCTATCTCATCCACAAACACAATTGCATTTTTGTGGCATCCAGCAACAGTAAATAAAGTTCGAACAAGTTTTTCACCTTCCCCAATCCATTTGGACATAAGAGAAGAAGACGAAATCGAAAAGAACATTGAAGATGTGGTGGATGCTATGGCTTTGCCAATCATCGTCTTTCCTGTTCCCTATTTAAGTTTGAAAAAAAGAAAGCATTCCAAAAAAGCAACATTTGAGAATTTGGCAAAAAAATAAATAAATAAATAAAATAAAAATAAAAAACACTAAATATGAAAAAAAAAAAATATTGATTTTCAATCCACACCGGTGGACCAAACAAGAGCACTCCTCGCGATGGCTCTCTTAATCCAGTGAATAGACCAGGATTGGTTATGGGCCACAAGACATTCTCCTTAATTCGCTTCTTAGCAAATTCCAGCCCTGCGATGTCGTCCCAGTGGACAGACGGAGAGTGGTCCATAATTTCGTTGCATATCATTTCAATAAGCTTCGGATCCAATCCCTTCAGCCTTTCGTCATCCGGATCGATCCCTCCAAGCATTTCGGCTGTTATGACTGGCTCATTCTTTTCTCCACCAATTTTCTCTGTAAAGTTTAAAATGATAATATCAAAAAAAAAAATCAAAAAACATTGAGAAATAAAAATTGTATCGTTATTGTTAAAAATGTGAGAATGATTACAAGTCATACGTTTTTTTGCATCGTTTCTTGTTAGCCCTGAAGGTCTTGATCCGCCAATGAGATTACCTCCATATATGTTTGGAGGGTTTGAAAGGAAATCTGGATAATCTCTCAAAGAGCTCTTGTCGCTGCCCCCACTTCCAACACCTCCTCCGCCACTGCTTGCTCTAACAGGAGGCTGGAAACGCGGTGCAGAAAGTGCTCGAAGTTGGCTTTGTTGATCCTTCGTCAAAGCAGAAGATGGGCCAGTTGGAGTTGCCGAGCTTTGCGGTCCTCCGCTACTCGATGAACTGAAAGCAGAAAGCCTCGCAGAAGGCGATGATGAATCGGTATCAATATAAGAAGAAGGTGGAGATGGTCGGATCATTCGAGTCACATTTCCTCTTCTGATTCCAAGTGTTGATTCACCTCTCCGTTTTTTCACGTCAGCTATCAATTTTTCTCTTCCAGAAATAAACTCGCTTTGTAGTACCGGACTCTCTGAACGTGGAGGAGAAGAAGATGGAATTCGCGAAATTGAAGATTGTGTGTTTGTGCTTCTTACAAATGATGAAGCTATTTGTTTTTGAGTCGGTAAAGCAGATGGTGAAATTGATGGAGGAGACGCAGGCAAAGGCTGGACTCTCTTTTGTTCCCATGGTAAATTTTCTTCATTTACTTCTTCGTCGTATTTGCTTTCATAATAAGGATGCAATTGGGGAGTTACTGGTTTTCTGACGATCGGATTCAGCACAGCTGCTTGAGATGAATTTTGTTGCTGTAAAGGACTCCGAGAAGCAGGTTGATTTTGTGGTAATGTTTGCTTCATTTTGCTAAGCAGCGAAATGCGTGAATGCTGCAACTTATCTGTTTCCTGCTGTGGATTCTGATCATGTGAATACGTTGGTTGGGCAGATTGAACGATTTCAATTTTCGGTTGTTGAGGCTGCAAAGAAGAAGAATGAAGTTGTTGAGTTGAATTAAAGCAAAAACTTGGATGAAATGTCTGTAGTGAATGCTGAAATGAAGCAGATGAAATGTTTTGAAATTGATTCTGGGTTATCTGAGAATTTTGTAAAATAGCTCCTTTCCCTGAAGCAGAAGATTGACCAGGCTTATACATTGGTGGATCCTGTGACGAACATATTTTTCCTTTTTCTGAAAGAGGTGCTGCGCGAGGGAGTTCTGAAAGCGAGCTTATTGTTTTGCGAAGAGAAGAAACAGTTATTGAAACTTTTTTTTCTGATTTCGCAGCTGCCGAAAAGGAACTAGGAGGAGATAAAAAATTTCCTATATTTTCATAGCATTGTTGCAACAAATCTATGCTGTCCCAATTATCAAGAGTGCTGAAGCTTTTATCAATTGAGCATGTTCCAACATGGTTCATAAGTTGTAACGTTGATTGAATTTCTTGTGTTGGTGTTGTACCGTCATCAAACGTACAATCTTTTCCAATTTTTCCATCTTCTAACAAACTTACAATCCAAGAAACATTTTCCATTAAATTGTGTTTTCATAAAATAAACTTATGGGTTCAGAACTTCGAGAAAAACTTTTCATTATTGGCAAACAAAAAAAATTGTCATCATTAATAAATGTTACATAAAAAATAAACAGTTAAACAATTTTTAAAATAACGAAAAATGTTTTTCACTCTTGAAAAAAATGAAAGAATAAATAGAAACAAAAAAATATTCTCCAAAAAGTGAACTCTTCAATCAACGTTTTTATATATGCCTGAATATCATTTTTTGAGGGTTTATTTTGTTATTCTCTTGTTTTTTCGAAAAAGTTTGAAGATTATTTTATATCTTTATTTTTAATTTCATTATTGGTTTGGAATTTTGATTGAAAACAAGATAGCATTCAAAAATGATTTTATTCAAGTTATTATCATTATTGGTATTTTCAGATGCATTAATCTATTAAACTTCATGGTTTTGTGAAAAATATTAAACTTCAGTTTAGACGTTTTTGAAAATTATCGAAAATATTTTTTCAAAAGTTTTATATTTATTCACAAACTCAACAATATCAGATCAAACACCAAATAAAATAACTCAAATATTTCATAAGTTTATGTGAAATGAAGCCTTTCACCCTTTATCCAATAAGTGTAAGAAATACTTCACAAAAATAAAAGCTACTGCTGATGAAGTGAGCATAACTTTCTTTTGATGTGTAATTTCGATTGTTTGTAAAACTTTTAAATATCAATGAGACTGAGAACTGTCTCTTTCTTAAGAATCCTTGTTTCCATCATCATTCTCATTTGCTCTCTCTTCCACCATATCCTCCGATTGCTCGTCATCTTCTTTTTTTTCTATCATATCATCTTCAGCTTCTTCTCTTTCTTCTTCCCTTCGCTTTTCCACAACACTTTTTCGTGTTGAAGACTCTGTTACTTCTCTTTCTTTTCCTTCATCTTCTGAGTCACCATCTTTCCTTTCATACGCGTGACTAATTTCTCCTTCTAATCCTTTCTTTTCGTTCGCTTCGTTAAATTCATTTTTATTTAAAGTGCTTTGCTTTGTTTCCTTGTTTTCCAAGTGTTTGCCTTCTTCTCTTTGTCTTTGCTTCCAAGTCAATTCGAATTCAATGTCGCGAGATGTGATTGTTGGTAGTGGTGACGGCTCAAATAACGAGGAAGAACCTGCAGAAGAGTCATCAGCTTCATCTGTTTTCTTCTGAATTCTTTGAAGAATCGTTTTGCGATTGGGAGAGTAAAGAATATGAGGCTCAGAAACAGTTTCCTTCATTTGTGATCTCATTTCTTGTTTGATCATATCTTGAAGTTTCTAAATCACAAAGGAGTGCGTAATATCATAAAAAGAGCAAAAGGTTAAGAGTGGACAAAAATTAGAAGTGCAAATTTTGAATCAAATAAATTCATTTGTGAGCAATCAATTTCAAACTTTTTCTTCCTTTTCGTACATGTCAATTCTTTCCATCCATTTAGCTTTTAACTCTTCAATTTCAGAAATTTTATGTCGTAATGATCCTATATGCTCATTGTTCTCTTCAAGTATTTGCCTCATTTGCTTCAATTCAGCTTGACGTTCTAACTCTTTTCGTTTGGCTTCCTAAAATATGAAGTTTTTTGGTTAAATTTTCAAAACAGTTTTAAAAATAAGTATCAAACAATTTCTCTCTCTTTTTCTTGATCGCTCTTTGCTTTTTGTAAATGACCAAGAAGAAACCCAAACATATTTCTTCCACGTTTCTGTTCACTTTCAGGTGCAGTAGCAGCAGCATTTGCTCTTTCAGATTTTTGTCGATGAGTTTCTCGAGATTCTTCTGATGATAATTGCATTCTTTTTTCTTCAAACTGAGAAAAGTTATAAATAATAAAAACAGCAAAATTCTTCAAACATCTCCTTGTTTTTCATTTAAAATTTCTTTTGAATCTTGAAGAGAAGAAGTATTCTCTTCAAGCATTCGTATTTCTTTGAGTTTATTTTCGTGAGTGCTAAAAAAATAAAAAAAATAAAATTGTTTCAAGGATATCGAGATTATTTGCAAGTTTCGAGAGTAAAGTCACACTTTATTTCGTGCCTATACTTGACTATCTGAGCATCTGCATCATGAACAGCTCGGACTAACTGTCGAAGAGAACTTGAAATTCGACTTAGTTCTGATCGAAGCATTGATAAAAATGTGGTTAAGATCCTAATTATTTCATAAAACTCTTCAAACTAACAAGCAATTATAATTTATTTTATGAGGTGAATCAAAATTTTTTACGCATTGGTTTAGAAAAAACAAAAGAAAGAAAGCGAATTGAACAATGGAGAAATCCTAAACGCATCTTTTAACAAAGCCCAAGTACAATAAAGCCAAATACATTTTGCCACTTCTTTTATTCGTCGTCATCGTCGTCTTCATCATCGTCATCCTCTTTTCCTTCCTCTTCTTCTTCTGCCAGCCTGAGTGCCTCCTCCTCTTCTTCTTCTCTATCAATTTCTTCATCATCACTTTCATCCCAGAATCCTTCAACTTCGTAATCAAGAAGCTCCTCAACCTCATCATAACCTGTGCCTTTGATCTCCTCTCTGTACTGCGGATACCACGTCGTTTTCACAAACGCTTGATACTCTTCAATGCAATCTCCAATGAAAATATTATCAAAGATGGTTCCAGTTGTTCCCTGCCACGAATCAATCGCAACATATCTCAGTTTTTTGAATGCAAAGTCTTCTTTTGCTTCTTCCCAGGCTGGATTCATCTTCCTTGGTGTCTCCCATTTGCCTTTGTACTTCGGATTCGGAATCATCTTTGGCTTCCACAATCCCTTATAGCGAGGATTAGAGATCTCAGCTGGGATCCATTCACCATCAGCCTCGTCCCAATCTTTCGGCTTCTTTGAGGTTGGGTCGGGAATCGTTGGCGGTTGGTCCCAATCCTGCGGCTTTGTGTCTGTCTCATCCACAATAAATTCTCGCTCATCCCAATCGTCAGGCTTCTTGGCATTGCCAACTTCATACTAATAATTTATATCAATTAATTGAGAAGAGCAGAATAATGTTTATCATAATAAATTATTTAATGAAAAATGTAAATAATTATAATTCGTAAAAAAAAAAAAAAAAATAAAATAAATTCAAAATATAACGATGAATGCAGGAATAATTTTGAAAAATGCTGTTCATTTTAAAATTTTCACTTAACATACGTCTCTTGGAAGGAAATAATCCCACATGTCTTCGCAACGTCCCCTGCTCTCAACGTAATCGTCAATTTGAATTTCATAAGTCCAATCAGGGAACAAAACAAGAGTGTACAGGTGAGTATTTTTGTCATTTTTGCATGTAATCACTTGCTTTGTTGGATAAATTTGATTTCCTCTTCTAAATACAAAATGAGTCTGTCCAGCATCGTGTGTAAGTTCAGGTCCGAAACACAAATAGCAAGTGTCATTTGCGCTCCAAGAGGATTGATTGAACCCCTCGGGGAAGAGCTTCAAAAAGGCTTGAGCGTGACTGTATGTATCCTCCAAAAAGTTTACCGTAAATGAAATGATCAAAAGCTTTCCATCTGGATTTATTGTGCGACCAATATCGCATGATAGTTGAAATTGTTTATCAACTCCGTGTGTCAGCAATCCGCGCGACCCCTCTTTATTTGCATAAACAGGAGGACTTTCATAAAGGAAATCGCCTTGCTTTCCTTCTCTTTCGTAGTAATGGGAATAAACCCATCTCTTCTTCCAGTATACTATAAGTTAAAAATGTAATATAACCCATTTGAGTGGATTACATTGTTTAAACAGAAAAACAAAGATATTAAGAAAGTTTAAATATTTGATGCAAAAGATTCAAAATCAATTCGTTAACTCGCAAAACAATGAAATAATTAAAAGTAATACAGTCAAATTCTTCGCGGAAGTATATTTCCGAAGAGACAAGGTCGAGCAAGAAAAGCAAAAACATTTGATATAATTTAAGGTTTTGATCAATTGTTGCAGAAAATTTATTCATTAAACAAAGAAAAGATAATCAAAATTTTGGAATATATAAAGATTTACTTTTTCATGCAAAAGATTATGATCTAATCTTGAACATTTGATGAAAAAATTCATCTAAATAACTGTTCAAAAAGCTCTTTAAAATTTACTCAGAAAAAAATTATCGTTTGTTCTATGTTTGGAGCTTTTTCCATTTAAGTTCAGATAATGGCCATACAACAGAATCGACAGGCTGAGTATAAAGGAAAGCTTTTTGGAAAAGTTTGGGCTTTGAAGAATAAAAGTCTGAACGCTTTTGATTTAGAAGAGCATTCATTGACAAATTTGGTAAAGGAATGAAAAGAGAATTTTGTTTATTTTCGCTTCCAAAACTCAGCTGTTTATCTGAAATATTCTATTGAAGAAGAATATTCAAGCAAATATTTGTGAATGAAAATGAAAGAAAAATGAATAAGATTTTTTTTTTTGAAAAAAAATACAAACCATTTTTGTAAAGCAATTCCATCCAGCAAAAGATAAAGTCGAACAAAATTTTGCAATAAGCGGCGGACAAACTCTCATTTCTGCGACTTGCTCAATGACTTTTTTCATTTGCTTGTTTGTTTTCTTGCCCCATCGCTTCAGTCTGTTCATAAGGCGAACATTCATCACTGGATCATCAAAACAAGGGAGCATCTCAGCAAAGTCGCGAATAACACGAGAAGAAGGATCAATGAATGAAGAAGGGGCATAAATAGAAGATAATGAAAGTTCTGTTGGATGCGATGCTTCAAAATTATCTGGGGTGGATATTCTGTCAATGAACTTAACGGAAGATGATGTTGGCATTATTGATGAAGATGAAGAGGAAGAGGAATAAACAGATGTAGTTGATGAAGAATTGATATCTGTTTGTGGAAAACGTAGTGTTGCTCTTTCATCTGGGTGGATAACAAAATGTGCATTGGCTTCTGCATCAGCTATAAAATAATCAAATGAATTCCTTTCTGAAAATGGATTGCTAAGCAAATATTGGATATATCATCCAAATGAAATATTGGAAGACGTTGAAGAGCAAAAAAGCATTTTCAAACAAGAAAAGAAAAAGAATACATAAAAATACAGTGGATAATCGAAGAAATGGAACAAACTAAAAATAACTATTTTTGGCTGATAATGATTGCTCTTGTGATTTTTGTTGATTGTTCAGAAATTCTGATAAAGAAGACAAAATTGGCTTTTGAACATTTGCAGAATTTGACAGTTTCTGAGAAGATGCTGATTGAATAAAAGGAGAAAATAGGTTCCTGCTGAAATCCACATTATGCAGATGGGAAATATTGCAAGACAAAAGAAAAGAAGGATCTTGTATTACAGAACTATTTCTTGTCATTGACAAAAATAATAATAAAATAGTTAACATATTATGAACAAAATGCATTTAACAAAAATTGAATTCAAAAAAGAATGGCAAACTGTTCGTCAACGCGCAGTTGCTCAAACACTCTTGTTGATAAAGACAATTGACCAATTGCTTTTTTTGATAATTCGCTTTGCGATTTTTCATATTTCATTGAGAAAGAAAAACTTTTATTTGAAGTGTTAATAGGCAACTGCTGATCATCTGACGCATCTTTTTCAGATAAATCTGATCTTTCTTGTTCCAAAACAGCATCATAATTCCGCCCTGTTTGTTCTTCTTCATCGTCCCCTTCAAAGAAAGATGCAAGCCTTCCTCCTTCTCTCCTCTCATGCGACGTTATCTTCCCTGTCTCCAGCAAATAGCGTTCCATGTCAGTCAGCTGGTTATCAAGCAGCTTCTTCTCCTTTCTTCTTTCTCTCTTTGCCACTAACTTTTGAATCGCTTTCAGTTCTTCTTCACTCAGCCCTTGCTCTTTTCCATCCTTCATCCTGCTTTTCAGCTCCTCCAGCGTCATTTCTGCAGCTTCTGCTTGCTTCAATTCTTCGCTTTCTTTCTTCCTCTTCATCGCCATCTTCCTCTCCGCCTCGTCCCACAGCTTTGCCTCTTCATCGCAGATCGCCCAGGGCTTTCTGACCCATTCTCCGAATATCTTCTTGTGCACTTTCGCTTCTTTGATCTGAGCTTTTATCGCTTCCACCACTTCCCTCTGACGCATCAATTCAGCTTGACCGTAACTGTTAACTCCGGAAGAGGATATAAATTTTTCATTCCTAACTTCCTTTTTCATTTCGTCTTCTGCACAATATTCAACTTTTTCCGAGTCATCCTCTATTTCTGCTTCTTTAATGACATTCCTCGGAAATCGCATTTTTGCACCGACATATGCCTGCATGATTTCTGCGTCCATTTTCTGCCATTTTTCGATCATCTTTGTCTTTTTAGCTTCAGCCACGTTTGACTGCACAACACCATCGAGCGAATACTCCATGTCGATGCACACTTCTGCCTTGCGCTTTCCTGAAGGGCGCCACTCGACGATGTTTGACTCCAGCTGAGCGTCCAGACATGAAGATGCAGCGGATGCCAGCGAAGATTGCGACACTGTCTCAACTGAAGAAGAATGAGCGGATGTGTTGGCAGAAGAATATGACTGCTCGCAGCTGTGGGAAGCACAAACACCTGAAGAAGAATTTAGCAATGAATGATCTGGGGCTATCGCATCTAATGTGGAATGGTTTATTTTTGCTTGAAACGAACTGTTCAAATTTTCTGCATTCTGCTCCATTGTTTTATGTGAAAAAGTATTTTGCTCTTCATAAGGAGCAGATGTTGGATCGGGAAATATAGCGTTAAAATCTCTGCTTTGCTCAGAATGTGACTTGATTACTCCCTTCTGCCTTTTTTCTTCAACAACCTTCGCATATCTCCTGCCAATATCAGCAAACATCTGAAAAATTGCAATCTCATCTGTAGATGAAGTGCTGTTTGATGCACTTGGATGGGCAAAAGTATTTTCAGTGCAACGGCAATCACCATGAGAGATTGTACAAATTTCTCGTTTTTGTGCAGTATCTTTTCCTTTGTAATTTACGAAAGCTTGATTTGATAAATTCGAATCTTGAATTTGATTTTTGTTGGATTCGCTTGAAACGAAATTTTTCAACGGCGTTTTGTTGCACTGACACACATTTTTAACTTCGCGTGCTGCTTTTGAAGATGTAGGTATTGCATGCTTGCTTTGAAGAAACTCTGATTCCGGTTGAGTGATTGTTAAATTATCTCTAGCAATTGTAAAATTGAAACCTTGAGAAGAATTGGATTGTCCATTAAAATCATAATCATCGACTTTTCTGTGGGAAAATGATGAAGGAGAGCAAGATCTTTGTTCGCTATGAATGTAAAAAGGAAGAGAAGTGGTTGTGGAAGTAAATTTTTCTGCATTTGAAGCTAATGAAGACGAAGGAAATACAGAAAAAGAAGACGAGACAACCGAAAAAGAAGTTGGATTTGAAGCTGACTTTTTGAATTTTCTTTGAAAATCTGTTCCAATTTGAGTTTTGTGTTGATTATTCAAACTTATCCTTGAATGATTTTCAGACTGCTCAAAAGTTTTATAATACAAAAATAAAATAGAATAAACATAAATGTAGTTTTGCTTACACTTAATAAAGATGAACACTCAATCATTTAAACTTAATGTTCTTTCAACAATTTCTTTGGTACAAATTTCATTGGAAAATGTTATGGTCTCATTTCACTCTCATTCGAAAATATTCTAAATAAAGCGTTGAGTTTTCATGTGTAAACCATTTTTGACATTTACGTATATATTCGATAAAATAAATCTTTTATTTCAATTTTCAAATATTAATAAAGAAGATGTTTACTTGATTGTAAATGCATCAGGACAATTTGTCAGTAGGAAGCTTGATGGGAAAAAAGATTGACTTTCTTCTGTTCCATCTGAAAGAACACTTGAAGCAGCGGTGTGAGGAGATTGTTTGTCTGAAGATAATTGATTGATAGGAACAATTAAACTTTCCATAGGAAATATAATCGAATTAATTTCTTCAATCTCCAAAAGATATTTATTATAATGATGAGAATAAGGCAGCCATGAAGGAGCATAACGAGTGAGCCCAAGATACTAGTTCAAAAAATTCATTATTGCATATGTATAATCAGTGAAAAAATTTTTCATAAATAACAATACAATATTTTTTTAGAAATAAAAAAGCAAACTTCTAAAAACTCATAAACAGCCGTATGTGCAAATAAATATTGCGAAAAAGACTGAATCATCTGAGGATTGCGAGCTCTGCGCATTTCTTCAGTTAGCTGATATATCGAATCAAGAGAAGATGTTGCCTGACGAAGCAAACGGAGTTGCATTGAGTCTGTTTGAGGCTCAATGGATTGAATGTGAAGTGATTCAAGTTTTGATGTGGATGCATCCAAAGAAGTGGGATAAACAGATGCGGAAGGAGATGATAAAGGTGCTTCTGATGATAAATGCGCTAAATGAGAAGAACTTGATGAAGGCTCGTCTAATAAAGATGCAGGTGAAGATGATAAACGTGAAGGTGATGCTTCGTGACTCGTGTCTGAACTGCATGATTTTGTTTCTATTTCTTGGTTTGGCAAAACGATTAACGGTGCTGTTGGAAGTGAAGATGAATAAGGGGAGATTATTAATTTGTCGCTAAGCTTTGGATGTCGGATCGCAATTCGTGCTGATGTTCAGTAAATGTTGATTAATGAAACATAATAGCAGCAAATTGTAAATATTATAAAAGAAAAAAATTTCAAGGAAGTTGGAAAAAAAACTGATTCAAAAATAAATAAACAAAAAGAAAAGAAAATGGCTAACAACAGAAACTTACAGAATTTTCTAGTAGAGACATCAAAAAAATGAGAGATACATTGGTTATCTACAAATTTTCAGCATACATGAAAATAGAATGTCAAAAAGTGGTGCGAGACAGAGATGAATAGCAACATATGTTCCTGTTCTGCCCACTCCAGCACTTAATAAAACAAAAATTTTCGATCACAAGTTACAAAATTGTAACATTTTTTTTTAATAAAATATTTTCAAATACAAATAGTTCATGAAGCAAAAGATATGACAAAGATAAAAAAAATTCAGAAAAATTAATTCAAAGGATAAAAATTACCTGCAATGAACAACAACAGGAGTTGTGAGCTGTTTGCTTAATTTATGTGTCATTAGCGCAGCATGATAAATACTTAAACTTGAGAATGGAACTCCAAAATCGGGCCATCCATTCACATGTAAAAGATATACATTGTGCATTTCTCCGCTCTATTACACATAAGTTTAAAACGCAGATTCACATGAGAAGCAACGCATCAAATTTGCAGGATAATAATTTTTGTGAAGCATTCGAAAAGAAGTCAATGGAAATAAGGGGCATTTAAAAATTATCATAAATGTTTCATACGTCCTTATCCAATATTTCAAACTGAGACCAAACAATCCAAGGAATTGCTTCGTTTTTTGTTGCTTTTAAAGTGAGAATATATGTTAGATAGCACATGAAAAATAAGAAGGGGAAAAAATAAATTGCATAAATGTTAATGTATATTAATTTAACAACAAACTGTTGTGATAACAACTGCAACATGGATGAGAGCTGTGAATGTGCCTCACTTTTAATTTTGAAAATTCTTTTGTTTTGTGATAGGCTGGCCAGTAGACATGGCATGTTCTCTCTTCATCTTCTGTGCAAATAACTAGCTTAACAATTACACTAACTTTTTGCTGAAATATCATTGCCCAAAAGCGTTCAAATGAATTCGGAAGTGGTCCTTGAGATAAAATAAAGTGTTTTTTGTTATGCTGTTCAAAAAGTCTTGATTTAATAGGGTATTTTCCATGTTACAAACTAAATAATGACTTGCATTAATATAATCATTGGAAAATCCAGTTACTTTAACTCTATTTTCATCCCCTTTCAAGAAAAAAAAGTGAAAGATTCTTATTTAAGTTAAATATCAAACATGGAAAGATCGTATATCTATTATAACATTCGTTCTCAAATGCAGCGTTTATATGTCCATTGTATTTAAGTGATTTTAGCAACTTTAAATCATTTTTGAAATCCAAAATAATAAAGTAATTATTTTTGTTACAATTAATAAATGTTTCCTACATCAAATTTTTCCTCTAAAACACTTGAATTTTTCGCAAATTGATGGGAATGACATGAGCGATTGCTCATTTCAGTTTCTTTTGATAACAAAAAAATATTATAACATTTTGATCAAAAAATAACTTAAAAAAACACGTTATATGGAGTGAAATTCTTTCATTTATGAAAAAATAATAATAAATTCCAGACAGTTACCACATTATTATCAAAAAAAGTCTGACATTCTCATGAAAAAAAAAAAAAAAAGGAAAAGAAAAACACTCAGAAACATACTCGATGCATGATTTTAATTATTTGTTTCATTCAAAAAGAAATGAGTTTATTATTTTTTTTTTTTAAAAAAAAAAAAAGAATAAAAGAGCCAACACAGTATTCATCATTCTTTTCTAAATTGGTTATGAAAACAAAACTTTTCTTTGGCAAATTTTCTGTGAAAAATTGCGCTTTCAATTGAGATAAGTATTAATTTTTTCATTATTCCTCTCGAATTTAAACTACACACAATTGTCCAAAACGAAACACAAAAATATATTTGAAAAGAGATGGAAAATCATTAAAATAACAAGCATCGTTGATATTTCAAAAACAAAAATGTTTTTTGACTTTTATTGATTTTTGTTAACTTTCAGAAAATTTTTAGTTTTTCAAATTTTCGACTTTGGTTGAAAGTTTTTCGAATATGAATAAAACATGCGTCACACCTTGACAATTGACAGACAGAATTGGTTTCCTGACGGATCGAGAGATAATTTTCACTTTAGAACCTCAATTATGAAAACAATTAATTTCAACACAAATATTATAAAATATTAATTCAAAAAAGTGAAGAATGAAAATACGTTTTTCAAAAAAAATATTGACAAATACAGTTTGCGCAAAAAATACAGGACAAGATCGATTTCTCAATAACTTCAAGAGGAATAATTCTGTTAATTTTCCTCAAAATATATCTTATCAATACAAACTCATTTAATACACACGACTTTCAAAACGGCATCATAATGCTCAGATATAAATTATTTTTAAAATCTCGGAGAAACTCAAAATCCTATTTCTCCAAGATTTTAAAAATAATTTATATTTGAGCATGAATGAAGATATTTTGAAAGTCGTGTGTATTAAATGAGTTTGTATTGATAAGATATATTTTGAGGAAAATTAACAGAATCATTCCTCTTGCAGTTATTGAGAAATCGATCTTGTCCGGTATTTTGTGCGATGTCACTTATTTTTTGCAATTTCTGCATTTTTATCTATTTGTCTTTTTATCTTTTTATCTTTTTATCTTTTTTTTTTGTATTTTTAAATTTTTATATTTATATTTATATTTTTTATTTTTATTTTATTTTATTTTTGTGTGTGTGCGTGTGTGTTAACAATTCTTGAAAATGTTCATTTTTTTGTGAAAAATTTTATTAATTTCTAAACAAAAATTACACCTACGAAAACATGAGGTTTTTTCCTCTTGATTGCAAAAATTATTGTTTTGTTTTGAAAAATTATCATTTTGAATAACTTTTGGTGCAAAAATTGAAATGAAAAAATGGAAACATTAAAATAAACAAAAAATCACAAAATCTCAATGTGTAATAGACAAAGCAAAGCAAAGAAAATCAAAGAAAAGAAAAGCAAAGCAAAGGAAAAACAAAAAACAAAAAAACAAAAAAACAAAAAACAAAAAACAAAAAACTCTGATTATTAATTGTATTATAAAAGCTGAAAAAGCTGAATTAAGGGCTGAAAGACATTCAGAACTTTTAAACAGTCGACTAATAAAAACAAAAACGTGTCAATAAAAATAAATGCTTCATTTAATATCAAATATACATACAAAAATGATAAAAGTTTTTAGCACGTCACATGGAAGAAAAAATAAATCATAATGTAAATACATACAAAAAGAAAGCGTTTTTGCACAAAATGCAAACAAAGTCTCAACAATATAATCACATTCAATTAACAATACAAAACCACGAAATATATATGTATAAAGCTTCTTTTAAACAATAAACATAAATTTTAATTTTAATCTCAAACTTATTAATAAAAATATTAAAGCAACTTCTTTTAATATTGAAAACATAGAAATGATCTTTTGATCTAAATAAGAAATAAACATTACAACAAAATAAGTCTCTGTAAAAATTGATGGGTATCTTCCATTGACAAATATTAAACCAATTCAAATTTCAAGAAATGCTGTTTTTGCAATTTCTTGTATCTGATTATCAAAAATAATTCTTGCGCTGCTGTCTATTACATTACCTTTGTTGCAAACTCCATTTTTAGGATCTCCACCAAATATGGTTGAATTTAACTCTTGCAATAGAATGTCTTTGTGAAGTAATTTTCGAATAGCATCATCAATTTTGAAATCAGAATACTCCAATAATCAAACATTCTCTCTCTTTTTTTTTCACATCCTTTCATTTTGGCTGTTCATTTCGCTGCAGCTTTCTTTTTGTTTCGCACTTCTTTCTAAATTGATAATTGCATCTGATATTGTTATTACAAGCTTGCTAACTGGTGATAGCCCAACAAGTGCTTTCATCACCTCACAAAGCGTTGGTCTTTTCGATGACTCCGCTGATAGACATGCATCTTCAACATTCCTCACTCTGCTTTCATCAATCCCCTTCTCACCCAATCTTTCCCCATTAACAATCTTCTGCCCCGCCACCTCTGCTCCATACTCTCCAAACGGAATCTCCAGCGTCAGACACTCCCACACCATCATCCCAATCGAAAATGCCACCGACTCCTTTGTTGCTCCCATGTTTTTGTTCACCAGCAGCTCTGGCGCCTTCCACCTCAAGCACTCTTTTCTGTTGTCATCCTCATCCTCAAAGGCTGATGAAGGAGGTGGTGATTTTGTGAATCTCTCGCTCTTCACAGAAACATCAGAGGAAGATGTGATCATGGTGGAGGTTGAAGAGATGGAGGAAGTGTCAGAGTCTGAGGAGCAGTCGGAGTGGAGGGCAATGCAGATCACCATGTGCTCGGAAAATAACACAATGTGTGGGCTGAGATTGGCAAGAGAAGAAAGAGGATTCTCCATTTTATCAAAGGAGTGGAGAGCGAGATTTGCCACCCAGAACAGGATCTGAGCAGCTGTCTGCTCCCTCTCCCGCAGAGTCCCAATTGCCATCTCCTTTGTCTTATTCCTCCCGTGAAGCAACATGAACAATGAATCCCTCAGGTCCACAATCAGCTTTTCATGAGGAGAAGAACAGGCCATCGCATCCACCAGATTCGACATGGATGAGGTTGTTGGGCACAGATCCTCCCCTCGAACAAATGTTGAATCTGAATCAGTTGTTGAAGTGGTTGAAGTGGATGAAATGGAAGGTGATGGCGTTCGCTTCCTTGTCTCTTCCTCAACTTCTTTCTCATCCACCTTCTCCAGCATCCACTCTGGAATCTTGTCTGAATCTCTTCCCAAGATGTATTCAGTGGAGCCACTCTCGCTCAGCAAATGCTCTGATGACTCTGAGTGTCCCAAACTTTTTTCATACACTCTCTTCTTGATCCTTTCTTCATTCTTCTTCTCTGCCTCTCTCTCTGCTCTCCTCCATTGCTCTTCTGGAGACATCTCCATCGTCACCATCTCAAATGCTTTTGGATCCTTCTTCACTGTGTCTTCCACAATCACTTCAAGTTCCTCTGTCCTTCTCTTTTGTTTTCTCCATCGAACAATGAATATGATGGATACAATTAACAGTATTACTACAATCACAATGCATACAATTAATGCCCATGAGAATTTTCCTTCTTTCCCACTTTCAGCAATTCTGCCATCTCTTTTTCCTTCGGTTTCGCTTCTGTTCTTCAGGATAAACGAACCAGTCGATGAAGGCGAATCACCTTTTCCAAACAGAAGACTCGCACTCACTTCTGTCTCTGCTTCCACTCCTCCCATCTGTGCCGATGAAACAACTGCAACAATTTCGTTCTCTGACTCACTTTCCTTTTCTCCAATCCCATAGCTCTCAACCACCTCTTCCCTTCCATTCCTGAAGCTCAACTTCAACCAAACATCACATGGCAGAAGAAGTCTCCCACTCAGCGTGATGATTGTCCTTCCCTCAGATGCCGTCTCATTCCTCGCCTCTTCCAAAACTGGGATGAATAGTGGTGATGCTCTCTCCTCAATCATCCCTCCCAATTCACATCCTTCATTCAGAATCCACAATGATGAATTTGGCAAAACTCCATCTCCTCCTTTCAAACTCATCACATTCAACACACCAGAATCTGAACAGAGAATGTTTCTTCTGATTGAAGGATATTTTTCAATGAATGGATTATTGTCAATGAACTCTCCTTTCTCAATTATCACATTTCCTCCACTAATTGCAAGTCCACCATCATGTGAATTCGAGATTGTTGTATCTTTCATCATCACAGAACTCTCCTTCACATCAACAACTGATCCATTCCATTTGCACACATCCACTTCCTCATTCAAATTCTTCTCATTTCTTTCCTTTGTACTCCCATCAAAAATGCAATTGTCCATTGAAACATCCAAACAATCCTCCAATTTCATCAATTTCCCTTTTGAGATTTTTGAACTAACTCCGCCCATTGTGCAATTTGTCAACTGAATTGTCTTTTTCATAGACAAACAAGATATCAGTGAATCTTCAATTCCTTCAACTGTGATATTTTCTGTATTTAATCTGTCCAAATTTAATTGTCCACATTCAATAATTTCAACAAGCGAATGAGAAACTGTTGAATTGCAAATCATTAATGAATCAATTGTTGATGGAAGAGCTGACGAGAGATATAAAACTGCTTCATGAAGTACGAGATTTGATATTGTGCATCCATCAAGTTGTAATTCTCCTTCTGCCGTATTAATAATGTGAAATGGAATGTTTGCATTTTCATTTCCTTTTTCATTAGATTGTTTTGAACCGAATGAACAATTCGTCATTTCAAAAATACCTCCTTCAGGTGATATCAATGATTCATGTTGAGAGATGAAATTTGAATTAAACACAAAATTCACCCTCACCAATGAGACTGTATTTGTGGTAATGATTAATGCCTCTCTTGTTTTTCCAATGCTTGCTTTCACTTCAACTTTGCACATCTCCCTGCTCTTCGAACTCAAACTCATCTCCTCCAGATTCATCTCTTCACATATCACACTCTCTTCAACAACGAATATCAGACTCAGAATATCTGAGGTTAGATGCATCAGTCCATGCTCAATCGAATTACATGGAAGTGTGTTTGTTCCACATTGTCTGTCATTCGATCCATCAACACTGCTCACAACAATCGTGTCACTCTGATGGATCGTTATGAAATTGATCAAGTTTGTGTCTCCAGTGTGCTCAGTCACATCTATTCCATATATCGCATTCAGCTGAACATAATACTTCTCTCTCAGATCGAAATGAAATTGCGTTTCATTGATCTGGCTCGTGATGTTGTAGCACTCAACAAAAATATCATTCCCCACACCTGCTATGTTTGCACCCCAATTCATCTTCTCAAACACAAAATTCAACCTTCCTGTTTCCTTTGTTGTCAAAAACACCCCTCCTCCTCTTCCTGTGCTTTCACTGCAGCTGCATTTTCTGACTTCGGAATAAATCATCTTCATTGATCCAGATGCACACAATGTGAATAATATAGCTCCTCCTTTTTCACTCAATTCTGCCTTGTCTTCTGTTATGCTGCTCTCATTCACAACCAAACAAATCTTATTCTCACTTTTTGATTCCAAAATGCTTGGTCCATTGTCGCTTTTCTTCACACCTGAAAATGATGAATTATCAATCTCGATATTTGTTCCTTCTTTTCTTCCTTCATTTATCTTTGTTGCTAATTCAGGTCCTTTGATCAGAAGAAGACATCCTCCACTTTCATTCAACGATTCCACTCGAACATTCACAAAATGGCAAGTTATTCCAGAATCATGAATGACAAAAATACTGTTTCCAACATTGCATGATTCAAACGACAAATCGCTCGCTTCCACACTTCCTCCAATCACATCCACAAATGCACAATCAAATCCATTATTTATTCCTGCTTCTGAATGGAATGAACATCCAGTTATTATCAACTCACCTTTTCTGTTTGAAATAATCATATTTACCGAGTTGTCAAAACCATATGTCAGTTGAAGTTGGATATTTATCAATTCAAGATGAATATCATTTCCCATGAAATATTCCAGCTGACTATCAGTTGCCTTTTCAAAATTCAATATCGCTTTTATATCTTCTTCTCCCATCTTCACACTCTTTTTGATCTGATAATTGGATACATTGAATGAATCTTGAATAATTGTTGATCCTTCAATCTGAATTGTTTTTCTTCCAATTTCCTTTTTCATGTTTTTCATCCCTTTCCACATCGTTTTACACGGTTCTTCTTCACTTCCACATCTTGCAACATCAAATCCACTCGATGAGATAAATATCTCAATTGAGCTAAATGGAATGAGGAATATGAATAAATCCTTTTCTTGATGAAAATCATCATTCCCAACAAACAGAGTTTTATCATCCTTCATTGAGGAATAATCAAACTTGAATGACTCATTTGTCACAGAAGAATTAAAATCCTTTCCTAAAATGAACACATTCTTTCCAAAGGCTGCATTGTTGCTCTCAAAAGTGACGCTTTCAAAAAGAAATGGCCTTTCATTCAAACAGCTTTGACAATCCATATATATCCCTCCCCCCTTTCCTCCCTCACTTCTATTCTCTCAAACACATCCAGGAAATGAGCTCTTTTGAATTGTCACATATCCTCTTTCATCCAATTCAATTTTTAATGCTCCTCCTTCTTTGCTCTTCTTTGAAATCGCCCCTTCTATCTTGCTATCATTTAACACCATCCAAACTCCCAAACTCCCTCCAAACACTTCCGCCTTTCCTTCGACTGCTGATCCTCCATCAATCTCCAATCCTTCCATTGTGCAATTCAACAGCTTCACTTTGGATTCCTGTTCATTCAAATTTGTTGACGAAAGTGAAAATGAAAATAACGAAACTGACGATTTCACATCTGAAATCGTGACAGAGTCCAGTTCAACTATCTTCCCTGTCGATTTGATCAAGAATAATCCAATCGTGTTTTCCTTTCCTCCAACAACACTCATCTCACAGTTCTTCATGTGCAACTCGCCATTTTGAGTGCTCGATTCAATCACTGATGTGATTGTTCTGTTAAAGCTCGAGGGGACAACAATCCCAATGAACTTCATTTCTGTAAGTGATGCTGATTTCAGAACACATTCTTCTTCAGAGCCATTCAATTCACTTTTGCATTCAATGCTTACAACTTTTTCCTCTTTTGATTTCACACTCACCCCGCTCATATCCACACACCCAACGACAGACGAGTTAGTGTATAAAATAATCTCTTGTTTTGTGTTCTGTGTTTTCTTCAAATGTTCCATTCCATAATTCACGCTCAAACAAGGCGCCTTTTCCAAGCCACAATACACCTCTTCGACTCCAGATATTCCATCCACATAAATTGTATCCGCGAAATATCCATCGAGAAATATAAATAAATCGACATTCCAGTTCCCAAATGCCTCTGTTCTGTCATGTCCAACAATCGAGTTGTCTTTCTGAGCGATGTTTCTCATGAAGGCGAACAAGGGCTCTTTCACAGAAGCGACAAATGATTCACACACAAAATACATATCTCTTCCGACACTGGCCTTGTTGGCTGAAAACACGATATTGGTGATGGAAAAGGTTGTGGATGACACTTCTGAATCATCCTTGAACTCGATCATAAGTGCCCCGCCTCTTCCTCCAGAACTTGTATCCTCGCTCACAGAGCAGGTGGAGAAATTTGTGTCACTCACTGAAAAGGAGTTTGCAGGGGCAGATGATGCGAATGAGATGCATCCGCCATCTGTTGCAGTCTGTTGGCTCAACTGTTCTGAGTTGATACTGGTGATGGTGCAGTTGGTGAGGGAGATGGAGAGGGCAGGGGAGGTGGCAGAGGAGAGGACACAGCTGGTGGGGGTGGCTGTGGATGTGATGTGAGTGATGTTGGAGGAGTTGAGAGTGAGAGGTGCTGTGAGGGAGGAGAGGTGGAAGATGCTTTGGCTGTTGAGGGCGAGACTGGTGATTGCTGTGTGGTTGAGGGCGAGGGAGCCAGCAGTGAGGAAGAAGAGGGGGGTTGTGATTGATGATGAAGATGAGGTTGTTCCAGTGATGGTGGTTGTGTTGAGGTTGAGGGAAGGGGAGTTTTCGGAGAGGTGGAAGAGGATGGGGGTGATTTGATTTGAGGAGTTGTGGGCGATGGCGAGGGCAGAGACTGTGAGGGAGCCCTGGGTCTGTTGGAAGAGGGTAGACGAGGCAGATGGATCTGGTGAAGAAGAAGAAGATGAATATGACGAATTTGATGATGTTGATTGTAATGAGTGTGAATGTGAATTTTGTGGTTGGGGAATACCACTGGAGGCAATGGTGATGGCAGTTGAACAGTTTCCTGTGATTTTTGTATCAACAGCGTTGAAGGTGAGTGTTTGAATGGGAGTGAAAGTGGAGCTGAGAAGGGTAATGAAAGCCTCTTGAACAACATTTAAACCTTCGAGAGCATACTCGATGGTGGCACATGGGATCTGTTGTGGTCTTCCACAGGCATCTGCGTCTGTTCCACTGTTGGAAACTATTATTCTCGAAGGAATAAGAGGAATCCAACAGTTGACAGTCTCGTTATCAGCCGCATTATTATTCCACACTCTTTTTGTCGGAGTTGTTGATCCACATTGTTGGAATGGAGATTGAGTTATGTTGCTTCCATTGAAGAACATATTATTCCCTTTTCCACTAGAAGCGAAGTTACAGTCGAAGAAACAGAATATGATGATATTTGTTCCATTTATCCACTCATTTAACAAATGGAAATACATACCAGCTCCACCATAAATTGATGATGCAGTCAATGTATTGCCAATAAACTGGCACTCTTTTATTGAAAACTGACTTGGTTCACTTTCTGGAGGATTATGAAAAGTCACAGCTCCAGCTGAATCTCCGCCAGTATTTGCAATGCACTTGCATTTTGAAAACAAAAACTCACCATTTTGTGGAAAGCTTCCCATGAAAAAATACCAACCTGTTCCACACCAATTTATAATTTAACAATATTCAACTCTGTTACCCGAGAATATCCAAACAGAATGTGGTTCAGGATATCCAACATAAACAGCTCCTCCATGATCAGCTGAACAACTTGTGAAATTTGATATTAATATACAAACATCTTTCAAACTTCCACAACATACGGCTCCACCATGATCAGTATTTGAACAATTTATAAATAAGCAAGAACTTATTGATAGATTTGCAGTTTTGCAAGAAACCAAAAGCGCTCCACCATTACTACCTCCACTATTTGAATTTTCCCATTCACACCATTCAAAGCGATGGCTGTTTGCATCAAAAAAATCCAATCTTCCAGGTGCTTTTCTTTGAGTTTCAGTTCCAATATGAACCTCTGCAGCATTTTCAGAAGAGCGTGTTTGATGAAGGAAAGAGGTGTTGAAAGCAGAGAGAGAAGTGAATGGGCTGTTGAGGTTTGGAAGGATGGCACCATCGATGGGATTGTGAGTGTGAATGAAGACGGATGAGTAGATGGAGAGGGTTGAGTGAAGAGATAAAGAGGGGATTGTTTTGATATTGATGTTGGCGTTTGCGGTTGCAGTTGTGGAAGTAGTGAATGGATTTTGTGAGTGAAAGAGAAGGGATTGAAGAGATGGATGGAATTTGGGTGAGGAGATGTTGGAAAAGAGGGTATCTGAGAGATGGAGATTGAGGAGGATTTGGTGGTGGTGATGGGATTGATGATAGTTATGGAGAGGAGAAGGGGAAGAGAGGGAAGAAGGAGAAAAAATGAAGGGTTGTGTGAGAGAGATGAAAGAGGAGAAAGAGGAGTGGGAGATGGAGAAGGAGGCAGGGATTGGGGAGTGGGCATCTGGGAGGAGATTGTTTGGGGTAGAGAAGAAGGGGAAGGAGAGGATGGCTGATTGAGATGCGGTGAGGGAGAAGTTTGTGAAGGAGAGGGAGGCATGGGCAGAGAGGAAGAGGGGGCAGTGGTGGTGGTGGTGGTTGTTGGTGAGGGAAGGTGGGTGGATGGTGCAAGTGGAGGAACAGATGGCTGCAGCGGAGTGGTGTTGGGCAGTGAGGAGTGGACAACCAGCGAGAGGGATGATGTTGAGATGGGTCACACACAAGGAGGTGTTGATAACATTTAGAGTTGTTTGAGCCCCACAGATGTGATTGCCAGGTGCATAATTAGCATGCACCATTTCGATTTCAATTTTTTCTTTATCCTTTTCATTTCCATTTGAAGCACTAAATATGCTTTTTGTATCTCCTCATCACAAATTTGTTGAATTTGCCTTTCTTCAATGACTCTGCCATTGCAGCTGTAAACAACAAGCAATAACAATGAAATAAAATCGAATGCAACTTCCATGATGGAATGAATTCTTGCAATAAATGCAGAAGATACTCAAGAGCAAAAATAAAATTTCTTTGCTAACCATATTATGTTAATAATTCGTCATATTATTTCTAATTTGGATTCCTTTGAAAATTCAAGCAAACAAATAAGAAATATGAAATATGTGATAATTTTATGTTCAATTTCAGAATTAATTGAGTATTGCATTGTATTTTTCATTTTTTTTACAAGTATTTTTTAAAAAACAACATTCCAAACAAATTCATATACAAAAAGATTATCCGTTTCAATAAGCGGATAAAGTTAAACCTAATAAAAAACTGTGTACCTTCGAAACTTGCAAGCATCATTTATAACATCTATTGGGCTAGATGAATAGAAATATAAGAAGACAAAGTGTACAAATCATTCAGCTGAATAAAAAAAATTTGAAGTGTAAAAACATATGCAAATCTACTCAAAACAATTGAAATAAAAACAATACAATAATTAGTCATCAAAACGAGGCGCAGAAAAAAAAACATATCATGAAAGATCTGAGAAAACTGAAATAAACACAAGTTGATTGCTTTCTCTATGTGTTCCACTCAAAACTTCAATGAACAGGAAATGAAGTTATCTCAGCAGGCGAGGTGTTCGAGACAGCCAAAGGAAGCTGCGCGGAAGAAGGGGCAGAAGCGAAAGCAGCAGCATTTTTAGAAGCATTTGACATGTTTGTGGTGGAAGAGGAGGAGAATGTGTGGAGTGTTCTGGGTGAGTCAGGCGAGGCAGAAGAAGCCAGGCGCCCAGCAGACAATGAAGATGAATAGGTGCCAAGGGCGTCGGTGGCACTCAACTGCCGCTGATGCAGACGCTGCTGCGGAAACTGCCCAGAAAGTCTGAAATGGAGTGGAAAACAAAGGAATATATATACATACGTCAATGCACAAATATTTCAAATAAACAAATAAAAAAAAATAGACAGAAAAAAAAAAAACATTAAAAAATTTTGAACATTTCAAAAAAAGTTAATTATCGCACACCTTCTTGCAATCATTCCTCGCTGTTGGACCTTCGGGCGAACAAAACTGAAAGGAGAAGGCAGAAGACTCGATTGCGGCTGAACAGGAGACTCTTCTCTCTTATCAAACTGAAACACTTCTTTTTCTGCTTTCTTTTTGATGTTGCTATTCATTTCATTGGAGACTGTTTTTTTTCCTTTGTTTTTATTATCATTGCTCTGCTCAGCTGAATATTCAGATGGCAATTTGGAGTTAGACTCAGTCATTCCATTCTCATTGTGATTTTCATTCATTTGTCGTGCATTATTAGCTCCTCTTTCAGCTCTATTATTTTTTAACCTGTTTTCCTCTTTGTCTTCATCCTCACTCCCATCTTCCTCACTTTCACTTTCTGCCACAGATGTTTCAGTTCCACTGATGTCTTCCTCTTCTTCTGCATCAAACAAACTCAGTAGACTTCCATCATTCTCATCTCCTCCTCCTCCTCCTCCTTCATTGTCATTGTCATCATCATCATCATAATCAGAAATATCTGTTCCACTGTCCAATTGAAACACAACAGCTCCTCTATGTTTTCTCAAAGTAATACTACGTTGTTTGTCTTCTGATTGCATCCGCTCTTCCTTTTGCAATTTTTCTTCCTCTTCTCTTTCTCTCTTCTCTCTCTTCTCTCTCTTCCTTTTCATCTTTTCAAAGCGTCTCTCAATGAAAATCCTTCTTTTCCTCCTTCTTTCTCTTCTTTCTTCAGTCGTGTACTGCGAAAGAAGGCTGACAAACTTCGTTTTGCTCCCTCCACGTGTCAGAGGAGAAGAACACATTGAAGACAACGATGCTGCTGAAGCAGAACCAGACGAACCAGAAGCAGTTGAAGAAGAAGAAAGAGAAGAAAGAGAAGAAGAAGAAAGAGAAGAAGAAGAAAGAGAAGAAAGAGAAGAAGAAGAAGAAGAATTAGCATTAATATTATTATTATTATTCTCTGCATAAGAGCCAGTGAGAGAAGGGGTTGCCTTCACAGTGATGCTGAAGGAGAGTGCTTCGTTGAGTCTGCTGATGAGTGTGAGGAGATTCCGAATGAGAGCTGTCTGCGTCTGTGCAGATGCGCCTGTGTGTGTGGTGGAGGAGGAAGAGGAAGAAGAGGAAGAAGAGGAAGAAGAGGAAGAAGAGGAACGAGAGATGGAACGAGGAGAAATGGCTAAGGAAGATTCAGAATTGATTGAGGAGGATGAAGAAGAAGAGGATGATGAAGGAATGAGTGTGTATGTGGGTGAAGCAGGGAAGAGTGGGTCAGCATCAGCCGGTGGCAGAAGAATGTGCACAAAAGAGTCTTCGTCTGTCTCCTGAGGGGAGGCTGGCTCTGATGGAAGGCTGATGTCGAGATAGGCAGCCATTGAAACAAGACTCGGGTCATTCAGAACTTCAGATGATGAAGACTTAAAAGAAGAAGAGGAGGAGGAGGATGAAGTGGAAGAAGAAAATGTTGACTGTGAAGAGGTGTTGGATGTGGATTGAGAAGATATATTTGAATTTGAAGCGGATTGATTCAGATGAGAGGGAGAAGAGGAAGAAGAAGAAGATGCTGATGCATCTGAAACAGAAGAAGAAGAAGAAGAGGGGGAGAAAGAAGCTGATGTTGATTGTGTTTGTGAATGCTCGCCAGAATGAAGTGACCGAGGCGAGTGAATCATTTGAGCAGATGGCAGACAGCCAGTTGATGAAGAAGAGGAAGAGGAAGAGGAAGATGATGATGAAATAGAAGAAGAAGAACGACTCAGAGGCGACGGAGGAGATTGTGATTGTGAAGGAGCAGGTTTTGTGGTGAGCTGCTTCAGAATGTCGTATTCTGCTATTCTGATATGAACATGGCGAACAAAAGAAAGCAGCTGATCATCAGGTTTCTGCGTGCCAAAGAGAGAGTTAAACAGAGAATAGGAACCAGAAGAGGAAGAGGAAGAGGAGGAGGAGGAAGAAGAAGAGAATGAGGAAGATGATGATGGTGCTATTAAAGAAGTAGATCTGGATGATATTGTCTGATTAGAAGAAGAAGAAGAAGAAGAGAAGGAAGAAGAGGCGAATGTGTTGGAAGCAGCACGACTGCCAACGGAAAGAGTTCTTTGATTTGTCTGTGGAGGCTGAGAAGGCTGCTGTTGGGGCGATTGAGGAGGAGAAGGGGTGGAATGAGAAGAGAAAGGAGAGAACTGCTGGTTGGGCGAGGAGGTTGATGAAGTGGGAGAGGAAGGAGAAACCGAAGAGGTTGAAGAAGAAGAAGATGAGGAGGATGATGTGAATGAAGGAGAATTTGGTGTTTGTGTGGATGAGACAGAAGAAGAAGAAGGTGATGATGACGATGACAGCTGTTGATGTGAAGAGATTGAATGAAGTGCAGGAAAGTTTGAGGATGATTGCTGGTTAGAAGGAGGAGGAGAAGATGAAGAAGACGAATGGGTTGATACAGGAAGCTCACCGAAAGACAGCTGTGGATGAGAAGAAGAAGACGAAAAAGAAGGCGAAGGCGAAGGAGATGCAGAAGCAGAAATTGAAGAAGAGGAAGGGGTGAATGAGGAAGAAGAAGAGGAAGAATAAGAAGTGGTGATGGCTAGTTGAGGGTCAGATCCCTGCACAATCCTCAGAATAGGAAGCGGGAACAGCACTCTCAGCTGATCTTCGCTGAAGAAAGGGATGGGAGGGATAAGAAGAGAGATGGATTCTGATGAACTCTTTGGAGATGAACTGGAAGAAGAAGAAGAAGAAGAAGAAGAAAGAGATGAGGAGGAAGAGGAAGAGGAGGAAGAGGAAGAGGAGGAAGAGGAAGAGGAGGAAGAGGAAGAAGAAGATAAAAGAGAATGAGAATGCTGAAGTGTGGTGTGTTGCATTGATGTGGGTGAATTAGTTCTGATTGGAGACAAATGAGGTGAAGCAATTGAAGAAGAGGAAGAGGAAGAAGAAGAGGAAAAGGAAGAAGAAGAGGAAGAAGAAGATGATGCTAACATACTATTAACAGATGATGTGACACTTGAAAGCTGCTGCATCGACGATGTTGAATACAACAGACTCCATTTTGGATCTTCTGAACGCTCATTCGCATCAGCCCTTTCTCCTCCTCCACTTTCTCTTTCTCTTTCTCTATCCCTCTCTTTGTCTCTCTCTCTCTCTCTTTCTCTCTCTCTGTCTCTTCCCTCTCCTTCTCTTCGTTGAATGTGGTGGAATGGATTGAAGGCGACGGGGAAGACAAGACGATGGGCAGTTGTTGGGTCTGTCAGATATTCGATGAGATCGATGCTGAGCTGAGGGAAGAGAGATTTGTTGGCATTTGGGCGAGAGAAAGAAGTGGAGATGGAGGAAGAAAGAGAGGAGGAAGAAGAGGAAGAAGAGGAAGAAGAGGAAGAAGATGATGACGCAGAGGGTGAATGAATGAAGGAGGAAGAGGATGACTCAGGGAGTGATGGTGGAGGCATTGGACGAGACATCTTTGGGGCAGAAGCAGCACTTCACACAGCATTAATGGTATGTGAACATGAAATGAATAATGTTTTAAACAATTGAAGAAAACAACAAATAAATGAAATATTCAATAAATTGAATAAAATAAACAAATAAAATAATTTGAAGGGAAAAAGTGAAAATTAAAAAGCAAACGGAGTAGTAGAAGAGCCTGTCCTCAGCTGTGTTGGAAACACTCCAATGTGCTCAGGAACAGGACATATCACACGAGAAGGCGTAGGAGAAGACGAAGAAGACGAAGAAGAAGAAAAAGAAGAAGGCAGCAGTTCAGCAGGCGCTGGCTGTCTTGAAAGAGTATTCCAGTCGATTCCTCTGAAAAAAGGGTGGTTTTTTGCCTCGTGCATCGACAGGCGCTTTTTCGGGTCCAGAACAATCAGCTGCTTAATCAGCGAGATCATCTCAGCAGAGAAACAAGGCGTGCTGTTCTGCTTCTTTCTCTTTCGCTTTCTGTATGATGAGCTGCTTTTGTGGCTTTGTGCATTCACTCCATTGGTTTGTCCTTTGATTGTGTTTGGATTTGTTGAAGATGAATTTGTTGTGTTCGTTGAAGTTTTACTATTTGAAGCAGTCTTGTTTTTTGAATTGTTATTTCTCTGCTTTTGAGAAGGTTCTGTTCCATCTTCTTCGCTGTCTTCAGGCAATCTATTCGGCTCATCTGCTGCTGATGATTTCTCATCAGTTCCTTCTTCATATTCTTCTTCTTCTTCTTCCTCCTCCTCCTCATCCCCTTCTTCATTGTCCTTATCATCAACATTACTATCAGCATCATCCTCATCTTTTCCGTCATTATCATCTTCCTCCTCCTCCTCTTCCTCCTCTTCGTCGTCATCATCTTCACTTTCATCTCCCTCCAAACTGTCCAGTTCATCTTCATCAGACGCCTCACCCCCCTTCCGCTGATTCCTCCTCTCCTCTCTCCTTCTCCTCCGCTTCTCTGCACTGTGCATCCCAGTGAACCTCACAACCCCCTTCTGAATGTTCTGAAACACAAGATATTCTGTCGACCCTCCAAAGGGCGGCCTGCCACAGCACAAAAAGTACAGCACACAGCCAATGCCCCACACGTCGCTCTTCTCTTCGACTGCATCACCTCTCAGCATCTCAGGCGACACATAAAGCGGAGAGCCCACAAACGTCGGCAGCGGCCCAGCTGTGTGGCGCTCGTGCATGGCAGACGATGAATTGCCACTGCGAGCGACACCTGGACTCGCCCCTGCACAACTTGCGTTGCTTGATGCGCCTGATGCAGAATCGAGCTCTTTTGCTGTTCCAAAGTCAGTTAAGCGCACATGTCCATCCATACTTATGAGTATGTTCTCTGGTTTGATATCACGATGAACAATTCTGATAGAAAATCATAATTTGGTAAAAGAACATCAATCATTGGAAGGTAAATATTATATTTTAAGAATAGCTCTCACAAAGTATATAAACCTCATTTGATGCAAATAGTCAACAACATCAATTAACTCGGCTGACAAAAATTTAATTGCTTCAAATGAAAGTTGCTTCTTAAAAATATTTATAAAACATATTAAGATAATCCAAATAAACATAGAAAATCAATTAAAATTGCAAACTTTTGAAAACACAGAAAGATTATACGACCCCAATTCATTTACAAAATCTTAGAAAAAGATATAAAACATTAACTGTTCATTTGAATAAAAAGAAAAAAACAAACAAAGACAATGTCCTGATTGGAACGCTGCAAAAAATTTAATGATATTCGGATGGTCCAATTTCGCCATTATCTTTTTTTCGGAAAAAACTGCTTGTTCTTTTCCAAATTGTTTAATTCTGTGCTTATCCATTTCTTTAAGGGCATAACGTTGTCCAGTTTCTTTATAACGAACTCTATAAACCTGAATAAAAAGTTACACCAGAATTACAAGCCATTTAAAGAAAAAGAGAAAATTTAATATTCATTTATAAAATAAAACATACTGTTCCAAATGCACCTCGCCCAATTTCCACTTCTTCATCAAAATCTGCCCTGGTTATAATCTTTTTATTTTCCCCTCGTTGCGTAGTTTGCTGCCTTCGGGTAGCTGAGGGGGCAGACATTGACAATGAAATCAAATGATCCAACCATAATAACTCCTTGAAAAAGTTTTGATCTTTGTTAACTTTTTAAAAAATTATTATCTCGTTTTATTAAAAAATAAATTACAATTCTTTCTTTATTGTGAAGTGTTTTAATGTAAAATGCAATTGATTAAAAAATTTGCAGCACAGACAAAAGCAAAAAAATATTTTTTGTTTAAAATTTTTAATATTTAATTCTTTTTCTCATTTTTTGATGGAGCATTTGCTGCTGGTGCCTTTCCTTTAACAACTTTTGCTTCACTCTTTTTTGATTTTCCTTGTTCAGATTCTGATGAATGTTTTTGCTGTCTGTGTTGGTTCATTCCAGCCTCTGTTCCAAATGATTTTCCACATTCAGGGCATTTAACGCTTTTCTGATCCTCCTTCTTTTCTGGTTTCTTTTCTTCGCTTTTTGGTTTTTCTTCTTTTTGCTTTTTCTCGGCTGGCTTTTCCTTTGGTTTCTCTTCTTTCTTTTCTTTCTTTTCATTTTTGTTACCTTTTTCTTCTTTCTTTTTCTTTGGAGCTTCCAATTGAGCTAAGGATTTCTTTTCCTTTTTGGGGAATTGTGGTTTAATCGACAAACCTTTAGTTCCCTTTCCTTCATCTTCCTCATCACTTTCTTCTTCTTCATCTTCCTCCTCCTCTTCGTCTAAATCATCAGAATCGTCTTCGTCATCCAAATCAATATCTTCATCTTCATCATATTCCTCATCTTCTTCATCACTGTCACTGTCAAAATCTTCAAGCTTCAAACGCTTATTTCCTGGAAGCTTCATTTCATCTTCTGACATCTCTTCATCTTCATCGTCGTCATCAAGATTCATGCCGTCAAGTGGATCCGATGGCATATCTTCTTCAAATCCAGTCAAACAAATTCCGCATGATCCGGTAACCTGTGCCTTGATTTTCTCGTCTTGTTCAAAAATGAATTGAAGACGAACATTTGGTGCACCATCATGTGACAAATGACAGATTGGAAAATATGTATCATCGAGCAAAAACGAAAGTGTAGCCTTTCCATCCTTTGGATCCATCAAGCAAGCTCCTGTCACATGAATGAGACGATTTGTTGGCACAGTTTTTTCATACTTTTCACCAGCCTGAATATTCGCTCCAAATACTGTAAACATAAATTAATATTAAAGATGTTAAAAAACAAAGTGAATGATCAATTGAGAATGACGAAAACATGTTGCATACTCGGCATATTTATAAAATATTTATTGTCAAAATTTGATCTTGTGCAAAAGGGGGATTTATGCATATAATAAAATTCCCACATAGTATTTTATCTATCGATCCAAAACTTTTCATTTCAATTTTTCATGTTGTTTAATGAGCAGAGAAAAACAGTCACTACTTAGAAAAGCAGCATCTGATTTATATTTTAACGTTGTCCAGGACGTGATAACTTACGCTTCCAGAGAATTTGACAAGCCAAATGAGGGGAAAAAATTTGCTACAGACTTAGCACAGAGATGGAAGCAAAAAATCATCGTCTCAGAGGCATTACTTGCTCCAAAGGATCGTTCAATGGAGCAGCCGCTTCTTCCATATATGAATATCGTAACAACACAACCAGAACCTCCAAGGCAAATGGGAGTTGCATTTATGCCCCACCAACCTCAACATCAATTTCCTATGCCTCAACAGCTTGCGTCAGCACCTCAGTTTTCACTTCCTTATCAAAGCACAGCAAATTCAAATCAACTTATAAATCCAACACAAAGCTTTCCTCATCATCCTGGACCTCACCCACTTTCGCAAACGCAACAACACGAACAAATATCGATTCCTATTAATGCAAGAGGATATTCGCTTCCACAGGCGCAACTTCCATACATGCTGTCTCAGGGTAATCAACAAAACCAAAATGGAGATCGAACAATTCCTCAATTAGATGGGGATGGAATTGACGATACTTCTCTTCAAGAAACATCTTCAAGCATTCAACAAGCAGAGATGCCCCAGCGAAGAACGCGCAGTGAATTGACAGCTCCGGTAGTTAATTCAACATCAGTTTCAAAAGATCCAAACACATCATTACCAACCAACAATTCTCAAACAATACAGATAGGAAAGCATAAACTAACACAGAAAGAGTTGTTGCTTTTAGCAGCGAAATTGAAGGAGAAAAAGGAAGCTAAACAAAATTCATCGTCTGGAGCTTCAAATAAGGAAGCAGAAGATTATGAAGAGGAGGAAGAGGAAGAGGAAGAAGAGGAGGAGGAAGTTGAAACTTCTGGAAAGAATGAGCAAAGTCTATGGGCAGGAGAGAAGCGCCCGAAATTGTTAAATGAAGAAGGAATGATTTCCGCATTGGGAGGGCATATAAGTGGCGGAAAGATGAGGGAGGAGCTTCCGCCAGAATTATACAGGCAAATCACGCCAAATACTGAACGGCCAATTCCATTGACCACTTCAAGTCTGCTGGATGGGAAAGGCAGAGGTTCGTTGCAGACATCTGCTTCTGCTTCTTCAGAGGAAAACAGCAGACTCACTTCATCTCGTCCGAATCATTTGTCTTCCTCTGCACTGTCACACACTGCTGAAGCAGAGGATGCATCTTCAGCAGAATCATCTCACACACAACACTTGTCTTCATCTTTAGCTTCATCATCATCATCATCTTCTTCTTCTTTACCTTCGCCTTCGCCTTCATCTTCTTCTGCGTCCTCTTCCTCCAGCCATCTTGAATCAGAAGGAGGTGAAGATGATGACGTAGAGTCACTAAGTGATGATTCACAGCCAGAAGAGGAGCCGTTTGAAACGGAGAACATTGTTCTGTGTCAACTCGAGCGGAACAAGCGAAAGGGAGACAAACACACATATTATTTGAAGGATGGAATTATGCGATTGAATGGCTGCGACCACGTGTTCACAAAGTGTGTGGCGGAACTACTGTTTACGAAATGAGCAAAAGGAACAGGGATATTTGTGCGATGGTAGTATGATAAATATTAATAAACATATTTCACAAGATTAGATAACAATTTTTCTTATTCTTTCCGTTTTTTTTTTTATTTTTTTTGTTGGAATGCAGATATTTAGATAAGATATGATTTCTAATGATTTGACCAAATTTTCAGAATAGTAAAAATTTTATTTGTGAATTTATTTTTTCCGTTTTCTTTTTATTCCATTACGTTCAATTTCATATTCTTGCTTTTTTATGGGAATTGTATCAAACATTGAAATTTACAATATTTGAATATGTTGTGCTTTTCTTCCAATTGCATCATTTTTAAATCAGGGAATGTTTATACTTCATTGTTTTAACATCTTTTCAACTAAAACGAATGCATTTGTTTAAAATTTGTAAACATATTGGTTTAATGTTTTTTTATAAAGAGAAAGCCTTTTACAATAAATAAAAGGAGTTTTGGTGTTTTTTGAAAAGAAAAAAACAGCATAAGAAAGAACATATGCGCAATTCAATGAAAATGAAATGTTAATGAAACAGCATAAAACTAAGATTCACTTTCTCCTTCTTCAACAGAGGAAGACGAAGAGGGAGAAGAGGAAAAGGATGAAGAGGAAAAGGCTGATTGACGAGGCGATGGAGGCAAATTCTGCGCTGAAGGAGCAGAAGAACGAGTAGATGCAGCAGTTGAAGGCTCGGGAGAAGTGAATCTGTTTTGCTCGTTCGACTCTTGTGAATGTTTGGGTGTTTCAAAAGAAGAGGCTTGAATGTTAGTTCTTTCAGGAGTATTTCCTGGCACAACAAAAGAAGAAAATGAAGAAACAGTTCTTTGTGTGCTTTCCATCGAATTGTTCGAAGGGCGAGGATATGTCTGCATGTGCTGCCCGTAATCAGAAGAAGAAAGAGAAGCAGAAGAGAAAGCAGGAACAGTCGAATTCAAGAGATGCTTTGCGATCGGAGCAGTCAAACTCATAAACGATGAAGTCATCTCCATCCGCATCGTCCGCTCGCGCGCTGCCTCTTCTTCTGCTTCGTTCTTCTCACGCTCCAGTTTTGTGATCTCGTCGCGCATCCGCTGAGTCTTGTTCGCCAGCTCGTTCTTCCATTTCTGCTCAACACGACTGACTTCCTCTGTTGCGAGCATTCTTTCCTTCTTCCGCTGCTCCTCCAGCACACGAGTTGCACTCAGCACCTCTGCTTCTTTTTCCTTGCGAAGCCCTTCCTTTTCCTTCTCGTTCATTCTGGTTGCTTCCCACAGCAATGCCAGCTGGATGTGAGTTGTGGTCGTTGATGAGTGATCAGCATTTGACAACTCTTTCTTTAGTGTTTTCTCCTTCGAATCTCCACTAGCGCTCTGCGAGGCAGATGGCTCAGATGTCTGCTTGACCTTGTCAAATGGATTTTCTGCGAGTGATTCACCACCAAGGATATCTCTTTTTCTTTCTTCCTCTTCTTGTCGTGAAAAGCCAAGTGATGTTGATGTACGAGCTAATTGATATTCGAAATCTGTTAACTCATTTTTTGCTTTTCTATCTTCATGCCTCAATCTTTTTATTTCTTCTTCTGCATCCTTTAATTGTCTGGTTGTTCGTTCCAAGTCAGCTTTTAATTGAGAGCATTCGAGTAATGTCTCATTTTTTGCGTTTCTAAGAGCATCGTTTTCTTGCTGAAACTGCAATCTCTGCTCTTCCATCTGGCGCTCTTTTGTGCTTAATTGATCTTTAAACAATCTTTCCTTTTCTCTCATTGCATATTCTTGCTTGTACATGGAATTCCATCTATCTTCCTTTGCCTGAGCAAGCTGTTGATGGAGATCTTGAATCTCTGCTTTAAGAGCTGCAACATTATCTTCTTCATACGTTCCAATATTTGCAACATTAGAAGAAGATGAATTTGATCCAAGAAGGCGTTGGGCGATTGGGCTTGTTTTTGCAAGAGTGTTTGAAGCTGACTGTTGGGCTTCTTGAAGTAATTGCTCAGCTTGCTTGCATTTTTGCTTCGATTCGTAAAGTTCCCTTTGGAGAGAAGCAATAATCTTTTGATATCAATAATTAATTAAAATTTTTGAATTGAAAATTTATATATGAACCTACCATCTGGGAATCTTGAGAGCCAGTTGGAGAAATGAAATTTTGCTCTTTAGTTGGTGTAAACATCTTTTCACTTTCCTTTAAGTTCTGGTACAAACTCCACAAAATTCAAAAAGAATTTTTTATGATCTTGTCATATAGTTCTATTTTGATATTTAAACAATTTTTTTCATGGCACTTTTTACACCTTCAACAAAGTGGGAGGTGCTGTCTCTAAATGGAAAATGTCCTTCATTTGATCCACTATCTTTTCAAGCTCTAATACAAAAAGAGTTGCGTATATTTTTTGAACACGTGTGAATTAGTTTTTTCTTTTTCTTATGGATTATATCCTTTTTATACTTGGAAATTTAGAATACTAAAGTATTTGGAATTGAACATGGCCCGATTTTATGTCGTTCATTTCTATTTTATAATCAAATGAAGCGTAGACTTCTAATTTTGTTGTTTCCTTCGAAAGAGTTTATTTTTATTCATACAACAGTCAGAGGACCATATAAATTTTTGCTACTGGATTTAATATCTTTGGTTGTTGGAGTTGATGTTGAAACGACTTCTGATGAATCAACAGATCTGTGTATGTCTTCTTAACTTATTTTAAAGATTAAATCCTCGATCTTGATTACATTTTCAGCTTATCTGGTTTCACGTTTTATAACAAAGAAAAATATGCAGCTTAGGCCAACTGGCGAACCAATAAGTCCATTTTCTATTCCACCATCTTTATTAATACCATATCAACCTGGAATTCCTGGAGGAACATTAAATGAACAGAGAAGAAGAGAAATTGCAGATTCTTCATTTGGTCCTATTTCTGATAGAAATCAGCTTCGATCTGGAATTATTACAAGTGATGATATTGATCCTAAAAAAAGAAATGATGTTATGAAACGTCACCGCATATTAAAAAAGATAGAGCTAAAGGTTTAAATTTTTTTATTTTATTTTATTTTTTATTCATTTTTGAATACAAACTTGTATTTTTGCATGAATGCATGAATGCTTTTCGTTGACAGTTTGAAGCACCTAAACTGATGTTTACTCTTACTTTGAAAGGAAATGATATACTGGGCGATTTTCATTCAATGGTTTCTTTGGGCGTATCATCCCCCATTCTTCCAGAATTTATTCACCAAATGACGAAAGATGCTCCTTTACCACACGTAGTTAACGGTTATGGAAGAGTTTTGTCAGATAAGGATTCATTAAAAAATAAATCGAAAGAAATACGAGAAAGGAAAGTGAAGCCTAAAATTGTTTCTCAACTTCAAGCAAAAGATGTAACTGCAACTTGAGAGTCATGCTCGCGTGTTGGATTTTAAGCATCTTTGAATTTGCATCAAAGCGAATAATCTTTAAAAATAAACTATTTTGTTAATCTGTTGTTGATTTTAGATTTTTTCGTTAAAAACATTGTTTTATTTAGCAAGAAATATTTTTAAATCATTCTCTTTTCGCAAAAACATCATCTATTTTGAAAAACAATTTTAACCGTTAAATATCCCATAAATTTCCAATGAAACCAAAGATAATTATCGAAAAGGTTTTTTGATGCTTCCATTGAAATTTATTAAATCATATTTTCTTATTAATATTTACGATTATGAACATTATCCCTAGCAACTGACGGATAACCCAGATACCATCTGGGGGATGACATTTAGTCCAGGTTTGCTTTTAAATCTCTCTAATTGTTATCTTCAACTTAACATTACTTATTACTTTGTTAATTAGATGGAAAACAACTTTTATGCGTATCTGGGCAATATATTTATAACATAAACGTTCTTTCGCCAGATTTTGAAATGCAAGTTATCAAAGGTTTCGAAGTGTATTTTTGAAAGGAGTGCAATTTTTAAATTTGAACATTTTTAGCACACAAAGATACAATATTTTGCATTGCTTATGCTCATGATGGATCAATGTTTGCTACAGGAGGGTGTGATGAACTTTTTATGTGGTTAGAAATTTTATTCGCGAATATCTTTTTCAAGGGCTGATCGATCTGTGAATATTTGGACTCCTCAATGCCAAGGAAAAGTAACATTTCCTCATTCATCTACTATACAAGCACTGGCGTTCAATCCAATTACAAAAACACTTGCAAGTGGAACTGAATTAGATTTTGGATTGTGGAATGAAGATGCTCAACAAGTGAAGAAAGAAAAAGTGTCTTCAAAAATAACATGCATAGCGTATGCTTAGCGATTGGCAATTATTAATATTTTTTATGTGGACATTTTTTTTAGATGGTCAAACAATGGACAATATCTTGCTACTGGGCATTTTAATGGGCGCGTGTCAATAAGAAACAAAGAAGGAAAAGAGATGTATTTCTACGAACGAAAAGAGCCCATATGGACAATTTCTTGGAATCCAATGAGAGATAATGGTGTGCTACATATGTTAAAAGAAGATAAATATTTTTATTATTTGAAATGCTTTAATTTTGAAAAAATTTGAAAACTGGCTTTTCAAAACGGATATGATTTAAATTTAATCTTAAATGCTGACTTTTTGATTGCAATTTAAATATTTTCCGAATATTTTCTTTTTCAACAATTCAATTAATAATGTCATTAAACCTCATTTCATTCATTCATTATTTATTTATTTATTTATTTATTTTATTTCATTTTCAAATTTCCAGGCGACAAGCTAGCTGTCGGTAGTTGGGATGGCCAGCTTTCATTCATCAATCCCGATGGAAGCCCACTGACACACCCACGGAAAGTGGATGGTGACCCGTGCTGCATCGAGCCATTCCAAGGAGGAGAGTTCTGGATCCTTGGTGGCTCAAACAAAGAAGCGTGGTTGATGTCGAAGGACGGGGTGAAGCTGGCGAAAGTGGGAGAAAGCAGCGAGTGGATCTTCTCCATCGCTGCACGTGGGAAGAGTGACGTGCTTGCAATGAGTACAGGGAAGGGCAAGATTGCCATCATCGACTGCATGTTTGAGACAGTCCATGGATTGTATCAGGACATCTATGCATACCGCGATCTGATGACTTATGTAATGGTGCAGAGCCTCACTAACATATCGCAGATGGTCAGAATCAACTGCAATGATTATGTGCAGAAGCTGGCTGTTTATCGAGGAAGGTTTGTTTTTTTCATTTTTGTGCAATACGTTTCATGTATAATTGTTTATTTTTAACTATTTCATTATCTAACCAACAGACTTGCCATCCAAATACCCAAAAAGATTCTCGTGGCAGACATAGCTGATGATTTTGAGTCAGGGATGCTTGTCCACCGTCCGCGTGGTTCTGTTCCGTTTGACGAAGAGTGCTCGCTTTTACTAGCAACAGCCGAGGCGGTGATTGTGTGTCAAGTGAAGACGATTATCGTGTTTGATCTGAGAGGCAGGAAGAAGATGGAGTGGCAGATGGAGTCAGCCATTTTGTACCTGAAAGTGATCGGCGGACCGCCAGGGAAGGAATGCTTGCTTGCAGGGCTGTTCAATGGAGAGGTGCATTCAATCTACATCGACAACCCATTCACCACGAGAATCCTCACTCACACAGCTGCTATCAGATGCCTGGACTTTTCTATGAGCAGAGCATCGCTGGCAGTGATCGACGAGAACTTCGACATGTTCATCTACAACACTTCAACAAAGGAGGTATGAAATTTTATTGTTTTATTATTCTTCTTATCATTGTTTGTAATTTAAAATGACTCATTTGTAAAAAACATCTTTTATTTTTTTAACATTCTTAAATACTCATTGAATCTCCCTCTTAAACAGGTTATCCTCCACGAGCGAAATGTGACCGGCGTTGCCTTCAACACAGAATTTGAGCAGATGTTGTGTTACAGCGGGCAGTCACAGCTGATGATCAAAGTGGCTGACCTTCCTGTATACAGGCAGCGTATGCAAGGGCTTGTCGTTGGGATGAAAGGCAGCAAAGTGTTCTGCCTGAGAAGAGTGGCCATGCTCACATACGATGTGCCCCAGTCTGATGCTCTTTACAAGTTCATCGACAGAAAGGACTTTGAGAGTGCTTATCGTATTGCGTGTTTGGGTGTCACTCCAGTCGATTGGACGAACCTGGGCACTGCTGCTCTGCGCTCGCTGGAGATTCTGATTGCAAAGAAGGCGTTTTTGAGGAACCAGGAAATGAAGTACATGGACATCATCGCAGATTTGGAGCAGGACAAGATCAAAGGAACGGTTCCTGAGGCGATGATGGTGGGGAAAGTGCTTGCTTTCCTTGGCGAATACGACGAGGCAGCCAAAATGTATGTGTCTGCTGGGCATCCTGAGGCAGCAGTGGATCTCTTCCGCGACCTGCGCAACTTTGAAGCAGCGCTGAACTATCAGAAGCAGACATCAGCACCAAACGGGAAGATGATGAAGGAGCTGATCCAATCACAGGCACGTTGGTGCGAAGAGATCGGGCAGATGCTGCAGGCGTCGATGGTGTATGCAATTGCAGGGATGTCGATGAAAGCTGTCACCATCCTCGGCGAAAGAGGGCTCGTGGACGATCTGGCGGAGCTGATGCGGCAGCGGAAGCTGGACCACCAGGCGCTTGCAAAGTGTGGCGAGTACTTTGTGCGCTTCAAGGCGCATTCGTATGCACGTGAGACGTTTCTGAAGATGGGTGACACGGCAGCGCTGATCGAGCTGCATGTGCGGTTGGGCGAGTGGGAGTCTGCCATCAGCATTGCTGAGCAGACGCCAGGGCTGATGTCGCGGGTGTATCTGCCGTATGCTGCCTGGCTCGCTGAACACGGCCAGTTCAACGACGCACAACGCGCCTTCCACAAGGCAGGGAGACCCGACCAGGCGATTCTGCTGCTGAGGGAGATGCAGAACGATGCTGTTGCGAAGAGTCAGTTCAGAATAGCAGCAAGGTATTTGTGGATGATCTCGCGGGAGTTCGTGTCGATCGCAGACGACCCCTCAGCCGGTGAGAAAGCGGAGTTTGCGCAGTTGCTGGCTGAGTTGTACTATGCATACGCTCTCATTCACGAGTCGACATACTCTCCAGTCACCACACACTCATCAGATGTGCTCTTCAATGCAGGCATCTTCCTTGTCACCACTCTTGGGTCAAGCACATTCACAAAGATGAACTCTTCTCTTGTTCTGACTGCACCTCCTGTCGGTGCATCAGCTACATCACCGTCTTCTGCCTCTGCTTCTTCTACTTCTTCGTCTCTCTCATCTTCTCTGTCAGGAATGATTCCATCTCCCTCATCCTCTTCCTCTTCATCAACCTCCATCAATTCTGTTTCATCCTTCTCCACTCTCTCATACTCGTCCATCTCCTCTCGTCTCCCCGAAGGCATCAGCTACTCCATCGTTCTCTACTCTCTCCACCGCCACGCATGGCGCATGGGTGCCTGGCGGTTCCTCCGCAACATCTGCACAAAACTGGCTGACTATCGTCTCCCCCAGCAGCTTGTGCACCAAGTGGAGCTCACCTCTCTTCTCGTGCGGTCGAAGCCAGAGTCAGACGCAGACTATCTGCAGCAGTTCTGCTGGCGCTGCTCGTCGGTCAATGCACTCTCCCTCGACAACCACAAGGGCGACGCCTGCCAATTCTGCGGACAGCAGTTCATCCGCTCCTTCTCCTCGTTCCTTCCTTTGCCCCTTGTGGAGTTCTTTGTTGAAGACGATATCTCGCAAATTGAGGCAGAGCAACTGCTGAAATCGCTACCGCCATCGAAGACATCGCAGATGACATTTGGAGCAGGAGGTGCTTTGAGACGCGGTGCAAAAGCAGGAAAGACGAGGATACGCGACAGCGACGGATGGGATGAGGAAATTGAAGGCGGAGGAGGAGAAGATGGAGAAGGAGGTTATCAGCGCCTGACGCTGAGCAACACACTGACAGTAACCTCTGCCTCTAATTCTTCTTCCTTCTCTCCATTCGGCCCGTCTGCCTCTGACGTTACAGTTGGTGCAGGCCCCGCTGCACAAGGATTATTCACAGGCACTCAATTTGCCTCGCAGCTGTACCAGATCCAGCACGGAAACGCCACACAGGAGCTGAAGTTGAACAGAGAAGGATTGCGACAGATGCCACCGTCAGCGGTGTTTGTGGCAAAGCACGGTGCACCTCTTCGCTGGAGATATTATGCGAACCTTGCTCCGGACATTGTGGTGGTGATGTGCTCAGCCTGTTTGCACTTCTTCACAGAGGAGGACTTTGCGATGAGCATTCATCAGAACAGCCGGTGTCCGTTCTGCTTTACTCACCTGGACGATCTCGACGAGGCGATAAAGAAGCTGTATGTGGTGAATGAAAAGAACTCTTCAATGGCTGGTGAACAAGCAGCAACCCCTGTGAAAACAGCCTCAGCGTCTGCTTCTTCTTCAGCTGCAAGTATGGCAAAGGTTGGGCCGAAAATCGGAGGAGAAAGTGCTACCAATGAAAATGGCGATGTTAAACTGGGGTTGAGGAACTTGACATCACCTGCAACGCAATCAAAAGCTCGGCAGATGACTGTGAAGCAGGGCGTGTGGAGGATTCCGTCTGTTGGGAAGAACTAGTCATCAAATTATGTGAATGGGATGATTGTCAGTTGAAGTGCTTTCAGATGTATAACATTATATTTAACAGATACAATTTTTCATGTTTATTATTGCACTTATCATTATTCTCATGTATTTGTTTTCACAAATTTAGTGCTGTTAATCTTATTCCTTCGCTCTTTTTCACCAAATCAGCTATTCGTGTCATATGCTTTTTTCTATTGTGCGTTTTCTTTCCTTCCACTTTCTCGTGACATTGCCAAATATTCACGTTTATTTGGTTGCTTTCAAAGATTGAAAGTTTGTTCATTCACTTTCATTTTTGGAATGCAACCGAAGATTTTTTCGCTTCTTCATCTTTTCACTCGTATCTCTAACACCTCATTCCTTCCGTTTCATTTTCAGTTTTGTTTTGTTTTTATCCTTCTTTTGCTTTTTGCAGATGACAACATTTATCAGGAAAATAAAGGACATTATGAAAGATACGCAACGATGTATGAATATAACACAAAAAAATGATGGATGAAAAGCGAAATGAATTGATTAAAAAACAAAGAGAATCTTAAAGAAATGTGAAGCAAATGAAAAAAAAAAAGTGAATAAAAACAGATTTATTTGAAGAATAAGCAGCTTCATTTCTTTTGAAAAAACTACAAAACAAAGGATAAAAAAAAAACATTGAATAAATTGTTGCTACAAATCATTGTAAAAAGCCTTTTAACATTTATCATCTATGAAATATTGTTAGTTCTTGCTCCAAAATAACCGATAGAATTGATTTTAATTTTTGTATTTTTCTTCAAAATTCATAGAGGATTTAACAATTCCCTCATATTTTTCTTTGAGTTCTTTTCTTCTTCTTTTTCTATAAATCTTTATCCTCTTCCTCCACGTTTATCTCTTCTTCTCTTTTTATTCTTTCCTCTTCTTCCTTCCTTTTCCTTTCTTCCTCTTCTTCTTTCTTCTTTCTATCTTCCTTCTCTTTTTTCAATCTTTCTTCTTCCTCTTTTCTCTTTCTCTCTTTTTCCTCTTCTTCTCGCTCTATTCTTTCTTCCTCTTCTTTCCTCTTCTTCTCTTCTTCTTCCTTTCTCAAACGTTCTTCTTCTTCTTCTTCTTCTTCTCTTCTCTTCCTTTCTTCTTCCTCCTTCATTTTCCTTTCCTCTTCTGCTCTCTCTCTTTTCTCTTTCTCTTCCTTTCTCAACCTCTCCTCCTCCTCTCGTTTTAATTTCTCTTCTTCTTTCTTCTTCTTTTCTTCTTCCTCTTTTCTCAATCTTTCTTCCTCCTCCTTACGTTTTCTCTCCTCTTCCTCTTTCCTCTTTCTCTCTTCTTCTACTCTTTTAATTTTCTCTTCCTCCTCTTTTCTATTTCGTACTTCATCTTCCTTCTTTAATTCTTCCTCCTCTTCTCGTTTTAATGTCTCTTCTTCTTCCTTCTTCTCTTCTTCTTCTTCTTTCCGCAACCTTTCTTCCTTTTCCTTCATAAGTTCTTCTTCTTCTTCTTCATTCTTTTCTTCCTCAACATTTCCGTTTGCTTTCTCTTCCTCAACTCTTCCTTCTCTTTTCTCTTCTTCTTCTTCTTCTTTCACTTCTTTCTCATTTTTCTCTTCTTTCTCTTCTTTATTCTTTTGATCTTCTTTATCCACTTTCTTTTCTTCCTCTTCCTCTTTTCTTTCTACCTCATTCTCTTCTTTCCTTTTTCTTTCCTCTTCTTGTTCAATAATCTCTTCTTCCTTCCGCCTTTCTTCTTCTTCTTCTTCTTCTTCGCGTTTTCTTTCTTCATCCTCTTTCCGCTTCTTTTCCTCCTCCTCTTCTTCTTCTTTCCTTATTCTTTCTTCTTCCTCCCTCTTCCTCCTCTCCTCCTCCTCCCACTTTAATCTTTCTTCTTCTTCCTTTCTTTTCTTTTCTTCTTCCTCCCTCTTCACTCTCTCTTCCTCTTCCTTCCTCTTCCTTTCTTCCTCTTTCTTCTTCAATCGTTCTTCTTCTTCTCGTTTTCCTCTTTCCTCCTCTTCCTTCTTCCTCTTCTCTTCCTCTTCTCTTCTCTTTTTCACCTCCTCTTTCTTTTTATTGATCGCTTCTTTTGATTCTTCTCGCTTTATTTTCTGTTCCTCTTCCTCCTCATCATCTTCATTCAAAATGGCATCCAAAATTTTCTTTTCCTCTGCTTCTTTCCGTCCGCTTTCCAGTTCCAGCGCCTTCTCCTTTTCATACTCCCTCACAATTTTGATCTGCTCTTCTCGTTCCATCCTCGCCCTGTCTTCTGCATACGTTGCTCGTCTCAGCTCTTCAAAGGCTTCGCTGCTGTGTGTTGTCACAAACTGGGGGAGCGAGTCGATGCTCTGATTTTTGTATGCAGCAAAAGCCGCACTCACAAAGGCAATGAGAGAGTAAGTGGGGATAGGAGCACGGGGCGGCCTGGGCCAATAGAACACATTCTCATCATACCTCGAAGAAGAAGAGCCTTTTGGCGCAGCTTCGAGGAGATTGGTGCTGATGACTGGACGAGGCACAACGTTGCAAGCACAAGGCAAGAACATTGTCTATTTTAACATAGGAATTTTGTTAATGATTAAATATATAAGAAATGTGGAGATTATTTTAAATATGAACACAAGAATAAAAAAAAAATATTGTTCAGTTCAAAAAGAAAATCAACTTCACAAACCAATTCATGTGTGCCATCATCGTTTTCTTTCCATTCAGAAATAGTCGGCGGGTCAGTTCCACAGAGCAGCGAGACTGTTATGAATGGTATTTCTCTGTCATCGCCTGGTCTTCTTTCTCTGAACTTCTTCGCATTTGCCTTGTCTTTGAGGATAATCGCTGTGGATGTTCTGTTTTGTGCAGATGGATCGTCTGTGGGAATAATTGTGGAGATGTATCGGTAATAAAGCTTCATCTCGTATGTGTCCACATCATAAAATGAACTGATTATGTGCATAATTTTTATGTCACATTTTTGCATAGAAAAAACCCAATTGAAAAACAAGTTGAAATTATGATAAAATTTGTGCACCAAATTCAACACAAAGAAATTAATTAAAGAAAAAGAAATTTTTTTAAGCAAAACTAAAATTATTTGAAGATCAAATACAAACGCAAGAATTGTCGTGTATGGCTTTTTATTCTCAACGATCTTTGCTTGTCCGCCAAATACAAGTGTCCAATAAAAGCTAAAGAATAACATTTATGAATGAAATAAAAATACAAGTGTTAAAAGAAGCATAATTCAAATGTATGTTCAAAGAACTTAATAAACCTCACTTCAAAACAAAACTCCACAAATACAAAAATGCACTCCTTCAAAACCAATCGTATCAATTCTCTTTTCTTTTGCATTTCTTTCTCTTTCTCTCCTTCATCAAACCTTTTCTTTTCGTCTTCGAATTTCTTTCCGAAATACGACGCCAAACACCTCACCATTGAGTCATTCTGTGTCTTACTCATCCACCAATCGACATGCTGCAGCTGCCTCTCTTTCTCAGCAATCGTGTCATTCAGCGATCGGATGCTGTCTTCATAGCCAATGGTCGCCTCTTTGTGAAGATTGTACTTCAGAACAGGATCAATTGGTGGATATGCTGAGAAAGATAGATAAAAATGTAAGGATAATGAAAAGTTCAAATCAATATGAAAGAAAGAGAATGTAAAGTTAATCAAAAATTATCATCCAAATGGTATAATTTGTATATTGAGAATTTCAAAAAAAAAAAATCTCTCTTTAATCCTCCTCTTAAATTTTTTTCTTTGACTTTCCCCTTCATCTTCATTCTCATTCATTTGCATTTCACACCTTTTCTTTGAAATACAGCTCTCCGTCTTTCTCTCGAGAACTTTTCTGAGTCCTTCAAAGTGTTATCCATCCGATCCACCACGCTGAAGTCGTCCTCGTCTTCTGTCTTCTCCTTCAGCCAGTTCAGAAACATGAAGATGTAATGCGAAAAGAAATGCATTGTGTTCTGGATGTGTTTGAGTGCTGTCTTCATCCGCAGAGAAGCTGATAAAGTGAGCTGCTGGAAGCGAAATGCAATAAAGGCTTCATCGCTAAATGGCCCCTTGTTGTCGGGAATGTGGAAATGATGGTGAGAAGATGAATGAATGTGTGACGTGTGTGTTTTGTTGGCATCGTCTGTTGAATTGTCTGTTTTGTGAAGTGAATCATTGGAATTACTATCGCTGTGTTTCGATTCTCCAGTCTCATTTGAACTGCTTGTGTTGTCCATGCTCTTTTCAGTCGTTGGCTTTCTAAATAAACTGCAAATTTTCTCTTTCCACCTTCTCACCTTCGCCAGATTCACCAATTCATTCCGAAGTTTGTATTCTTCATCAAGTTGCTGTGATTCCATATCATTTCTAAATTTAAGATAAACTGAAAAAATTCAATTGATATCATTTTGTTTGTTATAAATACAGTTCAATCCATAATTATAAAAAAAATGTTCATGAAATAAGCATTTGTCCAGCAAACTTTTTAAATTGTATCTCTTTTTCGTTGCTTCATCCATTTTTCGTTTGGCAATTTCTTTGACTCGTTGGAGTCTTTCCACACCTCCAATTCTTGGAGTTGATCCTCCAGGTGTCTTATTTATTTCAAAATCAAGAATAGTCGGCAAAATTTCTCGAAAAAATTGTACTTAAGAAAACACATACAGCTTTAAGAATTTCTAAAAGTTCAGTTTTCTCTTTCACAATTTCTTCGTTGACTTTTCTGCAATTTTTAACTAATTCACTTTTCTCTTTTGCATCAAGTTCTGCTCTTTCGATAAATTCTATTTCATCGCTGCCATCGCAACAATCTGAATCATAAATAAAAGAAAAATCTGATTTCAAGATAAAAAAGAACTTTCATACCAACAATTCCATCATCAACTCTGGAAGATTCAATATAATAGCCGCGTGACCTTAAATTCTGGCACCAAAATTTTCCATTTGGACATGCAGATGTTCCTGGTTCATCACTTCCATCAGGGCAGTCGCATATGTTGTCATTAACATAGCTGGCTGGTATACTAATATGATATTAACACAAAAGATATATAAAATAAGCAATGCTATGTCTTAAAAATGAGTTGAGCTGTCTCAAACGTTTTTGATCCATCAAAACAAGTGAAAGTGTCGTTGTAATAATATTTCAAAACTTTTTTTGATTAAAGAAATACACCAATTATAAGAAATAAAGTGTACTAAAAAATAGCTCATACGTTTTGGATGAACCCCTCTTGTTCGATCAATAGAGCCAGCATGAATAAAATCCAAAACATTCACCAACAAAAGGATCAAAGTTGCAATCGAGTGGTGACAAAAATATCTAGTCATTTTATAATGTAATGATACTATTTTAATATCAGTCTAAGCAATGTGAATTCAAATATTTCGTTGTAAAAAAAACAATTTCAGACAAATTTATGTTATGGAACCATCAATCGGTTAATATTTTATTTTCCTCTTTTCAAGGAAACTAGATGCTTATACCATGTTATCTTGCTCGCTGGCTAGCAAAATGTGATGTACCATTGGAAATAGATGAAACAATCGAACCATTTGCCTTATTTCCAGTTGGACAGAACCTTGAATCAATTCTTGTTAATGGAACAATGTTTCAATTACTTTTGGTTAAAATATTTACAAAAGCACACCAAGATCAGACATCTAATGAATTATCAGGAATACAATTTGTACAGTCAAGTGAACCTTCGGATATCGCACTGAATTTTGGATATTTGTATATTTACTTAGAAAAGTTGGGAATTATTCTTCCAGACGCAATGAAAGCAGACATTTATTTAAAAAGTCTGCTTTGTTAATTTTTTAAGAAAATTATTGATGATTTTCGTTCATTTAAGATAAAAATGCAATTTTATATTTGCTGTCATGCGTACACACAAAATCTGAAGCATTGGATGGATTACAAGGTAATAATGAGATTTGACATGTTTTGCATTTATTTTTTCTTTTTTATTCAGGCCAGCATGTTGACTCAACAAATGAACCTGTTCCTTTCGAATTCTTTCAAACTATTCCACCTCCTCCATTTGTTGAATATCCAGAAGAATTGCCATTGCAAAACGAGCAACCTGCAAGCACAGAAGAAAACTCAGAAAATCAAGGTCAAACAGACAATGCACAAGTTGAGGCTCCAGTTATACCTGTTGAAAATGAGTCAAATAATGAACAACTACCAAAAAGCGAGCAAACAGAAGCAAAAACAGAAGAAAAAATAAAAGAGACCACTGAAGATGGAAATCGCGCAAATGAAGAGAATGCGGAAAAAGAAAAGTTGCCCTCAGAACCAAAAATAGAAAGTGAAAGCTCTGAACCTACAAAACAGCTCCAATCAGAAGAAGACGCATTAGCTGCAGCTTTGAGTCGAATTGAGAAAGCAAAGAAACGAAAGCCGCTGATTCCCACAGTCCTTCCTCTGAGGGTGCAGAAGGAGAGAGAATTAGCTGAGGAATTGGACAAGATCAAGAACGAAGAGAAGAGATTGAAGAAGCAGTTGGAAGAAGAAGCGAAAAAGCTGGTTGAAATGGAAGATAATCAGAAAGACGATGAGAAAGGCGATATTGCACAACCAAAAAACACTTCTGAAGCAAAAACTGTAAAAGGACGCTTTCCGAAACGGAAACCATTTGCCAGGAAAGGCATTTCACTCAGCGAAGCTTGGAAGCAAAGGGATGTGAGGAAGGAGAGGCTGCGCGAGGAAGAAGAGAAGGAGAAAGAAGACGCAGCAAAAAGAGGAGAGAAAGCGCTCAGCAAAAAGGAGCAGATTGAGCAGAAGATGAAAGAGCTGGCGGAGGAACAACAGAAAATGAAGGAAGAACAAATGAAAAGGAAAGAAGAGGAAGAGGCTGAAACAGAAAGAATTAGAAGAGAAGAAGAAGAAGCAGAGATGCAAAGAAGACGAATAGAAGAAGAAAAAGCACTGAAAGAGAAGCAAATCCAGGAAGAGGAAGAAGAAAGGAAGAAGACGATTGCAAAAGAAGAAAGAGAAGAAAGAGAGAAAGAGGCAGTTATAACACATCTTGCAAAGAAAATGCTGAATGCTGAAGGGTTTGACGAGAAAAAGGCAGTGCTGAAAAAAGCAGAAGAAGAGTGGACCAAAAAAGAGGAAGAGAAAAGGAGGGCAGCAGCCAAAGAGCTAAAGGAGAAGTTGAAAGAGAAAGAGGCAGAATCAAATAAAACACCTGATGGACAAGTTGTTGATCCTTCTCAGATCAAAAAAGACAGCGAAAACGAACAAGGACAGCCATCACAACAGCAATTTCCAGACAAGCCTGAAACTTCTCCTTTTCTTTCTTCCTCTCAAAGAGAGTTGCAGATACTGCAACGCGAAGCACAAGGACAGGCTATGCAATTGATGCCATTAAGCAGAGCGTCGCTGCGATTTCTGAGGATGTCTACGCTGCAGTACTCGTTCACACTGGCACAGGAGCGTGCGCTGCTAAATGAGCGAAATGAATGCTATCTGTCAGAAAGGGGAGACAAAGAAAGAGGAAGTGTGTGCATCGGAGGAGCCGATGGGAAGAGGATTCTGGATCTTCCGAGATCGACAGTGGAAGTGAAGAGCACAAAGATGGACAGAGGAAGAGTGGAAGACGAGAAGAAGTGGAGAAGAATGCTGAGAACGTGGGAAAGGGAAGAAAGAAAAATTGTGCGAATGAACCAGAAAATCGACATGTTTAAAGCAAAACAGGCAAAAATTCAACCGAATGAAGCTGTTTGTGAGAAAAAAGACGAATATGTTGTTTCTGATGAAGATCCAGCAAAATCAAATGAAGTCAAAAATGAGGACGCCACATCATCAACAAAAAGTGAAGAGGAGAATGATGCGAAAGCACCAAAAAGATTGAATTCAGGTGCCGAAAACCCTTCTGAACAAGAGACAACTTCAGAATTTGATTCGTCAGACTCATCTGATTTGTCTGAATCTTCTTCGTGTATTTCATCTGCATCTCTTCTTTCTTCTTCTGATTGCTCCTCATCTGACGACTGCGCCATTCCCACCCCGTCTAATCCTCCTTCGCTTTCTCAGCTACTTCACACCACTCCTTCCACATTCTTCTCCTCTTTGTCTCTTTCTGCTACGCTGATCTCTCCTCTCCGCCAGCCACACACCTGCCTCGACTTATTGGCATGGCTACTTGAGGCTTCGTTCGGGTTCTCCACTCAAATGGCTGTGGAGCTGGCGACGAAGAGGCCTGGAGATCTGCAGAGGCTGTTGTGTGGTAAAGGGATGCTCTGCTTTCCGGCCCTGGATGCAGCAGAACGCCAGTTTGAGTGGGAAATGAGAATGAGGGAATGGATGATGATGGAAAGGAAGAGGAGAGAGGAGGAGGAAGAGTTGGAGAGAATAAGAGAGCTGGAGGCACAAAAGGAAGAGGCTATTGAAAGAGAAAGGGCAAAAGCGCTTCTTCTGAGAAAGCTGAAAATGAAACAGGATGAAATGCTGTATGATGAAGAAATCAACTTCGATGGCGTAATTTTACCTGAAGACCCTGCAAAGCTGTTGGAGGAATTGCAAAATCCGACAAGCAAATCTTCAAAGCAAAATTTGCTTTCAGCAAAAGACTCAAAAAGGAAAAAGAAGCGCAGGCTGCTTGCTCCGTTCCCTGTTTATCCACCTTCACCTCCAGTGTTTTCTGAACAGCCTCGCTACTCGTTCTGCCCTTCTCTTCCTCCGACTCATCCGCTCTATTTGCATCCATCGCTTGTCTTCTTCCTGCTGGCTGAGTCGCATGCAATGCAGATGGTGTCGCTAGCTGTTGCAGAGCCAGGCAGTATCGGCTTTGTGTTGGAGACGCTGGCGTTTGGGATGACTTCTGAGGACTTTTTGGTTGCGCGCTCGTCGTGCAGTTGTCTTGCAACGGTTTTGAGGTGCATCAACTCTGAATTGGAGAGAAGCATTTTGAGGGAAGAGCAGAGAATACAACAGCAGCTGGTCAAATTGACTGGAAGCGATGCATTCAACTTCAATCAAAGGATGACTGAAAACGATGAGATGCTCCTTAATCCAGATCAAAACCAGTCTTCAATTTCATCGCCAATGGTTTCTGCCAATAACGATGCCATGAATAATAATAACAATGCTGTTATCTCCAATGCTTTGTTTCCACTTCAAGCATCGTTTACAGCACAACCTGTTCTAACACTTGCAGATGTTGAGTCTCTTCAGCTGCATCTCACAGAGTTGCAGAAGAATGCTTGGCGATGGTTCATTTCACCGCGTGGTGGGCTGGTTGTTTCGACTTTTATGCTTCTCAGATCAGATTCGTGCTATTCATATTCATCTGATGCAGAATGGGGCAAATGGAAGGAGATTGTTGGAGAAAGAGCAGAAAGGATGGAAGTCTGGCTGAAAATGAAGGAGACGATTTGGAAAAGGAAGGAAAGAAAAAGAAAGAGAATGTTCAGCATTGAGAATATTTCGAGTCCAACAAAAGAAAAAGAAAGAAAGCAACGAAAACGCAAAGACAAAAAGAAACGAGAGAAAATGAACGAAACAGGAAAACAGAACGTGAATCAATCAGAAGAAAGAGCAAGGGAAAAGATCGAAGGACAAATTGGAGATGAAGAAGAGACAAAGGAAAAAGACAAAGAAAAGAAGAAAAAGAAAAGCAAAGATAAAAAGAAGAAAGGTGAGAAAGAAAACAAAGAAGATAAAAAGAACGAAAAAGACAAACTGCAGGAAACAGCTAGTTACAAAGAAAGAGATAAAAAACAAGACAAGCCAAATGAACTTTTTGAAATGACAATTCCTGAATTGCCAAAAGAAAGCGTAAAGAAGGATCGTCCTGAAGATAAGAGAATGACACAATTGAGAGAGATATTGCAAAACAAACAAGAACATCTTCCTGAAGACCAATTAGAAATAGAAGGGAATGCCATTACATCGTCTCCAATGGCGTCGTTGAATGCTTCATTGTCGACTTCAAATGTCAAAGGAAACGAGCCAAATGGAATTAAAATTGAAAAGTCTGATAATGAACAAACAGCAAAAGTTGCGAATATTCAAAGCTTCGGAAATAAAAATCAAATATTGCAAAATAAAGCATTTGATGTCTCAATAAAAGAAAATCTTGATTTAAACAAACAAAAAATGAAAACATTTTCTTTTTCTGATGAAAATGAAGAATCTTATTTTCCGCCACTTCCATCTCCTCTACCCCGTGATTCTCCAACTCTCTCTGCACTCATAACACAATATTTATCTGTGGACACTTCGCTGATTCCTTCGGCATATGCCTCTCTTCTTCTTTCATTCCCACGGCAGTCGTCTTTCGATGCCTTGTTTGTTGAGGTGCTTCCTCCTTTGTTTTTGGGCAACGTGGCACGCTATCTGTCGATTGTGGAAAGACTTGCAATGGAATTCGCTTCTTTGACAAACACAACTCTCATTGAGAAGCATTCACAAGAATTGGAAGCTGCTCTAATCGCTGGAATTGGCATCACTGGAGCAAAGCCGAGATTTAATGGAGTTGGTAGCGAATTGAATAAAGGAGAAGGTTACAACGATAAAAATGCATTTCAAATGAATGGAATTGCTAATAATTTTGATGGAAGCATACAGAAAGCTAAAGATCAACAGAACAGCAGAGATGAAGGCAAAAGCAAAGATTTTGAGGGTATTAACATCAGCAATTATGACGATGAGTTTGACGAGGATGAAGACATCGAGGCTGTCCTGACTGACGCAGAGCGTGCTCTGCTCCGAGCTCAATTGGAAAAGAAAAAGGCGCAGCTCAACAGAGAAAGAGAAAGGCTTCAGAGAGAAAGAGAGTCATTGCTGACTGGAAATGCGGGCATGCAACCTGATTCTGAGCAGAACGGTTTGGTCTCAACCGAAGAGGAGAGAGAAAGAGGAGAAATGAAAAATGTTGCTCGGGCTGGAATAAGCAGCGGAGGAATCAACGCAAATTCGAATACATCGACTTCTCTTGCATTGTCACAGAGGCAAATAAACACAGTCAACAAGCAACAGCAGCCTTTGCCTCCGCTCAGAGATCCAATTGTGCGCTCGAATGGAATCTTGGCATCTTCAACAAACAAAACAGGGATCGTTAAGCGAGGATCGTTTTCAATTCCAAAGCAAATGGAAGGAATGTCTTTGATTGAACGCGCAAGAATGGCACAGATGATGAAGCAGAAAGCGATGGAAGGAAAAGGAATGCCAGGAGAAGATGGCGCTTTGGGGAGAAGAAGCAATTTGGGATATGATCCACAAACAGGAAGAGCGATGGGGGCAAATGTGAAGGTGATTGTGCACGATCACACCAAAGACAGCTTCAATAAGTTCGATCAGATGAAAAGAGAAAGAGAGCTAAGGAAAAAAGGTTTGAACAATCATTTCATGAAAAAGAATGTGCAATTGTATCTCATTCTTTATCTGGTTCCTTTTTTGTTGTGAAATAATATTATTATGTTTTTTTTTATTCATATCATTATTATTTCAAACGGTATCATAATTTTCTATTTTTCTATTATTCTTCAACTTAGCTTTTCCAGCAACAAAAAACACATCAAATGCTCTCCAATTGCGTGGGCTTCGCGGTGCAGCTCATCCTCAGCCGCAGATGCCTCGAGCGCATTCTGGTGTGCGCCTTCCTCCACTTCATTCTTCTTCCTCCTCTCCAACTCTTGTGCGATCCAACGCTTCATCTCCAATGCACCAAGCATCTGTTCCTCCAACTGCTTCGACTAATGAACCTTCTCTCCCAGCTCCATTAGCATCTTCACTTTCTGCATCTGACAACCCACCCGATCTTCCCACGTTTTTTGGAATTGACGGTGTTCCTGCTGAAGTAGTTGAGAATCGCCTGGCTCCACTACGGAGGATTGTGGAGGAAGAAGAGCAGAGAAAGGAAGCTGAACTGAAAGAGCAGCAAAAAAGAGAGGAGTGGGAAAGGCTCCCAGCTGAGGTTAAAGAAGAGATTCGACTGAAAGAGGAAGAGGAACGGATTAAAAAGGAAGAGGAGGAGATGAAGGAGCTGATGAACAGAGAGACGACAATGCAAAAAAGGAACCGAATGGCTCGTGAGGAAAGGAATGCGATCGCGCTGCAGTTTCAGACGGAACGAAGAGCATTCATTGGACTTCGACTGAAAGAGACAAAGAGGGCAAGGCTGGTTGTGATGCGAACACTTGCACAAGTTGTTGATGCTGCATTTCATCTATGCAACTACATCCTTTCAATGACCACTGTGAAAAAAGTTAGAAATAATAGGACCATGGAAAATAAGCAAAGTGGACTTTCTATTGCTGAAGGAAAGGATGTTGAGAATCAAAAACTATCAATCAAAAAAAGTTCAAACACATCTGAGGAACTTCAAAGTTCAAATGGAGAGTTCTCAAATCTATCAAGCAAGATGGACGACGGGCTTGCAGAGAAGATACAACCAGAGCTGAAAGGGGAAGAGAACAATTTGATCAATGAAAGAAAAGATGGAAGTGTGGATGAAGTGATGCATGAAGACGAGCAAATTGTCCCAACTGCTTTGTTCACTCTTTCTGCTCCACTTGAAACTCTCACTTTTCTCTCTGCTATTTCTTTCATCATTCGCATATTCCAGTTTTTCCCTCCGATATTTGAATACATTCCACGGGAAATGCGAAAGAGAACAAAAACAGAGATAAAGAAAAATGTTAAAAGTCCCGCAAAAAATAAAAAAAGTGGTAAGCAGGTGAAGTTGAACAACAATATGAAAGAGAAAGAAGGAAAGAAGAAAGAATTAAAAACTGATCAGAATGATTTCATTGAGATAAAAAATGATATTAAAAAGGATGATAATGATAAATCAGGAGAAAACGATGGCAACGTCAAAGAAAACAAAAGTGAAGATGGTGAGAGAAAAAGCCTGGTTGAAGTTGGGCTTGATGAGCAAAAGAATGAAGAAGAAAATATTGAAGAGATTGATGAGGATGAAGATGAAGTTTATGAAGAAGATGATGAGGATGATGAACACTTAATAATATCTCCTCGTATTGCACAGCTGCAAACACTTTTGTCTGCTGTTTCTGCATCGCCATTTGTTGAAATTTGGGGATTCAGTTTAATTCGAGTTGCTTCTCTTCTTTGTTCGCTTGTAGTGATTGGAGGAGATACCGAAGGAGAAGAATACGATGAGGAAGAATTCGGAAGTGAAGACAATAGGACTAATTTAAATAGAAAAATTCTTGATAAAAACATAACTCAGCGTATGGTCTTTAATGATGAGATGAAAGATGGTTATTCCGATAACTGGATTAACTCAAGCGATGAAGGGGTTGATTCCGCTAAAAAACGCTCAGTTAGCTCACTTTCAATGGTTGTGGCAAAATTGTCGCGGCCTCAAATACAGCAAAGCCTCCCTTTGCTGTTTAATTCCTCACTTGTATATGCGATGCTAGTGTCATTTTTCAGAAATGTTCCTTCCATGCGTACACCATCATTTTTCGCTGATTCGCTTCCTTTGATGACACTCGACTTTCCTCCTTCTCCTCTTTATCCTCCCTTCAGCCAGGCACAGGGTGCAGTGCAACTGACTTCGCTACTCCGTCTCTTCCCTACATCACTTGTGTTACCTCTTCTTCCAATGCTCAACAGAATAAGATCGCGCTTTCTCCGCCACTGCTGCACGGAAGCGGATGTGGAGATGGTTTTAGCTGTGCTGCATCATCCTCTCACAACAAGCGGAGAAGGTATCGGAATAGCACGATGTGCAGCATCGATTGTGTTGGCTGGAAGAAGAGTAGTTGAAGGCTGGGATGAATCTCTTTTGGAAGATGATCAGAATCTGCAGGAAAATATGAATGAAGCAAACAGAGATCCTGACGGAAATAGTGATGGAAGAATAGTAAATCAATTAGATGCGAATATAAACAAAGAGAATGAAAATAATCAAATAAATCCCAATCACTTAGCCGCGACTCCTGGTTTCTCTTCATCTACAACAACAAAAACAAACATTCCTTCATTTGGAAAAAACTCGAAAATATCACAAACTCAAAAGGAAGATACAATTTTACTCGAAGAGAAGCACCGCCAAAAAGCAAAGCAGGCGATTGTAGCAGAAAAGATGCAGCAAATGCAGCTTCAAGCTGAACAGCAGTCTGCCGCTGAGCAACTACGTTTGGCTCTTGTGCAAGCAACTTATCCGCATCTTCCTCAGCTTTATTGGTCAAGCGATGCTTTCTCATTCATTCAACCAAGGCTGACTGGAGCACGACCTCTTCCCTTGTATCCTGCAATGCCGTTTGTGTTGCTTCTCCGCAAACTGGCAGAGTGCATCAGAAAACTCGCAGAGCGCTTTGAGGAGAGAGCAGGTGCTGTGCGAGTGTTTATAGCATCTCTCGTGAGGCATGCATTTATGGAACTTGCCACAAATCAGAAATTTATGCATGCGATTATCAAACACAACAGGAAAACTAAAATGAGCTCTGCGATGATGAGAGAAATGAAGGCTGTGAGCAGAAGACCTGTTAAAGCAGATAGTGACAACGATGAATATGAAGAAGATGATGAGGAATTGGATGGAGAAAATGAGGATATTACTGAACTGCAATGGAATGGAGAAGAAAATGCATTGGGTGAAGGAGATGTGAACGATGATGTGAATGAGGAGGATGGTCTTGAAGGATTAGCTTCTGAACGCGCAGAGGCTGACTTTCCAGATGACAAAGACTTCATTAATAAACTTGTCAAAAAAGTGAAAAGAGAAAAAAGGAAAAAGGAAAGCAGAAGAGGAAAAGAAGTGGACGAAAATGAGGATAAGGATTACATCAGCGAATATTCAAATTTGAGTGATGTCTCAGAAGATGGGATGTCATCAATTATGTCACAAAAATCTGATGTTTCTTCAAATGAAGATGACGACGATGAAGAAAACGAGCTAAGCTTTGCTCTCCTTCGGAAGAAGGAAGAGGAGTGGCGGGCGAAAAAAGATCAAAACAAACTTCTCGAAGAACAGAAACTTGAGCTTCTTCGACTTCTTAAAGAGGAGGAAGAAGAGAAAAGCAGCAATAAGAGCGAAAGGGATGAAGTTGGTGATGATAACAGCATCAAAATTGAAGTCAAGCATAAAAGAATCAAAAGAAGTTCATCCAGATTTCTAAAAGAATACGAAAATGCTCATAAGGCATCTTCACGTGAACTGAAAAGACCTCTTCCACCGCTTCCTCCTCATCTTCCAGCCACGCCTGATCCTGCAGCTCCTCAGAATGATCATTGGATTCCAACTCCTTCACAGAAAATACTTGTGGATCTGCTGCTTTCTCTGGCATGCAGCAGAAAGAAGGCCAAGCCAGCCGATGAAAATGAAGAGAGCAACAGTATTTCACCTTCATCATTTTCTGATACTCCGCCACCAACACCGCTTTCTTCCACACATGTTTTGAAGCAACATGAAAAATCCGCTCCTATTCAGTCGATTCCTGCACCTCCTTCGCTTTTAGGAGAGCCCTCTATCGTGTCTCTACAGACAACAGGGACGCTACTTTCGCTTGTAGCTGAAATAGAACGAAAAAAGATGAGAAAGAAAAGGAGGGAAATGGCTGATGCAGGAATCCCTTATTATCCACCGGAGCCAAAGAAGAAAATGAAAAAGAGATCCAAAGCTAAGGAAATTGAAGAAGGGGATGAAGGCAAAAACGAAATGCCTGATACATCTGAGCAAAGTGAGGATAAGAAAAATGCTTCTGAAGCACCTGAGTTGCTCCAAGAAGGTTTGACATCAGAACAACAACAAACTGAAACGACTGAAGAAAATAAAGACGACAAGGAGCATTCACAGCCTTTGCCTGAAGCGATAGATCAAGTAGATCCAAGCGAGCCACAAAATATATCTTCTTCTCCATCCCCTGCTCCATCACCATCTCCCTCACCTTCATTTTCACCGTTCATGAACATGTCTGATAATGTCAATTCTGCATCAGAAGTTCTTGAACCACCTCTCCCCCCGCTCATCCCTCCGGGTGCGGAATTTGCCTTTGCAACTGATCTGAAAAATCCCTTTTTTGGTGCTTTTGCATACAATGCACCTCTTCCTATTTGCATGCAAAATCTATCTTTCACAGACGAGAGCTACATTGAGCCTGAGCAGCCAATCACAACTCCTCCTCCCCAAAACATCCCCACTTCATCTACTGAAGAGCAGTCTTTCATTCCTGAGAGTGTGGAGAATTCTTCTGATAATCAATCTGCAGTTCTTTCTTCAGTGATGATGCCTCCTGTTACTCTCGATGGTCTTCCGCCACCACCTCCTTCACCTCCATATCCGCCCTATATTCCGTTTCGTAATCGCGATCCATTACCGCTGATGCCATTGCAACCCCCACCGATCAATCCGGACAATTTGGAAGGAGCATCACTGCTATTGATGTATCTCTTAGGTCGTGTCTCACATTTCTTCCGCTTTTGTGATGTAGAAACTGGAGCAATCTCGAACATAGAATCAAACGAAAAGTCCTTCGAAAATAATAACAAAGCTTCTGCGAAGAAAAAGGCATCATGCGAAGCGTTATCTCTTCCCGTGCCTCATCCATCATTATCAAAGAAACCATTGCCAATGTCATCTCTTTTTAATGAAGAGCTTTTAATTTTCCACAATGACGTGGAGATCAGCCGAGAGGACATATTTTGGCGTACTTTTGATGGAATGTTCCTGAAGAAGCTAAGCTCACCAACAACGCTCTTCTTCTATTCTCCTGCGCGCAGGCAAAAAGTGTGGGAACGCCTTCACAAAAAGAAAGTGAGCAGAAAAGTTTTTCTGAAAGTCCAAAGAGAAAACGAAAGAGAGCAAGAAAGAAAAAGAGAGAGGATTGCAATGCAGGCAGCAGCAGAGCAAGAGCAGCTTCTTCGACCCATCACAGTTGCTGTTCAGAATCAACAGCCACAGCCTCGACCAGAAAACGTATTGTCTTCATATTCCCTTCTTCAGCATAATCAGCCAATAGAGCAAATGGGGCAACGAAAAGCCATTGATCTTGCTCGTCGTACAGCTCCAATCCAAATATCAGAAGGTGTATCACTCAGAGGAATGAAAGCAGAAAATGCACACAAGCAACAGCTGGAGCTGGCTGAAGCAAGACGAGAGGAGCGGCTGCGCAAACAGCAGATGCGCTTGAGGGAGGAAGAAGAAAAGCAAAGGAGAAAGGAGAGAGAAACAGCAATGTTGATGCTTGTAAAAGATGCTACAATGATACAAAGAGACGCAATAAAGAAGGAGGAGGATATCAAAAAAGTGGCAAAGTTAATGGCCTCCAATCAAAACATTGGAGCGATGCAGCAAAAAAAGGCATATGAAGAACAACATTTAATTCAGCGCCAGCAGGCGCTTTTGGCTCAGAAAAGAATGTCAGAACTTGAAGAGAGTAAAATTGAAGCATTCGATATTCTGGTTGGTGGAGGAAAAGCTTTTCATACAAAAGGAATACCAAAAATGAAAAAGACACCAGAGGAAATTGAAAGAGAGAAGCGAATTGCGCGCATGAAAGCAGCACGTGAGCTTGGCAAACTATATGGGCACGGCTTCATCCCTGAGGAAGGAATACCCCTTTCTGAACTTATTGAAAATGGGCCAAAAGGCGACAGGCACATAGATGTTCAGAAGCATCTTGGCTTGAAATTACTTAATGAAGCTAAATTTCAACCGCAGCATTTCGAACAAAAGAAAATGCAACATCAGACATCATCATTTTTATCTCAAAATTCTCATCAACTCGCTGAGGGTAATCATTTACCTGGAACAGATCAACTTTTCTCACAGAATCATTCACATCTCACATCACTACCCATCTCACAAACATCTCACTTTGTTCCTACTCTTCTGGAGCAGCAACATCCTCATCCACTTCGTCAATCTTTCACTTTGGAATCATCATCTAGTATCACTTCGCCATCAATGCAAATACAGCAAAATCCTCTTTCCCTTTCTTCTTCATCATCATCCTTAAATATTCAGTCAGAGATAGCTCCGACATCAATCTCTCCAATGATTCAATCTGTATATTTTCAGGCACCAGCTGAAATGAAGCAGAACTTGGAACTGGCTGAATCAAAGAAAAATGGTCCAGTGCTTGAATTTTCCTCTGACAGCAATGGCATTCCTAGCGTCATGTCTGATATTGTATCTCCAACTAGAAACCAGTTCGCATCACTTCCAGAAGATGATAATAAAGCATCTGCTCATTTCGCTCCCTCTTTTCTTTCCGTTCAAGCTGGATTGAAAAAAGATCCCTCCAAAGTATCTATCATCCCAGACTTACTTCTCAAAAGTCGTATTGAAGAAGAGATTTCGCAATTTAGCTGGGAAGAGGAAGCCAACTTGTCAAAATGAATTGTTAAGCATATTATATTGGAAACATTAGTGAAAAGAGCTTTTAAATATTAAGGTAATTACTTTTAGAAATTTCAGTATTATTTTGTTGATGCGATCATTTTTTCGTTTGTTATATTTTTCGCATAATTTTTATGAATAACTATATATGCCTGGTTGATTTCATCCTCGTATTTTATTCTTTTTTGTAACTTTTTATTGGTGTATTAAATTTTATTTAAAGGCAAATTGGACTGCTTGTCATTTTCTCAAAAATGTATTGATGGCTTTCTTCATAAAAGAAAAAAAATTCCTTTAATTCTAAAAAAGAGAAATTTGCAAAAGAAGATAATGGAATCAAAACCTGAATGACGAATTATTATTTTTGTTGCCACGTCCGTCAGTGAATTGTATTCACGTTAATTTAATGAGCATGAAATTATATAATTTCAATAACAATTCGTTATGGAGAGTGATGCAGATATCGCGCAAAATACCGGACAAGATCGATTTCTCTATCTCTGCAAGAGAATTAATTCTGACAATTTTCCTTCATATATCGAAACAATACTTTCTCAGTTGATATACGAGTCTTTCAAAATAGACTCTTTAGTGTTCAGCAAAAATGATTTTCAAAATTTCGAAGAAACTCAATATCCTATTTCTCCGAGAATTAAATAATAAATTATTTCTGAACATAAACGAGGAAGTTTTGAAAGTTTTTCATATGAAATGAGTTTGTATTGATGAGATATATTTGGAGGAAAATTATCAGAATATTTCCTCTTGTGGTAATTGTGAAATAGATCTTGTCCGGTCTTTAATACAGATGTCCGGTATTTTATGCGAGATCTGTGTCAATATATGTGATACTTTTGAAATCATTATGTTTCAGAAATCGCTCCATTTGCAGAATCTTTAATTGTTTTCAAAATTACTGAATCATCCAAGTTTGCTATTTTCCATGAGATAAAACAACAAATTATGAAATGCAAAACATGGAAAAAACCACAAAATTGTTGTTCAAAAAATTTGAAGAATTTTTATGAAAACCGAACTCAAATAATAGAAGTTCACAAACCTTGAAGGATCAAGGGGAAATGGTTTCAAAAAAAAAACAATCATCAGAATTCTATAAAATGTAAAATTATTCAAAGTTGCTTGCCTGACTTTGAGATTACGCAACAAAAAATACAATCTATGTGTGTATCCTTTTTTTATTAAAAAAAATGTTTCATCTTAAAATCTCAATGTTTCATTCACAATTGCATTTTTTCACTGATTTCTTTAAAAACCGTGTGAATCTGTAATTATTTCGGAAAAACTTTTGAATGACACCTTCAAATTTTGAATAAAAAATGTTTTTTCATCAACAAAGTTTACTCAACTGTTTATTACAAATTATTAATTTAAACGGATTATTGATCTCGTTCTTTTTTTGTCTCAGAGAATCTCAAAATCTCAACTTCTTTCTCCATTATTCTTTAACAAAAAAAGGAACTTGTGAAATCCACAGATAAATCAAGAAAAAATACAAAAAAATTGATAATGAAAGTGAGATATTCATATAATAAAAAGAAAAATAAAAAGAAATAAAGAACTGTATTTTTCTTCTCTGAAATCGGGGCAAAATTCTTGTATTTATGAAAAAATCAACGATTTGATCCAAACTTTTTCCACAATAATTTCATTATAAATCAACAGCAACCATGCAAATAATTACATAAAATTCAAAAATTGAGAAAAATATTTGTAAGAGAAGAATAGAACAAAATTCAAAAAGCAAAAAATATTGTTTAATTATGTTGTGTACCCATTACAGAATGAAAATATTCAACAGATCTTTGAAAGCTAATTTCTTACGTTAAAAGCAAGAATTGAATATATGAGATGAAACAAAAGAATTAACAATTCAATTATCTTTTAATATTCGCACTAATGCGATCAACGATGCGCAGAAAGAATGCCATTATCACTTTCATAAATAAATTCATTTCTACCCCCCGAAATTGGCGAAGGTGTCAAATTAAAGCCATAAAAACAGTATAAAGATCATTGTGGCAAGCAATATCGCAAATCCAGAAAAAAAGCTAACGAAACAGGCAAATTGAGTCAAATGCAAGTATTTATGGATTTTTCGTTGAAATGGAAGCAAGCGCCAGCAACAAACAGTTCCAAAAGAGTTGTTTTTAATGCATGAGAAAACTCAAATGGAACATGTATCAAGATAAAAAAAAATGAGCAAGCTTTTGGTTCATTTGCTGTGTTCGAAAGAACTGAAAAGTACAAACTTAAATGAGGAAACAGAAGATCTCGAAGATGCTAATAATAGAGATTGTATAACTACAAATAAAGCTTCTTGGAGGAATATTTGTTTTCGCTTCAATCCCAGAGCAGTGACTTGCCTTCACGAAATACTCATGAAATCTTTGAATGCGTGTGAAAGATTCCTCCTTCAAAGTTTCAAAACTCAGAATCTTGAACATGCGTCCATTTTAAAGCACTTGCACTTACAGCTTTGCGGGTGAGATTGTCTTTCTGCCAGCCTTTTTTCAAGTGTGATCTATCGCAGTTTTTTTTGGTTTTATAAATTCATTCCATCCTCTTTCAAGTTTATCCATTGAATAGTTGACTTACACAGACTATAACTGGTTTTTTTTATGTATTCCCGCTTAAAGATGGGTTTTTGGAAATTCACTTTCGGAACTTTGATTGAAATCACTAAACTCTTGTTTTCAGTTTTGGTGAAAGTGATTTATCTTCTTCTGATTCGCGTTCCGTTGGCAAATTCTTTTCCAGAAGGCAAGCGGCATTTCCCTTCAAAGAAGTTCGCGAAGGATGCTTATTGAGAAATTGAACAGAAGAAGAGTACCAAAAGGGATGCCACTTGAAGGAATGCACACAAGGAAGAAGAGAAAAAACAAGGCGAAAACGGACATTTGAAAATGGGCAAATGTTTCAATTGAAAAAGAAAAGAAAAAGGAAAAGAAAAGAAATGAAAAGAAATAAGGACAGAACAAAGCAATTCGAATGAATATTAGGAAAAATAGAAAGAACTCATTCAACAGCAGGCAACAACAAAGAAGTATTTCCGTTCAATTGCAACATTGACGAAAGAATTTTGAAAGCTGGATTTTGAATATCTTTTGTGAGAGGCAGCTTGCTGTGGTGATTGTGAAGTTTGTATTTAACTTGATTTTGTGAATTTATTTTATCATTTTTAACATCCATATTCCCCACTTCTTATGTGCATTTGATTTGTCTATTTCAAACAATGATTGCTTTCTTCCAATGAAAATAGAATTAATGACAATAGCGTTTGATATTGTTGTTGCGTGTTTCAGCAGACTCGAGCAGATGCATTGAAGAGATCCAACGTGCCAAACTGCTTTGTCTGTGTTTGGCGAGCTTTCTCTCTCGCTTTCATTTCATCGCTCTGCTGTTTGCATCTCGATTATGGGCTGTTTGTCAATTGTTATTCTGCAGAAGATTCGAAAAGAAAAGTGCTCTGTTCGTTATTGTCAAAAAAAAAAAATACGAGGAAAATGCTTCAACTTACCACAAAACAGACACGCGAGATACTTTGTACTGGAACGAATAGAGGCTGTGTGTTTTGAAGGCAGAAGAGAAGGAAGGAGCAGAGCTTGCAGAAGCTGAGACAGAAATGTCGAAACGTGAAGGAACAATTATTGAACGATGATGAGAGTGCTTGTGAAGCAGATGAACTGTTTATTGCCGAAGAAAGGAAATGGAAAATTACGAAACAAAAGCAGAAAAGAAGAAAAAAATATTGAACACTGCAGGGAAATGACAGCTGAAGGCAGAATAATGAATGGAAAGGAAATTTTGAATGAAATGAATGTTGAAAGATTGCGTTTTTGCGATGAACGTGAAAGATCCTTCCTTTTCCTTTTTATGGTTATCACCTTCTTTGAACGAACAACCTTGCTTCAACGGTTTGGATTGACTTTTATTATTATTTTCATCATCTCACATTTTTCTTTGAAACTCAAAAAATTTATTTGTTTATTCATTTCAGTGCTTACAATTTTACCTATTTTTTGTCGAGCTTGTTTCTTCAGTTTTCACATTAAACCTTCAATATTATTTTACTAGCACTTGCAGTGAAGTCAAGTCATTGTTGTTTGCATTGGGGATTATTTTTTATTGAATCAGAAAATGCATTATATCGGTATAAATTGTTTGAGTAGAAATATTTATTTTTTTCTCTTCCAAACTTTGTGAAAAGAATAAAATATGTTTTCTTCATTTGTATTATCATTTTTCATTTTTTGATTCTTTTTTCATATAATAAAATTTTAATTCTTTAATTATCATTGATTCTATATTTATTTCAAAAACGCAAATAGATCAAATTACATGTGCCCTTTGACTTGAAGAGAGCAGTTAAAAAGCCCAGTGTTGAAGCAATACAAGGAAAGAGGATCACAGTTATTATTGCGGGAATGATCAGAAGTATTCAACATTCAACGTTGAGATTTGTTGGCCATGCAAGCATCAAATTGTTTGTTTGTTGTACTTCTGTCTTTTGCTGTCAACATGGCAACATGTGGAGGTTTGATGGATAATTACTGGTCAAAGGAGAGTGAGGAAATGAGTGAAACATCAAATGTGCATCTTTTAATTCCACCTGCTTGCTTGCAGATGCTGCCGAATAACGACAATCCACCGGGGGATATGGAGAAAAATGATGGGAGAGAGAGTCAACACTGCGGGAGTTCAACTCGAATTGATGTGAGCATACACATAATGAATTCCACTTTTTCAGTATGGAATGTTGAGATTTATGCAAGAGAGAAAATTTCAGTGTTTTTCATCAACGAATCTTCGATATCTTTGAGCTACTGCTCGATGAAATATTCAGCAAAAAGATGCATTCCTCCATTCGCGCAAACTGGTGGTTGCTTGTGTTGCGAGAATATTTCACTCACAACATCTGCTGCTGAAAATGGCATTCCTTCGTTGATGGCTTCCCATTTGGTTGGAGATATTTTGATCCAAGAAACATCAAACAGAGTGAGTGTATCCAATTCTGCATTTTCGTCTCTGCAACTTCTGTCTTCTCCGTTTCTTTCTTCGTCAGGAAAAGAAGATGTGAATTTGGCAAGATCTTCATTTTGCAACATGTCGATCGCTTCAGCACAAACAATCAGAATTCCTTCTTCTTTTTCAGAGAGTTTGAATTTGATTTCAGGATGCTCGTTCTGCGAAGTTTGCGAAGTCTTTTATGGAGGCATTGTTCGATCAATAAACACTGCAGGCACAGCACTGCTTTCATCCAACAACACATATCATCGATGCATCAGAAATGCAAATGCTAATGCACACTATTCAGGAGAATCAGGACATCAAGTTCTGACACAGTCAGAAACATTTGAAGATGACACATTTGATGGATGCATTTCCCCAGATTATGGTGGTGGAATTAATCTATTTCGTTTCAAAGTTCAATTAGTTGTGAGAAGATGCAAGTTTATTTCGTATGCTATAGTCTTATTTCACATATTAAACAGATTCATGTTTTTTTTTTATATATTTTCCATTTCTTTTTATTCATTGAATTATATTTCTTAATTTCGTTTGTTTTTAAACAACTCTATGTACACATGTGAAGTTGCACAGCTCCTCATATTGGAGCCATTTGTGTGAGTGGAGCTTTAGTAGCGAGTATTGGAGAGTCTAATTTTTCTTTTTGCTATTCAACTTCAAACGGTGTTGGAGCTGTTCAATGCTATAATACATCTGAAGGATCGGTTCTTCTATTCGGTTGCCTTTTTGATAGATGCAATTCCAGTAACTATTACGCTGGTGCAGTGAGGTTGGTGAAGATTTTTGGGAAAGATGGAAAGAAAGTTGATCCATTCTTAGTCGATAATTGCACTTTTTTGAAGAACAAAGCAGGATCTTTAGCGGGAGCCTTATTAGTGGAATACGAACTTGAAACTTCATTTCTTTTGAAAGAATCTGCGTTTCAGAGGAACATAGCTGAAAATGAAGGTGGGGCATTTGTAATAAAACAGAACTCATCCGAAGAGATTAGTGGATCGTTAGTATTTGTGAAATATTGCTTTTTTGATGGAAACATTGCAGGAATCGGAAATGGTCATGATGTTTACATTGTTTATCCGAATTTGATTGACTGTCCATTTGAATTATCATATTCGACCACAGAAAAGCAAAGAGTTTGGTTCAATAGCAGTCAAACATATTATGATTCCTGGCTTGGGCTGGGGTTGCTGAAGCGTTATGTTTCCAGCAACGGAAGTGATGCTGAGTTGCTTTGTGGGGAATCGGAAGACAAACCCTGCAAAACGATTGAAAGAGCTGTGAGAAATTCAGGATATGCCATGATACAAGGAGTGAAGCTGATGATCTCCATATTTGCTCCACTTGCTTCGATTGACTGTGGAGAAAAGCACATTGAACTTGCTGGAGAAAGCCATCTTAACTCAATTGTTCGAACACAATCGTTGGAAGCCTCTTCAGTTTTATTCAGCATGTCGAATGGGAGTTTGATGATAACAGCAATTCAAATCCAACATGATTCAGCAGTACATCCATCTCCACGACTTTTTATGGTAAGCTCTTCCGCAGGAGTGCTTTCTTTGTCTGATGTTCTCGTTTTATCCCCAGCATCTGAGTCAGGAGGAAGCGAAATAGATTCATCACCATTTGTGTTGAATATGAACTGCATTTCGCTGGAAAATGTGGAGATTCAGAATATGGTTCTTTCAGTGCCAATCTTCAGTGAAGTTGAACTATCTTCGAGAAATTCTCCAAGAATAGTGAATGTGACCTTTGAGAACATCACAAGAGCCACTGGAAGTGGATCTATTTTCTCCAGTTCATTAGATTCTGGAAGTTCTTTTGGCTTGTCAAACACAACGCTGAAAATGTGCTCTTGTGCAAATGGCAATGGGGGAGGGATTCACTTTTCGATGCAAACAGGAAGCGAATTGCGAATTGGAGGCAATTCAAATGTGATGTTTGAGTCATGTTCATCACCTGCTGATGAAACAAAAAAAGGGAAAGGAGGGGCGATGCATCTGGCATGCCTGAGCAACGAATGCAGTTTCAGGATTGAGCTTTGTGCCTTTGTTGGATGTGATGCCTGGAGAGGAAAGAATGTATTTGTGGAAGCGCAGAGCCTGTCGAAGGTCATCAGCAATGCATCACTTGGATTTCGTCCCCAAATTGGAATCAACTCGACAAACTTCGGTGAGTTGAGCGGTATTGAAAGAGGCAATCCTGAGATTATTATTCCGCTTGCCTTGTTTCTGCGAGCTTTTCAGCCACCTGCATATGTGAGTGGAAAAGCAAATGGAAATGATTTAAGGTTGTGCGGTTATGCTGATTATCCATGCCAAACGATTGAAAAAGCTGCAGAGCATCGGTTTCCAGAATCGAAACGAGTTGTGAGGCTTGTGAACACATTTGGATTTGTGGAGGAAATAACTTTGAGCGAGCAGTCATATGAAATAGATTCGAGTGACAAAGCTATTGGATTGAGAGTGGAGACAATAGAACCAAAAGAGCACGACTGGTTGGTGAAAAACAATGTTACTACAACACTCACAAACATCACCTTTGAGCTGGGGCAATCGATTTCAGGGCGTTCCACATTTGTATATTCGTTGGCCGGAGACATGAGAATTATTGACTGTGCGATTGATGGGATGGACAATGCAAATACGATTGGGTATATATTTGCCAGAGCGAGCGGTGGGTATATGCAGATGCTGAGGCTGAGATGTGGGGCTGAGAGAGAGGTGTTGTTTGAAAGTTACATGGTGCTTGTGGATGGAAGTGCGAAATGCACAATTGATCTATTGACAATGAACAATGTGAGAGCAAGCGGGAGTGGAGGAGTGATCAGAATGGCCACAAGCAATTCAGTATCAATTCAGAATTGTTCATTTGGAGATTGTGCTTTGGAGAAGAGTGGGATGATTCACATTGAGGTGTGCTCGTTGTTGGAGCTGAAGAACACATCATTTGAAAACATCACGAGAACAGATGGGGATGGTGCAAGCATTTCTTTGCAAGCAGACGAAGCAAGCAGATTTGTTGTTGATATAGAGAACTGCTCATTGAAAGGATGCGGAGTGTCTGGAAATGGCAATGGGGGAGGAGGAATGCACGCAGTGCTGGAAAAGGCGAGCGAGTTGTATGTTTCATCGACGAAGCTTGAAGCATGTAGCGCACCCTCAGGAAGTGGAACGAATGGGAGAGGAGGAGGGATGCTGCTTCATCTTTTGGATGCTGAGGCAAGATTTGAGCTATCAGAAACACTTGTTTTCAGATTGAACGAGGCAGAGCATGGAGCAGATCTGTTTGTGCAATCTCCAGATTTGGCAACAAGTGTGAGAAAAGAACAGATTCAATTTCCAATTCACATTTCTGATCTCAGCTCTTTGGCGATGGGAATTGACTCAAAGTGGGGAGATTTGATCATTCCATTGAAATATTACCTTGCAGACGATCCTGAGTGGATGTTCATGAGCAACAGTGGGGTGGATGTTGTTGTTTGTGGATTTGAAGAGTTCAGGTGCCAAACAGTTGATTATGCATTGAAGAGAGTGATGGGGAAAGAAAGAAAAGTGCGATTTGGAGAAACGTATTCATTTTCAGAGAGTGTGATACTGAACGAAAGTGAAGGATACGAGTTTTGTGGGGTCGCAACTAGAACAAGGATGGAAATGAAGGGGAATGAGACTGGCAGTGAATGCATGATTGAAGTTTTTTCGAGAGTCGAGTTTGAGCTGTTTGTTCACATTCTTGCTGGATCGCTTCCATCTGTTCAAACAAGTGTGTTTCAAGTATCAGGAGCTGGCGGAGAGTTGCAAATCGAAGATTGTGCAATTGAATGCGAGCCTTCTGTGATTCAGTGCAATTATTCGTTCATTCGCCTTCAAAGTGGAAGTCTTTCTGTTGCAGGGTTGAGGATAGAAGCTGTGCAGTTTACATCAGCTCCCATCCTGTGCCTGAAAGGAAATGGAAAAGCATTGATAAATAATGTCTTTATCAGCGATGCGCAAATGATAGACACAAATGGTCTAATTGAGTACACCTCCGAGAATTCACTTTCGCTGGCTAATGTGACAGCACAAAGCTGTGGAAACAAAAATTGCGGATTCATTAGTGACAGAAAAGGGGGAGATCTTTCGATTGCAAACAGCTCATTTCAGGGTGTGAATGAATTGGAAGGGAATGGAAGTGTTGTGAATGGAGTGATTGGTGATGAGTGCAGGATGAGTATTTATGACGTTGAGATTGAAGGCTGTGGAACATCAAAGGGATGCGGGGGAGGAATAAGTGTGGTTCTGAAAGGAACAGGAGTGATGAGGCTGGGAATTGTGGAGAGTGAGACATATTTTGGGAAGTGCTCAGCCATTGGCGAAGGATCAGTTGGGGGATATGGAGGGGGAGTGATGCTGAGGTGTGAGGAAGGAGGAAGAGATTTTGTGATGACGAAGTTGACTTTTGGAACGGAAGAGGCAGCCAATTCAGCAAGTTTTGGAGGCAAGAATGTGATGATGGAGTGCGAGAGCTTGTCAGAGCTTGTGAATGAAACATCGTTCAATTTTTCGTTTGAGGTTGATGTTGACAAGAATCCGGATTTGAAGGAGTTGATGGGAATGGAAAATGGAAGTGTTGGTCAGCTGATTCCGCTTGTGGTGCTGTTTCGCGAAAAACCCACAGTTGGATATGTTCATGGGAGAGATGGAGGAATGGATCACGCAAAGTGTGGGTATTTTGATTTTCCGTGCAGAACACTGAAATATGCAGGGAAAGCCTTGTTTGGAACATCATTGGCAGTGCTGCGTCTGCTATCTTCTTTTTCAATTGAAGAAGAAATTGTTATTGATTCACAGACAATGACAATTGACGGAGAGATGCAGATGCAACGAATTGTTGTGGATGGATCAGGAGGAGGAGAGAGGGAAAAGGAAAGCATGATTGAAACAATGCAAAATGTGAAATTTTTCAATTTGGCATTTGTTGTTTCAAGGTTTGCAGAATCGATGAAGAACAGTGTGTTTCTGTGCAGTGGCAACATTTTGAGAATTGAAGGATGTTCATTTGCAACCAAAGAAGGGATAGTTGAGGCAACATGTGTTTGTTGCAGAGGAGGAAAGATTGAGATGGTGAAATGTGAATTCGGGAACTTTGAGACACTTGGAAAAGGGATGATTGTGATTGATGGTGTTGGCGTGGAAGGTCTGATTGATGAAGTGACAATTTGGAATGCAATAAGGGAAGGAGGAGGGAGTGTGGTGGAATTGAAGCAGGGGAAGGAAGTAGTGATTGCAAACTCAACGCTGAAAGAAACAGACTTTGCTTATGGGAATATGTTTGCGATTGGAAATGGAGAGGAGGGATATGGAACGAGTCTGACGATGAAGAACAACACATTTTTGGAGATAACGAGAAATAATGGAAATGGCGGAGTGATGAATGGGGATGCGAGGAATGGAGAATGCATTGAGATTACAAACTGCACTTTTGAGAAGTGTGGTTGTGAGGCAGATGGTTCAGTGGGAGGAGGAATGGTGATGATTGTGAGAGAAGGAGGGAGGTTTGTGTATGAGCGCAATAAGATGGACAAGTGCACTGTACCATCTGGAAGTGGAAAGGGAGGAGGGCTGTATGTGAGGTTTGAGAGCACGAACATCACATATTCAATGAAAAACAACGAATTCAGAAACAGCGTGGCAGAAAAGGGAGATGATGTGTATCTGGTGTGTGAGTCACCATGGCTGATGCTTCTTCCGACATTGTGGTATGGGACAGCCACGAATGCGACAGTTCAGAAGTTGATGTGGGTTGAAGAGCTTTCTGACGCCAGCAAGGAAGGGTCTATCATAAGCTATTTGTTCCCGTCTTTGGGATCATATATGTTTGTGGATGGAACAGGGAACGACGGGCAGAACTGTGGATTGAAGGAAAACCCGTGCTTGTCAGTTGATGTGGGGTTTGCTCGGATGAAAGATGAGCATGTGATCATGCAGCTGGAAGGGGAGGCAGAAGTGAATGGGACAATCAATAGAAACGGAAAATCACTGACGATGCAAGGGAATGATGAGGCACAGAAAATGATTGTTGGGGAGGAAGGAAAATTTGAGCAGACAGCGGGTGAAGCATTAACGTATTTGATTTTTTCAGTTCTTGAGTTTGTTCTTCCGCGAGCACCGATGAATCTGGCAGAAGAACAGTCAGTTGTGGAAGTGAGGGTGGGGCAATGCACTTTTGTTGGCTGCACATTTTCTGGTTGTGTGAGTGCGTCGAATGAATGTGGGAAATGGATAGTTGCTGCGAAAGGAGGATTCGTTCATTTTGACAGGGCTGTGATGAAAGGAGTGCATTTTGGAGGAAGTGGGATTGCAATGTGTAGCGGTGGAAGCACAGCTTTTGAAAACTGCACAATCGATGATATGCACGCAAATGGTGTTGGGCTTGTTATGAATGAAGCAGGATCTGATGCATCTTTGAAGAACACAACAGTTACGAAATGCGTTGTGGGGTTGAGCTCATGTTTTGTGTCGAAAAAAGGAGCAAAATTGAGCATCAATGAAGAGAGCTCTTTTGAAGATATTCAAACTGAAAGCATGCAAGGCGGATGTATCCGATGCGAATTGGGAATGAATGATCAAATCAAAGTTGAATTTGTATCTTTTATGAAATGTTCAGCTAATAAAAATGAAGGAAGAGGAGGAAGTGTGTATTTGGATGTGCTGGATGATAGTGAGAACAACATCAGATTTTCAGAAGTGCAATTCAAAGGCAACCAAGCATTTGAAGGGAAGGATTTGTTTGTCTCGTGCAAAAAACTGAACGAAACGGTGACAAGTGCGGGGTTTGGATTTGAGTATGAGGATGAAGAAGGAGTATTTGTTGATATGAAAGGAAGGGATCGAGATCGGTTTGAAGAAAGTGTGGATCTTCGGTTGTTTCTTGTTGAAAGAAAGGCGGAGGAAGTGTTTGTGTCTTCAGAGGGATATGATGCAGCTGGGTGTGGAAGCGAGATTTTTCCTTGCTGTTCTGTGTGGAGTGGAATTAACCATATTGGTGGGAATGAGGTGGGAACTGAAGGGAGACTGGTTGTGATGGATGAAAGCAGAGTTGAAGATTGCTTCATGTTTGATGAAGAGATGGCTTTTGATTGCCATGTGAATGAAGAGGAAGAGGTGAAATGGAAGCTGATCCACTTTTCCAGCTCAATAACAGGGAATAACATGATTTCAGTGATTGCTTCGAGTAATTCACTCAGTTTGCTTTCGCTGAAGCTTGAGATTCCTTCGTTGTTTGAAGCGAAATTAGCATCATTGATTTTTTCGAGCGGAAAGCTTCGATTTGAGAATTGCACTTTTGCTGTGATGGTGGCAGATGCAGTTGAATACTCGCTTGTGAAAACAACGAGTGGAACATGCTCGATGATTGGGTGCTCATTGCAATGTTGCCTGTTTGCCATTTCTCCGTTTGTGGTTTCATCTTCGCTGGAGCTTGAACGCTGCAACTTCTCTCAAATAGAGAATACCGGAGGCAATGAAGGTGGCGTGATGAATGTGATATTGAAAGAAGAAGAATATGTTGCGATCAAGGATATTAATTCATCAGTCTGCTCGCTATCTGGTGATCACAACAGAGGAGGGTTTTTGTTTTTGAATTGCCAGAAATGCAGCAGCGGCAACAACGGCATGCCTTTGCTCATGGATGTTGGTGTGAAGTTTGACAAGAACAGAGCAGATATTGGAAAGAATGTGTTTATTTTGGCGGCTGATTTGAACAGCACAGTGAGGGTAGATACATTCAGATTTGATTATGAGTCGATGAAGGAAGACGGATTGCTGTTTGTTGGGAGCGACAACATTCATTCAAACAAAGATTTGCTCATGTTTCTGATTCCGTACAGCTCATTTGAGATATTTATCTCATCGGACGGATTTGATGTGGCCCGATGTGGAAGCAAGGAAGAGCCATGCAGAACACTTTGGAAAGGGATGAAAAACATGAAAAAGGAGATTGGAATGAAAACGATTCAAATCGAAGGATCAACTATCATTCATGATTCATTCAATGTGTCCAGCTTCAAGTTTGAAAAAGCAGAGACAATGGGCGAAGAAAATGAAAAGGCTGTGCTGTTTTTGGAGAAGGCAGTTGAAGATGGACTGGATTGCTATTTGGTGAATCACAAGTCACTTTCGTTCACAGACATTGCACTTCACTCGGGAACTGGAGTTGATAATGCTTGCAGAACTGCAGTTGCAAATAGAGCTGGGAAGTTGGAAATGACTGGATGTTCATTTCGCTCAGATGCTCAGCAAAGCACTCCAAGCAGATGCGTGTTTGTGGCGATGGATGCAGGAGAACTGATTGTAAAAGATTTGTCGATGGACTCCGGCAGTGTTGGATGCAGTGTTTTTGTGATCAATGAAGTTGGCGTTGGTTGCACCATGGAGAGTGTTGATTGCTCATCTCTGAATGAAACTGATGGATGTGTTTTCACAGTGAAGGAAACTGAAGAGCAAATGTGCACGAACAGTGGGAAAGAAATGAGCAGCGTTTTGATTGAGAATTGCTCGTTTGTGGGAATGAAAAGAAAGGATGATGGAGCAAGTGTGTGTGAGATGAAAGGAGAGAGCGGGATTGAGCTGAGGATTGAGGACAGTTTGTTTGTGGACAACAAAGCAGAAGCAAGCGAGAAAGGCGGAGTGATGCTATTTGTGTTGAGTGGGTCAGGGGCATTGCGTATTTCGAGATCGACGATAAGTCGGTGCTGTTGCAGCGAGAGTGGGAAAGGAGGAGGGGTGTATTTGAGGAGCAGAGAAACAGGAAGGCTGAATTTTGTGTTTGAGAAGATGAATTGGGGTGCAAACATAGCAGGTGTGGGGAATGATATTTTTGTTGAGTGCTACAACATCACGAGCCAGATTAATGAAACGCAGTTTCATTTCGATCTGAGAGAGAAGTATTATGTTCAGCTGAATGCGATATATGGAATAGATGTGACTGAGCACACAGGAGACACAAACTTGATCGATTTCATAACGATCCATCAGAGCGATACGATTGTTGTGTCGAGTGAGAACGGGTCGAATGAGCGCCAGTGTGGTGCGTACTCTCTTCCGTGCTATTCGATTGAATATGGACTGATGCACCTGACTTCAGAGTTCATGAGCCTTGTGTTTGCAGATGGAGCAAGTGTGATCAATGGGGAGCTGCAGCTGGAAGAGATGAGTCTGATTTCGAGAGGTCGAGGATTGTGCGTTGTGGAAGTGTGCCCTGCAGTCGAATGTTCCCGAGAGGCTCTGATAGAAACATCAGGTGCTGTGTCAATTTCAAGACTGAAATTTGTGTTTGAGACTGAATTTGCTTCACTTCATTCTATTCTTCTTTACCCTGTCGGAGGATTGCTGGAAGTGGCGAACTGCACATTCAGCACCAAAATCACAGAGGGAATGGGAGAACATGTGCAATCGAGTATTCCATTCTGCATTGTGCGAATTGAGAGAGGTGAATGCATGCTTGAGGGCTGTGTGGTGTCAGATCTTTCACTCTCTGCTTCAGCTGTCTGTATGCTTCAATCTGCAATCCTTTCCTTGATTTCGTGTGACTTTTTTGATCTCAGGATGGGAACAAGCCTTATTGATGCAGTTGAAGGAGAGCAGTTGGGAATAGAAAAAATGAGTGCAACAAACATTACATCGTCTGACGATGGGGCATCGTTGATATCATGTTTGAAAATGAAAAAGATGACACAGCTGACAAATTGTTCATTGAGAAATACACTTGCTGCAAATGGAGAAGGAAAGGGAAAATGTATTTCTGTGAAGGAGAGTGAAAGCACTGTGATTGAGAGCTGCATTTTTGATGGCAACACAAACGAAAGAGAGTCTGTGAAGATTAGAAATATGGATGAAAAAGCAAATGGAAACAATAACAAAAATGAGATATGCAAATGGAATGGATCAGTTGTTGAGGTGAAGGAGAGTTCTGTGGTGATGAAAGATACAACAATCTCAAATTCACATGATGGTGGACTTGCAATTAGTGGAGGAAGCGTAACAATTGAAGCAGGGAATTTCACGAACAACAACCCATCAATTGAAGGATATTCATCATTGAGAAGAAACATTCTCTGTTCAGATTCAGGAGTGTTGAATGTGATGAATTTGAAAGGAGGAGATGGATTGAAGGATAATTCTTCACTTTGGATATTGGATGAAGGATGCGAGTTGAGCGGGATGATGGAGGAGAGAGGATCACCACTATTCATCCCAGTTGTGGAAGAGGCGAGGAATGAGACAGGATCTGAGGGAAGAACAATCATCACGCTGAGTGGGAGACTTCTTCTACCATGTGATGTTTGGTTGAAGTTGAGCTTCAGGAATGGAAGGGAAGAGGTGGTTGAGAGCTATGGGATTGGAGAAAAGGAAAGTGAGTCAGAGAACGAAATTGTTGCAGTTGTTTCATCTGTTCAGATGGGAGCAGTGGGAGCAGAGACAGAAGTGTCTGTGAGTCTTTTGTTTGGAAAGATTGATTCGCCTTCATCGACTGATTCGTTTATCCTGAAGAATAGAAGCGAAACCGAAGGAAAAAGAGATGGCAGAATTGCTGAAAGTGGGAAAGAAGGAAAATTCTCATGGGCATTAATTGTGTGCATTGTGATTGTAGTAATACTGTTAATTATATCCATTATATTCATTGTCCGGTGGAAGAAGGTGAAGAATGAAGCAGAAGATCTGAGAGAGATTGTGAATGATAACATCAGAAAAGATCCGAAGGCATTTGAGATGGTGACGATGGAGATGTCACCGGAGGAGCAGTGGAGGAGAGCAGAAAGGGAGGCAGAGAAGAAGAATGAAGAGAGGATAAAGAAGAGGGTGTATGAGAAAAGCTTGGGACACTCGGAGTCATCAGAGCATTTGCTGAGTGAGAGTGGCTCCACTGAATACATTTTGGGAAGAGACTCGGACAAGATTCCAGAATGGATGCTGGAGAAGGTGGATGAGAAAGAAGTTGAGGAAGAGACAAGAAAGCGAACGCCATCACCTTCCATTTCATCCACTTCAACCACAGATACTTCAGACACAGAATCCACTTTTGTTCGAGGGGAGGATCTGTGCCCAACAACCTCATCCATGTCGAATCTGGTGGATGCAATGGCCTGCTCGTCTCCACATGAGAAGCTGATTGTGGATCTGAGGGATTCGCTGTTCATGTTGCTTCATGGAAGGAATGAGAAGAAGGAGATGGCGATAGGCACATTGACTGAGAGAGAGCAAACAGCTGCGCAGATCCTGTTCTGGGTGGCGAATCTGGCACTCCATTCATTTGATGAAATGGAAAATCCACTCCAATCTCTTTCCAATCTCAGTCCCCACATTGTGCTGTTCTCTGAGCACATGGTGATCTGCATTGTGATGCATTCAGACTTCTCATCTTCAGACTCAGATTCCTCATCGATCTCATCAACAACAGTTGTGACATCTGCAAGTGATGATAATGATGATGATGATGATTGAAAAAGAAAATATGTATCTCACTTCCTTCTCTTTATTTGAGAGCATCACTTAAGGGTCAGTCACCCTGCTGATCTGAAATGGAAAACATAAAATATTTTCATGTGAATCAAAAATGTTCAAGAAAACTTATAAGAATAATTGTTGATATGTTTTGTTTATTATCAAACTTTAGTGCATTAAACAAGCGCACCTAAAGAAAAGGAGATGAAAAAGGTGTTTATATATGTATTCTTGAGGGGTGGGAGTGCAACGTGGTGGGAAAAAAGAGAAGGAAGTGAGATACATATTTTCTTTTTCAATCAAAGCACATATGCACTTTGATTTTAAAGAAAACATTTTCTCACTTCCTTCTCTTTATTTGAGAGAATACACATAATTGGGCGTTTCATAAGATTATTTTAAATTAAATAATCTCATTATTCATCATCATTGAGCAATCTTTCCAGTAGTTCCTTTTTGCACTGGTATCTTGTGCGCACCGAAAGTTGAATCGTCTTTTCTTGAACAGCCTCAGCTGACGAACAGTAACCTTTCGGGGAAGACTTTTTTCTTTCGCGCAGAACTGGCGTTTGAACCTCTTTGTAGTTTTGATCCATCTCATCTTCACAGTTATCGCTTGCTGAAGATGATTCGCTGGTGGTGTTGCAATCTGACGTGTCGTCAAAAATAATTTCCTGCTTCTGGGAAGTGTCCACTGCTGCTGTTTGCGTTAAGGCTTCGTGTTGCACTAGGCTATGTTCCAATGGTGTTGTATTTGTTTGACATGCAATTGTTTTTGCACATGTCATTGTTACGTCGGAGCGAAAGTAGTGTCTTGAGATCGTGTCACTCTTAGGAGATAGCCTGGCGAATCTTGCAATTTGTGCCACCGGAACTCCGGCCATTGTTAGTGCGGAAATGGAAGCATGCTTCAACGAATAAGGGCCAAAGTACTCTGGAACTCCTGCTTCAGTTAGGAACTCTTTTGCAAGTTTTCTCAATGACCTTGCTGATAAGGCGTTCATTTGGTCTTTTCCAACAAATAAATGGACTGGGTTGGATTGTGTTGTATTTTGTCTCTCCCACAACTCTCTGACAGCTGAAGCCGGACAAATTAGTGGAGAGTCGATCAAGAAGGGAATGATTATGTCTGTTCTTCCGAGAGTTGTTTTTAACGAGGTGTCTAAGGCAATAGAATCTTTTCTAATCGAAGAATGAACGAGGTCAATTCTTTCAAGCTCAGTAAACCTGCATGCGGAAAAAAGCATACACAAGCAGATCGTTTTCTTGGTTAATTGTAACAATTGAAGCTTTGAATTTTCTCCAAGCGTTATGATGTAGTCCAACATGATCTTTGGATTCCAAATCTGCGGCTTATCTTTTTTCTTTCTCCTTTCTGCTCTTTTGAACGAGCGAAACAACATTTTTATGAGCGGAAACTCACCCAAACATCTGTCGAATAGTAGCTGAGTTAGCATAGACACTGCAGATCTCGTTTGGCACAGTGATGACACCTTCATTCCCCTATCGCGAAGAGTGATGAAAATATCGGAGCATTTTCCAACCCAATCACTCCACTCATCCGAAGGCGGGCCATATCCACGTTGAGCCCATTCCGATCCAAAATTAGACAGACCCGACATGTACCCCTCCCACGTTGTTTGTGCTAGACTGGATTTACAAATTTCCATAACGTTGTTTGAGAAACCTTTCACTTCGAGGACAGCCTTGAACCATTCTTCGCCAGAGATTGTTACGGGTTGAGAAGGACAACTCTCATTTTCCCTGGCGGAAGGTTGGCTCCTGTTCGTTTCATCCAAATCCCCGGATTCAGCAGATCCGCTTGGTTCCTCCACGTCCATTCGAATGTCCTCATTCTGTTCAAGATTGGCTCCCAAATCTGTCCTTTCCAATCTGGCATGAGGAGCAAAACACGCGCTTTTTCTTTTATTGCTTTCATGAGAACTGGGACAATCAGAGGGATTGGAGGATGGGCTAGAACTGTTTCTCCTTCCCATGGATGTTGAAGCCCGTCTTCGTTTATCAGGCTTCCTGGCCCACACCAGCGCTTCACCTTTTGATTGCATCTTGTTGCAAACGCATCGAGAGTGAATTTCAGATTCGTCATCTTCTTCAGTACTTGAAATGCTTCCGGTTTGATTGTGTAATCGCCTCCCCTTTCTAGCCTTGACAGGGAGTCCGCTCTTGTGTTTCTTACTCCTGGTATGTGTTGAGCTTTCACTTGAATTTGGTTTTCGTTTGTTAACCTCCAGATCCTCCTTATTAAAGATCTCAGGTTCGATCCTGCGTTCCATCGGTTGATGTTGAAAATGGACGTTGAATTGTCCGATCTGATAAGCAGTTTTCTTATGTTCTTTGCTTTTAATGTTGGAAGAAAATTGCTTAATGCTTTCCAAATTGCCCACAACTCTCGAAAGTTTGAACTTTGTTTTGTTTGCCAATGAGGGAGAGGGTGATGATAGTCGAGCGTTGTATTTCCCAAGCAAAGGCATGCTCCCATGGATCTTCCGGACGCGTCTGTTGTCAAGGTTGCTTTGGCCTGGAAGAGGGGGCAAAGGAACCTCGGCTGGTTCCGTTTCAGTCTCGATATCCATTGCTGAAGACTGTTCATTATTGACGGAGTTATTTTCGTCCTCCCCGACCATCCGGTTTGTCGAACAGTCCTGTTGAGTACTCGATACATCTGCGTGAGAAGAAGGGATGCCTCCTTGAAAACGAATCTTGTCGAATTGAGTTTTCCGATAAAGGTCGCCAAATCTCTTACCCGAACCTGACTTATACGAATTGCTCTTTTTTCCCATTTGCTGCACTCCGAGATTAGTTCCTTCGCCTTTTCTTCTTGCAATCGTACCGTGAAGTTTCTTGTGTCCCACAAAAAGCCGAGGTACGAGAATGCCTGGGAGGGACTCAATTGACTTTTTTCTTCGTTTATGAGAAGGCCTAACTTGTTGAAAAGGCTGGTGACTTCCTGTGCTGTGTGGCGAAGAAATTCTGGATTTTTGTGAAGAAGAATAACGTCGTCGAGGTAAGCAATGATCTTGATTTTGAATTTTTGACGAATATACATGACAACTTTCCTCATAATTTTTGTAAAAAGCCTCGGGGCGTCTTTGAAGCCAAAAGGCATTCCGTTGAAACAATAGAAGTTTCCGTTGAATTCGAATGAAAGATATGGTGAAAGCTCGTGATCCACCTTTATCAGATAGTAAGCTTGGTGCAGATCGAACGTGACCGCATAATCCTGCTGCTCTATGATTCTTTCCAATGTTCTGAAATCTTCCAATTTGAAGTGGACAGATTTGATAGCTTTGTTCAGTTCCCTGCAGTCGATTATCTGTCTCCATCCTCCGGTCTTCTTTTTTATAACAAAAACTGGATTCAAATTCTTGACTTTTTCCCGTTGGATCGGTTGGATTATTTTGTTCCTTAATTGTTCTTGAATAAGCTTGCTCATTGCATCCCGCGCTTCTTTTGATTGGTGAGGATTGGTCCTGTTGATGTTTTGATTGGACAGTTTCCTCCGCGCTTGTTTGCTCTTCCAAATTGCAAATGCACCTCTTCGTACCAGTTTTGCTCCATCGATTTTTGACCATTCTTTCCAATGCTCTGCCGTTCTGCCCCCAACAATGTGCGCATCCACGGTTAATTTTGAGTTTGTCCCCTGGATCGTTGCCTGGAATTGCTTCTGCTGTTGTAAAAATTCGGGCCTCTCTTTCTGGCAAACGTCCGGGGCTCTGAACGAAAAAACTGTTTATTTGAAACGTTAGATATAAATGGTTTCGAGTATTTCCTTTTACTGTTGTAATAGCTAGGCGCGATATGAATATTTCTTAATACGTGAAACTGCTCTTTTCTTTCTTGTTTCTTTGATTCTTCAAGAAGTTCTGCTTGTCTTTTTGTGAGGAGAGTCGAAGAAAATTCGTCCTTCATCTTTGCAGCCTCTGTAAACCCAAATCGCGCTTGTATACGCACATGTCTTGCTTCCTTTAACGCCTTTCCAAGGAGGAGACAAGCATCTGCAATCATTTTTCGTATTGGATCTTCATCGGAAGTCATTGCATGGGAAGATAGTAACAGTTTCATCATTGGGTATAAAAATGTCTCGGCTCTTTCTCCCGCTCTATCCAAGGCATCCTTGTACGGGCTTGTTGTTCTTGAAAATGGAGGTGGAGCGTTCGGTAAAAATGGAGATAGATCTTCGCACTTTAAGGTGGAAACTATTTCTGTGATCTCAATCTCTGGAAGAGGCATGTCATATAGGGAAATTTCTGGTGATCTTCCAAAAATATCAACGAAGGATTTCTCTAGGTTAATACCCTGGTCAGCAGGCGAGTCGGAGTCAATAGAATCTTCTTTCATTTCAGGTGCAACCTGAGAAGACGATGGAAGAGAGGGAATAGATGATGGAGAGGGAAAAGTTTCCGAAAAAGAAGGGAAACTACTTGTTGGACCACCTGTCAGCGTTGCTGAGTTAGGTTCGGCCGCAAGTCCAACTCCTAAGGTGGAATTTAATAACATTTATTTTTTCAGATCAGTGATCGTGACTGACCCTTAAGTGATGCTCTCAAATAAAGAGAAGGAAGTGAGAAAATGTTTTCTTTAAAATCAAAGTGCATATGTGCTTTGATTCTCTGCCTTCATCAGCGTTTGAGGATGAGGATGATTTCAGGAAGGAGTGTTTGAGGTGGAAGGCGCCAGAGCTGCTGGTGAACAAAAACATGGGAGCGACAAAGGAGTCGGTATCGTTCTCGATTGGGATGATGCTGTGGGAATGTCTGACGCTGGAGATTCCGTTTGGAGAGTATGGAGCAGAGGTGGCGGGGCAGAAGATTGTGAATGGGGAGAAGCCGGATGTGAGGAGGGTGGGCGGGAGCAGCTTGGCGGGTGTGGTGAAGGGGTGCCTGTCGCAAGACTGGGGGCAGCGGCCGAGTGTGAACGAGCTGAAGCGGGAGTTTATTGTGCGGTTTCCGAAAGGGGCAGCAATCATGACGATGACAGACGCGATCTGTGTTCGGGAAGAGTCCATGGCTGGGCTGAACAGAAGCAGAATCAGCGAGTCAGAGGAGTGAGAGGATGTGGATTGGAAGTTGGCAAGCAGGAGAGCAGAGGAGCAGGAGAGCAATGAAACTGAGACAATGAAGACGATGTGAGGTGTTTTTACCATTTACAACAACATCCTCCAAAAATAGAGCATCGAGAGGAATTGGGCAGGAGAAATGAAAAAGGAGGATGATTGAAAGGGAAATGGCTGTTGGGGCAGAAGCCTTTGAGAGGAATGGGCATGGTGAAAGGAGGAGAGATGAAGTGATGCACCTCTTCAAAAAAAGAGTCAGAAGGAAAAGATGAGCTGGATTTGCTTGAAGGAAGCGAGCCAACTTTGTGGAACGGGGTTGTGGAACGGGGCTGAGGAGAGTTTTATTTTTCTGTCAGATTTTCAACACAAATTATTTTATTGTTTTTTCATTTTTCTTTATTTGCTTGTTTTTCAAAGTTTGTTGTGGAGCAGCATGATTTGCGAGTTGTGCTGCCTGTTTGCGTTATTGAAAAAAAGGAATGCTTTGAGTGTATTTCAGTTCTGTGTGTTCGATATTTGGAATTATTTGTTCATAGTCATCACATATCTGTATGTATTTTCTGTTGCATCATGAAAACAACATTCGTTTGAGCGTAGCTTTCTTAGAAAGCATGGCTAACGATAATTCAATTCATTTTAAATGATTCGTAATGCTTCGACAACGTCTGCTTCACTTATCATGTGTCTAAATTCTTTCGTTTTTAAAGAAAAAAAATAGGATGAGCATTTTTATATGTGGATATTTTTTTCTCCCCCAAAAAGATAGTGACAAAATAAATGTGAATCAAAAATGAACAAAACAAGCTGGAGTATGTATTTATAACTTATTTTGTGTTCGCAATAAAAAATATGTCTTGATTTATTTTGTTTCACAAGAAAGATCTCGAAAATTTACTGTTGTTTGATTTCCTTCTTATCATTTGATTTGCTGAGTATGTTGATTAGAACGCAGATGCACTGGGATATGATGGTGTTGCAAATTCGATGAGTTTTTTTTTGTTTGCTGGCAGACAGATTTTTCATCTTTCTGCTTCATTATGCAGAAAATGTCAATATTGTCAAATCATTTGTTATTTTTTTTTTCTGATTTGTGGATTGAAATATCATGTTGATTGATTGTTAATTTTGTGTTTGTTGATTTTGGTTATTCCAGTCTTTTTCATTATCTTGTATTTTTTCTCCATCAATTTTTTATTTCAAACAACATTATTTCTTTTTATTTGAAATGCAAAATGCATCCACATAAAAAATCTCTTGTGTTTCAATGTTGTTCATTACTAAAAATGGATGATCATTATTGGCACTGTTCATTATCTTTCTTAAAATTCATTAACTCTGTGTGGATTTTCAAAGTTCATCTAACAAATAAATAAACGAGCAATTTTTCACATTCGCAAACAATGAAAACATTTCATTTTGGATTTCAGATTGCGTTCGTTGAATTTTTTTTTCATTTTTTTGAAATCATTCTTTTCGCTAATTAAAATGAATAACAGAATCGAATTAATAAAGATATAACAATGATTTCGAATAATTCATTTTTCCATTCAATCAACAAATCAGAAAAAAAAAATAACAAATGATTTGACAATATTGACATTTTCTGCATAATGAAGCAGAAAGATGAAAAATCTGTCTGCCAGCAAACAAAAAAAAACTCATCGAATTTGCAACACCATCATATCCCAGTGCATCTGCGTTCTAATCAACATACTCAGCAAATCAAATGATAAGAAGGAAATCAAACAACAGTAAATTTTCGAGATCTTTCTTGTGAAACAAAATAAATCAAGACATATTTTTTATTGCGAACACAAAATAAGTTATAAATACATACTCCAGCTTGTTTTGTTCATTTTTGATTCACATTTATTTTGTCACTATCTTTTTGGGGGAGAAAAAAATATCCACATATAAAAATGCTCATCCTATTTTTTTTCTTTAAAAACGAAAGAATTTAGACACATGATAAGTGAAGCAGACGTTGTCGAAGCATTACGAATCATTTAAAATGAATTGAATTATCGTTAGCCATGCTTTCTAAGAAAGCTACGCTCAAACGAATGTTGTTTTCATGATGCAACAGAAAATACATACAGATATGTGATGACTATGAACAAATAATTCCAAATATCGAACACACAGAACTGAAATACACTCAAAGCATTCCTTTTTTTTCAATAACGCAAACAGGCAGCACAACTCGCAAATCATGCTGCTCCACAACAAACTTTGAAAAACAAGCAAATAAAGAAAAATGAAAAAACAATAAAATAATTTGTGTTGAAAATCTGACAGAAAAATAAAACTCTCCTCAGCCCCGTTCCACAACCCCGTTCCACAAAGTTGGCTCGCTTCCTTCAAGCAAATCCAGCTCATCTTTTCCTTCTGACTCTTTTTTTGAAGAGGTGCATCACTTCATCTCTCCTCCTTTCACCATGCCCATTCCTCTCAAAGGCTTCTGCCCCAACAGCCATTTCCCTTTCAATCATCCTCCTTTTTCATTTCTCCTGCCCAATTCCTCTCGATGCTCTATTTTTGGAGGATGTTGTTGTAAATGGTAAAAACACCTCACATCGTCTTCATTGTCTCAGTTTCATTGCTCTCCTGCTCCTCTGCTCTCCTGCTTGCCAACTTCCAATCCACATCCTCTCACTCCTCTGACTCGCTGATTCTGCTTCTGTTCAGCCCAGCCATGGACTCTTCCCGAACACAGATCGCGTCTGTCATCGTCATGATTGCTGCCCCTTTCGGAAACCGCACAATAAACTCCCGCTTCAGCTCGTTCACACTCGGCCGCTGCCCCCAGTCTTGCGACAGGCACCCCTTCACCACACCCGCCAAGCTGCTCCCGCCCACCCTCCTCACATCCGGCTTCTCCCCATTCACAATCTTCTGCCCCGCCACCTCTGCTCCATACTCTCCAAACGGAATCTCCAGCGTCAGACATTCCCACAGCATCATCCCAATCGAGAACGATACCGACTCCTTTGTCGCTCCCATGTTTTTGTTCACCAGCAGCTCTGGCGCCTTCCACCTCAAACACTCCTTCCTGAAATCATCCTCATCCTCAAACGCTGATGAAGGCAGAGAATCATCATCATCATCATTATCATCACTTGCAGATGTCACAACTGTTGTTGATGAGATCGATGAGGAATCTGAGTCTGAAGATGAGAAGTCTGAATGCATCACAATGCAGATCACCATGTGCTCAGAGAACAGCACAATGTGGGGACTGAGATTGGAAAGAGATTGGAGTGGATTTTCCATTTCATCAAATGAATGGAGTGCCAGATTCGCCACCCAGAACAGGATCTGCGCAGCTGTTTGCTCTCTCTCAGTCAATGTGCCTATCGCCATCTCCTTCTTCTCATTCCTTCCATGAAGCAACATGAACAGCGAATCCCTCAGATCCACAATCAGCTTCTCATGTGGAGACGAGCAGGCCATTGCATCCACCAGATTCGACATGGATGAGGTTGTTGGGCACAGATCCTCCCCTCGAACAAAAGTGGATTCTGTGTCTGAAGTATCTGTGGTTGAGGTGGATGAAATGGATGGAGAAGGTGATCTCTTTCTTGTCTCCTCTTCTTTTTCATCCACCTTCTCCAACATCCATTCAGGGATCTTGTCGGAGTCTTTTCCCAAAATGTATTCAGTGGAGCCACTCTCAGACAGAAGATGCTCTGATGACTCCGAGTGTCCCAAGCTTTTCTCATACACCCTCTTCTTTATCCTCTCTTCATTCTTCTTCTCTGCCTCCCTTTCTGCTCTCCTCCACTGCTCCACTGGTGACATCTCCATCGTCACCATCTCAAATGCCTTCGGATCTTTTCTGATGTTATCATTCACAATCTCTCTCAGATCTTCTGCTTCATTCTTCACCTTCTTCCACCGGACAATGAATATGATGGATACAATTAACAGTATTACTACAATCACAATGCACACAATTAATGCCCATGAGAATTTTCCTTCTTTCCCACTTTCAGCAATTCTGCCATCTCTTTTTCCTTCGGTTTCGCTTCTATTCTTCAGGATAAACGAATCAGTCGATGAAGGCGAATCAATCTTTCCAAACAAAAGACTCACAGACACTTCTGTCTCTGCTCCCACTGCTCCCATCTGAACAGATGAAACAACTGCAACAATTTCGTTCTCTGACTCACTTTCCTTTTCTCCAATCCCATAGCTCTCAACCACCTCTTCCCTTCCATTCCTGAAGCTCAACTTCAACCAAACATCACATGGTAGAAGAAGTCTCCCACTCAGCGTGATGATTGTTCTTCCCTCAGATCCTGTCTCATTCCTCGCCTCTTCCACAACTGGGATGAATAGTGGTGATCCTCTCTCCTCCATCATCCCGCTCAACTCGCATCCTTCATCCAATATCCAAAGTGAAGAATTATCCTTCAATCCATCTCCCCCTTTCAAACTCATCACGTTCAACGATCCCAAATCAGAGCAGAGAATATTTCTTCTCAATGATGAATATCCTTCAATTGATGGGTTGTTGTTCGTGAAATTCCCTGCTTCAATTGTTACGCTTCCTCCTCTCATTGTTATTCCACCATCATGTGAATTTGAGATTGTTGTATCTTTCATCACCACAGAACTCTCCTTCACCTCAACAACTGATCCATTCCATTTGCACACATCCACTTCCTCATTCGATTGCTTTTCACTTATTTCCCCATCAAACAAACACTGCCTCATCAGAATATTTCTGCACATCAAAAGCGATATCATCTTCCCTTTCTTTCTTCTCGATGAACACCCACCAAACGAACAGTTCGATAACTCCACATTTCCTTCCATCCCCTCAACATCAACCAGTCCTGCACTCTCATCCACACATGTGATGTTCTCAAATGAAGATGACAGAATTGAAAATGAAAACACATTTTCCTTTCCGTTTTTCATTTCTGCTTCATCGTCATTCGCACTCCCCATCCATCCATTTTCCATTCTCGAATTCCCAGCTCCGCTGATCTTCAAACAACCTTTTCTTCCCTCAATATTTCTGAGTGTCAATCCATTCACTTCAGTATCCTCTTCCATTATCATGGCTGATTCACTCGAAAATGAAAGCCACATAACACTCACATTCCCCATTGAGCATTTCCCCCTTTCCACAAAAATCAAACAGAATGGAATTTGCTCCATTTCCTCCCCAGCTGAGCACGCTCCCTCAAATGAACACATGCTGATCGATGTTTTTCCCGAACTTATCTTCATGAATGATGAATGTGTTATTGGAAGTGGAGTTGATATTGATTCCACTTCTTCTAATGCAAATTGAATCCATCGCATAAACACCTGCCCATTTATCTCCACTATCATTTCTTTGCTGCAATTCATCCTCCCTTTCACAACCACTCGACTCTGCACTTCATGCATCCCACTCAGTGTGAGTGTATCCAATTCAATTTCCTCATCTATCACAGACTCCTCATCAATAAATATCTGGCTGAAGAAATCGTGCGTCAGATGCCTCAGCCCAAACCCAATCGTAGCACAGGGCAGCAAGGGCTTCCCACACTGCTTCTCATTGCTTCCCCCTTTCTCTTCTTTGCTCGACACCACAATCGTGTCTGACTGGTATTTCACAATCAGACTCATCAAGTCCATCGCCTCCTCCTTGTGCTCTCCCGCATCCATCCCATAGATCGCATTCTGCCTGATGAACTCCACATCACGGAAGTCGATGTTGAATTGTGTTTCGTTGATCTGCCTCTCAATGCAGTCACACACAATGAACACATCGTTCCCAATCCTTGCTGTGTTCCTTCGGAATATCACCCCATCAAACACATAATCCAGCTCACCCCTCAATTCAGTCTTCAGATACACCCCGCCTCCTTTCCCTTCGCTCACAGAGCACCCACACTGCTTCACACTCGTATTCACAACATGGAACAATCCTCCTTCATTCAACTTAAACAGCATCGCTCCTCCCTCTGCGCTTCTCCCACAACTGCACCCTTCAATCAGCGAATCTTCAACAACAAGCTTCACTCCACTTCCACTCTTGCTCAAAACAACACTCGGATCTGTTCCTTCTCCTTCAACTGATCCAATACTGCAATTCTTCATCCTCATCTCACCTCCTCCATTTGCTCCTTCTCCTTCAATCTCAAACAAACTCCCACTTTCCAATGAAGCTTTTATGACTGTGAATCCATCGATCACACTCACAACTTCTCCACCCACCACAAATGCACTTCTCTTCCCAAAATACGAAAGCACTTTGAACCTCTTCATCTCCAACTCCCCTTTCTTCACAACACAAAATGCAACATCCCCCATCCCTTCTCTCTTTCCCTTCCATGAGATTGAACAATCTTCCCATTCAACTTTCCCTCCTTCACTCACAATCACCCCTGATTCTCCATTTCCCAAAACATTCATCACACACGTCTCCAGTGCTCTCAGAGTGAATGCTCCACTGTTGCGAAGGCACACTTTTGCTCCACTTTCTCCTTCACTCCCCATCACAACTGTTCCATATTCCATCACTTCATATCCTGCTCCCGCTGATTCCACATCAATCCCACTCAAATCATGTTTCCCCTCCACTCTTATCTTTTCTTTCACTCTCACCACTTTTCTTTCCCCTTCTCTCTCAATGTGCTTCAATCCCATCTCCAATGTCTCACACGGATCCTCTTCACTCCCACATCGCACAACATCATCTCCCTTTTCCCACACCACAATCCTCTCACTCCTGTATTCAATCACAAATCGCAACAGATCCGTGTCTGTCCGCTTCTCATCGCTTCCAACAAATGCATTCGGATCGTCTTCCATCCCTTCAAAAGCAATCGCAAATGTCTCACTCCTCACTGTCACATTCAGTTCTGAATCCAAAATGAACATGTTCTTCCCCATAAATGCCTCATTCCCAACAAACTTCACTCCCTCAAACTTGAATGGCATCCCTCCCCTCCTTTCGCTGCAATTCACATATATCCATCCTCCTTTCCCACCTCTCACCTTCTCGGCCAAACATCTCTCCATCATCCCCTCTTTCACATGAATCATCCCTGAATCAAGGTTTATCACATTCAACGCCCCACCACTCATGCTCTCTCCTCCTGTGATGTTACTCATGTTGCTCTGTTCTATTTTCATTATTCCCCTCACCTCTCCACATATCACAGCTGATTCAACAGAACCAACAATAGACAGGCTCCCAAACGAGCAGTTGCTGATGCTAACAGACTCACTCTCTGCTCCATTTTGTTCCAACCCAAGAAGAGCAAGATCCATCAGACACTTTCTTGTCTTGATGTTATTTATTGATATCCACTTCATCATCACAGCTTGTCCACTGCTCCTGATGATCCGATATTCTATCGCCTCTTCTTCCCCTTCCTGCATCACAAACGAACACAATTCCATCTCCAAAACACCACTTGCTGTTGATGAGCTTATCACTGCTTCTCTCCTCTGTTCAAATGATCCAGGCAATTCAAACCCAACATTCGCAAACACACTCACTCCTTTCGAATCAAGAACACTTCCCCCTTCTCCTTCAATTCCTTTCTCCACAACCACCTTCATTTTCTTGTTGACTTTTCCTTCAATCCGAACTCCACTCACATCTGCCACCTTCTCAACACTCGTGCTCCCACTTATCACAATTTTCTTTTCTCCCTCTCCACCAAGCCTCCCAATGCCATAATCCACACTCCTGCACGGGCAATTCTCCATCCCACACCAAATTCCATTGTCTCCATTCTCACTCCCCACCTCAATGATCGACGAGCTGTAACCATCTATGAATATGAACAGATCAACCTCGCTCACAAACTACTGTCTATCCATCCCAATCAGCGAATTCTCTCTCTCACTAATCTCTCCACCGAACGAGAAACTGCTTCCATTCACAACCCTCCTCAAATCATCACACACAACATACACATCCTTCCCACACATTGCTCTGTTCTCTTCAAACCTCACTCCTCTCACATCAAACCCATATCTCTCTCCTCCAATCCCCACCCATATCCCTCCTCCACACCCTCCTCCATTCATTGTCCCTTCCATTCCAGCCGAACACTTCTTCATCAGCGTCACTTCTGTTTCGCTCCTGATCTTCAGTTGTGCATCCCCTTTCAATTCCACTTTCATCCCTCCTCCATTCCCTTTCTCTGTCAAACACTCCTCAACACTCGTGTTCCACATATCCACGATGCCTCCTTCCCCAACGACTCCAAGCATCATCCCTCCATCTCCTTCACTGACTCGGATATTGCTCCCATTGCACCCCCAAATGGATATCTCCTTTGCTTCACTCCCTTTTATCACCCCTGAATCAACAAAATTACACGAACTCCATTTGCATTCACTCATCCGAACAATACAACCACTCCCTACACAAACCAAACTTCTTCCTCCCATTTCCCTCCCACTGGCAATCACACTTTCTGCTGTGAGTGTGCTTCCTTCCTCACAAACAACAAATCCCATTTCTCCTTCAAAGGTTATTTCATTCAGCTCCACATTCTTCAACGAGACAGATGACAATCCTCCATTCGCTTTTATCACAGGCTTCCCGAACCTCATTGAATCCAATCTCAGTGAAGTCACATTCGCTTCTCCCTTTTCCACAACCAGCAAGCTGTATTCCACAAAATTCACTCCATCTCCAAATGTGACAACACATTCGCTCAAGTTCAGTGTTTCTCCTTTCAACTGGAATATCGCCTCATGATCCTTAAGAACAGATGGCATCATCAGCCCAATCTTCCTCATCCTTGTTTCCTTCAGCACCACAAACACTCCAACGTTTCCTTCCTCATCTCCTTTGCATGCAGCCTCGCCTTTAACAACAAGCGATCCATCATCCTCTGTTCCTTCAATCATCCTTGCCATTTTCGAAAAGATCACTGTCGAACCAACCTCAACTTCATGTCCAATTTTGATTGTTGCTGTTGTTGTTCCATCTGCTGGTGTGTTCTCTTCCCTCTCAATCGGACAGTTCAATGATCTGCACTCGAAAAATGCGTGTCCACATTGAGGATGATCTGCCCCTGAAGCTGAAACATAGATCCCACTCCTTGGAACATCCAGGAGATAGCACACAATCGGAATCACCAGTGTTACATTGTTCGTGTCCCCCATTCCCTCCACCTCATGAACATCTTCACTCAAATGTGAAACAAATCCATATCTCCCTTTCGGAATTAACTCCAGCTGATTCGAGGCAATAAACACATTCACTCCATGTTCTGCATGATTATTTTCAAACCCTTCATTCACAATCTCAAACACAACTGATGGAGATAACAGCTCCAAATATATCCCTCCTCCTCTTCCCTTCTCCTCCCCACTTCCCTTCTCTGCACCACATTCTCCAATCACTGTTGTCACCTCTCCTCTGCCAATTTTGAACATCCCGCTTTGACCAACACTCCAAGCAATAACAGCCCCATTCCCTTCCTTGCACACACAGTTTCTGAATGTGTTGTTCTCCAGCTCCCATGAATCGCTTCTCTCACTTTCAGTGCTGAATATTGCCCCGTTTCCTCTCATCCGACTGATCCTTTGGATTGTCACATTTCCCAGCATCCCTCTCCCAACTCCACTATCCTCCTCTTCCTCAAACAATGAGCAATCTCCCAGTCCAATATCCTCTATCAAGCAGTTTTCCATCTTCATTTTCTCAAATATCACTTTGAACGGTGAAACATCAAATGGGTGTGTCTGCCCATCTTCTGCCCCTGATATGATCAAATTCTTCAGTGTCAGCATCTGTGCAGCTGTTCGCATCATAATCAACGATGAAGATGATTTCACACTGTTGTGACGAATTGTCAGCAAAGACAATCTCATTGATCCTGAATCAAGTGTGAATAAACACTCATGAGAATTCAACAATTCTGTGCTGATGACACACTCGCTCTCGCTTTCGCCCTTGAAAGAAATATCTCCCCATCGAATGAATAAGGCCATTGAAGAATAGTTCGATCGAAGAATGTTCACAGTTCCCTCTGCTCCTTTCTCAATCATGTTGTATGCCTGTTCAATCGTGTTGCACGGATTGGTCTGTGTTGTCCCACAGACTGGCCCTGTAATCCCATCTGAACTGGCATATGTTATTTTGATTGTTGGAAGCCATGCATCGTAATCTGTTTGGCTGTTATTGTAAAATACTCTCTTTGAGGGGGTTGTTGAGAACGATGATTCAAATGGTAAACCTTTCAAAAGAGAGTTTTTGATTTTGACATCATTGCCTTCTTCATTTATTGCCTTGTTTCCACTGAATAAGCAAAATGATATCAATTTTGGAGGTGGTTCAGTTTCCATCCAACTTATTGAAAACAAAAATATTCCTCCACCTCCTCCTTCAAGAACACCTGTTCCTGTTCCATTTACCACATTCCCTTTAAATTCACATTCTGAGATAAAATATCTTCTCTGTTCGTTCTCCATGAATAATCCTCCACCATATGATCCTGCCCCATTGCGAATAAATTTGCAATTCTCAATTGAATTACTTCCACTTCCAGAAGATTGATGCAAGCGAAGTCCTCCTGCAAAGCTTGAAACAGCTTTGCATTCGCAAAAAATGCATTCGGTAAAAAAAAAATCTCCATTTAGTTTGTAAACAATCATTCCACCCGTGTTATCATCTGCAATACAATTTGAAAAATTGCATTCAATCATTTTCACACCTAATGCTGATTGAACATCAACAGTCCCATCGTGAAAATGAGTCATATTCTTGAATGAGCATCTGACACATTCAAGAGTCGAACTTCCATTCAGAAATATTCCACTTCCTTCAAATGAATAACCTGTATCATACCATTCACAATCAGTGAAAACATGTGTTTCATTTGCTCCCAGTTCCTGTCTTACCATATCGCGTCCGCCTGATTCATCAACATTCATCGTTCGAAAGCAGCACTCAAATGAGGAGTTTGTTGCCCTCAACGACGCACATGGGCTGTTCACCGACCTTGCAATGCCCCCATCAATAACATCCCAAACTCTGAAAAAAGAGCAGCCCTCAATCGTTGTTTCTGTTCTCGCTCTCAAAGCCATTTCTCTTTGTGCATCGGAAGCAACAGAAACGTTTGCCATCAACAGATGAGATGCTTTCACATTGCAACTAACATTCGGTGCTAAAAATGTTACTGATATCAGTTCAAATGATGAAAACGATGAATCAGAAAGGATTATTTCTCCAATTTTATTGTTAAAGTTCTTTGGCAAGGACGAGCAAAAAAGTCTGGGAATACGAGCAAATGGCTTGAATGTGAAGATAGAAAGATTCACAGAATAGATGCTTCCTTCATCAAGAGCAAATGGGCTATTTTTTGATGAAAATGAAATCGTATATTCTTTGATGTTTAATTTTCCTCTCTTGCAAACAAAAAAACATGGTTTTCTTTCGGAATGCAACTGCAAAATATCTGAGGCACTCAGAGATGAATTTATCACATGAAGAGTCGAGAGAATTGAACAACGTTGAAGAATTTGCTGAGCTCTGATATTATTGTTGAATTGTTGTAACTGCAATATAACTGTTGCATCCAATTGGTTTATTTCTTTGCCAAATGCTTCTTTCGAGTTTAAAATGGCAAAGCAGCTTGCAACAATCACAAATGTCAGATTCATTATTGAGCTGTGATGCGATTGGCTTTTTTTGAAGAAAATGGCAATTCGAATCAATAAGCCAATATTCAACATGACCCATATTATTCCTTGTGACTTCAAATAAAACAAAATAATGCATCAATTTTTTTTTAAAAAAAAGCCATAGTTGCCAGCCACAGTTCCATGCTTAATTGCTTTTGTTGCAGTTGTTGAATTTATTATTTTATTCATTCTTTCTCTCTCATTTATTTCAACATTTGCTTTCAAAATAACAAATGATTTGGGAAATGACATATTTTCGCTTCTCGTAAAATGCTTTTTCGCTCTTCAAGGAAATGTTGGAAGCATTTAATTTTCCATTTTCTGAACAATCTCTAATTGATATAATAATTTTACTCTGTTCGATTCCATTTAAATTTTCTTTCATTAAAAAGTTCTCCAATTTGCTAATCTCCTGAAGATATAAATCCATATTCATGCATTTCGTCGCTAAAGCAAAGATCTTTGCAACTGCCTGATTTTCTAGTGAAAGCACCAATAATTAAACAATCTTTTATTCTTCCATGCCTGTTACAACGTCTCACCAAAATTAAAACATCCAAATCCGTTAATAAAAGTTTTAAGTTGAAAACCACAAAATTGCTTTTGAACGCAAAGAAGCATATTCAGCAGCCAAATAGATGATTTAACCTTTTTTACAAATTTCTCCATAAAGAAAGGCAGAAAACAGAAAATTTAATAGAATCTTGATGACAATAAAAAATGTTTGCATGTAGTTATTTTCTAAATTTGATTGCAACCTCTAAATACGAAGGAACACAAAATAACAAATTATCTTTCAAACTGTACAGAAACCCATGTTAATTTAATTACATGTAAATTTTTGATATTACAATAAAAGTTTTGTAAGATAATACATATTTCTTTTCGATTGAAGTTTGCTACAAGGATTAATATGCGAAACAAAAAGATCTTAACCCATCAATACTTATGAATTGATCATTTTTGATATGGTTTGATTGAACGAAGATAAAAAAATAGAGGATGCGGGAAGTAATTTAAAAGCTTTCTGAATTTTGTTCCAAGTTGCAAAAATTGAATTTTTCTTTCGATTCTTAATATTTTAATCAAATATTTTTTTTAATAATGATAGAGTTATTGAGATATAAAAGAAGAAAAAGTTCGGAGCAAAACGTACTATTTTCTGAAAAGGAAAAAACTTAGCCCGTGTCTATTATTTCCAGAATTATTTCGAATAAAATGTGTATATAAAAGTTTAAAAGCAAAGTTTGCAATGAGAAATGTTAAAAAAAACAATTATTAATAAATAAATAAAATTTCAGATGCTCCTTTAAAATTGTTAAATTAAATGATAAAAATCGAGATAAGAGTTATTCTAAATAAATTTATAAATTGCATGCTATATCTTTATCACCAATCATGCTGAATATCTATTCTAAAAACAAACGAAACAACGAAAGAACGATAAATCCTCATTCACTTTTAAGATCTATGAGATCATTTTGTTCAACCATTTCCAAATAATTGTTTGATCTTCTCTGCCTCTTCGAGTTCTCTTTTCATTCTTTCTTTGCGAAGAAGTTGAAGATGCGAAGAAAAATGATTTTCGCTCGAAATTTCATTCGCTTCATTACAGCTCTTATGCTTTTTCGATTCTCTAGAATGAGAATTGCGATGATGAAGATGACTATGATGATGATGACTATGATGATGACTATGATGATGACGCTGATGATGTTTTTTCAATTTTTCACTTTGTTCATCAATCTCTGATAATGAATTTTCATGAAAATTCTTAACTTTTTCCATACAATCCCCAAGTACAATTTCACTGTTTTCCCCATCTATTGCCTTTAATTCAATTATATCTTGAAAAGAATCTTGATCTGATTTCTGTTCTTCAGATGATGATTTTTTCTCATCGATAATACACATTATATCTTCACCCAGCTTTTCAGTATCAGATTTTGTATCTGTATATAATCTGTCGTTAAGAGGATCTTCCATGTTTTGAATTCTTGAGTGATTCTCTTCTTTAAATCGTGATTTGGTATACCATGGAATTTCATTAAGATCTTTAAATGTCCAAAGTGGAGGCGTTGACTTAAGTTTCGATTGAGACACATCCTCGTCAGACGGCGAAGAACTTCGTTTAGTGATGTCTACGATCGTTTGATTTATTTGCATTTTACTTCGTTGAGAACGCAAAACTTCGAGACGATGCTCTTGTTCCTGTACAACGTTTATCAAAACAAAACAACAATAAAAAAGAATAAAAAATAAAACCATAGCAATAGAATTCTTTTTCATTTTTTCTTGTTCCATTTCTTGTTCCATCTCATCTCTTTTAACTCGTGCAATGTTTTCAGGTAATCCGACATGCCATCGCTACTATACATAAGCATCGTGATTAATAAAATATGTGTAAATTTGTTGTTAATATTTAATCATTAAACCTTTTTGCTAAGTAAAAATGTGCGATATTTCTTTGTGTTTGACATCAGAATTTTATTACGGTTACAATTATATCCTATGTTCGTTTGATCATTATTTAAGATCAATGAAGCTTTTTTCGGTCGAAAAGGGAGCAACTGGTGCTTTTAGTCCATTTAAGCCAAGTTTGCTTGCGCTTGGAACCACCTCCAATACAATCGGTGCAGATTTTCAGTCTTCTGCATCTCTTGAATTGTATGACATGAAAGGAAAATGCATTGGAACAACGCAGACGGAGTACAGCTTCAACAAAATTGCATGGTCTCAACCACTCAGTCTTACACAACATCATTGCGGATTAATTGCCGGCTCTCAAACAAATAATACAATTGCTCTTTTTAATCCTGAAAAATTGTTTGCATAATTGCTTTTTAAATATTATTTTTAAAGGAAAACTTTTTTTTTTCATTTTGCATTGTTGATTTTTGAGAATGAAAGGAGAGAAAGAAAGTATTGTCGCTTCTTTTGAAACAGGCGCAAAGCCATTAACAGATCTCGAATTCAATGGTCATGCCTCAGGAATACTTGGTGCAACGAACGCAGATGAAGTTAAAATATTCGATTTGAATAGCAATTTGTCAAGCCCAGAATCATTTTCGCCAATCATATTTTCAAAAACTCCAAGTTCTCACTTCACCTCATTAAATTGGAATGTCAAAGTGCAGAAAATTTTGGCTGCTTCAACTTCTGAAGGAAATGTGCTTATCTTTGATACAACTGCTAAGAAACAGACAATAAATATTATTGGACAGGATCAGAATAAAATCACTTCATGCAAATCTGTCAGTTGGAATTCCGAGATAGCAACTCAAATTGCTGTTGCATGTGATGATGACAAATGTGGAGTTGTTCAAGTTTGGGATCTTCGCTTCAGTGCACAACCATTGCAGACTTTCCCTCACCGACGTGGGGTACTTTCATTGCAATGGTGTAGACATGATCCATCATTTTTGCTTACATGCGACAAAGACAATCGCGTGAACTGTTGGTCCATGGTGACAAAGAACCTTCTTGGGGAGATACTGACATGCGGAAACTGGCCGTTCTTCTCCTTATGGTCAGCAGCTGATCCTTCGCTTGTGTGTGTTTCCTCTTATGACCAGACTGTATCTGTTCTGTCGATGCACGATGTCATCCATTCTGTAAACAGTTCAGAAGGCAAAAGCACAGACTTATCTCCTGAGCTTCTTTCCCATCCACCGAATTGGCTTGGCAAAAAGGCAACAATGTTACCACCACCGCCTGCATCTGGGTCACCACATTCTCTGACTCCTGTTCCAGCTCCTGGATGGTGCTGTGTTGACTACGGGTTTGGAGGAAGAATGATCAAACTGTCTGTCTCTTCGGTGACTGATACAACTTCGAAGATCACAGTTGACTGCATCAGCGCCAATCGATTGATCCCTGCTGGAGATGAGGCCGCTTCTCCAGATTCGACAACATCTGCCTCGGAAACATCGAAAAATGCAGATGATCTGGCTGCATCGATCGATGCAGAGATGAAAGCATTGCTGTTGTCTGATGATCTACGTGATGCAGTGAAGAAAGGCGAATGGGCTGCATTCTGCGCAAAGAAGGCAAAAGAGGCAGCTGGTGAAAAGAACGAAATGGAGGCCGAGAAAGAAGAAAAAGAAAAAGAACAATCCGAAGAAGGAGCAAAGAAAGAAGAGAAAAAGGAGTTAAAGACAAAGACACAAGTTATGTGGGAAGCAGTAGGTGCTCTTCTGAGAAAGAAGCCTCGCAAAGATATTCTAACCTTTTTGGGATTTGATGCCTCGAAGATAAAGACGAAGCAAGATTTGGAGGAAGAGGAACAAAAGCGCAAAGAAGAGCTTATGAAGAAGAGGATGGAAGAGCAACTGAGAATTGAACGAGAGAAAGCAGAAGAGGCAGAGAGGCAAAAGAAGAAAGAGGAAGAAGAAAAGAACCGGAAGAAAGAGGAAGAAGAAAGAATCGCCAAAGAAAAAGAAGAGAAAGAGAAGGCAGCGAAGATGGCAGCAACTGCTGCAGCATTCGATGATGGGATGGACTTCTTTGACAGCATTCCAGAGCAGCAGCCAGCACCTGAAACTGCAAAGAGCGAAGAAAAACAGGACAAAGCTGAAGAAACAGAATCCAAGCCGAATGAAGAAGGAAAGAAATCGAAGAAGAAGAAAGGCGGGAAAGACAACAGCAGTGCGGCATCTTCGCCTGCTGCCGAGGAGAAAGCAGAGGAAGAGACAGGAAAAGGGAAAAAGAAACGCGGAGGGAAGAAAGAAGGATCTTCTGCTTTGAAACAGAAGAAAGCACTGTCGCCAGAAGAGGCAGAGTTTGAGAACAAAGTCGAAGATTCAATAATCATCGGAGATTTTGCGACTGCCACTGAGCTTTGCCTGCAAAAGGACAAGTTGGCTGAAGCGCTGATCATCGCATCTCACAGCGGAAAAGAGCAGTTCAATGCAGTTGTTGAGTCAGCGTGCCAGAAACTGGCAAATGAACACCGCTTCCTCAGCATCTTCAGACGCATCACAAACAGAGAAGACAGCATATTCATGATGAAGGGACACTCACACCTGAATGCCTCTGAAACAAACAAAGAGGAAGAAGAGAATGATGAAGAAGATGACGAACACGATGAAGACGAGGAATGCGAAGAATCTGCAGATGATTTGGGATGGAAACGCGAACTTGCCATTCTGCTGACATATCGCAACTCAATGGACTTTGCCAAAGAATGCGAAGTTTTGGCACAGAAAGAAGAGAAAAGATTGCAACACCTCAAGAACTCTTCGGCTTCTTCATTTGCTTCACTTTCCCTGTTGGATTCAGTGGCACCCTGCGTTTTGCATCTGTTTGCAGGCAACATTGAGCGTGCAAGCCAATTGTGGGACGAATACGACAGAGAAGAGGAAACAGAATCTGCTTCTGCTTCCTCATCTGCATCAGCTTCATCGTCTTCACGGCCTTCATCTTCTGTCAGTGATGTTCGCGAAGCCGAACGACTGCGCAAGCGTATTGAACGCACATTTGTGTTGATGCAGACAGTACTCATTGCAGATCGTGCAGTGTCTGATTTCATTGCACTGTATGTGTCATACGCGAAAAAGCTCATTCGCATCGGTGCTTCTGAAGCGGCTAGAGACTTCTTGGACTTGGCAATCTCACATCTCGGAGGAAAGACTGATGCAGAGGCGCTGACAATGCCATATCCTTCTGCTTCATCACTGGCAACTCAATCTCCTCATTCAAAGGCCAAAGTTATGAGAGAGAAAGAAAGACACGTCCACGATTCTCTGCGCCCGCTTATGCTGCTCCGAAAGAGAGTTGAAGCAGCATTCTTTGCTCCGCTCGACGATACCCTCGAAGCAATCATCTCATCTTTTTCGACTCATCCGTTTGCTGCCTCACAAACTGCTTTCCCAAAGAGGCATTCTCAAAAGCCAGAGGCTTTGAAACAGCCTTCCCAAGCAAGAAACTTACAGGCTCAGATGTCCCAACACGCACCAAAACCAGCAGTTGAAGCTCCACCAAAGGTCATTCCTGTTCCTGCGGAAGTGCCTTCATCTTCCCGCTTCCCATCTTCTCCTGCAACATCATCGCTTCCCTCATCGCCTCTGCATCAGACAGTGAAACAGAGCAAAGTTGGACCCAGTCGCTCAAATGCAAAGATAGACATTCCTCTGGAGCCAGACAGCGTGTTTGTGAAGGCGATTAAACCTTCCACCAACTTACCCTCACCGGCACAAATGCAACAAGCACGAAGCCAATCAAATACATCTTCATATCCGACAAATTCTTCTGCAGCAGCCAACACTGTTCCACACGATGTGCATCCTCATCACGCTGCTCCGCCTCGCACTCCTGTTTCCATCAACAGTCTGATTGCTGAAACAAATGCAGCCACTCAGCGGATGGTTTCCCAATATGACTCTGCAAGAGCTCCAAGTGCTGTCACCCATACACCGCCACGTCCAGCGGAAACTGGGTTTGCTGGGTATCCTGCTGGAATGCAAAATCCGATAGGAGCGGCCGCACCTGCAGCAACTCCTGCTGGAATGATGGGAAAAGAACCAATTCCAACTCCGCTTATGCAACAAACACCAGTTTACTCAGCAGAGAAAGTTTTTGAAATGGTGGAGTTGATGCGAAAGAGGCTGAGCAAAATAACACTTGTTGATGATTCACTAAAGGATACATTTGAAACACTGTTCCAAATGGTGCGTATGATAACGCCACAACCTTCTATGGAGCAGCTGGCATTCAACAACATCAAAGAGATCTGCAACAGACTGATTGACATGATGAAACAGTTCTCAGCCGAAGGTTCTGCAGCATCTGGAGGCGCTGATCCCGACCTGATAGAGAAGATTGTTCAGCTGGGACGGCGTTGCAAGGAAGGAGATTATGACGGAGCTTCCATCATTCACAAGGGACTTATCACATCATCTCATTGGACACGCATCTCGAAGTTTGCCCCATCTCTGAAAAAATTGATTGAAGATTGCAAGAAGAGGCAGAACTAAATTCAATGCGTATTTCTCTCATCTTTTCTGTATTTTTTTTCATTATTGAAGGCATTTTTAGATATTTTTTAAGTAATTTTTTTATCTTCTTTCCAGTAATAATATATCCAAACAAAACAACAAAAATCAAAAACGTTGAGTTTTAAATGGGATACCTTCTGGATGATTTGGTATGGAAAATTGGATGGAAATGAAAAGAAATTGAAAATTAATTTTTAAAAAAATTAAACTAAAATGAATAGCCTTGAAAAATTTTCAAGAAAGAGAAGAGGTTTTGTGGAAGAGCATTTAGAGTGAAATAAGTGAGGTGTTTGATTTTCTTATATTGTTATAATCTTGCTTTGAGCAGTCTTCTTTATAAGTGCTCCAGGCGTTCCTTTTTGCATTTGTTTTGTAAATCCTGTTCTTCTGAATAATTCGCTCTTCAAAAATGCATCCACATCAGCTTTCTCAATCATCTCTGCTCTTGCACGATCTTCAAACTGATCAATTCCAATTTGCACGGTTGCAGGAAGTTCTGGGTTGAAGTCAATTCCAAGAATACTTGCCTTCTGATGAGCTTGGAAGAGTTCGTATTGCTCAGCTTCTTGTTCCATTCTCCGAAGCAAGTCGCGAAGAAGAACGAATCTGTCCTTTGAAAACGTGAGATAGTGTGCAAATTGCTTTCTAAGCGCAGTTTTTGCTTGATGACGCTGTGATGATATGAAAGAGTCTAAAAATGTCTGAATTGCCAGCTGCACATCATTTTCAGTAACAATATGATGCAGACGGAGTTTTGCATAAGCCTCAGAAATTCGTTCAATGGCATCCACATTTCTTGCAGTCATCGGGGTTCCTCCACAACCTTCAGCTGCAATACGCAGTTGAGCATACAATTCTTTAATTTTTTCGCGATCTGCATCGCTATTTTCGACTCTCTGCATTCTTGCATATTGGATGTACCTACGGAGCACATCTGGTGCCAGTGGAGCAAAAGTGGATGATGAGGAAGAGCTGGATGAAGTGGATGAAGATGAAAGCAATGCAGATGGGTCATTTTCGTCGATGTGAGGAATAATTGAAGCATCTTCTTCTGTGAAGTTTGGATGTGACATGATATGGGACTTCACAATGAAGCGTGCCATGCGTCGATCCTGATCCTCGTCAACGTTATCCTTTACAACACAAAGAAGATCAAAACGAGAGAGAATTGGCTCAGACAAGTCGACATTTGCCAGGAAAGTTTGAGATGTATCATATCTGCTGTGTATTGGATTCGCTGCAGCAATCACAGCGCATCTCGCTTGTAGAACAGCAACAATGCCAGCCTTTGCAATAGAAATTGTCTGCTGCTCCATTGCTTCGTGAATTGATGTTCTATCTTTGTCGTTCATCTTGTCGAACTCATCAATGATGCATATTCCGTTATTTGCAAGCACCATTGCTCCTCCTTCAAGTGTCCATTCTCCGGTTGATGGATCCTTTCGCACGGCTGCTGTCAAACCAACCGCAGATGCTCCTCTTCCCTGAGTCCTCACAACACGATATCCTGTTTTCTCAACATATTTCAGAATCTGCGATTTTGCTGTTGCTGGATCACCAACAATCAACACATTAATATCACCTCGAACAATATGCCCTGGTATCTCTTTACGAACTCCTCCAAGCATTGCCAAACACACAGCGCGTTTCAAATCTTCATGCCCATAAATAGCAGGCGCAAATGAATGGAACACTCGTTCAGCAATGTTCGGATCTCGCGCAAGATCTTCAATTTCTCTCTTTTCCTCTTCAGTGAACTCGACATCGTCTCCGGTTCCTGATCTGCTGCTTGTTCCAACAGTAATGTGATTAGCTTCGATCTGTGTTGTAAAGACAGGAAAGCCGTATTGCTTGTTCAGCACAACATCGTACTGGTTCATGTAGATTCCTGTTACTTTAATTTCTTCGCCAGGTTTGCAGCAGTCGATCAGATCATTCACCAGAATGAGTTCCTTGTGTCTCGGAAGGCGTCCAGGCTCAAGAGCATTTGGAGACTCCTGCAGCGTTACGCGCTGATAGTTTCTGAACACTGTTTGTTCTGTATTCAAGCGGAAAGGTCCTTTTCCATTGCAACTTGGACATGTTTTTATTTTGATGGGCTTTTTCTCAATTTGTGCGAATGGACCTAGCACAGCTCCGCACGTCTCACATGTGAAGCGTGCATTTATCATCTGACTGAAAACAGCAGAACGGCGTGTCACCACTCCAGTTGTTGAGATAAGAGTGTTCAAATGTTGTTGCCTGCATTTAACATTAATAATGAATTGTATAAAAAAGAAGTGTTTGAGATTGCAATGACGCAGGTCATTAAAGAAAATATGAATAATTTCTTTTAAATTAGAGTATAAAATAACAAACCTCAATTTTGTCAGAGGGGTTTCTGGTACAAGATTTGTGATACGCACATTAACAACATTTGTAACACGACGATAAAAATCGTCTTGTGCTATCATCTGCATCGCCACCTCATCAAAGATCTCTAAAACTTGTCTCGGATAGAACATAAGAAATGCTCCAAGAATCCTGCTGTAATCGCTCAGATGCTGAAAATCAACTTCAAAGCTCTTTTTGTTGTCACGTCTGCATTCAGCAATCACTTTGCGGTAAATGCCTTCTGCGTCTGGGTTCTCTTCTTTGACATCAGCCGGAACAAAGCTGTTGAGAAAATCTCGAAAACGCATTCCCATTTCTCTTCGAGGTGCTGGTTGTGAAAGTGCTTCTGCAGGATTTTGTATGCTTTCTAAATCAAATCTTTCTTCGATTTCTTCAACACGGCCTAGTCTCCCTTCTTCCACAGCTTCTCCTTCCAATGATTCCATTTCTCCAGTTGGAATTGCAGATGATGGAATATTTAACGCTTTCGAAAGAGATTCTCCGTCGGCTTCTCCTGTTAAACTGTGGGTACTAAGAATTCCAGGAACATCCAATCCTATTGGCTCGCTGTCTTGATCAGAAAGAAATGCTGCTGGTAATCTTTGACCAGAAAATCCTGTTTGACCATATCTTCTTCCTCTAGGTAATAACCCGTGCTGACCTTGCTGCCTTGCCCTCATTCTGTCATTGTGTTGCATTTCCAATTCAGCAGCTCGTCTTTGTTCAATCTTTTGGTAATAAAAAATTTGAAGAAAAGATTACAAAAAATAAATGTTCGAACTGTCATTTCTTGATATTCTTCATCATCGAATTCGTTTTCGTCATATGTATCGAGACGTGGTTTTGATTCATAATCGCTAAAAAGAAGTGAGTTATTTGAAATGTTTGATATCAATTAGTTAAAGCTATATGAACAAACTTATCCATATCCTCTGTAAATATATCCTCTCCTTCCTCATCTTCGGATGGTTCACTTTCTGGAAGTCCGACAATTTCTTCTCTAATAATTCATAAAAAATTAAGCACAAAATTTTTTGTACACATATCAACAAAAAATACAAAAGCATCAAAAGAAAGTCAAACTCTTCGATGGGCTCTGGTAATCGTTGTCCTCTTCGTGACATGACTCCTTCAAACAAAATACAAAAACAATTTAATTTGAAAGTTTTCCCATAACAATTTTCATGACAATCCAATCAATTGTGTCAAAAACCTTTACACGCAAATGACTTAAAAGAATGATGTTTCAAGTATTGGAAAAAAAATCAGAACTTATGTCCAATAATAAATAATTACTAAAAATGTCTGAAAAAAGAGCATTAAAATCCAAGTCATCAAACGTATTAACGAATGAAAAGTCCGAAGAAAAATTGCCAACTACAGGATCACTTGGAGGACTGTCTCCTCTTTATCAACGTAGAGTGTTGAGAGAGATACAATCACTTCAAAAAGAACCTGTTGATTTTGTTACACCGGAATTTAACGCTGAAAAATTAACCGAGTATGATTATTAATATGGCATATCGATGATAAATATCTGCATTCGAAAATAAATTGAATTGCACCAAATGTCTTTTTAGAATTATATGTTATATTGAAGGACCAAAGGATTCAATATATGCTGGAGAAAAATTTACACTGAAAATAACTTTTACTAACTCCTATCCAATGGAATGTCCAATTGTCGTTTTTGTTCCGCCGATGGTCCCAAAACATGAGGTATTCATTTTTCAAGTAGTCTGTTTTTTGAAAAATTATGTTTAAATATAAAGCATTGTTACACAAATGGTCACATTTGTTTATCAATTTTATATGATCAATGGTCCCCTTCAATAAGTTTGTATTTTTCTCATTGAGACAAAATTTTTGTTGCAATTGTTATAATTATAATTATTTTACACCTTCTAGCGGTAAAGGGAATTCTTTTAAGCATTGTCAGCATGCTATCTTCTGCAAAAGTTAAAGTTTGACAACTTTTTGGAAAATTATTTTTGCTAGTTACAAATTCTTGTTTCAGAAACATCCAATTGACAATAGAGATTATGTGAGGCATGCACCTTCAAATCCAAAAGAAACAACCTGGGACTTCCACGATGATAAATGTTAAATTTAGAAATTACAAAAACTTTATTTTATGATTTTTTTTTTTTGTTTTTTTAAGTGTTTTACTGATAGCAATATTTAAGTATTAATTAATAATCATTCGTAAAAACTGTTTTATGCATTCAGATGGTTTCTATTTGATATAATTATTTAAAAATTCAAAGAAAAATGGTAGAACAATGAAATGAAGTTAGAAGATTCATAAAGATTATCACATCTTCACCGTTTACTTTTCAGATTCGTCCTTTGAATGCTTTTTGTGTTTCTTTTCTTTCTTTTCTTCCGCATCTTTTGATTTTGAGTTAGAATCGTCTTTCTTCTTTGATTTCTCCTCATCTTTCTCGTTTCCTTCATCTTTGTGATGCTTCGACTTTTTCTCTTTCTTATCTTTGTCTTTCTTTTCCTTCTTTTCTTCTTTAGCTGCTTCTTGAGCTGGTTGTTCAGCATCTGCATTCTTTTGAGATGCATTTGAAGCTGTTTCTGGATATTTTGCTGCTGATGCAGGAACAGACACTTGTGGTGCAGTTACTCCAAGATTGCCTGATAGATCAACAAACTCCTTCTTCCACTCTGCTGGAGTAGCTTCTGTCACGCGCCCGTGTTTGTCCAGCTGCCCTTCTTTGATCATCTTCTTCTTTTCTTGAGCCTTTGGACCAAGACCCCATTTCCTTGGATATGTGTCACGCTCCATCACCACACGTTTTATCTTGGCAACCACTCCGTGCTCACATGTCAGCATCGATGCTGCAGTCATCTGCGCAATTGCTAATGCAATGCATTCTCCTTTTGTTGTGATCAAAACAACTTCTTCTCCAAGTTCTATTCCTTGATCAAAGCGGAGAAGACCAGGAATCATCAGCTTGGCTCCATAGCAGATTGCATTTACAGCGCTATCCTTCACAACAATACGTTTGAAATTCAACAGGAGAACTTCCAGCGGGCGAATCACTCGACGAAGATATGATTCATCTCGTTCATTTTTATACACGTATTGAGCATCCAGAACATCATGCATTGTAACCATGTTATCCTTTGAAAAGAAAAGAGGAATAATAAAAGTTCGAATAATAAAGAACAGTGATATATTTGCATTTGAGCATACGTGTTCGTCTTGTGCTCCTGATCTCACACGTCTAAGTTCTTGTAGGTGACCTCCAACACCAAGAAGAAGACCCAAGTGGATGGCGAGCGTTCTTATATAAGTTCCAGCTTCACAGCTAACCCAAAACACTCCAAGTTGTCTCTCTTGATCATATTCGATCATTCTGCTCTGATAGATGGTTCGTACACGCAGCTGACGCTTTACAGCGGCAATGACTGGGGGTCTTTGGAAAAGTGCTCCTGTAAGTGTTTCAAGAGCTTGTGAAAATTTTTGACCGCTTTCGATGGCAGAATGGAATCTGACAACACCAACATATTCCTTACCTATATTGTTAAAATGTCAAGTGTTTCATAAAAATCAAATTCAGATGCATTTATCCATAAATCATTCATTAACTTTAAATACAAACCAGCTGATTGTTGGGATTTCACAAGACGAGTTGCGCGATCAATGCAAATAATCAAACAACCAGTGACCTTTGGATCTAGAGTTCCGCTGTGTCCAGTCTTTTCAACTTCCAGAATCTTCTTTACCCAAGCAACAACTTCATGAGAACTTGGATTTGCTGGTTTATCAAGATTAATAACACCATATCTTTGAAATCACACGCAAAAAATAATAATAATAATAAATTAGTTGATGCAAAAAAAGATGAGTTCAGTCAAGAAATCTGTTAAACCTCATATATTCTTTGAGAGGACGGTTCAATGGGGAAGAGCCATTAGGCAACGGAGTATAATGAGATGATCTCACCATAAGGCGGTCATAATGTTTAAGAAGAAGAGGCCACGTTGATGTGTCAGTTGATGTGGTTGCGTCGTCTGGTTTTATGTATTTCTCTTCTTCTTCTTCTTTTTTCATTGAATCGAAATATGGCTTATGATCACGAATTTTTCGTTTTTCTTCCATAAGGCAAATGCAATCAAAACACTAATTAATAATACAGATGCTTGACAGAATATTAACAAATATTTTTGTTGATCATTGAAATTAAAAAGTATGGATTGCATTTGTTGTTCACATTTGCTTTGTGAAAAAGTCTTCAAAATAACAACATGGCAGAAATTGCTGCTCGTCTTTTGCAAACCGCTGCTAAACGTGATCCAGACCAGAAGGAAGTTTGTTTTGTTTTTGTTGAAAATTGACGTATTTTCATATTTGACATGTTTTCATTTATTCCCTCTCATTTAAAATTTGTTCGAATGAATATCCAATTAGTTCCTCCAAGCTGTTAAGACAGTTGTTGAAGGACTGATTCCCCTTTGGGAACAGCGCCCTGAACTCGAAGAAGTGATGGCTCGTTTGATTGAACCAGAACGTATTTTCACTTTCCGTGTTGCATGGTTGGATGACCATGGAAAGATTCAAATTAACCGTGGTTTCCGTGTTCAATACAACTCTGCCATTGGTCCATACAAAAAAGGACTGCGTTTCCATCCATCAGTCAATCTTTCAATCATCAAATTCTTGGGATTCGACCAAATCTTCAAGAATTCTCTTACAACCCTTCCCATGGGAGGTGGGAAAGGAGGTTCTGATTTTGATCCAAAGGGAAAATCAGATGCTGAAGTTATGCGTTTCTGCCAATCGTTCATGACTGAATTGTTCAGATACATTGGTCCAAACATTGATATCCCAGCTGGTGATATCGGTGTTGGTGCAAGAGAAATTGGATACATGTATGGTCAATACAAGCGTCTTACCCATGCAGTTGAAGGTGTTTTGACAGGAAAAGGACAGACATGGGGAGGATCTCTTATTCGTCCAGAAGCAACTGGATTTGGAGGATTATACTTTGCCTCTGAAATGGTTGCTTATCAAAAGCAAGAAATTGCAGGAAAGACTATCTGCGTTTCAGGATTCGGAAATGTTGCATGGGGTGCTTGCTTGAAAGCCGCTCAATTGAAAGCCAAAGTTATCACCATCTCTGGACCAGATGGATATGTTTATGATGAAGAAGGAATCAACACACCAGAGAAAATTGCATATCTTCTTCGCCTTCGTGCAACATGCCAGGATATTGTTGCTCCATATGCTGAGCAATTCCCCAAGTCACAATTCTTCCCAGGAAAGAAACCATGGGAAAGGAAATGCGATATTGCACTTCCATGTGCCACTCAAAATGAACTCGATGCTAATGATGCTGCTATGCTTCATGCAAATGGATGCAAGTTTGTTGTTGAGTTGTCCAATATGGGCTGCACACACGATGCTCTTGAATACTGCCAGTCTCATGACATGATCTATGCACCAGGCATTGCCTGCAACGCTGGTGGTGTTGCTGTATCTGGACTTGAAATGACTCAGAACTCAATCAGATTGCGCTGGAAGGCAGAAGAAGTTGACCAACACCTTCAGCGTATCATGAAGGATATTCACAAGCAGTGCGTTGAGGCTATGAGCCAATTCCACAAACCAAATGACTACGTCTTTGGGGCAAATGCTGCTGGATTCCTCAAAGTTGCAACTGCAATGATTGAGCAGGGTTGTGTCTAATAAAATGAGCAATAAAAATTTTTTAATAATTTTTTTATGTTCTATGGTCGAATAATAACTTTGTTGGCTTTTTTGTTTTAATACTGTCAATATACTTTCAAGATTGAAATTATTTTTGCTTCAAAAAAGAGAAATATTTCTTAATAACAATGTTTAGGCTTGATTCTCGTTATTATCATTAAGAAAATTTGATCATCATTTTTGGATGAAAGCTAAATGCTTGTAAAGCGTAACAGATTATAACGAAAATAAATTTCTTTTGATAGATTCATCTCCATCAATTATTCACTTGCGACATGATCCTGTGAAGTGAACTTTATTCAAAAAGAAGTGAAAAAAGTTAAATTTCCAATTGATGTGAAAGATTTTTTAATCTTTAAACAAGTGCAAAAGAATATTTGTGCGTTTCGATTTTTCCAATAAGAGGAGGGGGTTGAGGGATCTTTTCAACTTTGTTTTCAAGGTCTTTAATTTCTTTTGTAGATTTCGTAATTCCAGGGATGTAGTGAAATCTATCATCAAGTTCCTTTTTGTCTGATTTCTGTTCCTGAGAAGCAGAAGTATTAATTCCCGAAGTTTGTTTGGCTTCGTCCATCCACTTGAAAGCTCTATGAAGATACGCCAATGCAAATGTTGACTCTTCTCCGCCAGCAATGTCACTCTCATCCTCAGATGACGATGACGGCGCTTCGCAATCTTCAATCAGAGGAATGTCTATTTCCACTTCAAATGTCATCTTTCGAGAAACTTTCACGTCCATTGAATGCATCTTAATTCTTCCTTTTATCTCGTCGTCTTGAAGCAAATACAATCTTAGAGGAATATGCAAAATGGTTTGACTCCAGTGTGTTGAAGGTGAAAACGGAGATGTTGAAAGAAGTGGAGCGCAAGGAACGAACGCGGTATAACCTTCCAATATGCTTTCCTTACGAAGAGGTTGAGGAGGATCTCGTAATGTCAAGACTTGCTCCGAATTTTTTGATTTCCATGAAGAAATAAAGGTATTGGAACCAGATTGAGATAATGAAGTTGAATCATTTAAGGCAAATTCTTCAATAGTTTTTTGCATATGTGCACAAACATCTTCTCCGCTCAGCCATCTTTTCCTCATAGATGGAGATTCAAATGCTACATCGAACCATACACAAAATCCATTAAATTCCCCAATCTGTTGGGATTTGAACATAAATTCAGAGCTAAATTCGCGCAAATCTTCAGGACGGGTTTTCCTCAATTCAAATTCCTTTAAGCATACCTCGTTCGCAATGACGCTTTCCACAGGTGTGTTAACTACTTCTGCTTCTTGGTAAAAGCATTTCTTTGCGAAAGGAATAAGTGATTCCATATTAACTCCATTGACATCTTTCCAAAATGAGATAGTGTCTTTATAAAATCTTTCATCGCTAAATGGAGCCATAAACATTCTGGCATGAGACGGAAACAAAAATCCTGTATCCTTTTTCAACCATTTATCTCGAGCAACAATCACAGAATCAAACATTGACTCGTACAAAAGTCCGTATCCCATCCATTCAGATACAATGATATCAACTTCTTCCGGTATTTCTATTTCTTCTATTTTTCCTTTAATTATAATTATCTTATCCGCTTTCAAAAAGTATATTTGTAAAAGAAAAAAAGTTGAAGAGAAATAGAAATGAATTTGTAACATAAATTCGAAAATGAAAAAAAAAAATGTCGATTACCTACTCCATTATCTTCAGCAATGCGTTTTGCTTGATCAGCAATATCGCTCGCATCGACTGCATACACTTTTTTAGCTCCTGTTATTTCAAATATTTTTGAAAATAAATAAAATCAAAAATACTTAAACAAATTCTTTTTAAAAAATCATACCGCTCTTCAAGCAAAAATGAGACAATATTCCGGTTCCGCATCCAACGTCAAGAACCACTTTATCTTTGAAATCTTCAGTGGCTTGCAAAATTGCATTCCGATAAGTAAGCGTCCTTATCTGATCTCGAAGCATCGTGTGATGTATTGATAAATGACTGTACGAATCAAAATAAGGACGATCCACTTCATTTCTTTGACTATTCAATTGCGTGTTGTCCAGCATTAAATAAATAAATATTTGATCGAAGTTATTTGAATGATTTCTATTACCATTATTTTTTTCCATTTATTTTTTTGAATCAGATATTTCTTCTCCTCTTTGATAATTGTATTAACAATTGTCATAGTTATTGTTATTTGTTTGTTGATTTTCTTAAAAGGAATAAAGAATCATTTTGCAAAAATTGCAATATTTTGAAAAAAGAGATATTTTTCTTCAGTTGGGATGAAATTTTAGCAATCATAAAAAAAACTGAGGTTTGTTCCAAACTGTTTCTGCAATTATTTCATTTCAAAATTTTCATTTCAATGCAAAAAAATACTGAAAATTAAAAAATGAAGAAATATTTTGGAAAGTGAAGTTTGGAACAAAATTCATAAAACCAAAAATTTTGTCCCAGTTGTAATCTGTAATTGTAATATTTTTTTTTTCTTTATATTAACTTTTTTGATCTTCGATTAGGCCTTTGCAACATACTGACTTTATCAAACGGAAACGACAATCCGACCGACAGGGACATTCAAAACCCTTTTGAGACTTTTCAATTTGGATAATACCATGGGTGCTTAACCCGCACCCTGGTGCCAAACCCGCACCCTGCAAATTTCTTGAAAATGTAAAAGTCATTTTTTTCCTTTCAAAGAGGTTCATTGATAGTGAATTTGATTGAAACTTATTCAAAAAAAAATTATATATTTTATTTTTTTTATAAAAAGACTTTCAAAAAATTGGATTTATAATATTTTTATTTAGAAAAGAACTTTATCTATATTTACTGAAAAAGAAAAAAAGAAGAGTTCAAAAAAATATGTATATGCTTCGTTGTTTATGTGTTTTCAAATATCTTTATTAGTTTTTTGGATTTGAATTATTCAGCAACAAATTTCACTTTTTATTTGATTGATCAATTCCATTAAAATATGAAAAACGAATAGAAAGTTCAGCAGCTGCTTTGAAATAGGTTTGTGAAAGTTATATCAAATGTTTTTCAATGATAACTTGCTTTTGTAAAATTAAATCTTGAATATTTAATGTTATTATCGATGTACACGATAACTTTGATTGATTTGTTTTTCATTTATATTTGATTGGAGATTGAAATGTTTTTTGTAATATTTTATAACTTTTTTCAATGAAGATAATTATTTTCATAATTTTCAAACACTTTCATTTTTATTTCCTTTATAATTTTTATGTTTTTGAAATCAAATTTCGAGTTGTTGTTTTTCACTGATCAGGAAACATTCTGCAACTTTCAATATTATCATCAAAATTTCATATTATCATTGGCTTGTTGAAAGTATTTATCATGCGAATAATTTCAAATTGCATGTGTTTTCCAAATTTTAAATTTCATTAAAAATTAATGATCATGCAATTGAATGTGGCTGAATTGTCACAAACGCAGATTTTTCATTTGAAAATTGTTATTTTATTTATTAAAAATATGGGGGAAAATACGGACTTTCAAGCTTTTTATGCACGAAGCAGGAAAAAATTGTTTCGCTCACAACTTTATTTCGCTCTTTCAGATTACAAAATAAATTTGATTTTCATATCCGTAAACAGGCATCGTTGAAATCAAAACATTAAAGAATATCAACATTTAGCGAATATCAAAAAATGGACCCATTTTTATTGTGTTTTTTGATACAAAAAAGTCAATGAAAAATACATAATTTTTCAATGAAAATGCTTGATTAAAAATATTTTGCCCCATATTTTCATTTGTCAGTTCATGTTCTTTTCTTCTCATTTCACTTGCATTTTAGAGCTCTTTTCAATTCATTTTTTTGGAATATTTTGCTTTTGAAAAGCAAAGACAGTCCAATCATATCATTCAAATTTCTTGAAACAATTTAACATTTATCATTCTTAAATAATGTTTTGCAAAAAACATTTGTTGCCAGGGATAAACGTATTTTCATGAAAATTGTAAGCTAATTTTCATATTGAACTATTTTGATAACATTTTGGAAATTTTTTCACATTTTAAAAGCTATATCGATGAATGTCTAATTTATTTTTCTTTTAATTAAATTTTTTTTCCGTTATCATCCTTATTGAAAAAAGTATTTTTATTTTGTCAGTGAAATTATCATTTTGAATACGACAGTTCAGGTTAAACATAACTTGGTGATAGAATGAATACTGAATCAAAGATTAAAAGTATTCCATCACAATCATTGTTAAAAAATTGCTATTCTGAAAACAATAGTTTTATTATGAAAATATCATTGAAAACAAAAAGCTCATAATTTGCAAATCTGACATCTTTGTGACAAGTGAATAAAACATTCATATGTTCAACAGCATTTATACGCATAACGTAAATAACAATTTTGAAAACAATAAAATAACCAAAAATAATCGTCAAAAAAAAATCAGTATCACCAAAACTCACAAAAGAAAAAAATTAGAACTTGACCAACATCAACAATAAATATGAAATAACAATTAAACCATGGAAACAATTTATCAAATTTAAAATATTCAAAACAAATTAATAAATGAATAACTTGGTTGAATAATTTAAATAAAAAAAAGATAAATTATAGAACAAAATAATAAGCAATAATATAATAAATACAAAACTGTAATAGAAAAACATTTGATATAACTTTCACAAACCTATTTCAAAGCAGCTGCTGAACTTTCTATTCGTTTTTCATATTTTAATGGAATTGATCAATCAAATAAAAAGTGAAATTTGTTGCTGAATAATTCAAATCCAAAAAACTAATAAAGATATTTGAAAACACATAAACAACGAAGCATATACGGCATAGGTCTAAATTGTACCAGTAGTGAATTTGACATTTCTTTATGAAATTTCGATATATTATTGATTGTCATAATTAATTAACACTGTATTATCGAAAAAATTTCAAAAATCTTAACTTCAAAAAGCTAACAAAAATTATTGATCAAACCCATAAATATATTTGTGTATTTTTCATTTCGTATTTTATGAACGTTTTGTGACAATAAAATTCTTTATAACCAAATTTATGTTCACATGAAATTAATTTCTACGTATTTCATATATTTAATTTCATCAACTTGCTTCTTATAAGTTGTGATCAAATTATGTTCGAAGAATAATGCGTATTTGATAATTGGAAGTTTTTGAAGAGAGAGGATCTCTAAGTTTAGAAAATTCATATATTAGGTGTGAATGGAATGGATCGAGGACGACCGGAACAGAAAATACATGGGAAGATTTTGCTTCAAATGGAGGGGCAATCTGCATGCACAGTCAATCAAGCGCTTCAGTTTCTATTAAGCACTGCTCTTTCAATGATTGCAATGCTTATTGGGATGGAGGGGGAGTTATGTGTGCAAAAATCAAATCGGTTGAGATTATTAACAACACGTTCAACTCTTGTTCCACAAAAACTAATGGAGGAGGAGGAATGTGCATTGTGTCAATTTCATCGTGTGTTCGGATCAGCGGATGCGAATTCCAGAATTGCAAAGCGAATAGCTATGGAGGAGGACTTTATCTTGGTGATTTTCAGGTTTCAGGAACAGGATGCGTTGGAGAAGAAGACGGAGAAGGAGGGAGCTCGTGTGTGTTTGACTGCATTTTCACTTCATGCTCGGTTACTGGAAATGATGGTGGAGGAATGCGTTGTGTAAACATTCCAATCACGCAATTTAAAATGTGCAGTGTTCAATTTATTTCATGTTCAGCATTAAGAGAGGGGGGAGGATTGGAGTTATATCCACACAGACAAGCATCACAAAATGATGTTATTTATTGTTATTTTTTGTTCTTCCACGAAGGCAAAAGAAGAAATGCAGCCAATCCAAATGGGCACGATATGATAAACTTAGATAATTAAAATTTATATTTGGATTCTGGGAATCCGTTCCATGAATGTTACACAACAAAAACAGATGATCAGAGAGTGTGCCATGGATATATTGCATCGAGTTCAACAAGTTGGACATTTCAGCACACAGAAAAGTGGGATTGGCTGAGCGAAGGGATGAAAGATAGGTATGATGGAGTGAGTGAAAATGAAACAAACAATCTGTGTGGGATGAACGAGTCTGCACCGTGCAAGACGGTGGGGCATACAGTGGTGTCGAGCATGGGGAAGCTGATCACTTTGATCGCAGAACAGGGCGGGAGGCAAGGGAGTGAAGAGAAGACAATAAGTGTTGGGGAAAAAAAGATTTCTGTTGTTGGGAGAGGGAAAGAAGTGAGTGAAATTGGGACAAGTGCACTTTCTTCCCCTGCAACTACTCTGTTCAGCATATCTTCTAGCAAACTGGAGACGGGGTATGAAGGGATTGACCACAACGCGACAAGAAGCACATCTCCGAGTGTGTTTATGGTGTCTGATGGAAGCGGATCACTTTCATTGGAAGATGTGCTGATCAGTTCTTCCACAACAGGAGGGAGAGGAATCTCATCGTCTGTGTTTGAAGTGGCTCTGAAGCAATTAAAGATGGTTGATGTTGAGATAAAAAATATGAAAATATCACAGCCACTTTTCGCTGAACTATCATCAGCAGGATCTTCATCAGGAGAAAGTGTTTTGGCGAATGTGACGATTCGAAATGTGAGTCGAACAGGTTAAGATAGTGTTGTGATGTCGAAGAGAGAGAAGGGAGGAGAAACATTTGTGGGGTGGAATACAACGATGGAAGGATGTGAGTGCGCGAATGGGAATGGAGGAGCGATGAAGATTGAGTTGGCGCCTTCTACAAGCAAAGCTCAAATTGGAACATCCACATCGCAAGATGGAGCGAAATTGAATCTTGTGGATGAATTTTACAAAATATGAATAAAAACTTAATTCAAATTGATGTAATATTTCATTTGTAATTCAATGCATTCTTCTCAAAATTTGCAATTCGAATATTTAAAGAAAATTGAAAACAATATTCTGATTTGTTCTTTTCTTTAAAAAGAAGTTGATATGAAAAAAAACAACAAAGCAATAAATGCAGTGAATAATTAAAACATAGCTCAAATACATCGCAAAACACAAAATGAAAAATACACAAATATATTTATGGGTTTGATCAATAATTTTTGTTAGCTTTTTGAAGTTAAGATTTTTGAAATTTTTTCGATAATACAGTGTTAATTAATTATGACAATCAATAATATATCGAAATTTCATAAAGAAATGTCAAATTCACTACTGGTACAATTTAGACCTATGCCGCATATACATATTTTTTTGAACTCTTCTTTTTTTCTTTTTCAGTAAATATAGATAAAGTTCTTTTCTAAATAAAAATATTATAAATCCAATTTTTTGAAAGTCTTTTTATAAAAAAAATAAAATATATAATTTTTTTTTGAATAAGTTTCAATCAAATTCACTATCAATGAACCTCTTTGAAAGGAAAAAAATGATTTTTTGCATTTTCAAGAAATTTGCAGGGTGCGGGTTTGGCACCAGGGTGCGGGTTAAGCACCCATGGTATTAAAAATTGGATAACATTTAATTTTAAATATTTTTTATTTTTTTTCTCTATTTATTTTGAGAATTTTTAAAATGAATAATGAAACATGAAAATGCAAAAAGAACTTTTTTATTGTCAAATCGACGGATCTTTTCGACTTGATCATGTATAGATCAGTCTGTCTGTTGAGATCAGTCGGTTTGTCGAGATCATTTGAAAAATGAGTGAAATGACTAATAATGACTTTATCAAAGAATTTTCAATTGAATTACAAAGATGCTTGTCAACAAAAAATATTGTTTAGCAATCTTATTTTATCCAAGCATGTAAATTTATTTATTTTTTTAATAAAATTCATCTTTACAGCTTGAAGAGTTTGAAAGAAATGTTGAGGAATTAAAAATCAATGAATGCACATTTGTGGAAATAATAAGAACAAAATCTTTCAATGGAGGAAATTGTATGTTTCATATTAATTATCACTCAGATTAATTTGCATTTTTCTGCTTTAAACAAGTCTACAAACACCCAAACAATACTGGAGAAGAAATTGGAAAAATTCACTTTGAAACATGCGATGGAAAGCTTTGGTTGGTATATACTCCTGTTAAGATGGATGGATTATTAAAAAAAGATGGACACATTTATTTTTTGTGTCCAAACAGCAAACATGGAATAAATTGTGCCATCTCCGGAAGAAAATGATGGGACAAAGTTACAAATCATCGATGAGCATTGACGACTGCATCTTCTATTTTGCCTTATTTAAAGTTTTATCCATCTACAACAAGATTTTCTGAAGTTCCTTCAAAGAAAATAATTCCAACTCATTTTTAATTTGATTCATTAATTGAACATTTTTTGCCTTTAATTGGTCATTGCAATATTGCGTTTCTTTCTGCTTACTCCAACGAATTCAACAAAATTTTTTTTTCTTTAATTATCACTTCTCAACAAAATCCAACTCTTTCACCGACAACCATATTTCCTTCTATCACATATCGTAAGCTAACAGCACTTATTCATGTCGAATGAAAGAAAAGAATTGCCAATAGAAATGCAAAGATTTATAATTCAATGGTTGGCGTCGTGATGGATGGAGGTGTTGGAGCAGGAAAAAAAATACACTGTCATCACAATTGTTCCGTTCCAGACAAAGGCATCTCCATTTTTCTGGAAAATTGAAAAGGCTTGCTTCACAACTTCCGATTATTTTCATATTGCAAATGAAATTATTTCAAAAATAGCTGATTTGAAAGGAGATGTTCGCTGTTTTTGTACGGATGACTTGCTGCCACAAAAACTCGCAATTCAAAGCTAAACAGATAAAACAAAGTCGACCTCAATCACAGAAACACCGAAAAAATTTTCTCCTCTATTTGTTTGCAGCTGCAACCATTTGATTAATTTAATTGTCACACGCCTATTTAAGTATAATTCATTTTTCGTTCAATTAAAAGAAGAAATAACGAAGTTTTCAAAAATTACCAGAAACGAGTCCACGAAAAATACATTTTTACAGAAATGCCCTTCATTCATTGAAACAAGATGGCTATGTCTTTTTGGCATAAGTTTTTTTATTGCAAAAAATATACACAATATCTCATTTTCAGACTATTTCTGCAAAGTCAAAATAGATGACGTGACCCGATGTGAATTATTACTAATACATCTGAAGCATCTGCTATTGTTCTTTGAAAAAGACGACATAAAGCTTGGAGATGTGTTTCCAATTATCCCAAAACCTATTGCGCTAGACATGTGGTTACAAGATCTTGAGGAATATTCTTCCCCCGATTGGCAATATGGAGTTTGAATTATTGAAATCCAACAGTTCAATTCATATTTAGGGAAAGAACGAGGAGATCAAATTTCTTTGGCTCATTCCTTAACTCCAATTGGTATTCTTGACTATAGAAACGGTTTGTTTTCAAAGTCTTATTCAACAGAGTTTGTGATATAGAAAGAAAAATGCATGTTAATAAAATGTTCATCAGTGTTTTCAAAGGATTTGGATCAAACTTAAATTCAAAGGATGCGTTGCGATTCATCTATTCAATCCACAACAGATTTAAAATTAAGAAACTTAATCTTTAACACTTCTTCAGAAGAGGTTTCAAATGAAAAGTCTGCAAAGAATCAACCGAAAATGTTACGAGCATTTTCTCATGGAATGGAAGAAAAGAACAGTGAAGATCAATTTTTGACAGGCATACAATATGCTCTTTCATTTTTTTCGAAGAATGAAAAAACTTATTTTCCAACTAATTTTCCTCACACAATATTCTCTTCTCCATTATCAGTTGAGACTTTTTTTTCTGCTCTTCAATTCATAACCCCAGAAAGAAATAGAAAAGCAGAAACAATGTCTGAGACACAAGTTCAACTTTAGCCGCTTCCAACAGATTTGCATTCTTTATCATCGACTTCACCAACCAACTCACCTAATTACAGTTTACTCCATTAATTCGTTCTTTTGATAGAAAACACACTTATCGAAAAAGAAGTTATAACGAATGAAGATGATATTTTTGGCGAAATTGATTTTGATGAAACAGGTATTATTCAAGCAGAAAACGATTCGGTGGATGATGAATTTGAAGAAGGATCTAATTTAACTGTGCGAAGCGAACGTGAATTATCAATTTATGAAACAAGAAATAAACACTCACATATCGAAGAAAGTGATTCACAATCAAATTCAAACGAAAAAAAGGAAGATGAATGTTCTGATAATGAAAAAAGCATTTCTAAAGATGATATTGATGTTGAAGAACTCGGTGTGAATGAATTTACTATCACAGGCTGCACGAAGACAACAGAACAAATAAAGAAAGCACTTTCAAAAATCCAACAATCTATTTGCATGGACTGGTTTCTCAGATTAAAGTCAGCATTCAATGATTATTTGTCCAAAATTTCTTGTTTGAAAGCTTCAAGTCATATTGAGAGCATTAGAGCTTTATTTTCATCAATGTTGCTGGATAATGCTCAAAACGTGGATCACACTAATACTCGAATTTTCTATTCTGAAATCAGCAAACAATGAATAATATCCGCAATTTTTGCAAACATTTGTTATTCGTTGACGATGTTTCCGTGCAGCGAAGCATCTTGTGAAAGAATTTTCTCTCGCCTGAGACGAATTGTTGGAGATAGAAGGTACTCGCTTGCACCAGAAACGCTCAACGCATTGCTTTTATTGTTGATGTCAATATTTTTGACAATAAAACATTCGACTGTTATTGCTATCTTTTTTCATTTCAGTGAAGAATTCTGAATATATTTGAATTCAAATGAAATTTCTTGACAAACTATGAAGTTTGTTGAACAAAGTTTTCAATTATTGTTTTTCTGAACTGTTTTTGAAACAAACTATCAATATTTGTAATTAATTGAAGATTCTTATTGTGAATATGTGGAATTGTGAGTTTCAAATACGAGGAATGTTAAATATTCTTTCAAACTTCCAATCAAAAACAATATTTCAGTGTGCAAATATGTTTGTTCTTATTAATTAATTTATCTACTCCATTTTCAGATGCTTGCGATACTCATTGATCCATTAAACAACGTTTGTCAAACTATTATATTGTGTTCGAACGTTTTTCATTCTTCGGAATGAAGAGCGATGTTCATAACTGATAATAATTACAATTCATCAAATATTTTCTGAGAAATTTTATTTTTTCATATCGCCAATCAAAAGATAGTTTGTTTGTAACAAAAGGGTCTTTTGTTCATCCAGTTTAATAGTTTCAGTGGATTCAACTTGAAATAATGCTTCAATTGTTTATTAAAAAAATCAAAATTTGTGAAATAATTGTTTTTAATGTGAATGCAATTAAATTAAGATTTTCATTGGAAATCACGAATAAAAAATATAGAATATAGACAAGTTCAAAAGAAATGGGATAAAATATTTGACCTCAGGCATTTTCATTGAAAAATAATGCACTTTTGATAGACTATTTGTGATCAAAAATTTTCAACATAATTGGTTCATTTTTATGAATTCGTTTGAGATCACAAAATATAATGTTATTATATCATTAACGTTTGTTGGCTGATATGAAAATCAAATGTATTTTGTAATCTTGTCAAGTTTAAAAATGTTAGGCATAGGTCTAAATTGTACCAGTAGTGAATTTGACATATTTTTGTGAATTTTCGAAATATTATTGATTATTATAATTAATTAACACTGTGTAATTGAAAAAATTTCAAATACTTTTGATTCAAAAATAAAATCCAAAAACATTGATCAAACCCATAAAAATATTTGAATATTTTCATTTGTAATTTTTTTAAATGTATTGTGACAATTGAATTGTTAACAACCAAATTTATGTTCAAATAAAATAAATTTCTACGTATTTCATAAATTTATTTTCATCAACTAGCTTCTTATAAGTTGTGATCAAATTATGTTCGAATGATAATGCGTATTTGATAATTAGAAGCTTTTTAAAGAGAGAGGATGTTTAAGTTAAGAAAATTCATTACCTAGGTGTGAATGGAATGGATCGAAGACAACAGGAGAAAGCGACTCGTTCACTGATGGGATATCGAGTGGAGGGGCAATTTTCATGCACAACAAGGGAAATGGAGAACATTCAGTTTATCATTGCACTTTCAGCAACTGCATTGCATATTACCATGGGGGAGCAGTCATGTGTCATGCAACAAAGATGATCAAGATGGTAAGCAACGTGTTTAATTCGTGCACAGCACAAAACCATGGCAGGGGAGGGGTGTGTGCTTTCTAAATAAGTTCATGTTCCCTTGTCAGTGCGTGCAGCTTCCAGATGTGCAAAACAAGTTACGATGGAGGAGGGTTGAGATTGGACAATTTTCAGGTTTCAGAGGCAAACTGTATTGGAACAGAAAGTGGAGAAGGAAGGAGCTCGTGTGTGTTTGAGTGCAGTTTCACTTCGTGTTCACTGACAAGCACTGACAGCGGGGGCGTGTGTTGTGTTAATATTCCTGCGACATAATTCAAAATGAGTACCATTCAGTTTATTTCATGTTTTGCATTATCCAATGGAGGTGGATTATGTTTGCATCCAAATCGAGAAACGGCACCGGATAATAAACTATATTGCTGTTTCTTCTTTTTCCATGATTGCAGATGCACAACAACTTCCACTCCATATGGCCACGATGTTTGTTTTCAAGACTTCAATAATATTTTTAAAAAATCTAATAACCCGTTCTACGAATCTTATACAACGAATACAAATGATACGAGAGTGTGCTATTATTATAATGGTTATCAGCATACAGAAAAGAAGGATTGGCTGAAGGAGGGGATGAAGGATCGGTATGTTGGGGTGAGTGGAGATGACGCAAACAATCTGTGTGGGATGAGTGAGGCAGCACCGTGCAAGACCGTGGGGCATGCAGTGGAGTCGAGCATGGCGCAGCTGAGCTCGACAATCACGTTGCTTGGTGGGAAGCATGTGAGCGAAGGGACAACAATCAGTGTTGGGGAAAAGAAGATATCAATTGTGGGGAGAGGGAAGACGGTGAGTGTGATTGGGACGAATTCACTTTCTTCTTCATCGTCAACGCTGTTTAGTGTATCTTTTGGCCAACTGGAGGCGGGGAATGTGGGGATCGATCACAACGCGACAAGAAGCCCATCACCGAGTGTATTTGTGGTATCTGTGTGGAGCGGGACTCTTTCATTTGAGGATGTGCTGATCAATTCTTCAATATCGGAAGAGAGCAAAATATCTTCATCGATTTTAGTGATGGCACTATCGCAATTGAAAATGAGTGATGTTGAGATCAAAAACATGAATATATCTCAACCACTGTTCACTGATGCATCAACAGCAGGATCAACATCTGAAGAGAGTTTGCTTGGGAACGTAACAATTCGAAATGTGAATCGAACTGAAGGAGATGGTGTGGTGATGGCAAAAAGCGTGAAGGGTGGAGATTCATTTGTGGTGTGGAACACAACGATTGAGGAATGTGAGTGTGTGAATGGAAATGGAGGAGGGATAAATATTGAGTTGAAGGATTTAATAAGTGAAATTTATATTGGAACATCAATTTCGAAAGACAAAGAAATTGAATTTTTGTGGATATATTTTTCTGAACACAAATAAAAACTTAATAAAAACATTTGTGATATTGAGAATATTATTCAATGTGTTCATTACAAAATTTGCAATTTGAATTATTAAAGAAAATCAACAACATCATTCTGATTTGTTCTTTTTTTAAAAGAGCATGAAATGCAAAAAAATACAACAAAACAATGAATGCAGAAAATAGTCAAAATACAGCTCAAATTCGTTCACAAAACACAAAATGAAAAATATTCAAATATTTTTATGGGTTTGATCAATGTTTTTGGATTTTATTTTTGAATCAAAAGTATTTGAAATTTTTTCAATTACGCAGTGTTAATTAATTATAATAATCGATAATATTTCGAAAATTCACAAAAATATGTCAAATTCACTACTGGTACAATTTAGACCTATGCCAAATGTTATAAGGGAAACAATTTTTTTATGCCATGTGCATAAAAAGCTTGAAAGAACATATTTTCCCACATATAAATTAAAATTTGTTCTGAATAAAGAAAAAATGAAGAAGATACTTATAGCAAAATAATCATATCGCACCATTTCATTATTTCATTTATTATATGGGTGATTTTTTTTGACATCATAAAAAAAGATCAAAAATCGAAAAAATAAATTCTATTGTGGTATTTAATGATCAAAGAATATAAATGATTTTTTGCAAGTATTAAGCTTTTATTTCTGTAATATGTATTTGTTTTATTATTATATGCAAAAAAACATACCTTTTTAATGTTTTTGATGAAAAAGAATTTTTGATCAAGTTTTATAAAAAAATTGAAAAATCAATCTTTAAAAGGAAAATCGATATTTCTAAACTGGAAAAACAATACTAATTTATGAAAAACACAATTAAAAAAATATCGAATAATATTATTATACAAATAGAAAATCATAACTTTTAAAGAATAAAAACAATTGGTTTTCTTTTCATTTTTTTTCTTTTACTGAGACAGCTTCTCCAAATCTCAGTTCCTACTGTGCGGCTCGACAGTATCATCAAACTAATTATTAAATGTTGGAGAATTTTCAATTTATAAATAAAACAGAATCGATCTTGATTTCTCCCGTTATTCTTCACATAAAATGCTTTTCCAGCTTCCTTCTCTTTTCCAAAAATTTTTTTCTCTCCATTTTTTCCTCTCCTCATGTTCCTTCCAAGTGTTATTAATTCAAAACTTTTCATTTCTTCAAAATTTCTTCATCTAATTTTTCTTCATCGAATGAAAACAAAGCTCATGAAAAAAGATTCATTGTTGTTGTATCTTCAAAAAGAATATATTCATACATATCTAGTAATTTTCTTCAGATTATATTTTCTTCACCTTTCCGATTTCAACTTGCTTGTATCCAATTAGCGCTAGAGGCTCATATTATTTCTCTTCACTTAAGTCTTTTTCTCAAAATAGCTTTTCTCACTCATCGTTTCATTTCCAACAATTTACTGTGACTTCGTAGCTGTGTAACCTGCCGAAGTCTATTTAGGAACCCAGCCATTCCAAACAAAAAAAGCTTCAATGCCCTTTCCTTTTCACTTCGAATGCTTCAGCCTCCAAATGAAAAAGTCAGAATTGATTTAGTTGTTGATAACTTGCAGACTTTTCTTTGCTTTGTGGAGAATCGTTTCAGTTGACATATAACTTAAGCTGATGTATCATCGAGAATATGTATTTCTTTGTTTCTTTCCAAGTTGCAACGAAAGATGAGGTCTGACGATGAATTCGAGGGGAGTTGAATGAAAGAAAAGAAGAAGAAGAAGTTAAGGCAGGAAGTGATAGCGGAAGCAGGCTCGAAATAGCTGAATTTGTAGAAGATGATTGAACAGCTTGAGATAAAAGAGAAGGAGAAGATTGTTATTGGATGTTCATGAACAAGGACAAATTGACAAGCGAAGTGATGCAACGAAAAAGAGGATGAAGAGCAATGTTTGTATTTACAGCAAGATCAGCAGCTGAATCAAAAGGCGCTACCAAATTGAGTGAAGGATATTTCTTCATCGAATCCGTCGCAGTTGAATTCTGCAAAGCGGAAAAAGATACCAATTTTGAGAACGACAGCGCATCTCTTCTCCCAGGCACGTTGTTCTAACTGAATGTTCTTATCCCTTTCTCCTTTTGAAACATCAGAGGTGATCTTTCCCTGCTCCTTTCCTTCCCTTCCTGTGTGTCGCTTCTGCTTCCTCTTTGAATAGCCAATAGCCCCTCCACTTCATCCCCCTTCCTCTTCGCAACTCCGCTCTGCTCTGCCTCTGCCCGCTCATTAGCGCACTCATCAGATCCAACCGCGTTCTGATCTGCATCACTTCAACTGCTGCATGCACAGACACTTCCTGTAACTTCCACGCAAATTGCCTGTTTTCCTCGCTTTTGACACGCACATAACGGCAGGGCACATCCGGTTCATCGCTCAAATCTTCCAGGTCAGAATTAGCGAGGTCATTCAGCATGCAGTCCAATTTCAGCTCTCTTGTCAAAATTGGCGTTTGGCTTTCTTTCGTCTCTTGTTACTCCTCGCTTGCCACATTATTCTCTTTCTGGTTGGTTGGCGTGCCTGTCTCAAGGTGCATCTGCAGTATTCCTTGGATGCTGCAAACGGATTCATGTCTTTTTCTTCTTTTTCCTTCTTCTTCTTCTGTATATCCTGCAGTTTCATCAGCAGAAGTAGTTTTTATCTCTGATCATCAGATTCCAATGAATTGAACGTGATCTTCGCCTCTTCATCGTCCACCTTCCCTTTCTCATTCTGAAACTCATCTTGTATCGCCCTTGTTTCTTCTCTGTTGAAATTCTTCATCCATACAACACTCAACATCACCGCTCCTCCTCCAACAACAACAACTGTTGATGGAAGCGTTTTTTGTGCACCAACAGCCCCTCTCCCCATCTCCATCTCTTGGCTGTACGCAATCAACGCTCTCCCTCCGACTCCTCTTCATCCACCGTCCATTCGCTTCCCTCGCGTAAAGTGTATTGTTCCAAATCACCTCCTCCGGAAGAATATTGTTTAGGCTGTGGAGAATGTGATAGCGTTGGAGACGGAATTGTTGTTCTGTTACTGCTGCTGCTTCTGTTTTTGCTTGGATTGTTATGAAAGAGGCTCTGGTTTTGGCTCATCTGAATGCGTTTCGTCTTTTTTGCCGTTTCTTATTGATTCTTTTGCGTTTGTATTCTTTTCTGCTTCTTTTTTATTGTCTTTGCTTTTCAAGCAACTTCTTTGCGGTTGTTCATTGAATCCTCCAAAATCACTTCTTGATCCTCTTCTTTTCAGTCATCTTCATCGCCTTCAACTTCTTCCTATTCTCCAGATTCTCCGCATACCGCTCCACCATCCAAAACTCTGCAAACAGCGGCAGCGCCTCAAACACATCTGGTGGGAAAACAAAATATTGTCTTTTCCTTCTTCTTCCGAACTGCAATCTCATCCTCCTCATCTGCTGCTCTTCTCCTGTCAGAAATCTGTTTCAAGAAGAGCGAAGCAATGAGGAAGAAGAGGAAGAGGAAGAAGAACGTGAAGCACCAGAAGCAGCAGCCACTTGTGCACAGCGGTTGAGATGGCGTCGGCGGAGGAGAGGATGCATTGCTCTCATGCGGCGAGCCATAGCAATTTCAGAACGATGAGGTGGTTTTGGATGGAGAGAAAGGTCAGTTTCTTCCGGAGAAGATGAGGAAGATGAATATGAGGAGAACAATGAGATAGACGGTTTGCGTGTGGATAACGCAATCTTTCTAACATTTTTTTACCACTTAGGTGACCAGAATATGAGCGATCAGATGAAAGAGAATGAAGGCTATCCTGCAAAAAGAATCTTTGAGGAAGGAGAGACGGAAAATTGATAATTCAGTAATTCCGGTAAGTTACTCCTATTGTCATGCTAAAAATGTGAAGAGGAGGATGTATTTCCAGATACTTGCCTGATGCAAACGACGGTATTAGCAGAAGACGAAACGATGAGCTTGGACAAAGAAATAAATAATGCTATTGAAGAGGCAGCAGACGATGCAGTTGACAGAACATGCGAAGAGAGGAGCTGCACATTTCCCGATAATGAGTGGTTGAAGGAGAACACAAAACTTTTTTTTTCCAACTCTCGCTCACTCCCCCTCTGCTGCCACTTCCTCATTTGTCTCTCTTCTTTGCAATTGAGTGCATGATATCTCTGTTTCACTTCCGCTCAGACGACATCGAAGACAATAGGCAGTCACGTGAAGTTACCACAGGATAATCAGTCCTTGTCATTACATCGCCTTTTATTAATTATTCTTTTCCTCCTGTAAAACTCTCAAACGTCTTTGCCTTCAATAAGGAAGATGAGGAAGATGAATAACTCAATAAGGTTTCTCCGTATATCTCCAAAGGCGAGAATCTTCTTTTGTCATTCTCATTTCCTATTCTATTGAAGCCTCCATCTTTCTCTCCTTCTCTCTTTCTCCTTCTTTCTCTAAATAACCTCCATATCATTAACGAATATCTCGTACGGGAACAATAATTTATTCATCGTCTCATCTGAAACTTTCACAGGAGATTGCAGTTATGCAACGCAAATTTCCCCGTTTCCCTGTATGTGGTTTTTTTATAAATGAGTTCCCATATTTGCATCTAACACGCTCCATATGAGGAATTGTCGACTTATAATGCAAGACAAGAAGAGCAGTAGCATTGCCTCTCATCCAACACAAACATCTATTGATGCTTCAAAGTGGATAATCGTTTGTTCCTCCAGAAGAAGAATTGGTAGCTCCACTTAAGTTAATGTTGACTTCTGCAGGTTACACACATAAAGGGGCAAATCTCAAATTTGAAGAACACAAGCCCAGCAGCGGTAGTGCAAAGTTTGGAAAGACAGAAAGAGACAACTTTATTTATTTAGGAGCAAGTAACAGACGTGAAAGCGATTTATTACGATGGACAGAATAGAGCGATCTGTTTATTGATATCCCTTCAGTATGAGGAGGACATCAAAGAAGAAAAAGAACATTTCGATGAGTTGGAAGATGTTGAAGATTCGTTAAAGTCTGTGCTGTGTGAGCATTTTACAGCTTTGGTTGTTGTTGAGATGAAGTTCATGAAAGTGATGCCATTAAAAGACATTGTAATATGCAAGAGAGCATTTAGTGGGAGCTAATACGAAGTATCAATACAAAATGGAACTGTTGAGAGGAAGAGGAGAAGGAGATCCGAAGGTTCATGGAGAAGAAATATTCTCAAAATATAATTGGCGGTGAAGCAGAAGAGGAGGTATTTTGTTAGAAATATGAAAGGATGTTTGCTGAATATGA